>NC_055988.1:101964086-103164086 GCF_018446385.1 Zingiber officinale
GGCATCTCTCTTTTGTATGCAACTTTCCTCTCCTCGTTTTTCCAATTAAACATTTTTCTCTCTCTATTTTGGATGCATACATGCAACAACCACTGTGATGCTGATTTTTAAAAATCAACACCACAACTTAATTACACTAGTGTTGCAATGGGTTGATTTCTAAAAATCAACACCACGATAGTGTTGGTTTCTATATACCAGCTCCACGGTGATGCTAGTTTCTAAATCCAAGTACCATGGTAGTGCTAGTTTTTAGAAACCAACACCACAACTTAAACATCGGCACCATTGTGATGTTAATTTTTAAAAAATAGTAAATAATGGCTTATTTGGATTCCAGGTCACTGTAGAAATCCACAAGAGTTAGAACGAGTTCAATCAGAGTTCTCTAGATCCATCAATAGATTTTTATCCAAACTCATTGATGGACCTAGGGAATTTGAATTTTCAAAAAGTTGATATATAATGGTAGAGGATAGTATAGTGAATGTATTCATAATGTTCATGCCTAGTTATGATATTCATACAATAAGCTATGTTTATGTGTCAATTGCAAAGTCATAAATTTTGAAAATCTTCTGATCATTGTCGTTAATGACTTCAAGCTAATATCTCTAGGCACATGTATACTCTAGAGCACTTCAAAAACCTATAACACTTGGAATATGCCCGATCAAAGCTCTCTAGGTTTATTTTTAGTCAAAATTTATTAATAGACCTAGGGGATTTAGATTTTTGAAAAATCGACATGTAATTGAAGAGAGTAATACAGTGAAGATATTTTTGGTTTTCATGCTTGGTTCTGACATATTTACAATAAGTTATGTGTATATATGTGTGAAATGTTTGCTTTCGGAGGCCATAATTTTTTACTCGGGAATCAAAATAAGGCACTTTTTGGCTTGAATTGAAGATCGTTTAGATATCTATATTTTTAACTTGGTGAAACCTATAACCTATATTTTCCACTGCGTACTCGTACTCAAAAATTTTTATCGATATTCCCCCCCCTCCTCTATCGAACGATCACGATCCAACAATAACAACCCAATTTCAAGTCCAAAAAACATCATTTAAAGCCATTTCAGGTCCATAAAGGTATTTTGGCCAAAAATCTATTGATGAATCTAAAGAGATCTGATTTGACCTATTCTAAGTGTTATAGATTTCTAAGTGCCCCAGAATATATATGTGCCTAGAGATATCAACTTGAAATTATTAACAACAGTAATCAAAAGGTTTCAAGTGTATGATTTTAAAGTAATTGACACATATACATAACCTATCGTAAGGATGTCAGAACTAGGCATAGACACCATAATACCTTCACTGACTATCCTCTTCCATTACATGTCAACTTTTCAAAAATCCAAATCCCCTAGATCCATCAATGAGTTTCTATCAAAATTCATTAATAGACCTAGAGAGCTCTGATTCGATCCATTCCAAATGCTACAAGTTTCTAAAGTGTCTCAAAGTCAATATGTGCTCAGAGATATCACCTTGAAATTACTAACAACGATAATAAAAAGGTTTTCAAAACTTATAACTTTAAGACAATTGACACATATACATAACCTATTGTAGGGATATCAGAACTAGGTATGGACACCATAAATACCCACTATCCCCTTCCATTACATGTCAACTTTTTAAAAATATAAATCCCCTAGGTCCATCAAAAAATTTTGATTAAAACTCATTAATAGACGAAGAAGTAATTCCAACTCTTGTGGATTTCTACAATGCTTCATAGTCCAATATGATATTTTTACCGTTTAAAAAAAAATATCATAACTTAACACACCAACATTATTGCAGTGTTGGCTTTTAGAAATCAGCATCACCATGGTGTTAGTTTTTAGAAACCAACATTGTCGTGGTGCTAATTTTTAGAAATTAACACTACCATGGTGTTGGTTTCTAAAAACCAACACCATTGTTGTTCTCGTTTTAGAAACCAGCACCACAGCGATGTTGGTATAATTAAACTATGGTGCTGATTTTTAAAAATTAGCACCACAATGATTGTTACATGCATAAGAGATAGAAAATTTTATTTTAATTTAATTTAAGAGGAAAAAGAAGAGAGAAAATTATTGGAACAAAAGGTGATAACGTTCACCTCAAGCGGTCATATATCGTCAGCTCTATGACAAGATATAGACAGGTAAATAATGAGAGATATTTTACCCTAACACAATGATCTTTTATATGGAGAAAGTTAGATATCCAACCAGATATTTTATATTCACTTAGAACTAAAAGAGGAAATTATTACATGCAAAAAAAAAGAGAGGTGAAAGAAAAGAGAAGAAAAAAAAAAGTTTTGTGAGAGAGATAACGGTAATGAGATGGAACTTTTAAGCATTCTCAAATCTAAGGCACCTTTTGGACAATCATAAACCTTAGGTGCGCCCTTTGAAAAATCATCGTTAAATCCCTGAAAAAGGTGGATAGAATGTGTTGCTCTGTAATTTGATTCTCCATGAAGTTAGCAGCAAATGATTCCGCTTATTAATTTATAGAGATCGACTTAAGTAGTAATCAAATAAACATATAACAGCCCAAGGCAATATGATGCAGCAGTAGGATACCTTTTCAATTTCCCAAATATCTACTGATCGAATTTCAGTTTTGACTAATTAACAGATGAATTTTCTTCAATTGCCAGTTAACCTAAGAACACTAAACTGATGGATCACCCACTGTGACTATTTCCTGATTTATCTTGGTGGTACATCAAATATTTATATAGAGTCAAACCGATCATCCCATGATTAGTCGGTATAAGTGGGATACTTGATGCCAACTTAAAACGGTATCATTATCAAACACCTTCGAGAATGCACTGGTAGTAGAAAATCTGCAAATCTAACTTAGTAGTAAAAAACGAAAGCCAAAGCACATCAGATGAACTAAGTAAAAAACATAGTTCATTTGCAATAGCGAATCATGAGACAAGGCCTTTATACATGTCACTGGTGAAACTATCTGCTTTCTTTCCGTAGCTGCTTGGAGCATGATATTTTTCCAAGTGCAGAAAAAGAGGCTATTACCATGTTGACGAAGAATAGATGATTCTCCATTATATTCACCTTCACATTGAACACAGTGATCATCCTGCACTCTGCCACTGAGTCATCTACACTGCTTGTGAATACCATCTCAGGATCTATTACATTCTGCAACCACACTCTTAGCCGCATCATGAGGCATGATCTTCTGGACCACTTTTTATGGTCTAAGGGATGTACCACTCGTATTTGCGGCCGGATCGTGATTGTGATCCTGTCGTAAATTATTGCAATCCCTTTCTGGGTTTACCACCCCCATCAGGTTATAGTTTTTGTTTGGAGCGGGTGGCCGGAAGCTGCCCGGAGGACACCCTCGTTCGGCGCCCAATAACCTTGCCACTTATCCACCACCGGAGGCCTCCGGCCACCTGCTCCGAAAAAAAATTATAACTTGATGGGAACGGTGAACCCAGAAAGATATCGCAACAATTTGCGATCGGATCGCGATCACGATCCGGCCGCAAATACGAGTGGCACATCCCTGAATCACAAAAAAGTAGTCCAAAAAATTTGTGCTCGCATCATCCTTGCTCTCCTTGTAGACCTTGAGATAGCCAACCCGATAAACAGTCAACACCAGAGTCACCATCTCACCCTCATCCCTTCTGCTATGGAGGACGCAGGCAAGATCCCATGCAACAGAGTAGTCGCCATGCTGTCAGTTGTGTAGGAGTACCTGCAAGAGGAGGCTGATAGAAGGTACCATGCTTCCAAAGGGCACAATGGTGGTGCCAAGCAAGGCACCAGTGAAGATGTGGCAGAGGCAGTGGCCGCAATGGAATGGAAGGAGGAACCTTCATTGGCTAATGATGCGAGAGCTGCATTTGCAACTAAAGAATCAGCTCTTTTTAAACTTCCTAAAGTACTTCCAAGGCACACAGCCCATTGAAACTAACACAAATTATCATATTTAAACTATGTTGTCGTCCACGGCATCCACCCTGACTCTGAATTTCTACATTTGACCAAAGGGACAGCGGCCCTTTCCATTGTGTTAGCAAGGGTAGCTACACTAGGGGTGCAAAATAAGTAAAGCCGCTCGCGAGCGGTTCGATCAAAACTTGACTCGAGCTCAAAGTTGACCGAGCTTAAGCCAAGCTCGAGCCGGCTTGATTAGAAATCGAGCCGAGCTCGAGCTGACTTGATTAGAAATTGAGCCGAGCTTGAACTTAATTATTATTAGCTCGGTGACTCATCGAGCCAAATGAGTCGGTAATAATATACATGAGCTGAGCTCGAGCTAGCTTGATTAGAAATTGAGTCGAGCTTGAACCTAATTATTACTGGCTCGATGGCTCATCGAGCCAAACGAGTCAGTAATAATATACACTTTTATAATATATAAAATATAATATATTAATTTATTTATTAAAAAAAAAAAAAAAAAAATGAGATCGAGCTTAAGTTTGAACCCATAATTAAATTCAAGCTTGAGCTCAACTCTGAAGGCTCGAACGAGCTCGAGTCGAGCCAGTATAAATCGAGTTGAGCTGAGCTCGAGACTAGGCTAGCTCGAGCTCGACTCGATTTATTTACAGCCCTAAGCTACACTAGTATAAATGTATTTCTCAAATATGGTGTAGAATAAAATGAGATATACAAGATGTATTTACTTCTAACAAAACTGAAAATTATCTACGATTAATTTCATTTGTCTTAAATGTCAGTTGAAGTTCTTCCGCACATGATATACGGCTTTTGTATATGTCAACATGAGTCATTCAAATAATAATCAAATATTGTTAACTATCAATCAAATTTAGAATGAATTGCGATACACAATAAAGCATTAAACTCTTGATATCTTTTTATGGAGCTTATATTTATTTGCAACCATCAAGTTTTACCGACAACAATCACATTTGTAAGCATTAATACTGCATTGATACTGATTAGGTAATGAGCCCGCACGTATACATCAATTTAGTAAACAGTATTGTCTCATTTAGCTGGCATAAGCTTCCACTACAACATGATCAGAGTCAACTGTGCAACATATAAGTTCAAAGTAAAAGAGCATGCTCACAAAGAATTAGTTGAAGGAAAGGATTCACAGGGAAACAAGGTCAAATCATATTTAACAACATATATGAGGGGAAAAGGATAAATAGCAAGGGAAAAATCAGTGAGTGGTGTTAAACTTGTGAGTTATGCTCTATATTGTGTTAGAAATGACTGCTAGTTACCCAAAAACTTAAGCTGCTAAGAAAGAGTACCATTTACATATTATCCTCTAACAAGTTAACATTGTGTTAGCGCCATATGACTCAGTAAAGTTATTCCCATGAGAACACTGGCATGTTGTATCTTAATTCTCGTTTTGTAATTGGTCATCACTGTCGACAAGTACAACTCTAGAAGGCTAATGAGAAGAACAAACAGCAAAGCACTTAATACTTCTTCATTGTTCAAATGTACTTGTTGAACATGGCACATTACAGTGCTTAGTAAATGTACCATTTTTAATCTCATATAAATCAGATTTGCAATCAAGTACTGGAGTTAGATAGATCAGAATTAGTACCTCTTGCAAATCATACTTCATATCATTCAATTATTTGAAAACTGAAACAAGACTCATTCAGTATTGCATCAAAAGGATTCGAGACAGTTTACAAGTAATCTTGTTCAAACGTGCTCCTTTGTAATGCTTTGATGAAGCCAATGACACCAGAGAGAATATTGGTGCTTGATAGAAGTCACAGATATTCATCATCAGTCTCTTCATACTCACTATCTTCTACATATTCAAAGGAAGATTCCTCTTCTTCCTCACCATCTTCTTCATCGACAGGTTCATATTCTACCCTTGGCTTTAACATTGATTCTGTACTCATTTCATCGATCCCGATAGAATCATACTTCATTCGTTCTTCAAACTTCTCATCACTACAGTTAAGTAACCATGCCAAAGAACACTTAATTCCTCTCTCGGAGATAATTTCATGCCTGGGTCTCACTGTGGACTCAAGACCATAGGTAAAGAAGGCAGGAAATTGAACCAGTTCTTCCAAATCCCTGTTCATCTCAGATTGGAAAAAGTCAAAGCTCATTTTCATGATGTCGAGATTAAGAGCAAGTAATTGCGGGCAGCTAAGGACCATTTTGCTTACTTGCTTTAGCAAAATGCCACAACATTTGAGAAAATCTATATGCTTCAGTATGGTAGAACGGCTTAAACTAACAGATTGAGGCATCTTCTCAATGATTCTTCCAAAATCTTCACGATCAACCAAAACATGTGATTCAAACAAGCTCTGTAGCGAAGTAAGCTTAGCCTTCAGCTCAATGCCAATAATGTCTGGATACTGCGCTATGATGGAAGCTAGCGCCTCGTTCCTAACACCAAACTCTAGCAAAGCTGTCACATTTGGTTTCACCTGGTCCTCCAAGCCAAAGCCAAGAATATGAGGCCTTTTCTCTATCAGCCTCGCCACTGCAAGTCTTGGTAGCCCTAGGGACTCGAGGAACTCAACAAAAGGCTTGATCACCCTTCCCACCCGCATCCCTAGTATCTCTGGGTATCGCGTAAGGATAGCACCAATCTCTCTCCTTGAAACGCCAATTCCAACGACATACGCCACTGATGTGCTCATTGTTCCCTCCAGTTTGAACCCGAGCACCTCAGGGTACCTCTCAAGAACCCGGGGAATGTCAACAGGCCGTATGTCCATGCCCTGCAAGTACTTGACGACAGGCATGAGGTCCACCACAACGCTGGAGTGTAGAACCTGCGGGTACCGCCGCAGGAACTCAGTGAAGGTGGCCTTGCGGACGCCGAGCTTGCCGAGGTAGTCAAGCACCGGCACCATGTTCTTCTTGACGCTGCATCCAAGGACGAGGGGGTAGTTGTTGATATCCTCGACAGTCAGACCTAGGGAGTGGAGGAAGTCGACACGCTCGCGCATGACGTCGACCGTGACAGGGAGCTCGAGGCCGTCGAGCTCGTCAGGAGCGATGCCAAGGGAGCGCAGGAAGTCATAGACGCGGGCGCGGTTGGCGGCGCGATCGACCTCCATCTGCTGGAGGCTGGGGCGGGCGTAAAGGGAGGAAGGGCGTGGTGGGGCGGGGCGTGCCGAGGAGCGACGAGAGGGAACGGAGGAGGGAGCCAAGGGGGCGGCGGAGGTGGCGTGCGTTCGGCAACAGGTCTTCTTGGGGTCAAAGATGGGGATTTTGAAGATGGGGCTTTGGTGGGCGAGGCATAGTACGGAGGACCTAGGGTGGGGAAAGAGCAAACAGCCACCGGGGCGGCCGAGGACGGGAAGCCTCATGGTAGGTATTGCGGCGGATGGCAGCGGCCGGAAGATGTTCGACTCGGGTGAACTGGAGGAAGAAGGGATTGCAAATTTGCAGGAGAGGATACAAACGGATTAAGCTTTAGTTTTTAATATATATATATATATATATATATAGGTTATAAAGTTAAAGCTAAAAAACTATAAATTTTTTAAAAAAATTAGGTTATCATATATATATATTTAAGATTTAAAAAAATTAAAAAATAATAAAAATTGAGACACCTCAACATTGTTAAAAAATAATTCCTAAAGCACCTCCAATACATTGAAGACGCATGATACACACATGAATCTGTAAGAAACGGTCCCCAACGTATCAATTATGTATATACATACATGTTAAACTGGGCCTACGCCATATCCATTTGTGCGGTCCAACGAAATTTTTTTTAAGCTCCAACTTATATCAATCAGACTTTGTCTTTAGAGTTCCGGCGTTAGGTTATAAAATTAAGCACAAAAAAAATCAAAATAAATGTTTTTTCAAGGTGCTCACAAGGTATATATACAACATATCAAAATTATATATATATATATATATATATATATATATATATATATATATATATATATATATATATATATATATATATCCGCGACTTTCGCGGCGCGACTATTATTGTAACAGTACTTCGTTGCCATTTTTTTATTTTTCTACTGTAACAGTGCACTGTCATAATTAAAAAAAAAATCTTTTTCCTCTCAAAAACTCAAACATTTCGAACCATCCTTCAAACTTCCTCGTTTCCCTTAGTGCTACCTCGTCTCCAAGAGTGGATCACCGTCTTCACCAAAGAACTCCCTTGTTGTCGCATCACCTCGTCGAGTTTGCCTACCGCTGTTTATTTGTAGTGTGTTCCCCCATGTATTGTCCTAAACATATTCCTCCCCCATCAAAATGCTATAATTTTAGAGTTTATACAACGTTGTAGTAGCTATGGTTCACTCTTGTTTGTGGTCCTATCACGTTGTATTGGCTACAATTTTGTAGCTACTATAACATTCTAGTCTAAGAACGTTGTAGCAGCTATAATTTTATAATCGCTACAATGTTCTTAAACTAAAATATTGTAGCAGTTACAAAATCGTAGCTGAAATCATAGTTGCTACGACGTTCTAGTCTAACCACGTTATAACAGCTACAATTTCGTAGCTACTACAATATTCTTAGACCATCACATTGTAGCAGCTACAGTACCATAACTGTTACAACGTGTTTAGACTAGACCAGTATGTTGTAGCAACTACAAAGTCATAGCTGCTACAATGTTCTTAGATCACATGTTGTAACTAGGGTATCCTAGCTGCTAACCCATAACTCTACAACATTTTGATTAGTATGTCCATTTACAACGCTGCCACAAAAATTTATTTTGGGAATAATTATTGGATCAAATTTTAAATTCTTTAAATTATAATGTTTAAGTAATTATTTCTTATAACTTGCATAATATATGAGATAGATATGTTATTATTTGAGTTATCTATTACATTATAATGTTTAAAGTAGATTGGTAATCCAGAGTAGAATCTCTACTCTTTTTAACAAGTTTGAATCTCTGCGCTTCAACAAAACCTAGTTGAGAACTTCAAATAATTGAAGAATCTGACATTCCTCAACAATGGAAGAAAATGGCAATGAGGGACAGCTATTCATTCCTCAAGTTGCAGACGATCGAAAGCATAAAATTGGGATGGAACTCTCATCAATAGAGGATATATTTTTGTTCTATAACCAATATACACGAGAAGCTAAATTTAGCACAAGGATAAATAATAGCAAGAAAAATAAGAAAACAAATGAAGTTGTTTCGTAATCAACGAACAAGTGTTAGAACATGTGATGAAGTAAAAACTGATTGTATGTCAAAGATTTCACTTGTCAAGCAACAAACTGGATCTAATTGTGTAATATCCGAAATCACTTATTTAATTAAAGAGATTTATTAGATTAATTACAATTTAATTAAAATTCAGATTTATTAAGTAAATTGTTGGAAATAAAAAGTTATAAGATTTAGTAGGTATAAAAATTTATATCTATTAAAAATTTATAAGACTCATAGATATAAATTTTTATATAAATTTATATGATTTAGTATGTATAAAAATTTATAAGACTTACGGGCATAAATTTTTATTAGGTATATAAAAATTTATATGAATTAGTATATATAAAAACATGCCTTAGTAATTATATCCAAGTCCTTTATAAAAAAATTTTATATGACTTAGTAATTATATCCAAGTCCTTTATAAATTTTTATATAGCTTAATAATTATATCCAAACCCTTTATAAAAAATTTAAGGTTTGGTGGCAAGGAAATCGAAGGCATGTTTTACATCTCATATTATGTATTAGTTAGTTCCTATACTATGTATGTCTAGACACCATGGTAGATTAGGTGATGATTTCAGAATTTAGTTTAGTTGTGCTTGTGTTTATTCTTACTTTTTATCATGATAATCTATTAGGTTATATGTAAGATTTTAGTAATTAGTTTTGTTCATGTTTATGTTTCTACTTGCTTCTTATCATGATAACCTTATATGCTCTATGTAGATTTCAGATTCTAGATTAGATGAGTTTTCGGATTTGGGTTTAGTTGTGTTTATGTTTCTACTTGCTTCTCAACATGATAACCTTATATGCTCTATGTAGATTTCGGATTCTAAATTAGATGAGTTTTTGGATTTGAGTTTGGTTGTGTTCATGTTTCTACTTGCTTCTCATCATGATAACCTTATGTGCTCTAAGTAGATTTCGGATTTTTGATGAAATAAGTTTTGGATTGGGTGCAGTTGTGCTTATGTTTCTACTTGCTCCTCATCATGATAACTTTATAGGTGGTATGTTAATTATGGATTAAGTTTAATTATGTTATGTTTTTTCTTACTTCTTATCAAGATATCCTTATATGTTTCGGATTAGGACTAGATATGCTTGTATTTTTCATACTTCTTATCATGATATCTTTATATGTTATAGGTTAAATTCAAATTCTAGTTTTAGGAGAATTATGGAACCAACCATGTTTTGATATCCTTGAAGTATACATATATAGATTTCAGACCTTTGTTAGTTTCGCCTATGTTTCTTCCTACTCCTCATTGTGATATCTTTACATATTCTGGATTAAGACTAGTATGCTTGAGCTTCTTCTTACTTCTTGACATGATGACAATACATGCTATAGGTTGAATTCGGATTCTTGTGGTAACATGTGTGTTTTATCTATTTGTGCGCCTAAATGTTAGCTACCATGATTTCTAATCGTATGGTTTAGTATGCTAGTAAATCAGCCATGTTTTTGATAACTTAGAATGTTAGTTAAATTTTGAATTGTATGGTTTAGTATGTCATGAAATCAGCCATGTTTTTGATAACTTTGTATGTTAGTTTGTTTTCGAATTGTATGGTTTAGTATACTATGAAATCAATCATGTTTTTGATAACTTCGCATGTTAGTTTACTTTCGAATTGTATGGTTTAGTATGCCATTAAATCAACCATGTTTTTGATAACTTAGCATTTAGTTTAAGTTTGGATTTTATGATTTAGTATGCCATGAAATCAACCATGTTCTTGATAACTAAGCATGTTAGTTTAATTTCAAATTGCATGATTCAGTAGGTAAGTGAATAATTAACATGTACGCAAGTTATAGGTGGTAAAGTTACGTTCATGTATGGGTGGTGTTATGAACTGGGAACCTAAGCCCGAGGAGCTCACCAAATCCTAAGTGGTGGAGTATGACCGGTGACCCGAGCTTGGGAGCTTGCCAAATCCTACGTGGTTGAGTGTGATCGGAGACTCTAGCCCAGGAGCTCATCAAATCCTAGCTACGTGGTTAAGTGTGATAGGAAACCCTAGCCCAATAGCTCACCAAATCTTATGTGATCGAGTGTGATCAATGACCCTAGCCTGAAGGCTCACCAAATCCTATGTGGATGAGTGTGACTGGTGACCCTAGCCTGGGAACTCACCAAACCCTATGTGGGTTATGACATGCAAGTCTGCTTATGTTTCATTTCATTGATGATTATGCTTATGTTCAATTTTTCTTCATGTTAGGTTCATGACTATATTATGCTCATGTTCATGTTCATGTTCATGTTCATGTTCATGTTCATGTTCAGGTTTATATATGGTCATGTTTATGGCTATAGGTGTGCTTGTTTATCCTTAGTATATATGTTTTGTTGGTTGGCCTTAGGAAGATCGTATCGGTTTCACTATACAAAAATTTTGTACAAGTGTCGAACTTTTCCTAAACAACCTATTGTGTTCTTTAAAAATTAAATTAGGAATCGCAGATGGAACTTAACATTATTGATTCCAAATTTAACTTATCTGTTCTTAATAGTTTAGACTTGGATCGCAAGCGGAACTTAACACTATTGATCTAAATCCACCTATGTTATAAATTCAATTAAATATTAATTTCCAAAATTAGCTTCCAGGACTACATGGTAAGGCACTAGTCCTTCTTGGGTATGAGATCATCCACCACCGCCTAGACAAAGCCTTTTAAGAAAAGCTAATATTTAATTTCCTTATATAACTCTAGATTTAACCAAAAAGAACAATCGAATAATAAATTCGAAAACAAAAAAAAAAAATACAAACTCGAATCACAAATTCGAAACTCTAGAATCATATGTCTCTTGTGTTTGGAATTCATACAAAGAAGAACTAGCATGATGCGGAAAATAATTACTAGTTATACCTCTTCTTTGTATGCTAATAACCTCGAGATCTTCTGCTGTATTCCTCGCCTCCTCTTGGACGTCGTGTGGGCGACGATCCTCCAAGATGAACACCACCCAAAAGCTCCTCCTCCTTCTCTAGAATTCGGCCACAACCACCACCAAGAAACAAAAGAGAGCAAGGGAAAAGGAAAGGAAGAGGGTCGTCCACGAGAGAGAGCTCCAACAAGAGAATAAGAATTGATACATCATGAGACCTCTCCTCCCCTTCTTTTATAATACTTGCCCAAGGCAAATAAGGAAAGATTTTTACAAAAATTAAAATCTTCCTCTTGTTTTTCCTTTTCCCCTTTTATTTTTCCTTTTCTCCTTTAATTGATTGATTGGTCGACCCCTTGTTTGGGCACCAAGCAAGGGTGACTGGCCCTTAAAAGAAGGAAAATAATCTTTGTAAAAATTTTATAAGCAAAGAAGGAAACCTCTTATAAAATTTTACAATCTCTCTTTTAATTTCCTAATATGGATGTTAAAAAAGGAAAGTTTTAAAATTTAAAACTTCTCTTCTAAAATTTTCTTTTTTAACATAATTACGAAAATAGAAATTTTCAAATTTAAAACTCCCTTCCTTTTTTTTCAAAACCATGAGGATGGTTAAAAAAGGAAAGTTTTAAAACTTTTAAACTTTCTTTTAAACGATGTGGCTTAATTCAAATAAGGAAAGTTTTGTAAATTTAAAATACTTCTTTTAAAACTTGTAGTTATCTACAAAGAGAAGATTTTAAAAATTTAAAACACCCCTCCTTATTTGGATTATGGTGGTCGACCCCTCCTTGCTTGGGAACCAAGCAAAGGACTGACCCTCTTTGAGAAGATAGTGGCCAACCCCCATGGCTTGGTCACCAAGCCATAGGTCAGCCTCCTCTTAGACACCAAGATGAGCTTTTTATGAGTGAATTTGAGGCATTAATGAGGCTACGACAAGGACCTAGAGGAGAAATTAGTTTTGGCCTTCCGATGAACTCGAGTATCCCGTGTTCGCCCCGAACACACAACTCAAGTTCATCAATAATAACTCATTCCACTAGAGAGTTATTATTGCACTACCACACTAATCCCAAATTACATTATGGGCTCCTTCTTATCATGAGTGTGTTAGTCTCCCTGTGTTTAAGATATCGAATGCCCATTAATTTAATTGAGTTACTGATAACTCGCTTTAATTAATATCTTAGTCCAAGAGTAGTACCACTCAACTTCATCATCATGTCGGACTAAGTCCACCTGCAGGGTTTAACATGACAATCCTTATGAGCTCCTCTTGGGGGCATTCTTAACCTAGATGACTAGGACACATTTTCCTTCTATAATCAACAATACACACTATAAGTAATATCATTTCCCAACTTATCGGGCCTATTGATTTATCGAGCTAAATGTCACCCTTTGATAAGTCAAAGAAATAAATACTAAATATATGTGCTTATTATTATATTACGATTAAGAGCACACACTTTCATAATAACTAAGGTCTTGTTCTTTTATTAAGTCAGTATAAAAAGAACTTACCTTAAATGGTCCTACTCAATACACTAAGAGTGTACTAGTGTAATTTATTAGTCAAGATAAACTAATACTTAATTACACTACGACTATTTCAATGGTTTGTTCCTTTCCATCTTAGTCGTGAGCATCTGTTTATAATTTACAAAGAACTGATAACATGATCTTCTGTGTGTGACATCACACACCATGTTATCTACAATATAAATTAATTGAACAACTACACTTAGCAAATAAATGTAGACATTTGACCAATATGATTCTTTTATTTCAAAAATAAATGTTTATAAAAGCTAGGCTTTTAGTATACACTCTAACATGTTTATGTCATGCCAGTAGTTAAGGCTAAAATTGTCTAACATATGTTCTAATATGGAAATTACGTTTACATTTATGTAAGTAATTAAGATTAAAGCTATTTAACATATGTTCTTGTACAAAAAAAAAAGACTCCTTGATTATGTGTATGCTTAACAAAGGATTTATGTTTATGGCATGCAAATGGTTACGAACTAGACACAATGATTAAACCATGGTTATGTCTAATTGTCTATGCTATGTAGAACGATTCAACCTACGCCCACTTTTAGACCACATGGTTATATGAATTAATTAATATATATTCTGGTTTGGGACGTGTTGAGTCTTTAGACTCATAATTCTGATAGTTGCAGAAGATGAGATGCATGAGATCGGAGGCTTCGAGCAGTGAACAGGCTCAAAATAGAGGTAGCATAATCCAAAGACCTACTAGTTTATGTTCCGCATTAATTTAAATTTCTGTAATAAAAGATCCAGTCTCAGTATTCATGCTAAGTATAAATGAACTGTTAGTGGTTTGGTTGGATTATCTAATTACGTTCTTTTTTTAAAAAATAACTCAATTAAGATAGCTTACGGGACGTTACAAATTAAGTTGTCACTATTTCATGAAAAGTCATAATCATCCACTCTCGACTCTTTCAAAGGTGCATTTGATATGCTCACATCATAATATTTCAATAACAAAGAAAGGTTTGACTCAATGGTTTTCATGGGCTAATGTGCCAACTTTCCAACAAATGTGATTATTAGAGATAAAGTATAGAGGGCTTGAACGAGTAAGTTGCACACAAAGAAATATTAGAAATTTTGATAAAAAAAACTAAGGGATAAACAAAAGAGTATTAATGTTGAAACACTAATCGAGTTATTTGCATCTAAGAAAGAGAAGAATTTAGTTTTTTCTTTGATTACAAGACTGATTCAGATAACAAATTTAGTATGTGTTTTTGACATATCATGTATCAAGGATGACATATAGTGTATTTGGCGTTGTAGTTGTATTTAATACTACATATAACACTAATAAATATGGGTTGATTTTTACACCATTTGTAAGAGTTAATCATCATGATCAAACAATTATTTTTTGTTGTGGCTTTATAAGTGATGAGAAAACTAAGTTTTTTGTTTGACTACTTAACAAGTTCATATAAGTTATGCCTAAGGGCACACCAAATGTGATCATTATTGGGGGTCTTGTGGTCGGCTAGAAGGGGGGTTGAATAGGCTAGGTCACCCCAATTCGATTACTTCTCTACAAGAAGGTTAGTGTATAGCGGAATATACTAAAACTAAAGCAATGAAAGCAAACAAGAATACAAACACTAACAAGCTCGATATAACGTGGTTCAAAGATTGCTTGCTCCTACTCCACGGCTTGTCCTTGAGGTGAACAAATCCTTAATCCGTTGGGATTAGTCCTTGACAATCTCCGGCTAGAGCTTACTCCTTATTGATGGAGTACAACCTCTCACAATGCTCTCTTCCTCTTACAAGATGGAACTTAGGTTTAGGAGGAAGAGAAAGACTTGGAAGCTTTGGGGTAAAGATTTAGGAATTATTCAACAAGCATGAGTAACCTCCTTCATGCCTCAAAGCTCCTCTTAAATAATAGGAGAGAGTTGATCACAACATCAACTCATCTCGACACTAGTCGATTGGTCCATGCACCAGTTGACTGGTGTAGCCATTGGGCATAGCCAATGACACTCTGCAAAATCCGCGATCCTACTAACAGCTATCTACAAGTCGACTAGTCTTCACAACCGTCTAGCACATAATCATAATATGCATTCGTGAATTTGGACCAGTCGACTGGTACCTTACATTCACTCATACTCATCCTTTCCGGAGTCACCCTTGAAGCCCTCTTCCTCGGACTTCATCACTCAGATGCACCTGAGCCCGCAGCTCCTCTCCATGCAACCTTCGCGTTTCCTTGAAGTCTGCTTCCCTTGGCTTCACTTCATTCCTCGTCCGGCGGTCCCTTAGATGTTTTCCACACCATCCTTCATCGACTCAAGGATCCGAGCCCTAGGATGAGCTTCCCAAACTTGGTCACACCAAGTTCCTCATGTGTTTCACCAAGTCCTGCATGACTCAAACATATATTAAATACATATGAAGGTCTAACTTAAACTCTTTGACAGACACATCAAAATCATGATTGTACTGATCAATCCTAGGTCAATTGTACTAACAATCTCTCCTTTTTTGATGTGTGACAATAAGTTTAAGTTAGGCATAAATAATACTTGAAAAATTGAAAGTGCAATTTAAACATTGAAGCATAAGTCAAAGCTCCCCCTTAATATATGCTCTAACACTTAATTTCAAGTTTTGCACACTAATATGGAGAATTAAGTTTCTAACTTAAACTTTCTCATTTCTCCCCCTTTGACACCATCAAAAATATTGTACCAAATAATTACACATACCATAACATCAAATTTTGGACTAAGTTAAGAAAGACCAGCTTCTGAAAGTGCTGGAAAACATGTACCAGTCAACTGGTATCTGATGCAGTCGACAGGTACACTAGCAGTTCGAATTTCAGCATTCTGAAGCTAACTTCAAAAATATATTAAAAAATTCCAAAAAAAATTCAAAGAATCATGAAATTTGAAAATATATTTCTTTTAAGGTCCTTTATCAAGGAAAAAATATATTTTCATAGAAAATCAAAGTATTTTTGAAATTTTGATCAAATCTCAAAAACCCTGAAAACATACAATTATGTATCAATTTGAAACCTTGTTTTGAATTCATATATTTCAAAATAACTATACCACAGTAAATAAGACATAGAATTATTTTCAAAATATTTGAAATGCCCATATGATCTATGGGCAAGATGTTCATTAATTAAACATTTGCTTTCTTTATAGTTGCCCTATGATCATTATTTTGACATATTTCATAATTCATCAAAATGTCATAAGCACAAGTGAATTGTGAGTATCATCCTATCATCTCACATCTATGTTTAGAAATATGATGTAAGTCCTTGTGAGATGAAATAAAGGTAACCTCTACTTAGCCCTTTTTATCATGAACTTCTATCAAGGCTAAGTGTTTCCCCTTTAAGTCTAAAGTCAACCATATTGCAAAATTTGAATTATGACTTTCATGGTTGACTAACCCAAAATCCTCTAACCTTTGAGGATTGATTTTGGTACCCAATATAAGTTCTTCCTAATTGGATTAACCAAATACTCCTTGAGAATCTATTTCCTATCTATGGTCTTTGTCTTGGATTACCCCTAGCAATTAACCAATGATAGGACTTTTCGTTGTTGGATTCCTTAAACCCTAAACCCTTTTTGTTAAAGCTTGGCATTTGGCTCCCAATAATCATGTTTAGAGTTTTAGAGCCAATTTCAAAATTTTCAAGGACTTTACTAAGGTATTCTACCTTTTCCCTTAAAGCCTTATTTTCTTCTTTTAAACATAATGCATTTGAAGTAGTAGAAGAACCACGCATATCATTATCCTTAGAACACATGAATTCTAATTTTTCTTCAAGGCAAATAATATTATTTTTCAAAGACTTATTTTTCCTTTTAGCCTTAAACAAATCTTAATTTTTACTTTTAATAATTTTAATTAAAACATGAGAAGGAAGATTGTATACCTCACTTACCGAGACGTCCGAATCAGATGATTGTCCTCCCCCTTCACTTGAGCTCCCTTCTTCATCTTCACTTGAGCTCTTTCCTTCTTCTTTTTTGGATGAGGTGGAGGCTATGTCATCAACTCCCATTAATGCAAAATGGGAGACATGGTGTTCTTCTTCCTCCGATGATGATGGATCATCCCATGTTGTGAATAAACTTTTGACCTTCTTCCCTTTTTCTTTTGTCTTCTTCTCCTCTTCCTTCTTATTTCCTTCCCTCTTCTTCAAGAGAGGACAATCATCCCTCATGTGTTCTTCTCCTTGGCAATTGTAATATTTAATCTTCCTTCTTCTACTCTTTCTCCTCGAACTTCTCCTAGCATGTGATTTGTTAGAATTAAAATTCATAAACGTTTTTCTCATCTTCCTTACCATATATGCCTCTTGATCGCCATCCATTGAAGGACTTGACTCCTCGAAATCGAAGGATGGTGGAGATGGAGATTTCTTCTTCTTTCCTTTTTCCTTATTTGCCACAAGTGCTACTCCTCTTGATCTATGGGCTTCTCCATCTAGCCCTTCAACTCTAGTTTCGTGGAGCTCCATTGTTGAGAAGATTTCATCTAGAGAAGATTTCTCTAGATCTCTTGAGATGTAGAATGAATCTACAATGGGCATCCATGTAGTGGTTCTTGGGAAAGCATTGATGGCTTTCATTATGATGTCTTGGTTTGTAAGTGTCTCGCCTACACTTGTTAGTCCATTTAAAATATCTTTAATTCTAGAATGTAGAATAGATACCTTTTCTCCTTTCTCAAGCTTGATATTGTTGAGTTCGAAGAAGGCCCCTTTTTGCTAATTTTACTTCCGATGTTCTTTCATGAAGCTCCACTAGCTTTCCTATAATTCCTTGGCTCTTGAGTAGTTTTTAACCCTTGTTACTTCTTGTTGGGGAAGGACATTTAGTAGATGATATATTGCTTTTAAATTTGCTAAATGCTCCTTCCTTTGTTTCTTGCTCCATCTTATTTTCTCTAGTACCTCATTGTTTTGATCCCTAGGCATTTCGAAACTATTTTCCATGTTTAGCATAATATCTAAACCAGTTTTGAAAAATACCTCCATTCTCTTCTTTCACCAAGAAAAATCTCCTCCGAATTTGGGTGGATCGATACTTGAACCAGCAATTTTGATGAAGTGTTTTTCTTGGCGATTAGTCTATTGAAGGGCGTCTTTGCTCTGATACCACTTGTTGGGGATCTTGTGGCCGGCTAGAAGGGGGGTTGAATAGGCTAGATCATCCTAATTTGATTACTTCTCTATAAGAAGGTTAGTGCGTAGTAGAATATACTAAAACTAAAGCAATAAAAGCAAACAAGAATACAAACGCTAACAAGTTTGATATAACGTGGTTCGGAGATTGCTTACTCTTATTCCACGGCTTATCCTTGAGGTGGACGAACCCTTAATCCATCGGTGGATTAGTCCCCAGCAATCTCTGGCTAGAGCTTACTCCTTATCGGTAGAGTACAACCTCTCACAATGCTCTCATCCTCTTACAAGATGAAACTTAGGTTTAGGAGGAAGAGAAAGACTTGGAAGCTTTAGGCAAAGATTTAGAATTTATTCAACAAGCATGAGTAACCTCCTTTATACCCCAAAGCTCCCCTTAAATAAGAGGAGAGAGTTGATCACAACATCAACTCATCTAGGCACCAGTCGACTGGTGTAGCTGTTGGAAACAACCAATGGCACTCCACAGAATCCGCAATCCTGCTAACGACTATCTACCAGTTGACTGTGTCATCACCAGTCGATTGGTCTTCGCAACCGTCAAGCACAGAACCATACTGTGCTTTCATGAATTTGGACTAGTTGACTGGTCCTAGTACCAGTCAATTGGTACCTTACATTCACTCACACTCATTCTTTCTAGAGTCACCCTTGAAGCTCTCTTCCTCGGCTTTCGTCACTCAGATGCATCCAAGCCCACGACTCCTCTCCATATACCCTTCGCGTTGCCTTGAACTCCGCTTTGTTGGTGCAACATCCCTCAGGTCAAGGTTGACCTGGGTGACCAAGCTGAGTCTTGGTTTGAGTTTAGATGTTTGACAATAAGAAATTGATTGAAGAAGAGTCAAGTAGGTCAAGGTTGACCGGATACTTGACAGGGAAGTCCTGGTGAGTGAAGCCAGGCAGAAGGAAAACCCTAGTGAGTGAAGCTAGGTGAAAGTCCTGGTGAGTGAAGCCAGGCAGAAGGAAAATCCTAGTGAGTGAAACTAGGTGAAAGTCCTGGTGAGTGAAACCAGGTGAAAATCCTAGTGAGTGAAGCTAGGTGAAAGTCCTGGTGAGTGAAACCAGGTGAAAACCCTAGTGAGTGAAGCTAGGTGAAAGTCCTGGTGAGTGAAGCCAGGCAGAAGGAAAACCCTAGTGAGTGAAGCTAGGTGAAAGTCCTGGTGAGTGAAGCCAGGTGAAAGCCCTAGTGAGTGAAGCTAGGCAGATGGAAAACCCTAGTGAGTGAAGCTAGGTGAAAGTCCTGGTGAGTGAAGCCAGGCAAGGGAAAATCCAGATGGATCAAGGATGATCGGACATCTGGTGTTGGGAAGTCCAAGTAGGTCAAGGGAGTGACCAGATACTTGGCATGAATAGAAAAGTCTAAGTGGGTCAAAGGAATTGACCAGACACTTGGTGGGAAGTCCTAGCAGGTCAAAGGAGTGACCAGATGCTAGGCATGATGTACCAACAGGTCAAGGTTGACCGGATGTTGGTTTGAGAGGCTTGGAACTTGGTTTGGGCAAAAACCAAGTGTTGGATCGATCGGTGGATCGATTCACGGATCGATCGGTGGATCGATCCAGGCTCTCAAGCGAACAGAGCCTCGGATCGATCCGTGGATCGATTCAGATGTTCAATCGATCGGTGGATCGATTGGGACGCTGCCGCTTCGATTAGCGCTGGATCGATCCGTGGATCGATCCGCCGTTCGCACACAGGCGCTCTGGATCGATCCGTGGATCGATCCAAAGCCTCCCCGATCGATTGGGAACATTCGAATCGATCGGGATCCGACCGTTGGCGTCGATAAAGGCCGCAGGCGTTCATTTCCTTCGGCATCTCTTCACTGTTTCATCTCGGATCTTCGCCAGCTCCTCCACAAGACTCTCAAAGCTCGTGATCGCCAGTTCTTGAAGGTTCTTGGAAGCTCTCCGAGTCAAGAGGCGGATCAAAGGCAAGAAGAGAAGCTAGGGTTAGGGTTTTCTGCATTCATTGTAAGCTTTGTGCTTGTATTTTGTTTCCCTTTCCTTCTTCTTGTACCGAGAGTCTTGTAGGGCTTCTCCGCCCTCGGTAGTTACCGAAAAGGAGTGTTTCATAGTGGAGGGTGCGTGCGTGGTGTGGATCCTTGGATTAGTCACCTCCTTTGGAGGTGGATACCAAGTAAAATCCTAGTGTTAGCGTGGTTGTATTTGTTTCTGTATTTTCCGCTGCATATTCTTGAAGAAACAATCAACGCCGAGCAACGCCAAGCACCGAGCGAACGCGACGAGCTATTCACCCCCCCTCTAGCTACTTTTGGTCCTAACAAGTGGTATCAGAGCAAGGCCGCTCTTCACCGGAATCATCGCCGGAAGGGTCAAGCATAACAAGAAAAGCTAGAGGGGTGAAGAAGTTGGAGCAAATTCTTCAAGTTCAAGATTTTATCAAGCTCAACTTCAAGATGCAATTCCAAGATGGACTTGGATTTGACACAAGGGTGGCTCCACCATATTCATCTACAAGCTTCGATTCTTGGAAATTAAGAATCGAAAATTTTCTTATGATGGAGATAGAGCAATGGTTTGCTCTAATGGAAGGCTTCAAGGCTCCAAGAAATTCAAAGGGCAAAGTTCTAAAGAAAAGCAAATGGAGTCCGGAGCAAGTCCAAAGGTGCGAGGCAAATGACAAAGTGACCAAGCTTTTGGTCAATTTATTGCCAAGTACCATTCTTTGCAAAATTGGAGAATTTGAAGATGCAAAGGAACTTTGGAGAAAATTGGCTAAGCTTCATGAAGAGATCTCCTCCACTGTACAAAATCATGAAGAATCCAGAGAGGGTGACTCTTTGGAGCAAGACCAAGAGGAGGACTCCGAGGTTGAGAGATGCTCAACCTCCGAAGAAGAGGAAATCCAAGAAGCTTCATCCTCAAGGGAATGCAACGAACGGAACAAGGAGGGAGCATACTCCTTGTTTCATATTCAAGATGATGAAGCCTCCACCTCTAGGATTGAGGGGGAGCAATCCTTGGTGACGCCGGATCAAGAAGAAGGAGAAGTTTCTACATCCGGGTCAAGAGATGAAGAGATTGAAGAAGCTTCTACCTCCACGAGTCAAGAAAAATCAAATGGAGGAGAATCAAGATCGGATCAAGAGGAAGCTTCTACCTCCGGATCCAAAGGGAAAGATGCCACCCCTACAAGCAAAGGTATAAATATTTCAATTAAAAATAAAAATCATATTATATGCTTTGAATGTAGGGAACATGGGCACTACAAGAGCAAGTGCCCCAAATTGGCCAAGAAAAAGGGCCAAATGGCACAAAAAGGAAAGGAGAAGCTCAAGGAGACCATCCCCGGAACAAAGAAGAGCAAGGAGCACATTGTGTGCTTCTCTTGCAATCAAAAAGGGCATTACCGAAGTCAATGCCCCAAGGGGAAGAAGATGGTCAAGACTCAAGGAGGCATTCGTCAAGGGGGAGCCTCCAAGGTAAAGAAGAAGGTAACATTTATTGAGCCTACCCCTTTACATTATGGTAAAAAGCATGATAGTTCTAACTTATATCATTTTAATGCTATTTACCATGAAAATAGAAAGCATGATAGCGTTAAAGAAAAACATATAGCTTTTCATGCTAAAACCACTACACCTAAGGCTAGGAATGTAGGTAAAAGTCTAGGCAAGAACTCTAAGGATTTTAGATACAAGCCCAAGAACAAATATGCTCATGAATCAAATGAAAATCTAAAACTAAGGACTTAGTGATAGAAAATCAAGTCTTGAGGTCAAGGCTTGATAAAATGGAAAGGACCCTAAAAAGGATGGAAAATATCCTAAAAGGGCAAAATGAGCATAGCCTAGGTCTAGGAGCACAAAGGTCATCTAATGGCCATAGAGGTTTGGGATACAAACCAAAGGCTAAGAAGGATGTGCCCTCTTACCATAGAGTTCCATATAGTTATGGAACAAACCCTAGGTCTAGTGGTCAAGCCAAGAATACTAGGGAAGTCATCCCTAAGAGTATTTTTGCAATAAATGTGACTAAGACTTCTAAGAAGTCTAAGAAAGTCACAAAGAAGGTTACAAGGGAAGCTATCCCTAGAGTTGACCTAGAAAGTGTGACCAAGGCTTCTAAGAAGCCCAACAAGGTCACTAGGAAGGTATCTAGGGAAGTTATCCCTAGTAAGTACCTAGAGCATCCAAGGAGCACCAATAGGTGTTGGGTTCCTAGGAGCATCTTCTCTACCCCATAGATGGGTTAGAGAGTGTCAACTCCGATTAGAAGGGTAGTTAACCCAACTTTGAGGAAATTGACACTCAAGGAGCATTTTCAAGGTTTTAGTTAACCTTTGAAAATGAAATGGAATTATTGATTACTCCTTGAAAGAATAAAATGTGCCTAATGGTGAAAAATTGTTTTTATCTTAAAATGGCACAAATTGGGAAAACCTTGAGAAATACCAAGTTGGGATTTTGGTATGTTCTCAGGCAATTTAAGGCAATCCGGGCCTTAATTTAAAAGTGCTACTCTTGAGGAAAAATGGAATATGCCAACATTTGAGGACATGTTTATTTTCAATTGGCATACATTAAATCAAGGAAATTAGAAATGCCAATTTAGGCTTTGGCATTCTCTTGTAGCACTTTAGGGCAATCTAGGTTTAAGGTGTAAGTTTAGCTAAGACTTTAAGGATACTTAGATAGGTAATCTAAGTATATTTTATTTATGCTAAACCTTGCCATGATTATTTGCCCATCATATGTCATGACATCATGTCTATTTTTACATTCATATCTTACTATGAAAATACAAAAATACCATGTCATGACATTCATACATCATGTAGTAATAGGATATTTTCTTTTGAAAATTATTTTCTTTTGATGTATGCCATAACATAATCATGCATTAAGTTTAATTCCTTGTAATTAAGGACGAATGGCATTTAACGACACTTATTGACAAGTGACATCCTAGGTGGATGTCTAATATCTCTAGAATGCCTAGATAGATATGCATGATCCCTAGATTAGGGCAAAAACCAAAATCTACATCTCACAAAGACTATAAGGTGACTTGTATGTGATTAGTGCACATTAGATACAAGTGAGATGTTAGGATGATGAACAAAGCTCAAAATGTTGATTTAGTGCATTCTTTTGAGTTTTTAGGTTCATCAAAACACATAGTTATGTGTTTTCCCATCATTGGGAAAGCTAATGTACAAGTCATGTGCATTATGCCCAAGGAACATGATGGGATATTGGTTTTGAAAATGTTTTTAAAATGTTTTTGGAAAACCTTGGTGAATGCTATCTTTTGATAGTAATCACCATTGAATAGTTAGACACAAACTTGAAGAAAAACACTAAAGTTTTGCAAGTTTTCAAGTTTGTGTCAATCTTTGAAAATATGATGTATTTTCATAGAAAGATATTTTTCCATGATTAAGTATGCCCTAAATAATGTCTACACGAAATTTCATGATTTTTGGATTTTTGTAGAATTTTCTAGGGGTTTCTGAAGTTGACTGAAATGGAATTTCAGCAACTATCAGAGCTTCGATCGATCCATGGATCGATTGGAGTGCCCGAATCGATCCGTGGATCGATTCAGAAGGCAAGACTCCCGCGAGCAGAAGCTCGCTGGATCAATCAGCCGATCGATCCAGGTAGTCTGAATCGATCAGTGGATCGATTCAGAAAGGTTCAATCGATTGGAACCCAACTCCAATCGATCCAAGTTGCTGATTTTGGCTGGGAAGGCTTGATTTCAGCATCTTTGAACCTCTTTGAGTCTAGGTAACCATTCCAAACCCCTAAAATACATTTGTATACATACAAAGGGTGTTTTCATGTTGAAAACAAGGATGGATTGGTTAACGAAGACTAAGTAGAAGTTTAGGTTGAGGTTGTTTCAAATATTGAACATTTAAACCTCAAAACTTCTAAAATTTGGGTTTCCTAAAAGTTTAGGAATTCCAAGTCATTGTTGGTGCAATGACAGAAGTTACCACCATGTCTTTAGGGGGAGGGACTCTTCAAAGACATGAAGAATTACTTTTCATGAACCTTGGAAGGTGGTTAACCTTCTGTAAAGAAAATGCTCATGTATGAGCTTTTGAACTTGAAATGGGGAGTGGATATCCTCATTATTTCAAGTGGGCACTCAAGTGGTTAGATAATGCTCAAGGTTGGGTATTTGTCTACATTGAGGGAGAAGTTAAGGAAAAATGAAGGGTATGGGACCTTCATTATCGTGTTGATCACAACGAGTGATGTTGTGAACAATGATGAGTAACTCTTCAGGGGGAGAGTCGTCAACAAATGGATTTGTTGATGTGTACCCAAAATTGGGGCATGGGTTGATGTGTGCCCAAAGATGGGTTGATATGTGCCAATAGGGGGAGAATGAAAGGACCTATGAATGGGTGTAAGTTAGGCTTTCATTACCTAGAGGGAGTGTGCCCTCGTAGGGGGAGAATGAATAGCTTAATTTATATGTTCATTACCTAGTGGCATGAAGATTGAGGCTATAGGATTAGCCTAACTTACATGTGGTATTGTAAGTGTTATTGTGGTATTGTCAAACATCAAAAAGGGGGAGATTGTTGGTGCAACATCCCTCAGGTCAAGGTTGACCTGGGTGACCAAGCTGAGTCTTGGTTTGAGTTTAGATGTTTGACAATAAGAAATTGATTGAAGAAGAGTCAAGTAGGTCAAGGTTGACCGGATACTTGACAGGGAAGTCCTGGTGAGTGAAGCCAGGCAGAAGGAAAACCCTAGTGAGTGAAGCTAGGTGAAAGTCCTGGTGAGTGAAGCCAGGCAGAAGGAAAATCCTAGTGAGTGAAACTAGGTGAAAGTCCTGGTGAGTGAAACCAGGTGAAAATCCTAGTGAGTGAAGCTAGGTGAAAGTCCTGGTGAGTGAAACCAGGTGAAAACCCTAGTGAGTGAAGCTAGGTGAAAGTCCTGGTGAGTGAAGTCAGGCAGAAGGAAAACCCTAGTGAGTGAAGCTAGGTGAAAGTCCTGGTGAGTGAAGCCAGGTGAAAGCCCTAGTGAGTGAAGCTAGGCAGATGGAAAACCCTAGTGAGTGAAGCTAGGTGAAAGTCCTGGTGAGTGAAGCCAGGCAAGGGAAAATCCAGATGGATCAAGGATGATCGGACATCTGGTGTTGGGAAGTCCAAGTAGGTCAAGGGAGTGACCTGATACTTGGCATGAATAGAAAAGTCTAAGTGGGTCAAAGGAATTGACCAGACACTTGGTGGGAAGTCCTAGCAGGTCAAAGGAGTGACCAGATGCTAGGCATGATGTACCAACAGGTCAAGGTTGACCGGATGTTGGTTTGAGAGGCTTGGAACTTGGTTTTGGGCAAAAACCAAGTGTTGGATCGATCGCTGGATCGATTCAGAGCCGGATCGATCGGTGGATCGATCCAGCTCTTCTGCAAGCAGAGTCTCGGATCGATCCGTGGATCGATCCAGATGTTCCAATCGATCGGTGGATCGATTGGGACGCTGTCGCGCGATAAGCGCCGGATCGATCCGTGGATCGATCCAGCGCTTTCGCACGAAGGCGCTGGATCGATCCGTGGATCAATCCAAAGCCTCCCCGATCGATTGGGAACATTCGAATCGATCGGGATCCGACCGTTGGCGTCGATAAAGGCCGCAGGCGTTCATTTCCTTCGGCATCTCTTCACCGTTTCATCTCAGATCTTCGCCAGCTCCTCCACAGCACTCTCAAAGCTCGTGATCGCCAGTTCTTGAAGGTTCTTGGAAGCTCTCCGAGTCAAGAGGCGGATCAAAGGCAAGAAGAGAAGCTAGGGTTAGGGTTTTCTGCATTCATTGTAAGCTTTGTGCTTGTATTTTGTTTCCCTTTCCTTCTTCTTGTACCGAGAGTCTTGTAGGGCTTCTCCGCCCTCGGTAGTTACCGAAAAGGAGTGTTTCATAGTGTAGGGTGCGTGCGTGGTGTGGATCCTTGGATTAGTCACCTCCTTTGGAGGTGGATACCAAGTAAAATCCTAGTGTTAGCGTGGTTGTATTTGTTTCTGTATTTTCCGCTGCATATTCTTGAAGAAACAATCAACGCCGAGCAACGCCAAGCACCGAGCGAACGCGACGAGCTATTCACCCCCCCCCCCTCTAGCTACTTTTGGTCCTAACACGCTTCCCTCGGCCTCACTCTGTTCCTCATCTGGCGGTCCCTCAGATGTCTTCCACACCATCCTTCATCGACTCAAGGATCCTAGCCCTAGGATGTGCTTCCCAAACTTGGCCGCACCAAGTTCCTCATGTGTTTCACTAAGTCCTGCATGACTCAAATACATATCAAATGCATATGAAAGTTTAACTTAAACTCTTTGACACACACATCAAACCATGATCGTACCGATCAATCCTAGGTCTATTGCACCAACAATCATTACTTATCAGGATCCTATTATGACGAAAGTCATTGCCCAAGTTTTCCCTTAAATAGTGTATCGATATTGTTTATGGCATATACTTAACAAATTCCTAGATAAAATAAACATTTTTTGTGACTACTATGGTGGCAAAAGGCGAATATGCTCGCCCCCAGCACCCCCGCCAACTACTATCACAACATAAAGAATGTCATTAGAAAGTCTACAACACTTGATGAATTTGAGAAATCATAGGAAGAAGTTATCAAGTATGCTAACTTGGAAAAAAATGAATAGTTGTCATTGATGTAAAAATTGCAACATAAGTGAGTGCCAATATATTTTAGCTTTGTATTTTGTGCTGAGATCTCAAGGCTTACATTCATTTTTTAAGAGTTATGTCTCAAATAAAAACTCATTGATGGATTTTATTACCCATTTTAATAGGACACCGAAATAATAAAGACATAATGAGTTAATTGCTGATCATATTTATATGAATAAGTATCCCAAGATTAAGATAAATTGGTCAATGGAAACTCAAATGGTTAAGTTATACATAAAAAGAAATGAGTGGAGTTTCAAAGTGAAATAAGTGAGAGTCATGATTATTATATGCAACAAAGATCTATAGGAGTTGAACTAATGGTTTACCATGTGTTGAATTTTCAAAGTTGGTCTTCCTTCAAACTAAAAAACAAAGGGACTGCATATCCTGTAACTGTTAGAAATTTTAGTTCGATGATATTCCATACAGGTATATGTTAGCTTTTTTATCAACCAAGTGTTTTATTTGCCTAATAAGTATATGTTAGGTTGCAATAGTTGCAAACAAAGTCCCATATTAAAAACACTTGGAAAGAACCATGGACTTATAAGAGAAAGATATCTCCATTGGTATGAGGCCTTTTGTGTAGAGCCCAAAAATAAAACCATAAGGATTTAGGCTTAAAGTGGATAATATCATACTATTGTGGAGATATCTAAATTCTTTTAATCCTAACAATTGGTATTAGAACCCGGGCTGCCAGAAGGACTAACTGTTGACTGTGCATAAGAGTCATGGTCTAATCGAGCTATGTGGATGGAATATTGACCTCTAACGAAGGAAGTGGGGGCTCCCATGTCTGGATCATGACGACCAAACACCAGGTATAGAAGCTCTAGTTGCAGCTAGACAAGGAAGTCCTAGTACATCGGGTGAACCGAGGGAAAGGAAGTCCTAGTAGGTCGGTTGGACTCAGGGGCAGGAGATTCCTAGTGAGTCAAGGATCAGATGACATCAAGTGGGTAGGCTTGAGGGGGTGGTTCTCCATTGATATGAGGCCTTTTAGGTAGAGCCCAAAAATAAAATTATGAGGGCTTAGGCCTAAAATAGATAATATCATACTATTATGGAGATATTTGAATTCTTTTGATCCTAACACTATATACTCAAATGATGGACACGAGATGCAAACGTTGGAGCAATATATAATTTGGGGAGAAAAATTTCATCAATGATCTACAAATATTTTTGATGTCAAGACGCTCAAGGTTATCCTATAAAGTTTCAATATTAATTGATAGTGCACATCTTTGACTGATGAGAGGATAAACTTCTTGGATGAATAATTTAATTGTATCTACAGCAAAATTCAAGAGATGAACATTAATAAAAAATGTGATAATGAAAGTCAAAAGAAGAAATCCATGGATGTAACCCTTGTTATTCTTGATTTTTTTTAGTAAGAACAAAGGTATGTGGGACGAAAATGAAATCACCAAAGGAGAATTAAACCTCAAAGTCCCTGCTATGTCATGGATGCGAGCATCGAGATATGCCACATGACAAGTACAACTGTCCAATTTTACAACAAGGATATATGTCAATTAATTTTATATTTGTATTATATTTTTGTTTGAAAACCAATTATTTTTATTAAATTTTGTAAATATAACGATGTGTCGATTGCAGATCAACTATAGATAATCATCATGGCTGGGATGATGACAAATATGAAGAAGATTTAGCATCTATAGTTGGTACTATAAATACCCTGGGTTTATTTTGATGTTGATCAACCGAGTTAAGTTAGACTATATGGATTTGATGTCTTGTGTCTGAGTGTGTAAGGATTTAGGTGTTAGGGTTATAAGGTTGCAAACAAAGTCCCCTATTAACATATGAGAATGATCATTGGCTTATAAGGGAAAGATATCTTCATTAGTATGAGGTCTCTTGGGTAAAGTCCAAAAACAAAACCATGAGGGCTTATGCCCAAAGTGAATAATATCATATCATTGTGGAGATATCTAATTCCTTCGATCCTAGCAATTAGTATCATAGTCCGGACTATCAGAAGACTTAACCGCTAATTGTGCATAAGAGCTATAATCTAATTAAGTCATGTGAGTGGAATATTAACCTCAAATAAAGGAAATGGGGGCTCTCATATCTAGATCAAGAGGATTAAACACCATGCATGAAGTCCTTGTGGACATCTAGGTAAAGAATCCTTAGTTATGGCTAGGCAAGAAAGTCCTAGTAAATCGAGTGGACTGAGAGGTAGGAAGACCTAGTAAGTCAGTTTGACCGAGGGGCGGGAAGACTTAGCGAGTCAAGGATCAAATGTCAAATGGATAGGTTTTCCACTTGAGGAGGGGCCCTATGGTCCTTCATTTGAGGGGAGGATTGTTGGAGTTGCAAAGTTACAAACAAAGTCCCACAATAAAAACATACGGAAAAGATCATGAGCTTATAAGGGAAATATATCTTTATTAGTATGAAGTATTTTGGGTAAAGTTCAAAAACAAAAACATAAGAGCTTAGGCCCAAAATGGACAATATCATACCATTGTAGGTCCTAACAATAGGAACACAAGAAGTCGAGCAGAAAATGCAGCAAATGAGAAGGATGACACGGGAAAGGGAGTTAATGGGCCTGGTGCATCCAAGGGATAAGGAGTTGTGGAAGAGTACATCGGTGAAGTGAGATGGGCGTACATGGTACATATGAGGGACGAGAAGCCAGGAGGAAACTTGCTTAAGGAGAAGGTTAGAGTTGAGTTTGGGTGAGCTCAACTCCGAACAACCAAAGCATCACCCAAGCGAGTAGAGTCCAAAATTGGTCAACTCTAAAGTTGACTTTCAAGACTTAAAGACCTGAGGCACATCAGTTGTCTGGAGACACCTCGGATGCCTAGAAAATTTTCTGCCAAACAAGGGACTTGAGGTGCCTCCAATGGACCGGAGGCACCTTAGATGAATAAAACTGAGGCACCTCCAGTTGATCGGAAGTGCATCCAATCCTGCAGAACTGTTTGGTTCCTGTTGCGTTAAGAATGAGATTTTATGTCATTGGAGGCACCTTGGATGACATTAGAGGTGCCCCCACTGCCACGTCAGTATTGGTCACTTGTGACCAGAATGCTATAAATAGCATCTTAGAGCTACAAGTTCAAGAACACACTTAGTATTCATTTTCTGTACCTCATTTTTGAACTTCTAACTACTATATGGGGCTTCTCCTCCTTCGACTATTGTCGAAGAAGGAGCTTTTTTTTAATACTTTCAACTGCTTTGGATTAACAATTACCTAAGTTGTAACCAAGTAAATCCTACCTCCTTACTTTACTTTTTTATGTTATTGTTTATTATTAATTAATTGTGTGCCCTTGCTAAGCTAGAAGTAAGAGAAGGTTCTAACTTATTTTGTATGTTATTCACCCCCTCTAACTGATTTACCCAATCTAACAATTAGTATCAGATCCCAACCATTTTAAAAGGACTGACCGTCCACTAAAGCAACAAGAAGATGGTCGAACCAAGCATTTATCCACCGAAGTTTGAAGAGGACTTCATGCTATAAAAGCGTCGTATGGAGGTATTTATGTAAAACTGACTTTGATATTCTTTTAATAATCAAATATAGTTTTGAAGCACACAAGGATGAGAATGGAGAAAAAAAGAAGGGCACCAATGGAACAAAAGCAACAGATAGACTTTGTGGCCAACAATAAAGTGGAATTCCATTTGCTAAGTGTACTACCGCTTCAAGAAGCCAATCAGATTGGTGCCTACAACTCCATCAAAGAACTCTGGGAGAAGCTCCTAGAGCTTCATGAAGGAACATCGAAGGCTAAGCTAGCAAGACGGGATATCCTCCGAAATCAACTAACTAACCTCCAAATGGAAAAGGAAGAGAAGCTGGCTCAATTGCACATAAAGCTCAAAGAACTAATAACTAAACTCAAGAACCTCAGAGAAATGGTAACGAATCAGGATTCACTAAGGTATGCTTTAAATGTATTTCTGAGTACACCGGAATGGACGTTTATAGTAAATTCCTACTGCATCTCCAAGGACCTCAAGGTAAGTAATTTAGAAAGTTTATTTTCTACATTTGAATTACCTAAATCAAGATATGCAAGCTTGAGTAAAGAGGAGGAGTCAACCCATAATTTAGCACTCAATGCTAAGAAGGATGACCTAGATTCAGATTCAACACCTGACGAAGATGAAAAGCTTATATGGTAAGGAAATTTAAAAAGTTCTTTATATTTAATAACTTTGATAAGAAACAGACAACAAACTTACTTCGGAGTAAAAGAAAAGTAAGGTGTTATAACTGCCAAGAAGAAAAACATATCAAGGACAACCGTCCAAAATTAAGAAGTAAAGGAAAATAAAAGGAAAAATGGTCTAAAAAGTCAAAGCACAAAAATCTCAAAGCGACATAGAGCGAATCATCATCATCTAAATCCGAAAAAGAAGAATATGTTGGACTAACACTAATGGCTAGCCACCAAAAAGAAGATGATGAAGTCACATCAGAAGAGAGCATTAATAAAGGAGGGAGCATTTACTTACGAGACCAATATGTGAAGTGAGATATGTTTAACCTTCCCACATATTAACTTTATGTAGTTATCTAGAACTTTATGCAAAACTAAGATAAAATATATAGATGCAAAGAAAAACTATGCATGCTTACTAGAATATTTTGATAAACTTAAAGTTGAAAATGCAAAATTAAATGAAGAAATAAAAGCATTGAAATTTAAAAAGAATTATGCATGCTTACTAGAATATTTTGATAAACTTAAAGATGAAAATGCTAAATTAAATGAAGAAATAGAAACATTGAAATTTAAAAAATTATGCAAGCTCAAATTCCAATATTTTTCAAATTTTAAATTTAAAAAATTATGAAGAACTAAACTAGTATTTGAGAAATCATGGGGGTCAAATTATAAAAGTTATAAAAAATGATATTCATGAAATTATTTAATTAATCCAGTAGTAATAATTTATTTTGGGTTCTAAAATCATGCTTAGCTTATTAAATTAATTTTATGTGCATACTTGAAATTATTTTAGTTGAATTTTTAAAAGCATTGACTAAATTAATTATTTATACACTTCTGTTCGATTTTCCTTGAGTTCAAATTTTTTTTTCTGTGATAATAAAGATGGTATCTATTAACAAAAAAATTTCAAATTTTTTTTACTATTATTTAATTTTTTATAAATTATTTTAAAAAAATTAAATTCTTAAAATTAAGAATGTTTTGGAGATTTAATTTTGAAAAACTTAATTTTTGAATAGATAATTATTATATTATCCATGTTAAAAAAATAACAAGATTTTTAAAAGTCAAAATCTATTTTTAAGCATTTAACTTCCAAAAGAACTATTTCTGTATAAAATATTTATTTTTGATTATAAGAAAAATATTTTTTTCATAAAAGTTTTTATTCTTGATCCGATGATTTTGTTTGACTTTGAAATTTTTTTCAAGATTTTTTAAAATTAAAAATAATTTTCAAATTAATTTTAGCAAATTTTAGGTTTTAATACTTAAAAATTATTTTATATGTAAAATAATGTCGGTAAAAATACAGAACATTGGATCATCTATGTACAACCCCTAGAAAAATACAGAATATTGTGAACCACATTGTAGCAGCTGTCATTTCTTAGTTGCTACAATCTCAAATTTATGTTATAGTAGCTATCGACTCGTAGTTGTTGCAATGTGTTTGTACAAGGATAACAACCACGTTGTAGCAACTACAATTTTATAGCTACTATAATTTAAAACTTATGTTGTAGCAGTACAGATCTATAACTACTACAACATAGTTCTTAGCTGCTATAACTACATTGTACAAATACGTTGTAGTAACTACAAAATTGTAATTGCTACAACCTCAAACTTGTGTTATAACAGCTACTTATCTATAGCTGCTACAACCTCTTTATACAAGGCTAAGATATAACTTAATACACACCATTCAACAATAAAAGTAAAAGTTATAAGACATACAAAAGATGACTCAAAATAGTCGTTATAACATAGACCAAAAGGAAGATAATAAAATGATCTAAGATCTTTCTAGCATATCAATAACCTCTTTTAAAGATGTATTAACCTCTGTCACTTACTCATTCAGCTTGACAAGTGTGGTATGGGTCTTTTCTAGTGTATGAAGGCCTACCTTTAACTCCCTCAATGTTTAATCCCACTGAGGAACCACTGGTGTAGGACTTACTAAGATGTTCAGAGACATGGAGGGGGAAGAGTCTTCCCAAGACCCCATAGAAGTGTCAGAATTTAAATCATCGAGCACTATTAGGGGATCAGAAGAAGGTCTTGGTTTATGATATGTATAGATTATATATACTTTTATGCATATTTTGACGCACATATACTTGTATTTGATGAGCATAATATATGTTTATTACACTCTATTTCATTATAATGTCATATTTCCACTCCTTTTATTAGGAGATCTACTTTTTGCTTATTTTCATTATCAGGACATGATTGGAGCAAAAATAGTGCTTGCAAATGACTCAGAGAACAAACAAGAAAAAGAGTCCAGCCATGTGGAATCCACATGGTCGTGGCACATGCCAGAGATGGAGAAGGTACCAGTCATGTGAACCCACACGACCGTGCCACAAGGCAGAGATGAAGCAAGACTTGTCCATGTGGATTCCACACTACTGTGTTAACAAAATAGAGAAGGAGTAGAACTCAACCATGTGGATCCACACACGGATGTGTGGATTTTCCAGAGCCAGAGCTATGCCAAGTGAAAACAAGGCTGTGTTGAATCTTGGACATACTGCAGACTTATTTTGAAACGATTATAACTTTGCACTCGGTTAGATTTACAAGCTATTCTTTATACCAAAATGTATCTAACTTTAATATATACAACTTTACTTTAGGTTTAGCAGAGAGAAAGTAGGGTCTATCCATGCTAAAAGGCACAGTCATGCCTCCCAACCATGGCTTCATCGGAACCTCCACTTAAATTGTAGACCAAACTTTGAACTACTATAATCTTTGACTCGATTGGAGCCAAGGCTCGATACAAATATCAAATTATAGATAATTTCAAGGGCTACAACTTTAGTTCAGGGTGCATTATGAGAAAACTAGATTTAAGGAGTGAAAAACTTAATTTGATGGACCCTATAGGGGGAATGCCCTAGATAATATGACTAAGGAGCTCTAGTGACAAGGGTATCCCATTTCTGGACATCTAGGGTATTGCCTTGAAAGGGAGGATAATTTTTCATAAGGAAACATCTAATTAGATTTAATGGATTATCTCTAATCCTATGTTAATAAGTTTCATGTGTAATCTAGTGATTGTGTGACCGGGGGACCCTAGTGATAACGGGACTTGCAAGGTTACCTCTTCTACTTAGTGGCATCGGATGCAAATAGGGGTAGCACTCCAACATGACTACCATGGGATAGTATCAATATTTAGTTAGACTTCCTACATGTGCATAAGGATGGAGGTAATGAGATGAATAATGCATAGGGGCATTAATTAGCATCATAGTGAAACCGAAATCCTAAAATTACCTCCCAAACCATTTTTCACATCCTCTTAAGTTCAACCCCTCTCAAAATCAATCCTTCTCTCTCTTTCTCTCAACCTTCTCTCCCTCTCTTCAATCTCTCTTATAACGTTTGTGAACCATCTTTTGATTGTCTAGATAATTCGATGTGTAAAATTAACTAGTGTTTAATCAACAATCCCTATCAGATTAATATTTTATTACTTAACGACACCCGTATACTTGTTAGCACACATTAGTTTCAGGGAATTCAAACATGCCATAATTTGCAAAGAGTCTTGCGTTATGATATGAAGGTGAAGGGTCAACATACACTAGGATGTAATCTTTATAATTGTGTGAATTTCATCAATTCCAGAGTTATAACCCATTAAAAGTAAGAGAAGAGTTGGTGAAATTTAATTTAGGGAGTTGAAACATCATTTCTAGAGTTATATCCCATTAAATGCAAGGGATGAATTGATTAAATTTAATTAATCAAAACCACGTTGTAGCGGCTATGGACTCGTAGTTGCTACAATGTAATTGAACAAATCATGACCACATTGTAGTAGCTATAGTTCTATAGCTACAATAACATAGACTTAATGTTGTAACAACTACAACGTGATTAAACACTATCAGGGGACCATATTGTAGCAGCTACGATTCTGTAGCTACTACAATGCAGACTTAACGTTGTAGCAGCTACGGACTTGAACACTATCAGGCAACCACATTGTAGTAGTTACAATCCCGTAGCTACTACAACACAGACTTAACATTGTAGCAGCTACTCATTCGTAGTTACTACAATGTAATTGAATACTATCAGGAGATCACGTTGTAGTAACTACAGTTCTGTTGATGCTATAATACAAACTTAATGTTGTAGTAGCTACGGACTTATAGTTTTTACAATGTGATTGAACACTATTAAGGGACCACATTGTAGTAGCTACAGTTCTATAGCTGCTACAACACAAACGACTATAATACAAACTTAACGTTCTAGCAACTACGGACTCGTAGCTGCTACAATGTGATTGAACACTATCAAGGGACAACGTTGTAGTAGTTACGGTTTCATAGCTGTTACAATACAGACTTAACATTGTAGAAGCTACGGACTCGTAGTTGCTACAACGTGATTAAACACTATCAAGGAGATCACATTTTTATATTTGAGGGTATCCTAAGGTAATCGACTTAGAAGTTGTATCATTTATTTAATAAATAAATTTACTATTTAAGAGTACATTCTCTATGTATATGATTTAATCTTAAACTTGACTAATGAAGTCCACAATATAATGCATATCATGAGAGAAATTATAATTATATCAAAATTAGTAAGTATTTCATCATGTGTAATTATGTACATATTAAAATATTCCCTAGTCGATGAATTGATGAGACCGGACATCATCAATTCTGTAAGACTAGCATATGCACGCTCCTTGATTTATCCAAGCAGTCGGTCCCCATTGGCTAGAAACATTGGGATGTTGATAGTTAACATATGGATGTTGGTTAAGGGTAACTAATTCATTGAAATTGACTTGGTATGAGACTTTATGTGGCTCTATACATGTTGATGAAAATCTCATTACAGTTCGAGTGCAAGTTCTCTTAGACTTGAGGTATTCAAGTCATCTTGGTCATAAAAACTTATACTTTGACATCTTGATAGGATATCTCCTAGGAGGTGTATATATGTGATGGTTGGGTATAAGTCAATATGTCTAGAGATATTTAAATAGACCACAGAAGATTTACCACTCCTTTTCTGAATGACACGTATAGCCTAAGACCTCTTCACCTCTTGTTAGGAAAATTACTCATAAGTCTTTGGTCAAAGCATTACATGTTAAGAAAATGACCTTCTTGGACACGTGTTTGAGTAATTTGAATCCATAGGACAATGAACTATTACTTGGGCTAGGTGTGACATAATCAACCTAGTGGGGATTGACACATAAACTATGTCTTGACCTAAGTGGGTATAATATGAATGAAAGGAATAGATACACTGATAACTATAGCAGCTGAAGGGTTCAAGATTAGTTTTAGGTTCAACTATGATTTTTCAGTCAATTAAGGATCATGATATATTATTAAGTGTCACTCATGATTGATTCATAATTAATAGTTAATTATGAATGGTCAATATAACTAGGAACCTTTTGAGTTACATTCACTATGAGTCACTACAACAAAAACTGCAAATGACAACGGATATTATCCGTTGTCGTATGATCAAAAAACTGTTGTAACTGAGAGCGTTGTAGAATGTATTGCCCTACGACAATGGTTTTGAAACCGTTGTCTTTGTAGAAATTTGACAACGGTTTTTATCCGTTGTTGTTTACATGCTCAAAATTTGTTTACAAAGGATACGACAACGTTTTAAAACCATTGTGGTAGATAATTTCAACAACAGAAATAAACTGTTGTGGTAGACTCTTTTTACGACAGATTAATTTTAAAACCATTGTGATAGATAATTTTAATATGTTTTACAACAGATAAAATCATTGTCTTTTATCATATTTTATAAAAAAAAAATCCGTTGTGGTTATGTACTTTTTATAATATTTCTAACCGTTGTCTTTAATGTTCATGTTGTAACATGATAATAACAAACAACCAATCTTTATTTAATATAAACAAACCACCAATACAAAACTAAATATTTACTACATTCAATCCATGAAAATGTTATCTTCAAATTTCAAAAATTAACTACATAAGAAAATTAACAAACAACCAAGCTTTAAGCTTCTGCTTCCATTTCAAGGGGGTCTCTTTATGATCCAAAATTCTCTTCTTCTTCTCTTTAATGAATTGCAGGAACTTCTTGTAGTCCATTTGATACTATACAAGAACAACTTGAAACCTGCATATCCATGAAATGATGTAAGGAACTGCATCTCACAAAGAGAAGAAATTAATGTTAACTCTTCTAGGATATCATGAGTCAAAACACCAGGGATTCAATGCATCGTAAAGCATAATCTTAGTATTTCTCAAATGTAACTACCATAGAGTGCTCAATTTTGCTACCATCTATGTTATACGTCATGTATAAGTGAGAAAACATTTCTAGACAATCATATTGCTAATATTGAAATTTCAGGCAGATACTATATCAATTTTTATCTATAACCACGATAATGACTTTTTGACAACTACCCTAAGATTATAGTTGGCAAAATAATAGATCCCTAAAGTAAATACCCAGCATTGGAAACAGTAAATTTTTCATCTATAAACTAACTTTTGGAAAAATAGCAAAGAATCAGACATACATGTATGTGTTTGAGAGGTATTGAATACTAAAAGATTCATTAGAAAGAAAATTACACCCTAAGGAAGAAATATAGGGTCAAATTTTTACCTTATGCAGATGTGAGAAGGCACACTTGAACAAACAACAAATTCACTTCTTGGAACAGATCAATAGGAATCTCTGTCACACAAATACAAAACATGCTTAGAACCTATAGACTTTTAACACTATCAAGTGCAAACTAAATGGCTGAAGAAAAGACATGTAAATGTAACAGAATCCAGCAAATTTGCAAGTGTATTTAAAGGAAAGAACTGTTATGTATCTGCAAATAAAAATTTGAAAGAACTTCCAGAGTCAAATATAGAGCAGAATAAGACTAAGGCACCTAGCTATTATAATAGTGGATCTCCCCAACATGAGAATATCCAGAGCCTCTTGAACAACCTTTTCGGCCTCAAAATCAAGTCTACTTGTGACCTCATCCAGTAGAAGAATAGAAGGATTTGAAAGCACAACACGAGCTATTGAGATTTTTATTTTCTGTTCTTCAGTCAATGATAAACCAGTCCTACCAACCTATGTTGCATCATGTTCAATAAGTGTAATGCAAAATAGAATATCAAATGAGACTCAACCCAAAATTAAACATAATCAAAAGACAAGCTCAAAATTAAACATGTGCAAGATCAACCTGAGTTTCGTATCCCATTTCAAGAGAAGTTATGAAATCATGTGCATGAATTATTTTAGCAGCTTCTTCAATCTGATCAGATGTAGCAGATCTTCCATAAGCTATATTATCCTTAATGCTCAAACTTAACAAAGTTGGTTCCTGGGTAACTAGTCCAATTTGGCTTCTCAACCATTCCAACTTCAGATGTTTTATATCTCCCCATCCAATAGAACTTCACCTGCATCAAGAAATCAAGACGAAATTGTCAAGCATCAATGAAACATACATTAGTGTATGATAGGAAAACATAGTCAAAGAAGACAAACCTAAGGTAAGATCATAGAAACGCTCCATAAGAGGAATTATACTACTTTTTCTAGAATCATTCCTACCAACAAGGGCCACAGTTTTTCTAGCAGGTATATTTTGGTAAAAGCCACTCAGTATGAGAATTTCTGGACGTGAAAGATAGCTGAAGTAAACATTCCTAAACTCAATATTTCCTTGCATTGTAGCTAAGGTACTTCCATCCTGATTAAGAGAAGAATTTGAACAGCTTATCATCTCAAAAAGTTTGTAAGCAGCAATTCTCCCTTGCTCAAATGAATAAAAATTGATAGCCGCTTGATTAAGTCCACTGAAAATGACAGACTTAATGAGAACAAAAGATATCCTAGAGAGAAAATGAAAAGATATACTGGAGATGAATGTAGGTTTCATAACAAAGCTTACTTACAGGCTACTCAAAATTACAACAAACAAAGTTGTAATAATTTCTCCACCATTAGCCTTCCCATTCGAAATCAGGAACCTCCCAACCCAAAGTTGTAAAGCACAAGAACATATAGTAAGACCATATGTGAAGTCAAGACCAAGGCCTTGCACTAGACTAATCGGTATTCCATACCTTAGTGTAGCTTGAAGTGAGGTTGCATAAGAATACTTAGCAAGAGTATCATTTGTAAAGGCATACAATGTTCTAATGTATGAAATCGCCTGCAAAATCAAAAAGTGTGTAAAAAGAACCAAATTGTACGACTGAACTACAAAATAGAGATCATTGTTCACCATTGAAATTATATTGCTATAAATAGGACAAAGCACTGTCAGATTGATAATTTTGAAGATAAATCAACAAACTTTTTCAAATCAGTTTAGGTTTTATCATCATAGTTAAAAGGTCTAAGGTTGGGTATAAATATTTTTACATGTTCAATTGCACTAGTAGCAATATCTCCATTTTCATGTGCTAGAGAATACCCATGAATATGACATCAGTTAAAGGACTTCATCAAATGGAATCCTGGAAAATAGTTGATAATTTAATTAAAATATCTTCTTCCAATGAAATGAAATGAAATTGGAGAATGATTTTTCACCATAAACAGACCTCACCACCTTCTCCAGAATTTGACTTCCCCTCCTAATAGGTCCATTACAAATTGCAATTGCAATTGCTTCATGTGTTTCCCTTGAAATATCTCTGAGAGGCATTCCACCCGTGGAGAAATGCTAAGCAATGGATGATGCAGATTCAACTTGTTCAAGTGGTATATGCTCTCTATCACCCTCTGTCACCCTTAAGCTCAAGTAGATCACGGAGAACCTAAGAAAGTGAAGTCATTGTCACTGACACACACACAAAGAGTTGATCGGCAAACTTTATAAAGCTTCAAATATGCCATGCTTTTATAAACGCAGTTTTAATTCTGAACAATAGATATATATAGGTTTTCTATGTAGTATGAACCATTGTGTTTGGAAGGCATAGATTAGTATACTACTCAATGCACACATCAAATCTAGTCTAGAAACAATACTAGAACTAGAAGATAAACCATGGATACAACTATTTAATTAACACCAATCACAATTAATCCACCTATAATACCACAATGTGATATTAAGATAACAAGTCTTATTTTGGCATGTACACCTGAATATTTGATCTTATTTCATGAAACAACGAATGTAGTATGGCATGCAGTGCATAGGTGTACGCTCTAATTTTCAATGCAGATTTATGCATTTTCACTCTTTTCCAACCAAAATCAAGTCTAATAGCATTAAGTACAACCACTAAAAATCCTATTTTATTACCATCAAACATGTTCATGCTGCTTGCTAATGTCAACTAAAGCAAAGAATTCACAACCATATGCAAAGCGAGAAAAAAGAAATATAGATTAACTTAATACCTGTAATACGAACAAGTGTTTTCCTCCCAGACAAATCTGTAACATGTTGCAAGTCCAAAACAGGTGAGAAAAATCAAAGCTTTAATTCCCCTTCTAAACCAACAGATCAGGAAGTGGACTTGTTTGACTCACAATGAAAGTATCATTAAAAGAAGAAAAGATGTGGGCAACATCGAACACTTGCTCCCCCTCCCATACAGTTGGCCCAAGCATCACATTCTCCTCCTTGGGCTCCCTAGTCTTCTTTCTTCCCGACAACAAAACCAACAAGAAATAAGAAAAAAAAGAGAGAGACGAGAGAGCAGTAACAACGAAGAGGAAGACGGCGACAGCGAGAGGCGGATCGAGCTTCGGCGATGGCAACGACGAGAGGAAGACGGCGACGGTGACGGCGAGAGGCGGATTGAGCTTCGGCTGCGACAGGTCGAAGGGAGGATCCCATGGCTTGGGGGCGTGCTTCAGAAGGCTGTCGCAATGGCAGAGGAGGAAGTTGACTAGGCTTTTGAGGCACTTGCAGATCTTGCGCAAGTGCTCCATTTGGTGTCATGGGGTGAAGAGATAGTCGAGGAGAGGAAAGAAAAATGGCTTAGGGTTCGGGAATGCTAAGGGGAAAACACGGCGTGAAAAGATTTTTGCAGAGAGGGAAAGCAAAACTGCGAGGGGAAATGACGAAACAAATAAAGTCAAAGACAACGGTTTTATTAAAACTGTTGTTGTAGCCCATAAAAAAGCGCTTAAAGACAACGGTTTTAGAAAATCGTTGTAAAAAGTGTTGTTAATTCAAAAAGAAATCGCTCAATGACAACAATTTTCCCAAAATCGTTGTCTTTTATATTTAATGGGGAGTTCAAAGACAACGGTTTTGGCAAAAACCGTTGTCTTTGAGCAAAAACGCAACGCTTTCTCTTAAAACCGTTGTCGTAGGGGTGTTGTCTTTTAACATTTTTGTTGTAGTGAGTATGTTCGAAAGACTTAAAATAAGTTTGAGAATTAAATTTTTAGATTAAGAGAAACTAAGTTTGGTAGGACCAAATGAGAAGTAAATATGAAAGATATTTATTGAACTGGAAGCGATGGTGGATCATGTCTCTTGTAGGCGAGATTGCATTCCTTTTGGTTTAGTTATGAATCAAAATTAGTTTGGTTTAATAATGAACCAAGTTGGTTTGGTTTTGAACCAAGCTTAATGATAGCGCATTAGGTTGACTTATAGAGTTTTGGGTTTGGGCTTATGTTATAACTTACTCCCCAAGTCATTATGAAGATGTATATAAATACTCCTTCATAAAAATACCATCTAGGTTGTAACCAAGTAATTTTTTAATCTCTTTTATTTTTAGTTGTTTAATTACTTTATTATAATTGTGCTACTAATCTAAGTTAAAAGATCGAGAAAGATTTAGTTTTTATTTTACAAGAAATTCACCCCATCTTACCGGTCTCATTGTACCAATAAGTGGTATTAGAGCTCAACCGCTTCAGAAGGACTAACCGCCGACTAAAGTACAAAGATGATGGATGGAGCTAGCATCTACCCACCAGTGTTCGAGGGAGAGTTCGCGTTTTGGAAGCGACGAATAGAGGTATTCTTTAAGACATATTATAATATTTTATTAATAATGAAATATGGTTTTTAACCACCAGTGTTCGAGGGGGAGTTCACGTTTTGGAAGCGACGAATAGAGGTATTCTTTAAGACATATTATAATATTTTATTAATAATGAAATATGGTGTTTAGCTCTTCCGCTGCTCTGATCGTCTAGGTGATTTAGTCCATTCGGAATAAGGCTCACTCGAACCTAATTTCTGACCTTCTCCTCGAGCAGGCTTCCTCTCTGGCTTTTCATCCCTCGAACGCCGCGTACATTCTTCTCGTCCATCGATATACTCTTTCGCAGCACCTCGTCTCTCAGATGCACCGAGCTCATCAGCTCCCTTCCCATACCATCCTTCTCACTAGCTGCGTCTTCCGCTCAACTTCTTGTGTTCCTAAGCTCCTGCACACTTAGACACAAAGATCAAATACACAAAACCTAACTTTAACTTGGTTGATCATATCAAAACTACCATGGGGTTCAAACAATCTCCCCCTTTTTGATGTGATCAAACCCAAGTTAAGTTAGGGTAGACCACAAAAAGAAATAGTTTCAATTTTATAAAAAAATTCTACAAATAAAAAATTTTTCTAAGTAAAAAAAAATTCCTAAGTAAAAATTTGCAAGTAAGAAAATTTTTTCTACACAAAAATTTGCAAGTAAAAATTTGAAAGTAAAAAATTTCTAAACAAAAACTTTGCAAGTACCCTCCCTCTAGACTTGTTCTTCCTTCTCCACCTTTTGATCACATTAAAAAACGGGGTTCATTAAAAAGTCTAAGGAAAAAAAGTTCAGAAAAATATTAAGGTGTAAGCTCAAAAATTTCTAACTGTTAAAAAAAATATAAGTGATGAAATAATAAAAAATTTCTAAATAATTTTTGATAGAATTTTGACAAACATTAAAAGCATTAGCTAATTTAAATGCTTAACAATTAGTCCATTAAACATTTATTTCATTAATTGGCATTCAGGCTGTAGCGAGACACTAGGCCTTCTTGGTTATTGGAGCAATAATCACTTTCTAGACAAAGTCTCTTAAAGAAATTAAACATTTAATTTTCTCTCAGAAAGCTTAAAAGGAAATTAAATCCAAATACGATTTTGGAACCCAATATAGGTTTCTTCCTACTGGGTTAATTAAAATTTTGAGGGGTATGTAACTTTTGATAGAATTTTGACAAACATTAAAAGCATTAGCTAATTTAAATGCTTAACAATTAGTCCATTAAACATTTATTTCATTAATTGGCTTTCAGGCTGTAGCGAGACACTAGGCCTTCTTGGTTATTGAAGCAATAATCACTTTCTAGACAAAGTCTCTTAAAGAAATTAAATATTTAATTTTCTCTCTAAAAGCTTAAAAGGAAATTAAATCCAAATACGATTTTGGAACCCAATATAGGTTTCTTCCTACTGGGTTAATTAAAAATTTGAGGGGTATGTAACTTTTGTAGATTTTTCTAAGTTAACCCCTGTGAAATCATAAATATCAGTTTAGCCTACTGATAGGTCTAACATTTGAATGATTATAGGTATTTGTGCATGCAGAATTTTATTTGAATAATTCTATTTTTTTATTTTTCATTTTCTAACTTTAAACTATCAAATAATTCTAATAGGTATGTCTTGGCTAATTGTCTTTTCAAATCAGTATTTTTATTTTCTAATTTGCACAAATTTTTAGAAATCATTTTGATAAATTGGAAAGATTGTTCGGGTGAAAGAGCGCGTACCTCACTTACCTCGTGAACTGATGTTGCCCTTCATCAGAGCTTTCCTTTGATGATCCTCCCCCTTCATCGATGCTTATTTCTGAGCTACTTTCATCTTCTTCTTGGTGGTCAGCCAGTAGAACTAGTCTGGGGTAAGCTTCGATCTCGGATTCGAAGGACGACGTTTCATCCCATGTTGCTTTCAAATTCTTGTGCTTTGGTCTATTACCCTTGCCATTCTCCTTCTTCTTTAGTTTGGGGCAGTCATCCTTGATGTGCTCTTCTTCATTGCAGTTGTAGCATTGAACCTTCCTTTTATTTCGATAATCCCTTTTCATCTACGACTTAAATTTATTAGATCGAATAAATTTATTAAATTTCCTTACCAATAGTGCCACTTTATTTGCGTCGATGGATGTTTCAGAGTCTAAATCTGGTTCACCCTTTTGGTTGGCTTTTAGTGCTATGTTGTGGGTTGTCTTTTCTCCTTTGTTTCGCAAGTCTGCACATCTTGATTCGTGAAGTTCAAAAGTGGAAAAAAGACTTTCTAATGAACTAACTTTGAAGTCTTTAAATATGTAAAATGAATCGACTATAGATGTCCACTCGGGTGTCCTAGGAAATGTGTTCAAAGTATACCTTAATGAATCTCGGTTCGTTACCTTTTCACTGAGATTCATGAATCTAGTGATGAGTTCTTTGATCCTCGAGTGCAGATGTGCAACTGTTTCACTTTCTTCCATCCGGAGGTTTGCCAGCTAGTTCCGAAGTATGTCTTATCTCGTGAGCTTTGCTTCTGAAGTTCCTTCATGCAGTTCTAGGAACTTCTCTGAAAGTTCCTTTGTTGATTCATAATCTTTGATCTGATTTACTTCCTGGGGTGGAAGTACATTGAGTAGGTGGAACTCAGCTCTTCCGTTCACTAAGAAGTTTGCTTGCTCCTTCTTGGTCCATTGATGTTCTTCATTTTCATTTCCTTGGGAGTCTTTGGGAGCTACAAAACCATATTTTATGATTAATAGTATTTCAAAATCAGTTTTGGAAATGCATACCTTAATGAATATCGGTTTGTTACCTTTTCACTAAGATTCGTGAATCTGGTGATGAGTTCTTTGATCCTCGAGTGCAGATGTGCAACTGTTTCACTTTCTTCCATCCGGAGGTTTGCCAGCTAGTTCCGAAGTAGGTCTCGTCTCATGAGCTTTGCTTCTGTAGTTCCTTCATGCAGCTCCAGGAACTTCTCCCAAAGTTCCTTTGTTGATTCATAATCTTTGATCTGATTTACTTCCTGGGGTGGAAGTACATTGAGTAGGTGGAACTCGGCTCTTTCGTTCACTACGAAGTCTGCTTGATCCTTCTTGGCCCATTGATGTTCTTCATTTTCATTTCCTTGGGAGTCTTTGGTAGCTACAAAATCATATTTAATGATTAATAGTATTTCAAAATTAGTTTTGAAAAATACCTCCATGCGTTTCTTCCAAGACGTAAATTCTCCCTCGAACTTCGATGGGAAGATCGTCGGTCTGACCATCATTTCGGTGCTTCAGTCGGCGGTTAGTCCTTTTAAGGTAACCTAGCTCTGATCCTAATTATTGGGATGCTGGTGGCCGGCAAGAGGGGGGTGAATTTCCTATCAACAAAAAATAACACCCTTCCTGTTCTTTCAACTCTAATTAAAAGCAACAATAATAGTAAATTAAATTAACAACTAAAAGGATGAGGCATAGGATTTACTTGATTACAACCTACGTGGTTGTTAATCCAAAGACAATGAAAAAGCTCTAAATGATCTCCTTTGGTGAAGGCGGAGAAGCCTCTTACACTCGTTAATTGCTCAAACAGTTGCTAGGAAATGAATACTAGAGTAGATACATATTTCCTAGGTCCAGGGGTCTTTTTATAACCCCTGTAGAATCTTATCCACAGCTTGAAGGCGCCTCCAATAGAGGTTCAAGGCGCCTTCAAGGGATAGAATTTTATCTGCTGAGGATAAAACATTATCCTCAATAACGTTCACCTTCGCCAAGTCTAAGATGCCTTCAATTAAGGTTAAAGGCGCCTTCCATGGTGGGTTGAAGGCGCCTTCAACCCTGTTGAAGGTGCCTTCCCACTGAAAGGCGTGGAGACGCCTTTAATCCCTATTGAGGGCGCCTCCAATTGCTCCGCAACTCCCTTTTAACTCTTCTGCTGCTCCGATCACCTGGGTGATTTAGTCCATCCGGAATAGGGCTCACCCGAACCCAATTTCCAGCCTTCTCCTTGAGCAGGCTTCCTCCCCGGCTTCTCATCCCTCAAACACCACATACGTTCTTCTCATCCACCGATGTACTCTTCCGCAGTACCTCGTCCCTCAGATGCACCGATCTCGTCGTCTCCCTTCCCATGTCATCCTTCTCTCTAGTTGCGTCTTCCGCTCAACTTCTTGTGTTCCTAAGATCATGCACACTTAGACACAAGGATCAAATACATAGAACCTAACTTTAACTTGGTTGATCACATCAAAACTAGTGCAGGGTTCCAACAGAATAGAGGTATTCTTTAAGATATATTTTAATATTTTATTAATAATGAAATATGGTTTTGCAGCACCAAAGAACACGAACGGAGAAGAACTCAAAGAACACCTTTGGACAAAAAAAAGCAGCACGACGAGTTTATGGCAAACTATAAAGCTAAATTTCACCTTATAAGCATACTACCGGTTGAGGAACTCTACAGAATCAACAACTACAAAAGTACAAAAAAACTTTGAGAAAAATTCTTGAAGCTCTTTGAAGAACCAAAAGAAGCCAAATTCAACTCCTCGATGGACACCGAGCCATCGTCTGAAGAATCCAAGATCGAGGAAATTGTCAGAACAACACTTATAGTCGAATACCTGCCTAAAAACAAAGAAACTCATCCCAGATGAGTATTGATCAAAGAGGAGAGTCTTCGGAAGAAAGCATCAATGAAGAAGGAACATCATAACACGAGGTAAGTGAGGTGCATGCTTTATCTTCTGAACAATCTTATGGGTTTATCAAAATACTTTCTAAAAATATGTGCAAATTAAAAATATATATATGAAGTTAAAATTGACTTTAGTAAATGCATGCAGATTTTGATAAATTGAAATTTAAAAATGATATATTAAAGAAACAAATAGAATATTTGAAAAATAACTATACATGTTCAACTCCAAAAGATTTATGAAATTTAAATTTTAGAAATTACAGATGGCTAAATTGATATATCAGAAATCATAGGGATCAAATTATAAAAATACCTAAAAATTATGTTCCACCAAAATTCATGATTAACCCAGTAGGAAATAATTTATATTGGATTCCCAAATCATGCCTAGTATAATTTAAAGTTTATCTCATGCATGCTTTAAATTTTAGTATTTTTTTCATAGTGTTTAAACAAGTTATTTAAATGCCTACTATTTGTATTTTGAGTTAAAAAAAAATTCTATGTTGTCTGATGATTTAATCTACAAATAAAAATTTTTGAAAAAAAAAATTGTTAAATTATTTTTCTATATTTTTTTAAATGGTATTTTAAAAATTAAAAATACTCTGTGGACTTATTTTCCTGTGATAAAATGTAATGTTTTATATCATAATAAAATATTTTGACATTTTTCAAATTTTATATGAATTATTAAGAATTATTTTCCAAAAAGTTCATTTTTAATATTAAAAATTTAGAAAAATATAAATTTAGGATTTTGATTTTTTTTTAGTATTCGACAATCTATTTTCCATATTTAGAAAATTTTAGAAGACTTTTCATAGAAGAAAAATATTTTTAAGATTTATCTTCTAAAATTTGGTTGTTCTGATAAAATAAATTAATTATATTCATTAAACTATTTCTTTTTTTGTGAAAAATTTTATTCTCATATAAATTATTCTCTTTAAGTTTGACAAAAAAAATTCAAGATTTTTTAAATCTGAAAACTAATTTTTAAATTATTTTTATCAAATAGAAGATTAATTAGTAAAAATAGAATATTTTTAAAAATTATTTCTAAAAAATATTAGCTTATTGATAATTCTTGTTAATATGCTCCTAGAAAAATATTTCAAATATTTCTAGCAGTTTATCTTATTTTTTCTAAATTTGTTTTGATGTGATCAAAGGGAGAGAAATAGATACAAGTTAAAGGAGAGTGAGGACATTTTTATCATTGTACGAATTTTACAATATTTATTCTAATTGCAACTTCTTTACATAATTGTGTTATCACTTTCTTGTTTAACCCTAACTTTAATTTAGGTTAATGCACATCAAAAAGAGGGAGATTGTAAGTATCCCGTGATAGTTTTGACATGGGCAACCAAGTTAAGTTAGGTCATATGTATTTGATCCTTATGTATAAGTGTGCAGAAGCTTAGGAATACAAGAAGTCGAGTGGAAGACCCAACTAGCGAGAAGAATGGTACGGGAAAGGAGTTGACGGGCTCGATGCATCAGAAGGACGAGATGTTGCATAAGAGTACACTAGTGGACGAGAAGGACGTGCGCGGCGTTCGAGGGATGAGAAGCCGGGGAGGAAGCCTGCTTAAGGAGAAGTTCGGAATTGGGTTCGGGTGAGCTCAACTCTGGTTAGCCAGAGAATCACCCACGTGAAGAGATTAGCTACTAAGGAGTTGATCTGCCTCTTGGAAGGCACCTTCCATGGTTTGGAAGGCGTCTTCCATGGTTTGGAAGGCGCCTTCGATGAATAGTGCAAGGGCACCTTTCAGCTATAGAAGGCGCTTTCCAGTAGCCGTTAGTCGCAGATAGAGTTTTATCCTCAACGGATCAAACTTATCTAATGGAAGGCACCTTGGACTATTTTGAATGTGCCTTCAAGCTGCGGATAGAATTTTTCAGGGGCTATAAAAAGACCCCGGAGTTAGGAAATTTTCAACAATTGTTGTATTCATTTCCTAGTATTTTTCTAAGCATCGAACGAGTGTAAGAGGCTTCTCCGTCTTCAAAGAAGGAGTTTTTTAGTGCTTTCTTTTGCCTTAGATTAATAATCATCTAGGTTGTAATCAAGTAATTTTTTAGTCTCTTTTATTTTTAGTTGTTCAATTACTTTATTATAATTTTACTACTAATCTGAGTTAAAAGATCGAGAAAGGTTTAGTTTTTATTTTACCGACAATCCACCCCCCCCCCCCCCTCTTACCCACTCCGCTTCTCCAACAGCTTCATCGTATAAGAGTTAATCCAGATAAGGATTTGATCTAACTCAATAAAAGGAGATGAAGTCTCTACGTTCATGATTATCAATTCTTCTACCACTCTATCTCTGTGCTCGAATGAAAAGACAGTAAGGCGAAGATTGTTGGTGCAATATTCCCTAGGTCAAGGTTGACCTGGTTGACTGAGCTTGAATTGGTTCAAGCTCGAGTCTTGATGTTTGTGTTTCGATGTTTGACAATACATGGAGATTGCAGGTGCAATTGTTCATGTGGATAGATTGTGAAGAAGAGTCAAGTAGGTCAAGGTTGACCGGATACTTGACTGGAAAGTCCTGGTGAGTGAAGCCAGACAGATGGGAAAGCCCTGGTAAGTGAAACTAGGTAGAAGGAAAGTCCTAGTGAAGCCAGGCAGATGGGAAAGTCCTAGTGAGTGAAGCTAGGCAGAATGGAAGTCCTAGTGAGTGAAACCAGGCAGATGGGAAATCCTAGTGAGTGAAGCTAGGTGAAAGTCCCGGTGAGTGAAGCTGGGCAGTCGGAAAATCTTGGTGAGTGAAGTCAGGTGAAAGACTTAGTGAGTGAAGTTAGGCAGTATCGAAAGTCATGATAAGTGAAGCCAGGCAAATTAGAAGTCCTAGTGAGTGAAGCTAGGTGAAAGTCTTGGTGAGTGAAGCCAGGCACAGGAAATCCAGATGGATGAAGTTTGATCAGACATCTGGTGTTGGGAAGCCCAAGTAGGTCAAAGGGATTGACCGGATTCTTGGCACGGGAAATCCAGGTGGATCAAGGTTGATCGGACACCTGGTGGAGATAAGTCCAAGTGGGTCAAGTATGACCGGACACTTGGCACGAGGAGAAAAGTCCAAGTGGGTCAAAGGGATTGACCGGACACTTGGTGAGGGAGTCCTAGCAGGTCAAGGGTGATCGGATGCTAGGCATGATGTACCAACAGGTCATGGTTGACCGGATGTTGGTGTCAGGGACTTTGGACTTGTTTTTGGGCAAAAACAGAAGTTGGATCGATCAGCCGATCGATTGGCTCATGCCCAATCGATCGGCTGATCGATTGGGTGAGTCCCTGCGACAAACCTCCTCCCAATCGATCAGTGGATCGATTGGGGAGAAGTGTCGCGTGAACAGAAAGCCTCTCAACCGATCAGCCGATCGATTGGGAGCCTCCAATCGATCAAGCGATCGATTGGGAGGTGCGTTTTCACGTGATAAGCCTTGGATCGATCAGCCGATCGATCCAGGCAATTCTCGAGAGCACAGAGGTACTCTGGATCGATCGGCCGATCGATCCAAAGCCTCCTCGATCGATTGGGAGCAATCCAATCGATTGGGATTCGACCGTTGGCGCAGGATTTAGCCATTGGCGTGCGATTCCTTCGGCACTTCTTCGATTCCACCACACAGGCGATCACGATAGCTTCTCCACAGCATTTCTCCACTCTCATCGCCAGTTCTTGAAGAATCTTGGAGAGACATCCAAGTCAAGAGGCGTGTCAACAACAAGAAGAAGAAGCTAGGGTTAGGGTTTCATTGTTCAAATCTTGTAAGCTTTCCCTTGTATTTGCTTCTATTTGTTTCTTGTTGTATTGAGAGTATTGTAGGGCTTCTCCGCCTTTGATAGTTACCGAGAATGAGTGTTTTCATAGTGGAGGGTGCGTGAGTGTGTGGATCTTTGGATTAGTCACCTCTTCTTGAGGTGGATACCAAGTAAGTACTTAGTGTTAGCGTTGAGTGTTGTATTCTTGTATATCTCCACTTCACATCATCACAAGAAGCAAGCAATGCCGAGCACGAGATCGCGTCGAGCTATTCACCCCCCCTCCCTCTAGCTACATTTCGGTCCCAACAAGTGGTATCAGAGCATGGTTGCTCTTCACCGGAATCATCGTCGGAAGGGGCAAAAAGCTAGAGGGTGAAGAAGTTGGAGCATTTTTACAAGTCGAAGACTTCATTCAAGAAGCTCAACTTCAAGATGGAATTCCAAGATGGACTTGGATTCGATACAAGGGTGCCTCCACCGTTCACCATGACAAGCTTTGATTCTTGGAAATCAAGAATTGAGAATTTTCTTATGATGGAGATAGAGCAATGGTTTGCTCTCATGGAAGGCTTCAAGGCTCCAAGAAATTCAAAGGGCAAAATCCTCAAAAAGAGTAAATAGAGCCAAGAACAAATTCAAAAGTGCGAGGCGAATGACAAGGTAACCAAATTATTGGTTAATTTATTGTCAAGCACCATTCTTTGCAAAATTGGAGAATTTGAAGATGCAAAGGAATTATGGAGCAAGTTGGCCAAACTTCATGAAGAACCCTCCACTATACCAAATCAAGATAAATCCAAAGAGGGCAACTCATTGGAGCAAGACCAAGAGCAAGAGAACTCCGAAGTTGAGAGATGCTCAACTTCCGAAGAAGAAGAAGTCCAAGAAGCCTCATCTTCAAAGGAATGCAATGAAAAGGGCAAAGAGGGAGCATACTCTTTGTTTCATGTGCAAGATGAAGATGATGAAGCCACCACCTCTAGGATTGAGGGGGAGCGATCTTCGTTGACACTGGATCAAGAAGAAGGAGAAGCTTCTACATCCGGGTCTAATGGAGAAGAAGACAATGCATCCTCCACAAGTCAAGTCAAATCTATTAGAGGAGCATCATTGTCAGATCAAGAGGAAGTTTCTACCTCCGGATCAAAAGGAGAAGATGTCATCCCTACACATGAAGGTATAAATGTTTCAATTAAAAATAAAAATCATATTATACGTTTTGAGTGTAGGGAACATGGGCATTATAAGAGCAAATGCCCTAAATTGGTCAAGAAGAAGAGCCAAGTGGCACCAAAGGGCAAGGACAAGCCCAAAGAGACCGCTCCCGGAATAAAGAAAAGCAAGGAGCGCATTGTGTGCTTCTCTTGCAATCAAAGGGGGACACTATCGGAGTCAATGTCCCAAGGGGAAGAAAGCGGTCAAGGCTCAAGGAGGAAGCATATGTCAAGGGGGGGCCTCCAAAGTAAAATGAAACGTATCATTTATCGAGCCTACCCCTTTAAATAATGGTAAAAAGCATGCTAATTCCAATTTTTATCATTTTAATGCTATTTACCATAAAAATAGGGAGCATGATAGCATTAAATAAAAACATATGGCTCTCCATACTAAGACTACCACACCTAGGGTTAGGAAGATAGGTAAAAGGTTAGGCAATAACACTAAGGACCATAGTTATAAGCCTAAAAATAAAAATGCTCAAGGATTTAAGGAAAAATCAAAATCTAGGGATTTATGGGAAGAAAATCAAGTCTTGAGGTCAAGACTTGATAAAATGGAAAATACCCTAAAAATGATGGAAAATATCCTAAAAGGGCAAAATGAGCAAAATCTAGGTTTAGGACAACAAGGGTCATCCAAGGACCATAGGGGTTTGGGATACAAACCTAAAACTAAAAAGGATGTGCCTTCGTATCATATGGTTCCATATAATTATGGAACCAACCCTAGGTCAAAAGGTCAAGTCAAAAATACTAGGGAGGTTATCCCTAAAAGTATTTTTGCAACAAACGTGACTAAGACTTCTAAGAAGTCCAAGAAAGTCACAAAGAAGGTCACAAGAGAAGCAATTCGTAGGGTTGACCTAGAAAAAGTGACAAAGGCTTCTAAGAAGCCTGACAAGGTCACTAGGAAGGTATCTAGGGAGGTTATCCCTAGTGAGTACCTAGATCATCCAAGGAGCACCAATAGGTTTTGGGTTCGTAGGAGTATTTTCTCTACCCCTTAGATGGGATAGAGAGTGTCAACTCTGATTAGAAGGGTAGTTAACCCAACTTTGATGAAGTTGACACTCGGAGAGCATTTTCAAGGTTATTATTAACCTTTGAAAATGAAAAGGATAAGCGATTACTTTTGGAAAGAGTAAAATGTGTCATATTCTAAGAAATTGGATGTAATTTTAAAGTGACACGGATTGGGAAAATCATAAAAACTACCAAGTTGAGATTTTGGTATGTTCTTAGGGAATTAAAGGCAATCTAGGTCTTAACTCAAATTGTTACTTTTTAAAAGAGTAAATTTGTGCCAAAAATTTGAGGAATATATGTGATCCGGCGGTAAGAATGGGGGGCCCATAGATGGGGTCCCGTCCGAGCGGAACCAGAGATTACCCAGCCAAAGGTTTGGGTTTCCGACGCCAAAGCAGAAGAACCGGAGCCGAATGACCGAGCGGAGGTGTCCGCTCGGCCGGAATCGTGGCGAGGGAACAGTGGTTAGCCGAGCGGCCTATTCGCTCGGCTCGGGATATGATATGTCAGCAAAGGCATGATGATTAGACTGTACGCAAGATGACACTATTAAAGGCCCCACCATCACGTCACGGAAAGGTTGATACAGTAGCAGTATGGTCTTATGGATGCCCTTCTGACAGGCCCACACCATGGCATGGTCGAAAGCAGGTGATTGTATCAACAGTATGGTCTTATGGATGCCCTTCTGACAGGCCCACACCTAGGCATGGTCGAAAGCAGGTGATCGCTTCGATTGGTGTGCCCAGGCTCCTTCGAGAGGTCTATATAAGGCCTCAATTTCTTCAACCGGAGGTACACAAGTCTCCATTTTCTAAGCCACTTTCTTATTCCTTCGCCTAACTTGAGCGTCGGAGGGTCGTCGCCGGGACACCCCCCCCCCCCCGGCTCGGTTTTGTTGCAGGTTCGCCGGAGCACTCGAGGATCCAGCAGGGAGCGCCACATCCCCAGCGTCCATTGAGCCTGGTTCGGACAGGATCAAATTGGCATCGTCTGTGGGAACGCACCTGCATCCGAGCAGAGGCAATGGACGAGGCTGGAAGACTACATACCGTGGCACTCTCACAAGAAGAGTTTGACGCTATAGTCGAGGTGAGGGCAGCCAAGACAGTGGCGCAGCAAAAGGAGAAAGCACAGGCTGAGCGAGCGCAACAACAGCCAGGCGGCGCAAGCAGACCGCCCAGAATATGTTTCAACAGGAGGGTTCCCTCAGGCACTCTTCCGTACTCCCCCAGAAATCGCGCCCGCTCACGGGGAGCAAGGATCTTCATCCGATGAGCCTCCCGTTCGGGATCATAGGAAGGGCAAAGCTCCCCGAGCGAACGCACCACCCGAGCAGGTTCACCGACAGTTCTCTGAAGCCATACATCGGGATCCGTTACCAAAATACTATACACCACCGCCGATTGGAGCTTACAATGGGACGACCGACCCCGACGATCATTTGGGGAAGTTCGACAGCACCTTGCATCAGTACTCCGATAGCGTAAAGTCGGGTATTTCTCACCACTCTATCGGAATCGCACATAGGTGGTTTCGGAGGCTGACTCTATCACTAGTTTCCGGGAGTTCCGAAGGCATTTCTTCATCACTTTGAACCGACGTTATCAAAGGACAAGCGTCTGTTCACCATTAAACAAGAACCAAGAGAATCTCTCCGGGTGTATAGCGATTTAATCGGTAGCGATGGACATCCCCACAACCTCGGAGACAATGGTAAACGCCTTCACGCAAGGCCTCGCAGAAGGGACTTCTTCCGCGCTCATTCGCAAACCGCCCAGACTACGACCACATGCTACACCGGGCGAATGAGTATATAAATGTGGAAGAGGCGGAGGCTGCCCGACGGAAGGAAACTCATGCCGAACGTCCGGCCCATGCCGAACGGAAGCAGCCCGCTGCCCATCGGCCACCAAGAGGACCAAGAGTTGAGGCATCCCGGGCACATCATGTGAAGTCCTCGGTGGTCCAAGAGGTAGCGGCCGAGCGGCCAAAGATGAAGAAAAAGAGGGTATGGACCCCAATGTTTTGCTCTTTCCATAATACTGACTCCCACAACACCCGCGACTGTCGGGGTCTGCCTTCAATCACCCATCCCGTACGACGGGGTGGCCCTCGTCGATCGCCTTCACCCGACCGCCGGCAGCGGCATCAAGAGTCCGGTCGGCGAACATATAGAAGATCTCCCGAACAGCGTTTCCCTCCAAGGCATGAAGATCGCTCTCGAAGGTCCAATGAGCGACCTAGGCAGTCCGCTCGGGAAGAGGAGAACAGAAACAACACCTCCCGGGGAGAAATCAATATTATTGCGGGTGGGCCGACCGGAGGAGATTCACACAGGGCGAGAAAGGCAAGCGCCCGGCAGCTCAGAATCCATGAGGTGGGTTGCAGCCAAGAAAAGGCGAGCGGACCCGAGATCAGTTTCGGGCCCAAGGATCTTGAGGGAGTTGAAGTGCCGCATGATGATGCCCTTATCATCAAAGCGGTGATAGCCAACTACACCATCCACCGTATCTTCATTGACACTGGCAGCTCGGTCAACATCATCTTCAGAAAGGCTTTTGATCAACTGCAAATCGATCAAGCCGAGCTGCTCTACGGGTTTACGGGCAATGAGGTTCTTCCGGTCGGACAGGTAAGACTGGCTATCTCCTTAGGGGAAGAACCGCTCCGGAGAACAAGGACAACAAACTTTGTGGTGGTCGACTCCCCTTCATCCTACAACGTGATACTGGGGCGACCGGCGTTAAGCGAATTCCGAGCTGTTGTGTCGACGTTCTACCAGAAGATCAAATTCCCGGTCGAGGACAAGATCGGTGAAGTACGAGGAGATCAGTTGGCCGCTCGGAAATGCTATGTGGAAATGGTCCGAGCCGAATCCAGCGCAGCGCGAAAGGCTCCACGGATCGAGGTACACGCCATAACCGAGAAACCTCCTGCTTTAATTTATGATGAAAAGGAGGAGGTTCAGATCCATCCGAGCCGATCGGAGGCTACAACCTTTATTGCCGCCGACCTGGAGGACGAACAGAAAGAAGAAGTGGTCAAATGCCTCCGGATAAATCATGACGTCTTCGCCTGGTCGATGCATGAGCTGCCCGGTGTCTCCCCCAGCATAGCCCAACATAAGCTTCACGTCCGGCCGGACGCTCGGCCAGTAAAACAAAGGAGAAGAGATTTCAGCGCCGAGCAGAATATTATCATTCGAGCAGAGGTAGAAAGACTCTTAGAGGCCGGCCACATACGGGAGGTTCAATTCCCAAGTGGTTAGCGAGATGTGGTGCTCGTCTCAAGCCGCAACAAATGGAGGGTGTGCATCGACTTCAGAGATCTAAAAAGGATTTCTACCCTCTCCCCGAATCGACCAGCTCGTAGATTCTACGATCGGATGCGAGCTTATATGTATGCTTTGGACGCCTACCAAGGTTATCATCAAGTCGCCGCCCGAGGATCGGGAAAAGTTAGCTTCACACCGGATGGGACGTATTACTATCGGTGATGCGTTCGGATGAAGAATGCCGGAGCAACATATCAAAGATTGATGAATAGGGTCTTCCGCGAGCAAATCGGACACAATCTGGAGGTCTATGTAGATGACATCCTCATCAAATCCTTCCGAGCGGCCACTTTATGCAAAGATATGGAAGAAACCTTCCGTACACTCAGAAAATATGGGGTCAAGCTAAATCCTCATAAGTGTTTGTTCGGCGCCAAAGGAGGACGTTTCTTGGGCTATATTGTGACCGAACGGGGTATTGAAGCTAATCCTAGCAAGGTGAAGGCTCTTCAGGACATGCCACCGCCCAGAAACATGAGGGAAGTACAGCGGCTGACCGGTCGGATTACAGCGCTATCACGCTTCATCTCCAAGACTGCCGACCGGAGCCTTCCGTTCTTCAAAGTCCTCCGCAAAGCTACAAAGTTCCAATGGAATGAAGACTGCGATCGGGCCTTTGAAGAACTGAAGACGTACTTAAATTCCCTACCTGTGCTGGCCAAGCCAGCTGTTGGTGAATCGTTCGGGAGGTGAGGAGCAACCTGTATATTTCCTTAGTCATATCTTGAAAGATGTTGAAACCCGCTACACCGGACTCGAGAAGTTGGCCTTTGCTCTGATCCTGGCCGCTCGGAGACTTCGTCCTTATTTCCTGGCGCACACGATTATCGTCAAGACCAATAGCCCGTTGGGACGAGTGCTTTTAAATCCAGAAGCTTCCGGACGGCTCATCAAATGGACAACCGAGCTAAGCGAATTTGATATCCAATATCAACCCCGCTCGGCTATCAAGGCACAAGCCTTAGCCGATTTTGTGACGGAGGTGCAGGACCCGGAACCCGAAGCTATGTGGAAAGTGTTCGTGGATGGATCGTCCACTAGACACGGGAGCGGAATTGGCATAGTTTTGCTGTCCCCACAAGGAGAGCGGATGCAGCTCTCCGTCCGGCTAGATTACCGAGCGACCAACAACGAAGCAGAATATGAAGCCCTTATTGCTGGATTGCAGGTCGCTCGGCACGTTGGAGTCGTCCGGGTCATCCTCTATTCAGATTCCCAGTTGGCTGCTCAGCAAATCTCGGGGATTTTCGAGATAAATAGTACAAGGCTCAAGCTCTACGTGGAGGCTATTGAAAAACTTAAGCTCAACTTTAGGGAGGTGATTATTCAGAAGATCCCCCGGGCGGAGAATCAAGTGGCGGATGAATTGGCCAAGCTGGCAAGCGCGTTATCCCCGGTCGGCTCTCAGAAGCCGATCGAGCAAGTATCTTTAGTAGCACATGTCGATCGGATGGAGGGCATCACATACCCGAGCGACTGGAGGACAACTATTGTGGAGTTTTTGCGCTCGGGAGCTACCCCCTCCGACCGGGAAGGAGCTCATTTACTGAAGAGAAGGGCTAGTCGGTTCACCCTCGTAGGAGATCAACTCTACAAGAAAGCCTTCTCCCGTCCGCTCCTAAAATGCGTCAGCTGGGAAGATGTCGAGTACATCCTTCGAGAAGTGCACCAAGGTTCGTGCGGTGGACATCCAGGCGGACGGTCGTTAACCAGGAAGATTTTGCTAGCCGAGTATTTTTGGCCAACACTTCAAAAGGATGCTGCCCGTACCGTTGCAAATTATCTATCCTGTCAGAAGTATCACAGCATGTCCCACCGACCGGCAGATGAGATGAAAGCATCAACTGTGGCCTGCCCGTTCGACCAATGGGGGATGGACATCGTGGGACCCTTCCCCATGGCTACCGGGCAGCGGAAGTTCTTATTGGTGGCGGTCGACTACTTCTCAAAATGGGTAGAAGCTGAGCCACTTGCAAAAATATCCGAGCAGATGGTTAAAAAGTTCATATGGCAAAATATCATCTGCCGCTTTGGCATCCCAAGACGACTCGTCTCCGACAACGGACGTCAATTCACTGGGAAGCTGCTCGGGAAGTGGTGCGAAAGTTATGGCATCGAGCAGCACTTCACATCGGTGGCATACCCCCAGAGTAACGGTCAAGCCGAGGTAACCAACCGAGAGATTCTCAGAATTTTACGGGCTCGGCTCGACCATGAAGGAGGCAGCTGGGTAGACGAGCTCTCGCGACACCAAAGGAGGGAACGAGCGTCACTCCATTTCACTTGGTATATGGAGGCGAAGCAGTCATCCCGATTGAAGTTGGGGTGGAGTCCGTTCGGGTACAAAATTATGATGAAGATAACGCCGAACGGAGGAACATGGAGCTAGACTTGGTCGAAGAGGAAAGAGCTAAAGCGTCCGTCCGGCTGATGGCGTACCGGCAACGTATGAAACAGAACTACAACCGGCGCGTGATCCCCAGAGCCTTTCAAGTAGGCGACCTAGTTTGGAAGAAAGTCAAGCCGGTCGGAGATGTCGGCAAGTTGGAAGCTCCCTGGGCAGGACCCTTTGAAGTGGTCGAGAAGCTCCGTTCGGGCGCTTATTATCTCAAGGATGCGGAAGGTCGGATGCTGGATCGGCCATAGAGTGCAAATCACCTTCAGCCATATAGAGCTGGGTGATAGGTGCGCTTTTGCTCTATTTTGTGTAAATTCAAAATAGCTGTACTCCTTTTATCGCAGGAAACAAATTATTCCCAAGGCATTCTGTGTTCCTCGGCCGGAGGTAAATTATCGGAGCCAAGCACTCGACGACGAAAGCCCCGAGCTGCTCAGCCGAAGGTATATTGTACGATCCAAAGGCTCGATTCCGAAGACCCTGTGTCGTTCGGCCAGGTAAACGTTGTCCATATTAGGCTTAAAAGCCCGTCGAGCTCCGACGTTAAAGATCGAGAGCCGCGCCGACCGGCTATAAATATCCGCGCCAACGAGCTCCGTCGTTAAAGATCGAGAGCCGCGCCGACCGGCTATAAATACTGGCCTCGACGAGCTCCGTCGTTAAAGATCGAGAGCCGCGCCGACCGGCTATAAATATCCGCGCCGACGAGCTCCGTCGTTAAAGATCGAGAGCCGCGCCGACCGGCTATAAATATCCGCGCCGACGAGCTCCGTCGTTAAAGATCGAGAGACGAGCCGGCGTCTATAAACGTCCGAGCGGAAGACCGACGAGCTCCGTCGTTAAAGATCGAGCCGCGCCGATCGACTATAAATATCGGCGCCGAAGAGCTCCGCCGTTAAAGATCGAGAGCCGCTATAAATATCCACGCCGACGAGCTCCGTCGTTAAAGATCGAGCCGCTATAAATATCCACGCCGACGAGCTCCGTCGTTAAAGATCGAGACGAGCCGGCGTCTAGAGCTCCGTCGTTAAAGATCGAGAGTCGCGCCGACCGGCTATAAATATCCGCGCCGACGAGCTCCGTCGTTAAAGATCGAGAGCCGCGCCGATCGGCTATAAACATCCGCGCCGTCGAGCTCCGACGTTAAAAATTGAGAGACGAGCCGACATTTATAAATCCCCGAGCGGAAGACCGACGAGCTCCGTCGTTAAAGATCGAGAGACAAGCCGACGTCTATAAATCCCCGAGCGGAAGACCGACGAGCTCCGTCGTTAAAGATCGAGAGCCGCGCCGACCGGCTATAAATGTCCGCGCCGACGAGCTCCGTCGTTAAAGATCGAGAGACGAGCCAGCGTCTATAAATATCCGCGCCGACGAGCTCCGTCGTTAAAGATCGAGCGGAAGACCGTCTAGCCCCGACGTTAAATCGTAGAGACGAGCCGGCGTCTATAAATCTCCGAGCGGAAGACCGACGAGCCCAGTCGTTAAAGATCGAGAGCCGCGCCGACCGGCTATAAAAACCGAGCGGAAGACCGTCTAGCCCAGACGTTAAACCGTAGAGCCGCGCCGACCGTCTATAAAAACCGAGCGGAAAACCGACGAGCACCATCGTTAAAAATCGAGAGTCGGTCCGGCGACTATAAATACCCCGGGCGGACGAACGAATATCAGAGAATAAGAAACCGTGGAAACCACAAGTATTAAAACATTTAGGCCCGCTCGGGCGTTGGTCCTTCGATACTTGGCGTTTGTTGACTTCACACAGGCTAGATACGTGCAGAGTGAGTAGGCCCTCCCGCTCGGACTTTGTTTAATGGGTTAAGCTGATCGGCCGCGTGACGGAGAACACTTAGAGCATGACTGACTCTAAGCATAAACGTTAAGCAAACAGAAGAATATTATGGATAATGATCAGGAAGACGCAAGCAAAGACATAATTGCATTAAAGGGAAAGCATGCCGGACGGCAAGTATAAAAAGTTGCGCTGGCGTAAGAAACGTAAAAACAAGATAGAAACGAGGAACACTCTTCACTCGGGGTCTTCGAAGTTGAAGAAACCGTCCGGAATGTCGTCTTTCATGGCCGCCAGATCGGAGGCGGGAATGTGCATTCCCGCAGGAAGGTGGCCACCCTTCTTCAAGTAGGCCACAGTGACCTTAACGGCCTCGGCAAATGTTGAAGAGACGCCGCCACCAAATTTCGTGCCAAACCTCTCCGAGCGGAGGTAATCTTGACGTGCAGCAGCCAGACGACTCAATCTTGGAGAACTTTTTGGTCCACCTCCGCTTTAGTGCGTTCAGCTGAGCGTCCATCCCATTCGGCAGTTAATTGGGCTTCCAGACCCTTAGAGTGCTGATCTAGGGCTCGGACTTCAACTTTCATCTTGTCCAGATCAGCGATCGCCCGCTTCTTCTGGCTACTGGCGCGCTTCACGTCTGCGTCATGTTTCTTCACCAGGCCTTCAAGTCGAGCCACCTCTGTAGCCAGGTCGGCGGCCTTCTTCTGTTCGGCCTCGCGGGCTTGTTTCTCCCGCTCGACCGAGGGACCCCCCGAGACTTGGAGTTTTTCCATGAGATCCTCCAGCTCAGCCAGCCGATGGCTAGTGGCGATCAGAAACCAAACAGGCATGAGAAGAAAAGTGAACCTACAGGAGTTAACGCATGTATCAATTCGAGCTGCTTGGGCGTCATGAGGGCCACCCGAATCTGGGCGTCCTCGAAAAGTTTGGCGAGCGGACCCGTCAAGGTTATTTCATGAACGGGGCTTGATGGTCGATCGTTAGACAATAAATATTCCTCCGACGGGAATCGAAGGGTAGTCTTGATGGTCGGGTGGCCGGCCGGCACTTCCTCAGCCGCAGTCGCCTGGCCCGAGGACTCCCCTATGGTTGAAGTTTCGCCCAACCGTCGTAAGCGACGACGAGTCCGTGGAGGAGAGCCAGAGGGCTGTGCGGTGGGCGAGGCCACGGGGGTCCTGATCTGCGAAGGCGTGCGATCTGGAGAAGCGATCTCGATCGGCGCCTGCGATTCGCCCTCTGGGGTCGGCGGAAGGTTGGACTCTCTTAGACGTTTCCGCCGAACTTCCCGTGGTGAATCCCCGACCTGGGGGACTCCCAGCTCGGCTGGAGCAGAGGAAACAGGATCCGCCTCAACCTCCGTTGAAGCGGGTTGGGTGACTTCTGTTTCAGGGGCGGACTGCGTCCCCCCCTCTCCTGCATCTGCCGGGCGGCTGGGGATAAGACCCCGATCGGCGAGTTCTTTTTTGGTAGCCGCCTCAATTTCCACGGCCTTCAATTTCAGATGATCGATAGCCTTGGAGCGCCACATGACTTCAACTGCAGTGGAAGAAATTAAAATCAGTTAGACAAAAAAGGCGAAGGGAGTAAAGAGTCCTTACCCATGCGGTAGGGGAGATTGGCCCGAACAGGAGATAATCCAAAAATGTACAACACCCCCTTGAGAAGCAACTGGTCGATTTTGTACCGCTGACCGGACAAGCAATTTGCCGCATGAAGGTAGGCCGGATTGCTTCTGAATTTGCCGAGCTCCGGCTGGGTCGGCACAGCGGTCTGCCATTTGGTTCTGAATGCTGGCCGCTCGGGAAGTCGTATATAGAAGAAGAACTCCCTCCAGTGCTTGTTGGAGGTCGGCATGTTCTCAAAAAATTTGAAGCCTATTCTACTTTGGAAAATAAAAGTACCCAACTCGGATTGTTTGGGGTAGAAGAAGTAGTGGAATATTTTGGGGTCAAGTGGGATATTGTGCAGCCTAAAGAGGACGACAACCCCGCTCAGTAGCCTAAAGGAATTCGGCACAAGTTGGCCGAGCGGGATGCGGAAATAATTACAAACTTCCAAAATAAATGGATGAGTAGGAAATCTAAGGCCGCCCTGGAATTGGTCCAGAAAAAAACAAATAGTACCGATCGGCGGGTTATGGGGCCGGTCGGTCGGGCCGGCTACAACTATTTCATGGTCTTGCGGGATCCCGTAGGTCCTAACAACGCGCCGGGCGTGCTCCTCATCTAACCTACTCTCCATACTCATATACCACGGACCGTGAACCTCGGTAGCGGGTGCAGAAGTGCTCGCCATGACTCAAGAAGGGAAGGAAGCCTAGCAATACTCGGAAACAAGGGGACGAGAGAAGAGAAGAAGCTTACTTAGGGAAGATCAAAGGAAAGAAGCCCAGGAACTCGAAAACCACCGGAAAGCAAGCACTGGAGTCGCCGGAGTAAGCTAGCAGCAGGCAGCTTCGACAGAGGACGCGCGATGAAACAGAGAATGCGGCGTGAAGGCCAAAACGAGGGCTTTATACAAACGAGACCGCTCAGCCTTGTCCGTCTGATGAAGGGCACAAGAGAAGAGGTCATCATCTAACCGTTCATTTCAAAACAAAGGCGTCCCATCGTACGGAGCGTCACCGCCACTAGAGACAAGCCACGTGGCGCTCTGTCACCAAGCGCGATTAATGCGCCCATACCGCGCATGCTTCGGCTTAATGAAAAAGACTTGCGCGATTTTCAAGAGGATTTAGACAAGTAAACATCCACGTTGGGCGCCAAGGCATACAAAGCGAAGAGCCGAGCGGATAAATTTGGCATGAGGGCCGAACGGCTCAAGGGATATCAGCAGCAGCGATAAGGCGATGACCGCCCGCTCGGACACACAGTCCAGTCAGTCGGACTCACTGCCTCCTTCGACTAGACTTGGAGGGGAGGCAAGTGATCCGGCGGTAAGAATGGGGGGCCCACAGATGGGGTCCCGTCCGACGCCAAAGCAGAAGAACCGGAGCCGAATGACCGAGCGGAGGTGTCCGCTCGGCCGAGGACAGAATGGCCGAGTGGAGGTGTCCGCTCGGCCGAAATCGTGGCGAGGGAACAGTGGTTAGCCGAGCAGCCTATTCGCTCGGCTCGGGATATGATATGTCAGCAAAGGCATGATGATTAGACTGTACGCAAGGTGGCACTATTAAAGGCCCCACCATCACGTCACGGAAAGGTTGATACAGTAGCAGTATGGTCTTATGGATGCCCTTCTGACAGGCCCACACCTAGGCATGGTCAAAAGCAGGTGATTGTATCAACAGTATGGTCTTATGGATGCCCTTCTGACAGGCCCACACATAGGCATGGTCGAAAGCAGGTGATCGCTTCGATTGGTGTGCCCAGGCTCCTTCGAGAGGTCTATATAAGGCCTCCATTTCTTCAACCGGAGGTACACAAGTCTCCATTTTCTAAGCCACTTTCTTATTCCTTCGCCTAACTTGAGCGTCGGAGGGCCGTCGCCGGGACCCCCCCCCCCCCCCCCGGCTCGGTTTTGTTGCAGGTTCGCCGGAGCACTCGAGGATCCAGCAGGGAGCGCCACATCCCCAGCGTCCATTGAGCCTGGTTCGGACAGGATCAATATGTATTTTAAATTGGCACAAAAATTTATAAAAGTAAAAGAAATGTCAAATTTGGGTGTTGGCATTTTCTTGGGAAGTCATGGGCAATCTAGGACTTAAGTTAAGTTAGCTAAGGTTTTAGGATACTTAGATAGATAATCTAGGTATATTTTATTTATGCAAATTTTCCATGCATTGTTTGCCCATCATATGTCATGACATTATATTTATTCTTGCACTCATGATTTATTATGAAAATTACAAAAATACCATGTCATGTCATACATACATCATATAGTCATAGGAAATTTTCTTTTGAAAATTATTTATCTTTGATGTATGCCATAACATATCATGCATTATGTTTAATTCCTCGCAATTAAGGACAAACAACATTTGTTAACAAGTAACATCCTTGGTGGATGTTCATAACCTCAAAATGCCTAGATAGATATGCATGATCCCTAGATTAGGGTAAAATCAAAGTTTACATCTCACTAAGAACTATAAGATGACTTGTATGTGGTTTCGTACACATTAAATACAAGTGAGATATTAGGATGATGAACAAAACTCAAGATGTTGATTTAGTGCATTCTTTTGAGTTTTAAATTCATCAAAACACATAGTTATGTGTTTTCCAATCATTGGGAAAGCTAATGGACAAGTCATGTGCATTAAGCCCAAAGAACATGGTTGGATATTGGTTTTGAAAATGATTTTAAATATATTTTGGAAAACCTTGATGAAGGCTATCTTTTGATAATAATCATCATTGAATAGTTGAGCACAAACTTGGAAGAAAACACTAAAGTTTTTACAAGTTTCAAAGTTTGTGTCAATCTTTAAAAATAGGAAGTATTTTCATAGAAAACTATTTTTCCTTGATAATATATGCCCTAAGGAATGTCTACATGAATTTTCATGATTTTTCGACTTTTGTAGAATTTTGGGGGAGTTTCTGAAATTCACTGAAATAAATTTTCAGTTTTTCAGAGCTCCAATCGATCACCCGATCGATTGGAGTGCCTCAATCGATCGCCCGATCGATTGGAGTGCCTCAATCGATCGGACGATCGATTAAGAGGAGTTCTCCCGCGAGCAGAAGCTCGCTGGATCGATCAGCCGATCGATCCACGCAGTCTGAATCGATCAGTGGATCGATTCAGCAGAGTTCAATCGATTGGGACCCAACTCCAATCGATTGGGGATGCTGATTTTGGCTGGGAAAGCTTGATTTCAGTATTTTGAACCACCTTTAGTCTAGGTAACCATTCCTAACCCCTCAAAACACATTTGTATACATATAGGGGGAGTTTTCATGATGAAAATAAGGATGGATTGGTTAAGAAAGACTAAGTAGAGGTTTAGGTTGAGGTTTGGTTTCAATATTAAATTTTTGAACCTCAAAACTTCAAAATTGGGTTTCCTAAAGGTTTAGGGATTCCAAATCATTGTTGGTGCAATGACAGAAGTTATGTGCATGTCTTTAGGGAGAGTTACTATTTAAGGACATGAAAATATATTTTTCATACACCTTGGAAGGCGGTTAACCTTCTTTCGTGAAAATGCTCAAGGTTAGGCATTTGAATATAATGGAGAATGGATATCTTCATTATTCAAGTGGTGTATGCTCACGGATGAGCATTTGATGGCAATGAAGGGTATGGGACCTTCATTTGAATCGTGTGTGAATATACCAAGTGGTATATACTCAAGGATGAGCGTTAAGAATAATAAAGGGTATGGGACCTTCGTTATTGTGTTGTGAACAATAAGTGAAGTTGTAAACAACGTTGGGTAACTCTTCAGGGGGAGAGTTTTTGATGTGTGACAATAGGGGGAGAATGTGTGGTTAAGTTAGGTCTTCATTACCTAAGAGGGAGTTTACCCTCTAGAAAAGGAGGAGAATGAAGGAAACCATCATTCTTACATTGGCATGAAGGAAAGTTGAGGCTATAAGACTAGCCTAACTTAAAGGTATTGTCAAACATCAAAAAGGGGGAGATTGTTGGTGCAATATTCCCAAGGTCAAGGTTGACTTGGTTGACTGAGCTTGAATTGGTTCAAGCTTGAGTCTTGATGTTTGAGTTTTGATGTTTGATAATACATGTAGACAATACATGGAGATTGTAGGTGCAATTGTTCATGTGGATAGATTGTGAAGAAGAGTCAAGTAGATCAAGGTTGACCAGATACTTGACTGGAAAGTCCTGGTTAGTGAAGCCAGGCAGATGGGAAAGTCCTGGTAAGTGAAGCTAGGCAGAAGGAAAGTCCTGGTGAGTGAAGCCAGGCAGATGGGAAAGTCCTAGTGAGTGAAGCTAGGCAGAATGGAAGTCCTGGTGAGTGAAGTCAGGCAGATGGGAAATCCTAGTGAGTGAAGCTAGGTGAAAGTCCCGGTGAGTGAAGTCGGGCAGCCGGAAAATCCTGGTGAGTGAAGCCAGGTGAAAGACCTAGTGAGTGAAGCTAGGCAGTATCGAAAGTCCTAGTGAGTGAAGCCAGGCAAATTAGAAGTCCTAGTGAGTGAAGCTAGGTGAAAGTCCTGGTGAGTGAAGCCAAGCACAGGAAATCCAGATGGATGAAGTTTGATCAGACATCTGGTGTTGGGAAGCCCAAGTAGGTCAAAGGGATTGACCGGATTCTTGGCACGGGAAATCCAGGTGGATCAAGGTTGATCGGACACCTGGTGGAGATAAGTCCAAGTGGGTCAAGTATGACCGGACACTTGGCACGAGGAGAAAAGTCCAAGTGGGTCAAAGAGATTGATCGGACACTTGGTGAGGGAGTCCTAGCAAGTCAAGGGTGACCGGATGCTAGGCATGATGTACCAACAGGTCATGGTTGACCGGATGTTGGTGTCGGGGACTTTGGACTTGTTTTTGGGCAAAACAGAAGCTGGATCGATCAGCCGATCGATTGGCTCATGCCCAATCAATCGGCTGATCGATTGGGTAAGTCCCCGAGACAAACCTCCTCCCAATCGATCAGTGAATCGATTGGGGAGAAGTGTCACGCGATCAGAAAACCTACCAATCGATCAGCCAATCGATTGGGAGCTTCCAATCGATCAGGCGATCGATTGGGAGGTGCATTTTCACGCGATAAGCCTTGGATCGATCAGTCGATCGATCCAGGCAATTCCCGAGAGCACAGAGGTGCTCTGGATCGATCGGTCGATCGATCCAAAGCCTCCCCGATTGATTGGGAGCAATCCAATCGATTGGGATTCGACCGTTGGCGCAGGATTTAGCCGTTGGCGTGCGATTCCTTCGGCACTTCTTCGATTCCACCACACAGGCGATCACGACAGCTTCTCCACATCATTTCTCCACTTCATCGCAAGTTCTTGAAGGATCTTGGAGAGACATCCAAGTCAAGAGGTGTGTCAACAACAAGAAGAAGAAGCTAGGGTTAGGGTTTCATTGTTCAAATCTTGTAAGCTTTCCCTTGTATTTGCTTCTATTTGTTTCTTGTTGTATTGAGAGTATTGTAGGGCTTCTCCGCCTTTGATAGTTACCGAGAATGAGTGTTTTCATAGTGGAGGGTGCGTGAGTGTGTGGATCTTTGGATTAGTCACCTCTTCTTGAGGTGGATACCAAGTAAGTACTTAGTGTTAGCGTTGAGTGTTGTATTCTTGTATATCTCCACTTCACATCATCACAAGAAGCAAGCAATGCCGAGCATGAGATCGCGTCGAGCTATTCACCCCCCCCCCCTAGCTACATTTCGGTCCCAACAAAGATGTACGACCATTGATGCTCCAAGAGGGGTGCACTACGCTCAAGACTTCCAGACCAGCCACTATCATTTGTTTTTCTTTATATTTACAAGTTATGTTTTAATTTATAATATTTTCTTGCACTTGTTAAATTGTAAGACCATTTTCTCCACCTCCAGAAAGTTCCAGAAAGGAGACCGCTAGTGAACGGACATCTCCTGTGATTAGGCCTTGGACATACTGACCCTGGGGGATTAATAACCAAGTAAATCTCGTGTGTTCTTTCGTTTCTATTATTTATTTATATTTTGCTACATACTAACCCTGATAGAAAGAACAAATGACGAAAGCGAAAGGAAAGATAGTCGATATTCACTCCCATCTATCAACGCGCACCGATCCTACAGCCGGTATAGCACATATCTAAAATAATAAAAAAAAGGCAAGAGTAATCATGCAATTTCTAAAAATGATTAGCTTTTACCAGCAATGGAGCTTCATCGCGACAAGGGAGGGAGGGTGCAGTGGGGAAACTCTAGCTACAGTTTGGTGAGTGAGGACGACTCGAGGGAGGGCACGGTAAGGGTCAACGTCACTTGTCACGGCAAAGGAGGGAGGGCGGGTAAACCCTAGCTTTGTCGCTGCGAGTGAGGGAGGCTTGAGGGACGGCGCGACGAGGGTCGACGTCGCAAGGAGCTTTGTAGTAGGGAGCTTCGTTGTAGAGAGCTTCGAGTGCAACAAGGGAGGGCACGACAAGAGAGGACCGAGATTTGTGGGAGGGCGGGGAGAACGAGAGCTTATTTCACCGAGGGAGGGTGTTTGTGAGAGCTCGTGATAGAGAGGGAGCTTGAGGTGAGCAGAATCGTGAGGGCGAGAGAGGGCTAGGGCTTCGACGAGGAGAGATTCAGTGAGGAAAAGTTCATTTTATAAAAATAAAAAGGAAAAAACAATGATGACGAAGCGCGAAAATTTTGATTTTATAAAAAAAAAAAGTTACACGGACTTATCACAAGGGCAAGTTCGCAGCATTCCGCAACCAGTGTTCTACAGCGGAATAGAACTGATATGATTTCCTTTATGCAAAACTCAAAGGGTGATTCTTTTCCTTAATCATGATGTTTCATTTTAATTTTTTTATTAAAAAGGTTTCGTATCCTATTATTTAGTTATGTATAATTATCCAACTATTTTTTTAGTAGTATTTAATACTATTATCTTCTGCCTAAATCTTGAGTCGATCGGAGACATTATTGCAGCTAAAGTTGTAGTTGTTACACATATTGTAGTAACTATAATTTTATAGTTGTTACAATGTATACTTAATCTATTCAATATTGGCAGAAATTTACATTATAACCGTTATGATTTCTTAGTTGTTACATCATGATAGTAAGTATCCTCATTGTAATATTTATAAAACCGTAGCTATTATAATATGGGTGTGATATATTTATATAACATGCATATTGTAATAGCTATAAAATTATAATTACTATAACATATAGTTACAGTTGGATAATTGTTATAGTACGTAACTATAATTATTATAACGAGTTCGATTGATTTAAAAACTTAGATGAAAAAATTGAGAGATAATTATAATAATCCAACTGATTTAAAAACTTAGATGAAAAAAATTAAGTCAGAGATAAGAATTGAACAAGGAGGTGTTTCATTTTTGCCTATTTCCTTTTCAATATTAAAAATCAAATCGTGTCCTTTATCTCTAAGAGAGCTCCCACTATGAACTAGCATCTCTTAAAAACCTCCCTCCCATAGTGGAGGGAGGCTTTTCAGTTTAATCGAAGAAGCGGCTCCGTGGTTACGGAGTCATTGCTTCAACATTTTATTTTTTTATATTAAAATATTTTTTAATAATTGTAAAAAAAATAAAGAACATACAACGACTAATTTTTTAGCTGTTGTTTGCCGTTGAACAACGGCTAATTGTTAACCATTGTTCAACAGTTAAAATTTATTTTTTAAAAAAAAAATCTATAAATATAGAATCGATTTCATTTTTTCATTCATTCCATTGTTATCTTTCCTTTCTACTTATTTCTTCCTTTCATTTCCTATTTGTATTCGAGATGGATGAAAATCTCAATACTTTATTTATAAATCTTTTGAATTCTTCAAATGCCGAAGGAAATACATTTTTTCAAAATACTAGCATTCCTCCAAATATCCAATATTCTCATATTTTCTCTCATACACAATATCCTCTAAATTTTTAAAATATTTCAGATGTTCCACAATATCCCTAAATTTTAAAAATATTTCAGATGTTCCACAATATCCCCAAATTTTAAAATATTTCCCAAAGTTCTAAAAAAATATGATGAACCAAAGTAACACCGCCCCAACTCTATATGGTATGTATCCACCCCAAGATTGGTCAGCCATGGGTAGTCAACTTGGGATGTCTTATCCTTACGTATTTTCTCCTACTCAACCACCAGTCATATTTTCGAATGAATCAAGAAGGGATACTATTGATCCATCTATTAGTGACAAAGAATTTTTAACACCATTATCTGTTCAAGCAACTCAGTTGCCACCACACTCATCACAAGAAGAGCATGAAGTTAAGCTAGTGAAAAATGAATCGAAATGAAGATTTTGGTCTCTCGACTCTTGATGAAAACGTGGTCCTTGCGAAGTCATGAGAACTATTAGCACCGATCCAATCATTGGTAATGACCAGAAGGATCAAGTTTTTTGAAAACATATAATTGATTACTACTAGAAGCATTGCCCCATTGAATCTATGACCAGAAGTTATTAGCGGCTAAAATCACATTATTATATATTTGTACCGATGGTAAATGAATTTTCTGCAACCTATAATAATTTTTATACACATCGTCAAAACAGTTGGAGTGACGAGAATGTGTTGGAGAATGCACTGAATATGTGGAAAGCCAACAACAATAATAAAGATTTTAAGTACATGTGGCAAAAGGCGATTCGCTCGCCCCCGCCAACCCGTCCCTAGGCCAACACGGAGGAGGTAAATCACGGGTGGCTACTAGCCATTAGTGCAAATGGCCAAAACATGAGGGAGGTTATGCTCGGTCACGTCGAGTTTCGACCCCAAGACCTCATGTGGCAACACCCCATGTCTTAACCATCGCACCACCCCGAGGGGACAAAGATTTTAAGTACATGCATGTATGGGGGGTTGTCAAAGAGTATGAGAAATATACTCCACAATCAATTGCTCATTACTCTAACAAGAAGGCAAGGACATCCAAATCAAGAGGAAACACTTCAACATCAAATCCAGATACGAGTGTTGATTTGAATGACTATGAACTCCGCATTCTCTGATAAGGCAAAAGACAATGAAGAGGAAGGGCAAATCTAAAGCTAGAGAGGGTGACAAATGGAATATAACATCGAATGATAAAATATTAAAGAATATCAAATACAAAAAAAATGACTTTGTTGAAAGCTGAGATCTTTCATAAGGATTATGAAGTTATTATGAAGGATACTAGTGAGATGGCACCGTAACAACTTTATTTACATGAAAAAATTATTAAAAAATTAAATAGAAATATGACCTAGTGTAGATGTGTTTAAATTTATTTTTATATATTTATATAATGTATGTTTTCTATTTGATGCATTGTAATATTTATGTGTTTTTTTAATTATTAATATTATTTAATGTTAATAATTTATTAATTTAAATTTTATAAAAATTCAATGATATATAATGTAAAATAAATCTAATAGAAAGTGTGAGATAGGAATTGTTGAGAGGTGTTTTTAGTGAGCGGAGACGTGAAATTTTTTATAGCACGGATGTGGCAACAAACTCTCAACGGGCTCTAACCGTGGATGCCCTAAATTTTCAGGAACCTCGGCGCTGCCCTCTTCTCTCTCTCCCTCTGGATCTTTGCCGCAAAGATGGTACATTTGCTTTCGACTACAGCGTTCTCTGTCATCCTCGACTTCCTGCGGTTGAAGTTTTTTTCTCTCCTTATCTCGATTTGGTTTTCGTTTCGTTCCAGCTCTTCTTCTCGTACTTCAAGGAGTTGGTAGGTAAAGAAGTGACGGTGGAGCTGAAGAACGATCTCGCCATCAGAGGAACCCTCCACTCCGTCGACCAATACCTCAACATCAAGCTTGAGAACATCAAAGTCGTAGACGAAGGCAAATACCCGCACATGGTACTCCAGCTTTCTCCTGCATCTCTTTCTTCTTCGTGTAAATTTCCTTCCTTTCCCCGCTTTCCTCTCTTGATTACCCTTTTTTTTTGTGGAAAGCGCGTGTACATGCGTGCTAATGTATGGGATTAGGGTTTAGGGTTTTGAGGTCTTTGAACGATTGGTAGCTCATTATTGAATGCATCAGTAATTAGAATCATTTCTCTGCAAAAGAAATCCTTTTGGAGGTTTGGCATAATCTAGTAGTGGGCACTCGACTACTTTGGAGATTCATTGAGCGTTTACTAGTTGATCCGATTGGATTCCTTTTAGCATTTCTGGATGTGTAGATTGGAATTCTATGGCCTTAGCTTTATTATTAGTTTTTCCTTCCTTTTCTTCTTCATTAATAAACAACAAATGACAGTTAGTTGCTAGGGCACCTAAAGCTAGATGTAGTACATGAATAGATTCCTTAAGAAATATACTCATTTAAGACAGTTTAGGTCTCCAATCTCTTACTGCTGATCTCAGAGGGTTTAGATTTTAGAGGGTTTCTAAAGATGTCATCACACAGGAGACAAAGGAGTGGTTTGATTGAATTGATAAATATAAAAAATTCAGAATGTAACCACGTTTCATTAAGCATTTTGTTTTATAAATGTCCATTCTGATTTCATCATGTTCTCTGAGAAGCATAATATAATTCTGTGAAAAATAGCTATAGGTTGCACCTAGGCCCTCAGTCCGGTAGATGCTCTGTAAGAATCTAATAATTTATTAGAGTATATGCATGTTTGTGTTTGCATCGTTAATCAGTTTCTATTTTGCTTTTAGTTGATGCCAAATGTGATCCAAATATTGCTTATTAGGTTTTTCTGGATCTGGTCTTACTCGTTAAATTTATTTCTCGAACGTTTGGTTGATTATATGATACTTCTTACTGATGGTTATGAATTCTGTTCTTTTGGAGTCGTTTTATGATCTTTCATTGGTTACATTTTTTTGGGGGGATTAGCTAGTCGAAGGATAAAAGCGTTTCTTTTTGTTGTGGAGTTTTGCTGGAAGATAGTTGTGAATATGATACAGCAGTAAAAGCTGGAGTCTTTTGAAGAAATGTCTAGTTAGTCACAATTTGATCCTTTCTTCTTAATTATCTATGAAATTACTTCATTATTAAAAACATTATATTGTTTTGATTGCTCTTTTCAGAGCCATTGTAGCAGAAGTTTTAACATGTGGATCGATGTCATTAGTTCAAAAGTAATAATCTAACTCCTTTCGGAGACAAACAAAAAATGTGAAGAAAAAACTTCTCATCCCTTTGTTCCCTTCTCATTCTTCTTCACTTGTTTACCTTCAATCCTTATGTTATCCTTTCTTTTGGCTGCAAAGGTTTATACTTGATATGGTTATGAGGTGGAGAAACTGCCTTCATTCTATAAACCATCGAGCATTCAAATTGATCCGTATAAATGCCTTTGTGATTTATACTAAACGTGTGCTCTCTCAAAATCTCAGATTAGTACTATCCATTCTGTTATACTGCTAAGCATTTAAACAAATTATATTTGTGGGGTTTCAATAATCATGTCCCTTTTGAACCGCCCCATCCATTCTCATCTCTTGCTTTATCTTATTATTTATGTTCCATAACACGAGTTTCTTATCATTTATCTAACCAAAATTGTAAGGCCCTCAATGCCCAACATAATTTGTATACTTAGTCTCTGGAACACTTAGCTATTTGTTATTTATTTAGTGAAGTTAGGAAGAGTGCCATTTAATTTATTGAGTCAGGGAATTGAAACGTAGCCTTTTAGATCTAGTCAATGCTATGGCATCGGAGATTCTTGGTGTTATTGGGCATTTGAGAATACCACGATCGGTCATATATATTCCTTTATCAATGTTTATATACCGCAAGGCCCCTCATATTAATTCACACTCTTTTAAGTGCCTCATCAAGCAAGTTAAATTGAACCATTACTGGTTTTGCGTTCACTATGAAGTTGTGTAATTTATGAACACGGGTAAACTCGCCTGAGCTCATCTCATGTTCTTTGATTGTTGCAGTTATCAGTACGCAACTGTTTTATCAGAGGGTCAGTGGTTCGGTATGTCCAGCTCCCCCCGGACGGTGTGGACGTCGATATCCTCCATGATGCGACAAGGAGAGAAGCCCGTGGAAGTTGACTTCCGGAACTAAATAGTTTTATAATAGCACACCTCCTGCTGGCTTTGGATTTTGTTGACTCTTGTATTTGCCATACATTATGTTGTGAGGTAGCCTAAAATTTCTTTTCATATCGAATTCCAAGTTTTCACTACTCAGTTGTTTTGCTACTGGAATACGTCCAGGAGTTTTATATTTTATTAAACAAGTAGCGTGTGGCCGACGAGTTGTTTTCCAGATTCTGGTTAGATTCAAGCTTAATCAAGCAATGGACTCAGATCACATTTCAACAGGATTCCTAATAAGTGGATGAGGAGTTTAGAGTATTCGTGACCAACTTCATCTAAAAATTTTACCTTCAAATTTAGATAGATAGTCGTCAAAAAATCTTTGCTTTATTATTATATCCATTCTTTAAATTTTTCATAGTATTTCCATTCCCATTTTCTAAATATTGTAAAGGAGAGATAAAAATAAATTTAATATATATTATCATAAAAATATAGATATCTAAATTTAATAAAATAAATTTTTTATTTTAAATTGTGTGTTTTAAATAAAGAAGCTGATGTGGATATGGCGTTCAATTCGAGTATAATTATTCAAACCAATATTCAATGAGAGAATGTGCAAATGTAACCTGGATAATGAACATAAATAATGAAACTTCTGCCTTCTCCATAGTTTTATTAAAATCAAATATCCAAAATGAATAAATTTATCAGTAAATTACTTGCACTCCTATAGCAAGAAATATAATTTATTTACATTGAAATCGCGAGAGAAAAAATGTTCAGGACACGAGCTATCAAATTGTACTCAGAATTCTCCATCTTTCAGAATTTCCCAGCCATCTGTGAATGTCCCATGATTTTCACAACTTTTCTCGGCTTGCTCTTGCTCGGCGATTGAAGACTTCACCTTTGTCATAGGATCATCTTGAGTCGAATGCTGCTCTGCAATATCTTCGTGCTTGAGCATCTCCTCCGACGAATGTTTGCTCCTATTGTAGGATGAGCTCAAAGAACCAGAGAAGCTTGAAGCTAATGAACGCAGAGATCTACCAAATGGTAGACCACCATCGATTCTTTCTTTTAGCAGCATGATGTCATCACAGATGATAGCAATTTCACCTCTGAGATAAAAGATAAACAAGAAGAGTCGCCATATAACCGAGTGAAACACAGTAATCAAAAATTATGTCCAACTTAATTCCTAAATATGTTGTCAGTTTAATCAGTAGAAGAAATATAGTAGTTGAAGTCTTTTTCTCTGGTTTAAATAAAATTAGAAACTAAAAGCAAAGCGGACAAACTTACTGGAGAGCATCAACCACGTGGCCATTGTCCATCAGAAACTCCGTTATCTGTAGCAAAGTGAAACAAGAATAATGGCATTCAACTTTATCTATTTCTTGAAAGTTACATGGTTTCACAAATATTACTATTATATATATCCTTGAAATATGCTTACCTTGGAGTTCACTTCTGCTTCTTCTTGCAGCTTTTTGGATTCTTCTACTACTGAAGCCATAATGGCTTCCTGTTCGCTTAGGATCCTACCAGCTGCTACTTCCTTTTCAAGTTTCTCTTGTTCAGCTATTGCAATTTCGACTTTCACAGCAGCTAGGCGCGCTTCAAGGGTTTGTTGAATCTGGAAAACATGAACATGTCACACTTAGAAACTTTAGGGCATGTTTTCTAGGAGAGTAGGAAACCGACAAACACTTTTTCTCCATCAATAAAGTTAACCAACTTCAGAAAAAAAGTAAAAAATCAGAGGAAAAATTGAAAGCAGGGGAATATAAAAACTTCATTTACACTGCTGTTGTATGTATAGTAAAAAAATTGCCCAAGAAGCAATATACATGCTCAAAATGTATATAACCAGTTGAATTCTTTAGAAACAAGTTAATAAGACATGCTCAAAATGCTTTCCATGATATAACCAGTGGATATCGTAACTGAACTCTCGATGAAACATGAAAAACCAAAACTTGAATTCCTTACTAAAGGTTACTAACTGATTCCAGTCTTTTAAGGCTTTAAAAATATTTCAGGAAAGCATGGAACCAGTGAAGTATGAGACAGACAATTGCTATAATGTACAGATCTACTTCAACATGTTCACTCAGAGAAAGGAGCAATGGAAGTTATGATATAAAAAGATGGTCAATGACTCTGATTGCATTTCCTGACAAAGCAAGCTGTACAGCAAACAGACAAAACATATTATATTCCCGCATGCATAGATTCAGTGAAGTCATCACATGGCTCAAACTCTTCTTGATGCTCAAGGGGAGAAAGAAGCCTGTCACCAAGGATCGCCCTTCTTGATGCCCAATTCACAAAAGGATCATCCGTGAATCAAGTTTAAATTCCTAGGCTCCTATCTGATACTATTATGGAAAATATATTAATATAAGTAGTATTCTTAGATTTTCTAATATGATGGTGTAAAATGAATAAAGGAACAACTGCATACATCTTTGCATTTCCCAAAACATAGGGTAGCATTCATCTCAGTATAGAATTTTATCAAACAGGCAGTGAGATAACAAGATTTTGTCTAAGAACAAAAGGTCTATTTTGTTTGAAACTTGAAAGTAGCTAAATAAATTATCTTGTGTGCAATTTGTATGCAAGTAAATGAGTCAGTTTTAAACAAGAATGATTACCTATTTAAATATGTGGAAATGTATTGTGAATTTGAAGTTTCTTGGTTTAGTGAAACATATTAATGATATGATAAGTTAATTTTGAAATCAGACAATGTTTATACTAGAGGCACCGTAAGACAAAGTTTATACTAGAGGCGCCATAAGACAAGAAAGTTCAGTCACCATATAAAGGAATTATACGACTACATAGATCTCAATGTTGCGCAAAAAATTCATGTAGCAGCCTTACAAACCTCATTGGGCAATTTGTTATTCTTGATATTTGTGACTATACCAGAGAAAAATAAAGTCAACACACATAATAAGGATCTATATAGTATAATGGAAGAAACAGTGAGTATATCTGCTTTCCGTCCAAAAGTGGCATCAGTAACTAACCTCCCCAATCAGTGTAAGGGATTTTTTTGTGTCGTTTGACAAACCGAAGAGTCTATATTGGAGTTCTCGAGCCTCAGTTGCTAATATAGCTTTCTCACCATAAATCTCTCCAGCATGCTGAAAAAGCAAGCACAATTTTAACAAAACCACCTCTAGAAATAAATAACCAGAACAAGCATATCAGATAATGCAAACAATAAAACAACCATGTCCTTTGCTTCCTTTGCATGTATTAGAATCTTTTTAAGTTCCTCTGCATCGGAAAGAATATCTTCAGCAGCACTTGAGGCTGCTTCTTTGGCATGCTTGCTCCTCTCCTCATGAAGCTCTACCTCTTTCATCATACTAGTCATCGATTCCACAGCAGAAAACAAATTTACCTGTGAACAGTTTAAATGATTAAAGCAATTCAAATAGAATACACACGCACATATATATACGTGTGCGTATGCACAACATAATGATGGATTTCTTTCTTCCTGAAATTTGATGACCCACTAACAAAATAAATAAATAAAAGAAACAACCAAAAAGGTGACTTCAATAGCAAATAGGCAAATAGTGAACGCAAAAACATAACATGGTAGCAAAGAAACATGATTTAAAATTGGAAGGATGCCTCAAATTAGAGATCATCAAATGCAATATCTGAGAAACAGAAATGTGTAACCTTCTTTCTATTAAGGGGGGCAATAATAACTATCAAGCTTGGATGAAAAATGGCCTAAACCTCATGACATATTAAACTATTCCTTTGCAAAAACTGAAAATACCAAATTAATGTCCTTCAGAGCTATATAAAGTAAAAAAAAAACAACTAGAAGAGCCTAGTTAGAATTCGATGTGACTAGACACTAGAATTTCCACAATAATTTTATACAAGGTCATAGGAAAAATAAATAAACATAATAATACCAAGAAATAATATTTACCTTGCTGCTTTTAGCATCTGAAATGAGACCTCGAAGATCCTCAATGTCAACAAAATGACCTGATCGTGTAAGCAGACCTGTACATGGATTATCAGCATTAGCAAGGAGCACCCCATTCTCAGCAACACCCTCATCAGATGACTTAGATTGTGGGTTTTTAAAATCTCTTGTGATGGTGGCAACCTCATCGACAGCCAAATCCGAAGAATATGCAGTTTCACAAACTTTAATATCAGCATTTGAGATACGAAAATCTAAAACAACATCATCAGTTTCCAATTCAGAGAGGTTCTGAGTCCTGAGAGGCTGAACTGGGTATCCTAATTGTTCATTGGAACAATTTAGAGAGAAATTCCCAACACTCATTACTTTCTCCCTGGCTATAAAATCTGAAACCATATTTTTTGATTCAAATGGTGAATGTGGATCATTAATGTGAAATGAAGCTGGTACTGAGGAATCTAGATTACGGAATGTCTCAGACTCATGGTGAAAATCGTCAGTATCTGATTTTCTAATTGATGATTGTTGCACCACAGGTTGATCGAAAGGACACTCATCATCATGGCTTAGATTATTATGAGAGTCTACAAACTCCTCAAACTCATAAAGCTTTGAAGGAAGAGTGACTTTTTCCACAAGGTTTAGATCAAATCCATTCTCCCTGGCATTTAGATTGAAGTCAGAATGTTCATTCAGCTCCTTGGAAACATGATCATCTGATGTTGGACGTTCCAGTTCCTTCAAATGATTTACAAAGCAAACCTGCGGCTCCCTGGAATCATTCTCCACAAAGCATGATGGCACCCTGTTATCAGAACTGAAACTGCCACTAGAAACTGTATCTTCACCAGCCAATGACTTCTTCAGACTTGTAGGCTCCTCATCTTCCTGATGTCCAGAAAACATAGGCTCTTTAACCTTTTCAGCTGCAGAATCAAACAACAGTACAACTTAAGGAAAACAACAAAAGAGTTCACTACTAGGGTGGTTATTTGGAAAACACTAAATAAATTATAATTCAGTTTTAAGTTCAATTTTTTATTAATCAAAAAGGTAACAAATCTTGGCATGGCCACATCCCTAATTCAATGGGTACTTTAAAGCCATTACTTGCTCTCTATAAGAGGGGAGTCATTCCATATTTTTTATTTTTGCATCCAAGTTCATAGTTCCAATCAAGAGGGATTACTTTTATAGTGTCCTGCCTCTATTTTTTATCTTATTTGATATTTTAAGGCTAAATTTTCTTATGGTGCTCATCATTGAAGAGATTTACAAAACACATCCACACTGGCATGCCAAAATAGAGGTAACACCAGTTGTATCGTTGGGAAAAGATCAAATGAAACTCATATGGACCGGCCAAATCTTTGCCTTAGAGTGTGAGATTTGACTTGCGTCCAATTCATTTTCTCTAATCTTTCTTATTTCTATGCATTATGTTTGTTGACTGATTTTTCATATCTTTGGATTCAAGTTAGGCCAAGTGCAATTTTGTCTTCAATTATATGGAATCAATAATTATGTTATACAGTTCCAACAATCTAATTCAAACACTTTCTTTTATTTCAATCATGACATATGAGACAATGTTGATTTTTTTGCAAAGAAAAACAGTATGCAATATTTTTTACTTTGAGCTTTGAGATTGTCAAAACTATTGGAATTTTACTGCAGTTAGAAATATCAAAAAAAATATATCCAAATTATATTTGTAATTGCTTTCATGTAATCCAGGTGATGGATGGATAATTTTTCTTTAGTTTTTTCCTACTTTAGAAGACATATTTGGGGTCTGCCATAAACAATGATTAGAAATCAAGGTTAAAGTTGAGTTAATCATCATTGGAGTTGAACTGTTTCATTTGATCTGCCAAATCTTTGCCTCAGAGTGTGAGATTTGACTTGCGTCCAATTCATTTTATCTAATCTTTCTTATTTCTATGCATTATGTTTGTTGACTGATTTTTCATATCTTTGGATTCAAGTTAGGCCAAGTGCAATTTTGTCTTCAATTATATGGAATCAATAATTATGTTATACAGTTCCAACAATCTAATTCAAACACTTTCTTTTATTTCAATCATGAGATATGAGACCATGTTGATTTTTTTGCAAAGAAAAACAGTATGCAATATTTTTTACTTTGAGCTTTGAGATTGTCAAAACTATTGGAATTTTACTGCAGTTAGAAATATCTAAAAAAATATATCCAAATTATATTTGTAATTGCTTTCATGTAATCCAGGTGATGGATGGATAATTTTTCTTTAGTTTTTTCCTACTTTAGAAGACATATTTGGGGTCTGCCATAAACAATGATTAGAAATCAAGGTTAAAGTTGAGTTCATCATCATTGGAGTTGAACTTGGGGGCAAGGTTTAAAATCTCAACACGTATCAAGATTTCGGTCCTAGATCGGAATGATATGATTTTAATATCATGTCAATATAGTTCAGTATTTTTTTTATTTATATATAGTAATTATTAGTTAAATATGTTTATTATATATAATTTATAAAAAAATTGTATATTGATTTTATATAAGTTCTCAATTATTGAACAATTTAATATTATTAAAAAAAATAATTAAATATAATTTTCTTTAAAGAAGATTAATCTATCAATAATTCGAATTAAAATTTATATGTTTCATATGTTTAGGAAGCAATATTTCCTAGATCAGGTAGAGACATTCTAAAACAAAAATATATGTTTCATATATTTAGGATGCAAGAATCCTAAAAGTAACAAAGCTAAATATGTTAATATTTATAGATCCAAATTTCAAATTCATTCTAAGACAAAAAAAATTATCTATAATAAGTATATAAATTAACACAAAGATATTACTTTATATATAATAGTTATATAAATTAACTATTTATTCATTTAATTAATTATTAATTTAAATAATATATATTTTAAATATTAAAAAAATATCAGAATATCAATTAAACACTAAATTTGTTAAAAAAATACAAAATAAAAAAATATATCAGAATATAAATTTGATTTATTAGAATTTTTAAATAAAATATAAAATAGTAAAAAAATCAGAATATTAATAAAAAAAATAATTTTTAAAAAATAATTTTAAATATATTTTATCAGGATAATTTAATTAAGATTTATGAAAGCATGTTCAAAATATCACACTTAAGTTGAGAATTATTTGAATTGATTAAATTGAAAGGTTTAATTTTCGATTGTGTAACAAGAACAGGAACATCGCAATGTCGACGATGCCAAGTGGCCGGAGGCGTCCGACAGCGCCGAAGGCGTCATGGGACGCTTCTAGCGATGCTGAAGGTGTCCCGCGACACCTCCGATGGTGCCGAGACACCTCTAGCTGCACCTGTGATGCATCCAGGACATGATACTTGTGCAAAGCGTGGTCGGAGGCATCTAGGACTCCTCCGGGACATCTTGGGTGTTTGCGAAGAGGGGTCGGAGGTGTCTCGGGACGCCTTCATCCTGCAACACTTCCAACAGTGCCAAAGGCGTCTCGGAACATCTCCGTGACACCTCTAGTATGTCTCCGGGACGCCTTCGCTCCTGCCTCGTCATCGCCTCCCCGCTACTATTCACTCGTCGGTTGTCTTCGCCACTGTCTCCCCTACTTTATGTAGCGTATTTTTTATTAATCAATCAACAAAAATAATTGATTTGATTCCTTTTGTCGCGATTCCTTCTATCGCGCGACGCGTGCGCTCCATTATTTCTGCCGCGTGATGCACGCGCAATTATCACACGTACTGTGTTAGTTTCGCTTCTATGCCGGAACGGTAAAAATCGTCCATGTCGCCAGACGCAGAAAGGTATTTCAATGATTGCTTGGGGATCTATGCCCTCGAATATAAACGTCTCTAGGTTCTCTTATACCTTCTAGAAAGGTGGATCCAAAGTGTTCGAACTAGATTTAAGGCAATTATCCACATTGGTGATTGCTCAAATAGTAGTGAAAGGTATATACTACAATTAGCTTAATGATTGTGATGCAATTCATGGAGCAAATGTATACATTTAATTATATATTATCCCATTCAAAAATAAAATCATGAAAGTTTAGGCGCAAAGTGGGCAATATCATACATTCATACCATTGTGGAGCTATATGAATTCTTTTGGTCCTAACAAATGATATCAGAGTCATGGTCCAGACCAAATGTAATGTGGGGTGACCTTGAACGAAATTGAGGGGAGGCCCGGAGCAAGTCAGGATAATCGGATGTTTACTGGGAGGCCTAGAGCAGGTCAGGATGACCTAATGCTTAGGGGAGGGAAGCTCGGAGCAAGTCAGGGTGACTAGATACTCATAGAGAAGTCCTAGGTCAAGAGTGACTCGATGCTCGCGGGGAGGCCCGAATCAGGTCAAGAGTAATCGGATCCTCGCGGGGAGGCTCGAAGCAAGTCAAGATAATCAGATGCTCGTGAGGAGACCCGGAGCAAATCAGGGTGGTCGGATGCTTGTGGGGAAGCCCGGAGCAGGTCAGGGTGACCGGATGCTCGTGGGAAGTCCCGAAGCAGGTCAGGTTAACCGAATGCTTTTGGAGATACCCCGAAGCAGGTCAGAATGACTGAATGCTCGTGGAGAGACCCGGAGCAGGTCAGGGTGATCGAATGCGTACGAGGAAACCCAAAGCAAGTCAAAAATAACCGAATGTTTGAGGGGAAGCCAAACCATGAGAATAATAGTGGCTCTTCATTTGAGAGGGGGATTATTGGGAATATAATCAAAGTCTTACATTAAAAATATACGGAAAAGATCATGATTAGTATGAGGCCTTCTGGATAGAGCTCAAAAACAAAACTATGAGGACTTAGACCCAAAGTAGACAGACAATATCATACTATTATGGAGATATGTAAATTCTTTCTTCCAAGTAGCATTTAAATCATACCGAATTAAGTGTATTAGCATGTGTCAAAATGTAATTTATCTATATAATGCCCTCAAGTTGATTTAATCTCATATTAGCTAAAAGTAATACTATTTTGAATAATGAAAAGCAAGAAGTCTATAAAAAATAGTATTTATACAGTGTATAATACTCTTTATATTATGTATAGTATATAAATACTTTGTGTAGTAATTGATGCGGGGATAAAGGGGGTCACTAAGTGCGAGTCAAAAGACGGAGAGAGCAACCGACGTGGAGGTCAAAATCAAGGTGGTCAACGCTAAGGTGGTCAACGTCAGGATGTAAACGGGTTCACCTATGTTGGCCGAGCGGAGGTTGACTATAATGATCGATAGGAGTGGGCAATGTCCGATCGACAAGAGACTTGTCCGAGCCGACCTCCGTCCAACTCGGCGTAATAAGACAAGATCGTCAGACGCTCAGTGCAGATCGGCAGAAAATTAAAGCCACTGAAACCCTTGTCCGAACAGAGGGAGACAAACTACTATACCCAATCACCACGAGGAAGAACAGCCGAGGCCGACCGATCAGAAGAGTATCAGCTAAGCGGCTTCCTCGCTCAGCCGATCAGAGGGATCATTGACGTGTCTCGGAATATCCTTTTGGGAGACAGTGCCACTGACACAAGGCATGGTCAACAGGCGGATCGTACGACGGAAGCTTCAACTGTCTTGTCAGAGATATGCATGTCCTATTAAGGTATAGTGTCAAAGACACTTTTCTGACAAATTGGAGAACGTGCCCACGACCAATTAGAGAACGTGCTCACATCTCGAGAGAAGTGCGCACGTCGTACACCAGAACACTATATAAAGAGGGTCCACACGCCGACAGAGGTACGCATGATTCACTATTCACACATGTGTCTACTGTTGTTCCACCTTTTAACTCTTTCCGATGACTGACTTGAGCGTCGAGAGCCAACGCCAGGGACCCTTCCCTAGCTCGGCACTGACGTTTCTTGTGTTACAGAGCGGAGCGAAGTCTACATCCAATTAATGAGGTAGCCACATCCCTAGCTTGCCATCTCCATGATTTTCGAACAGGATCATATTGGCGTCATATGTGGGAACGTAGCCTGAATCTGAAACGCGCAGATGGAGAACGTTGGACGACTCGCCACGATTACCATAACAAAGGAGGAGCTGGATATGCTTATACAAGTCCGAGCAGTAAAAATTATGGAACAACAACAACAACAGGTGTTGGTCGATCGTGTTGGGGTTGCAAGGTTGCAAACATAGTCCCATATTGGAAACACATGGGAAAGATCATGGGTTTATAAGAGAAAAGATATCTCCATTGGTATGAGGCCTTTTGGGTAGAGCCCAAGAGCAAAACCATGAGGGCTTAGGCCCAAAGTGGATAATATCATGCAATTATGGAGATATCTAAATTCTTTTTGATCCTACAATTGGTATCAGAGTCCGGACTGCCAGAAGGTTTAACCGCCAACTGTGCACAAGAGCTATGGTCTGATTGAGCCATGTGGGTACAATATTGACCTCGAACAAAGAAAGTGGGAGGTCCTATGTTCGGATCAAGAGGACCAGACACCAGGTAGGAAGTCCTAGTTGCGACTAGGCAAGGAAGTCCTAGTAGGTCGGGTGGACCGAGGGGCAGGAAGACCTGGTGGGTCGAGGATCGGACGTGGGAAGCCTATGGTCCTTTGTTTGAGGGGGGGATTGTTGGGGTTGCAAGGTTGCAAACATAGTCCCATATTGGAAACACATGGGAAAGATCATGGGTTTATAAGAGAAAAGATATCTCCATTGGTATGAGGTCTTTTGGGTAGAGCCCAAGAGCAAAACCATGAGGGCTTAGGCCCAAAGTGGACAATATCATGCAATTATGGAGATATCTAAATTCTTTTTGATCCTACAGATCGCTAGTTACAAGAGCCCGCAACCTCAACAGCATGTCATCCAACCGGATATGGAGACCAAGTGGATCATGTATCCATTCGGGGACAGAGTAAGAAGTCGGCCGGCAGATACAAAGACGCGCCCCACACACCGATCCCCTTCCATCAAGCACTGTTCCACACTCCAACAAAGGAGCTAGGCAGAGCGGATAAGAAACAAGGATCCTCCTCGGACAATGCGCTCGTTCGGGACACGCGTAAAGGGAAAGCACCAAGGAATGATGATTCGCCCAAGCGGATCAATTAACAGTTTTTCAGGGAATCTTGGACGACCCTCTACCAAAGCACTACACCCCGTTGACGATCGGTGAGTATAACGGAACTATCGATCTGGACGACCACCTGGCCCACTTTGATAACGCGGCCATACTTCATTAATACACCGACGGGGTGAAGTGTCGAGTCTTCCTCACTACACTTTCCGGGTCAGCGTAGCGCTGGTTCAGACGAATGTCGATTGGCTCGATTCATAGCTTCAAAGACTTACGAGCGGCATTTTACACCACTTCACCAGCAGCAGTCGCTACCAGAAGACGAGCGTTAACCTATTTTCGTTGAAACAGGGGCCTAAGGAGGTACTGAGGGCCTACATCAAATGCTTCAACCAAGTAGTCATGGATATTCTATCGGTCTCCTCGGAAATATTGGTGAACGCCTTCGCCCAGGGGCTGACCGAAGGAGAGTTCTTCCGCTCACTCATCCGAAGGCCGCCGAAGGACTTCGACCACCTGCTTAGGAGGGTTACGGAGTACATAAACATGAAAAAGGCTCAAGCAGCAAGAAGAAAGGAGGCGTCGGCCGAGCCCGTAGGAGCGCCTGAACGACGACCACCTAGTAGCCATCAGCACCCAAAGGGCCCCAAGCGGGAGGAGCACAGCAACACCAGGAGCCCAGAACGCAGGTCGTACAGCATGTGGCAGCCAGTCGCCCAAAGGAGGCGAAGGGAAAGGTATGAACGCCAATGTTTTACTCGTTCCATCAGTCGGCAACGCACAACACGCATGATTACTATGATCTGACGCCAATTGCGAGCCGACCAGCTCCTCAAGGATATCGCCATCGATCACCATCACCCGATCGGCATAAGAGGCGTCGATCAACGGGGCAGCAAGATGACGATCAAGTGACCTCTGTGCGGTGTCATCATCAGCCTCAAAGGAGAAACAACACAAGTCCCGCCCGAGCTTCTGCTGAGCGGACTAGGACCTCGGCTCGGGAGAACTGAAACGCAAGTCGAGGAGAGATTGGAATGATAGCTGGTGGGTCGACCGGCGATGACTCAAACCAAGCGAGAAAGTCGCACGCCCGACGCCTAGAAATACATGTTGTCGGATGCAGCAAGGAAAAAAAACGAGGGGCCTGAGATCAATTTCGGCCACCAAGACCTAGAGGGAGTGGAGATCCCTCACGACAACACCATGATCATTGATAACCATCATTTTGTCATGATATTTTGATTCATATAAGCATATCATTTGATTTTCTCATGTGTTAATTTCATGTTTATATCACATTTCATGAGTTGGATTCATTTGTGAACTTAATTGCAAATTATCTTATATTTGAGATATTTGATGATAATATTTGGATATATATTCTTTGTAGGCACCAAAAAGGGTCATGGACCCGTTCAGATCAAACTAAATTTGGGCTCAAATCCGAGCTTAAATAAAGAGATCAAGCGTTGGAGTAATTTGGATAGTCCGTCTAAGACTTGAGGAGATCTGAGCCATTTATCATGATCGGGGCCATCCAACCTAAGGAGTAGATCTGGACCTTTCATGAAAATCAGCACCTTTGGATCGGATTTTAAGCGACTTTTCACCGTTGATCAAGATCTGAATTGTTCCAGTCGTTCGATCAAATCAAGCTGATCGAGCAAGTCTCACTGGTGGCACACATCGATAGGATGGATGGACTAACCTTTTCGAGTGACTAGAGAACATCATTGATAGAGTTCCTCCGATCGGGTAGTACTCCAGCCGATTAGGATGAAGCTCGCCTGTTGAAAAAGAGGGTCGAACAATTCACGCTGATCGGAGACCAACTATATAAAAGAGCTTTCTCAAGACCGCTGCTCAAGTGTGTCGGACTGGAAGACGTTAAGTACATCTTTCAAGAAGTGCATCAGGGCTCATGCGGAAGTCACTCAGGCGGCAGATCACTAATTCGAAAGATCTTGTTGGCCGGATATTTTTGGCCCATGCTACAAGATGATGCCGCTCAGACAGTGACCCTGCTTGTCGTACAAAAAATATCACATCATCCAGCACCGACCGACCGAGGAGATGAAGGCATCCACGGTATCTTGTCCGTTCAACCAATGGGGTATGGATATCATTGGACCATTTCCAATAGCGACCGACCAGCGAAGATTTCTGCTCGTCGCATTAGACTACTTTTCAAAGTGGGTGGAGGTCGAGCCGATAGCCAAGATAACCGAACATGTGGTCATCAAATTCATATAGCAGAATATCCTATGTCGATTCGACATCCTTCGTCGGCTCGTCTTGGATAACGGGAGGTAATTCGCCGGACGGAGACTCAAGGAGTGGTGCGAAGGCTACGGCATTGTACAGGCTTTCACTTTAGTAGTCTACCCTCAGAGCAACGATCAGGCGAAAGTCACCAACCAAGAGATCCTTAAAGGGTTACAAGCTCGGCTCGATCACGCTAGGTGCAGCTGAACTCCCCATGTGGGTCAATCGCACCTAGGGATGGCAACGGGTCCGGGTTAGGGCGGGTATGGCCAAACCCAAAACCCGCCCTGCCTCCCTTTGGACCCGCCCCGCCCCGTGAACCCGACGAGGCGAGTTCGGGTTAGACCCGCTATATTTAAAATATATTTATTTCAATATTAAAATATTATAACATAAAATTTTAATTAAAATATTAATTATTAAATATAAGAAATTTTGTAATTATATTAATAAACTATTTTTTCTAAAACCCGGTGCACGAAGCTCCCGCTATATGAGGTCCTGGGGAAGGATCCTACGCAGCCTTATCCTGCTTTTTGCAAGAGGATGTTTCCAGGATTCGAACCGGTGACCTTTTGATCACGGGGCAGGTCCGGTTAAACCCGGGAACCGCCCTAGACCCACCTTAAATCCGTTTAGGCGAGTCTAAACCCATCCCGCCGAGGCGGGTTTATTACGAGGCCGAGTTTGAACCCGCCCCATTGCCATCCCTAATCACACCACGCCAAGAGAGCCGACCAGCGTCACACCGTTTCATCTGGTGTACAAAGGAGAAGCAGTGGTTCCAATGAAGGTCGGAGTAGAGTCCGACCGGGTGCAACTCTACGACAAGGGGAACACCGAGCGGGAACTCATGGAGCTCGATTTGGTGGACAAAGCGTGGGATAAAGCAGTTGTCTAGCTGATGACGTACAGGCAACAAATGAGGCAAAACTACAACCAGAGGATGATCTTAAGGTCATTCCAAGTCGGCGACCTGGTGTGGAAACAAATAAAGTCAGTTGGCGATGTTATCAAGCTGGAGGCTCCTTGGGACCTATCAAAGTCATTCAGAAGCTCCGCTCGGGAGCCTACTACCTGCAAGAGGAAGGCAGGAGAAAACTCAAGTGGCCCTGGAGCGCGAACCATCTCCAGACCTATATGGTCAAGTGCGTGGTTAAATCCAAATGCACTTGTATAAGTGTGTGTCTAGTAAATGCAGAGAGAATGAATAAAAATCCAAAGTGTTCCAGACTCTTGTGACGTTCGGCCAAGTTAAAAGTCTAGCAGCGACTATAAACCCTTGTCTTCGTCAACAGTTGAGCGGTGACTATAAACCCTTGTCTTCGTCAACCGTCGAACAACGACTATAAACCCTAGTCTACGTCAACAGTCGAACGACGACTATAAATCCTAGCCTACGTCAACAGTCGAGGATATGATATAGTCGTTCAGCTTATGCTTGAATGAGCATTCGAGCATCTCTGAGACGAGTTACACTGATGATCGGGAGAGCAGTGAGTTACACTTAGAAAAATTTCAAGAAACGCTCAGTAGTACAAAGCTTCATTGAAATCGAACGGCGAGGCATGAAGGAATGGTAGTAAAAATTAACAGAAGAAAGATGCACCGAACAGGCAATCGTGCATTAACACTTAGAAGTTTTTTACCACACATCGGGAGACATTACAAAAGAAGGCCTACAAAACAAAGATAGGGGTCACTCTTAAGTAATCCAGCACGTCATCCAACAGCGATTCGGTCAGCTTCTCCCGGTTGATCACCTTGTTGGTCAATGCGGACGGAAGATAGCAGTCGTCCTTCAGCTGATCAAAAGTCCCATTAATTCCGAAATTGAAGAGGCGGAGCGCTCGGTCTGTGAACCAGTCGTTGAAGGTGTCCGAGCGGAGATAATCTTGCTTGAGGATTTCAAACCGACCAAGCTCGACGTCTTGATAAATTTGGAGGGTCGATCGGGATGCCTCCAACTCGGCCTTCAACGATTCCAAGTCAGCATCCTTACGGCGAGATGGGCCTTCGTTGCAGCTTGCTCTGCCGATTGACTCCCGCTCGACACTCAGCTCGGCCTCAGCATCCTTAAGATTCTGAGCCAAGACCCAGGCCTTCTTATTCTTGATATCGAGGTCTTCGATGGCTCAAAGCTTCCGAGCATTGGCGGAATTAATCTTCGCTTCAAATGAGCTAGCCTGCTTGTTGAGCCTCGCCAGTTGCGAAGCTTGCTCAGCACTCTTGGCCTTCTCCGCTTGCAATAACTCAGAGCTCTTACTCAGATCGCCCTTTAATTGGGTCGCCTCAGCAATCAGTTGCTCTATGCGTGCCTGAGCGGCCTCTGAATGGCCGCTCAGAGCGCGCAGCTGTTGGACTTCATGCTCCAGAAAGGTCAGCCTTTGGCACATGGTCAGGCTCTGAATGGTCGCTCAGAGCGCACAGCTGTTGGACTATAGCAACAAAAAGATTGTGAGTGTCGAACGGATGAAAGCAAGTAAATATAAAGGCAACATACGTACCCGGCCATCTGAGTATGGCTGTTCGTAAGCTCCCCATGTGAGATGACCGTCGCGCGCGCATGGGCATCGGCCCATACTTGTGCTAACGACCCTTGAATCCGAATCTAGTGCTTGGGGGTTCGAGACGCGACAGCGTCCAGGCTGCGCCATTCATCAGTGGGCAAATGGATGATGGTCATTATTTACCTCTGGTCGCTCGGACCGGAAGGTTCAGAAGTCGCTCTCCCCGTAGACTGGGACGTCGAGGACGGTCGAATGATGGATACTTGTGCGATCGACGAAGATTGCGATGGCATGAAGGCAATTAACAGCGCATAGATAGTCCCTAATGGCAACCCAAATAGCGAAGGTGTCCGGTCAGAGGATAGTGAAGGACGGAGCACAGTGGCTCCCTGCTTCGGAAGAGCGGGCATCGATGTCTCACCCGCTCAGATGATGGACGAGAACCGGTGCGGGCAGGGGCTTGCAGAGCGGAAGTGGTAGAGCGGGAGGAAGCTTCCTCGCAGTGCCTCTTACGGTGTATCAGAGGCTCACCGGAGGTAGCAGACTCTGAGGCCACTGCGATCGGCAGCATGGAAAGTCGTTCGGGAGAAAGGACTACAATAGTAGCCACGGCTCCGCTAGCCGCTGTCTGACTCCCTCCACCCTTGCTAGCCGACGCGTCTGCCCCTCCAGCTTCGCCGAGCGGATCCTCAGAGTGGGTGATCGAAGCTAGGACACGACTCTCCAACTCAGACACGACCGTTATATTGATCTTTGCGCCCGCGAACCTGCTCTTCCCGGCTAGATGCGCCCTCAGCATGATACGGGCTGCAAAAAAGGAAGAAAAATTAGTTAGATTCAAAGATGAACAAAAAAAAGAGCATACCTAGGTTGGTCGGCAGCCGCGTTCGGATCGGCCTCAGGCCAAACACATATAGGACGTCCTCCAAAAGCAGCCAGTGGATGTGATACTTCTGACCGACCAAACTAGTCGCCGCTTGGAGATAGTGCTTCAATACCTCTCGAGTGACGAAGATTGCATCACTTCCATCTGCCAGCTAGTCGGGAAGTCGGGCCGCTCGGGAAAACGAACGCGGAAATAATATTCCCTCCAATGCTTATTGAGTCAACATTTTGTCAATGAAGACTGAGCCCACGCGGGCTTAGAATAAAAAGATGTCGGACTCGGATAACTTAGAATAATAAAAGTAATAGAAGACCTGAGGCGTCAAAGGGGTGTCGTGCAGGCGGAATAATACTACTACCCTGCACAGCAACCTAAAGGAGTTCGGCACTAATTGATTAGGAGATGTGGAAATATTTACAGACGGTGGAAATGAAGGGATGAACGGGAAAACGAAAGCCTACACAAAACTAGTCCTTAAAGAAGGTCAAAAAGTCGGCAAGAGTTCGTGTGGTTGATTGTAAGCAAAAGAAATGACAATTTGATAATTAGACAAAAAATGGAATGTAGATTTAAACTGTTCTATGTCCTCCCCGTCAAACTTGGACTCGGTGAAAGTACTACCAGAGTCCGAGGACGGGCACAGGAGGTTGTGAGGAACTAGCCATCGAAAATAATGAAATCGAGAAGACGCAACAACAAAGGGAAGAAAGAACCTTATGAGAAAGATCGTCGGCAAAGATGAGAAGGAGAAGCGCCACAGAGCGTGCTCGAAGAAGAAAACGCGAGGAATGAAGGCAACGACGAAGCGAAGTAAGGTTTATAAACCTCGTGGTCGATCGCCTCGAACCGTCCGATCAAGAGTTGCGAAAAACCAGGAGAAGATCCGACCGTCGAATTTAAAAAGCGCCAGTCACATCACCAGTGGATATCCACCTGTCACGTCGAGCGTGCGACGACAGAAAGAAGGACACGTGGCAGCTAATTATAGCAGAGCATTAATGAGACTTAATTAAAAGGCATGGCCGCGTGTTCGGCCATAATGATCGAGGATTTGCACAGTCTTCTAGAAATTTAGGCGACGTCAGCCTAAAAGGGCGTGCATCCAGAAAAGCATAGAGAAAGGGAAAAATTCGCCAAGTGTTGTCGTCAATCGTCCCGATCGGCACAGATGTCTTACCATCATACAGCCAAGCGGTCGATCCACCATCAGTTTTATAAGGGATAATCGGCGCGACAGCTACACATCTGAGTCAGTAAATGAAACAGAACGGCGACGATTAGGTGATCCAATCAGGGACTCGAGAACAGAGAATGGTGGTCGGTCGGCTAATTAGACCTTCGAGTCAGCGATACACTTCTGCGTTCATTACATTCGGACGACGATTAGGGGATATGTGCCGACCGATATGCACAGTATAGTGAGTGTCCGATCGCCAGAGATCACACGAGACACTACTCGTCCCGTCAGTCAGACTGGCAGCCTCTTTCAACTAAACTTGAGGGGAAGGTTTGTGATGATAAAGGGGGGCCCACTAAGTGCGGGTCAAAAGACGGAGAGAGCGGTCGACGTGGAGGTCAAAGTCAAGGTAGTCAACGACAAGATGTCAAAGGACTCATCTATGTTGGCCGAGCGGAGGTCGACTACAATGACTGATCGATGTGGGCAGTGTCCAATCGGCAAGAGACTTGTGCGAGCTGACCCCGTCCAACTCTACATAATAGGGCAAGATCGCCAGACGCTCAGTGCGAATCGACAGAAAACTAAAGTCACCGAAACGCTTGTTTGAGCCCAATCACCACAAGGAAGAACAGTCGAGGTCGACCGAGAGAGAATATCAGCTGAGCGGCTTCCTCGCTCGGCCGATCAGAGGGATCATTGACGTGTCTCGGGATATCCTTTTGAGAAATAGTGTCGCTGACACAGGGCATGGTCAACAAGCGGATTGTACGACGAAAGCTTCTAATGTCAGGGATATGCATGCCCTGTTAAGGTATGGTGTCAGGCACTTTCTTGACAAATTGGAGAACGTGTCCACGATCAGTTGGAGAACGTGCTCACGTCTCAAGAGAAGTGTGCACATCGCACACTAGGGCACTATATAAAAGGGGTCCACATGCCGGTGGAGGTACGCATGATTCACTATTCAAGCTTGTGTCTACTGTTGCTCCACCTTTTTTTCTCTTTCCAGTGACTGACTTGAGCGTCGAAAGGCCAACGTCAGTACTAACGTTTCTTGTGTTGCAGAACAGAGCGGAGTCTATATCCAGTCAATGCGGTAGTTACATCCCCAGCTTGCCATCTTCACAATTTTCAGACAGGATCAGTAATCTAATTATGCAATTGATATATATAAAGCACTTGGGTTGACTTAATCTTAGATACTTGCTAATAGTAATACTATTTGAATAATGAAAAGCATGAAGTTTATAAAAACAGTATTTATACAGACTGTCTATATATTATATATACCACAAATGCTTTGTATAGTCATTTAATTACATGCTCTATTTGATCAATTTTTTAATTATGCTTTTTGGATACTTTTCAAACTCTAATGATATATTTGCATCATCAAATAATCACGCATGATCAAATCTCATCGAGTCAGTTGGCTTTTGATGATTAACAAAGAGGTATGTGAAGAGAAATGGTTGCTTTGGAATATTTCCTTATAAATCACCAAAAGAAGGGAGGCATGAAGAAAATAATATTTTCACATAACTATGAAGAAAAGTTGAATGCAAAGAGGTAGACAACTAATCTTCGTGAAATGCTTTGAAAATTCTTGTGGATTATTAGACATGCATTTTGATTTTAGAAACCTTAAAATAATATTTTTGCAACATTGAAATATACAGATTGTTGTATATTATAACTTTTCTTTGCATGGGCAATGTAAAACCATGCATTTATATACACACTCATTTTTTAATGCTTTTTATATTCTTATATGTTATAATTATAAACAATTGACTTAGTATAGGTGAAATAATACTAATATCCTACACCTATGGAATTACTTGCCTATACAAGGGCTAAAGATATGAATAAATCATATCATAAAAAAAAATCAAGACGTGAACGGGATTAAAATAGTATCATATCATAAAGCTTATTAAAGGCTATACTCAATAATGATACATGAGGGGAATGAGATTTCTTCAAAATGAGTCTTCTTATGGTGGCAACCCAATCACTCTGATAGGCAGACCCTTAAAGGAGGTTACCAACAAAAGCTGATTGGTTGGATAAAGAAATTCATTTGTATAAATAGAAAAAGGGGGAAAAAAAGAACTCAATGTACGAGAAGTTCTATTTAAGGAACTTTAACCCTCATCCTCAAATGATGGTAAGCACTATGTAGAGTAAAAGCATGAGTTTCTAAAAACTATAAAGAGACTCAAAGTGGTGTTATTATGAGATGTGACTCTACACATCCCTAATAGAGGCTCTCCTATATGAGGGTATCATATACATTCACAGCTAGGTTTGGACCCTACTAAATGTCCTTACAAAAAATCAAAGCATGGGACACAAGCACTATACGAGCTCATGTTAAAGTCGAACCAAGAATGATGTGGTTCAACAGTTACAATCACTATTTTTCTTGCGATGATGAAGACTTTACTATTAAGTGAGAGTTCGTACTTTTAAAAGCACCTTAGTATTGATGTTAAGCAACACTTGTTTACTGTATTAATCTATTTTGAAGTTTGAGTTTTATAGGGAATTGTTTTTTTTGTTAAGAAAACTCAAAATTAACAGAACAATTTAGTATAACTTTATTTAATTCTAGTTTTGATTTATTTATTTTTTTAATTATTAAAAAGCCACAACTCTTGATATCGACACATCTCCAATTCAATGAGTGTCTTAAAGAGAAGGCTCTATTAAAGAGAATTATTCTACATGATTTTTAAATCTAAAGTTCAAAGTTCTAATCAAAAGCAGTTGAGACTTTTCTAATGTCCTGCCACCCCATTCTTTTTTTTTATTCGGTCTTTCTACAAATATTCTTTTGGTGCTCAATATTACAATAGGCCTCCACACTAACGCGGTAGTAGAGAAGACAGACTAGATATATCCTTAAGGTAGAAAATTAGAATCATACTCGCACCAATGAACCAAAGCTTTACCTTATGACTGACTATTAACTTGCCTCTGGATCAACTTTCTCTATTTTTTTCTAATTTCTAATGCATTATATTTCTTGATTGATTTAACCTATTTTTTGATTGAAAATAGATCAAGTCAAATTCTATGCTTAATTATTTAATGGATTTGATAATTACATTAGATGGTTACAACAAATGATGCATTCGAGTAGCAAAGAGTATAAAGGCTACAAATATTTAGGGCAAATATAAATTTATAAATTGTTCTAGCAAATCCTAAGAGCATAACTAACAAAAATTTGAAAATTGTCACAAGTATTACAGTAATCAATTAGAGACCAAAAGCAACATTACCTGAGGTTGAGGGATGCTTTACTTCATTTGTATCTTGCACAGTGCATGATGTATCGTAAGATGTGGTAAGAGAAGGCAGAATATCTACAATAGACACAGCTGCAGCATCAATATCCTTAGGATGCTCAATAGCAAAAGCCTTCAATATGCGGTAATCAACCTGTAAGCATAAAAGAGAGAATACATTATATTCTTAAACTATAAGGACACTAAATATCATTTAAAACCAGGATAACCAAAATATCAAGCAATGGGTAGTAACTAAAAGCATCCCAGAATAGTAATCTACAGTCCAGGCATGATATTTTTTTAAGACTTCACAGTCCATACTTCAATGAACATCAGTTTCAACAGTAAACTTAACCATAAAATCTAAACTCCAAAATAAGCACAATAAGATAAAATACAGGTCGATATATGCAAGCACATCAAGCTTGATGGAATTGGATTAAATGAATTTATAAATTTTAAGACTGAAATAAAATCTAACAGCTGAATTCCTTACAAAATGAAAACTTCAATGGCAGCACAAAATCTATAGTATACCACTAATCATGTATACTTCATATATAAGCAAATGCTTTACACACTACTTCAAACCTAGAACACCAATAATGCTTACAAACTATAAAACTTCAAGTTCTTTGGAGCCTGAATAATTGATACAAGTACCATTTTGAATTATGGGAATGGCAATAATCAAAGGATTTAACATAAGAGTACTAATACTAATATGTCCTTTGACAAATTCAATTAACTCTGAGATCATGTTTTAAAGAGCATTAATTGTAACACGACTACTGCCAGAATCTTTGGAATTTTTTTTAAAGGAACACCCAATATATGCACGGTTATGAAAAATCACGAACACCTATAGCTTATTCTTACTTTTACCATATCCATGGAATTTCTAACAATCTGATGAACAATCATTAAAAAAGACATCAAAAATGTAAAATAAAGCTACACTTACATTTTTTTTTCAGATGCACATATGATACATGCATAAGAATATACGTACAATATGCCAGGTTAAGAACTGTTAAAAGAACCAATCAAGGACTAAAGGGAAGAGAAATTATGCTTTACCTGTGGAAAAATCTCCAGAAGACCTGCAAAGACCTCCTTGTACCCCATGCTTCGCTCAATTATAAACCGTTCTGCAAAAAGTAAAACTATCGCGATGAATACTCAATCCTGGAATCGTCAGAAGAAAAAAAACAAACCAAATAAACGACGATCGATATAAAATTCAAACAGTAAGATAAAAAAAAATCGGCACAATAATCACCCCGTCGACGAAGAACAGTCGATCGCAACTGGATCGACGGAGACGAAAGTGTCAAAGGAGCAAGTGAGACGGAGACGGAGACGGAGACGGCGAGAGAGAGGGCGAGTCGTGCGAGTTAAGCTGAGGATAAGTGAATAAATGCGAAGTGCGGAAAATGAAATTATTTTAGGGTTTAGGGGTTAATATATGTAATTTTTTGCGGTGTCATAAGTAGAAAGAAAATACGGAAGGATGCAGCTACCTGCTTGCAGCTACCCTACAAAGTACCTGTTTTCTAAACAAAGAAGATACGCGATTCTATAGGCGGTAAAACTGCGTTAAAGGAAAGAATGTATTTCTTTACTAACAAAGTTTATCCATCAGATAAAATTTATTATATTTATTATTTATATTTAAATATATTTTTTTATTATTATTTAACTAATTAATTTTGATATGTAATCTTAATATTATATTATCTAATATTCAATTTCATATTACGTATTATAATTGTATTAGGTATAATTTCTTTTAAAATTTTAGAGTACTGAGAGGGTATTTGACTGAGCTTATAAGCTTTCTAAAACAACTTATAAGTTGTTTTAGAGCTTATAAGCTCTTCAAATTTGTTTGGTAAATTTTTTTTCAAACAGCTTATAAGCTGTCAAAATAAGTTGTTTTGGAGTTTATAAGCTGTTTTTAAAAAAGTATGGAAGACCCTACTTTTTAAAAAAAGATCTTATTTTAATAATTTGTTTCTCTAAAATATCCTTATATAATTTCATAAATCCTCATCTTATCCTCCATAAATTTTTATAAGTTTAATATCTTTTTATCTCCGCCGACTTTTCTTCCAACATTGTGGCATCTTCTCCGCCAACGCCTCTTTCTAATTTTCTCTCCCCCGGTGCAGAAATTCACACAAAATCCTCTATTAATAAAAATCTCAAAACCCTCTATTAATAGTATTATACCCTTTTTGGTAATTTTATTAATAAAAAGATCTTATAATACCAAACACATCAATATCTTTAAGTTGATTGTAATAAGTTCACTCAAATACTTTAACAATTTATTTTTAAAATAAGACCTAACAACTTATAAGCTCCTAAAACAACTTATAAATTGTAGGAGCTTATAAGTTGTTTTTAATAAGTTTAGCCAAACACCCTCTGAAACTCATCTCTACCTTAACTCTTCGTCTCCTATCTATTAATTAAAATGTCATATTTTTTTTATATATTAAAATTATTTAAATCTAATTAAAATCTTTCCAAATTTAAAATAGTCATGTTATAACAGCTAATTAAAAATGATTATAATATTATAGTAGTTATTAATTGACTATTACAATTTGAATAAACAAAATCTCAATTAAATCAAAATAATTAATCAAATTAAGAAGTTTAGTTCGGCTAATTGAGGAATTTTTTTAAACTTTTTATTATTTTAATTTATTCAATTTCATATTAAAGTTTTGAATTCAAACAAATCAATTAAACCGAATTGATAATATTAATAGTCGATTAGTTATACCTGAACCGAATAACAATTGTGTAACTTAACTGATCGACTCATAAATCGAATTAATTTAATTGTTTAATAGCAGTCAACTATAAAAAAAAATCAATTAATTCAAAAGTGATCGAATTAATCAATTTTATACCGCTTAAATTTATTAGATTTAGTAGCCAAGTTTGGTGGTGTTGCGCAAAGACAGGTTAACACCTCTCAACCTCTAATATAGAAAAAGATGAAGAGAGAAAGAGATCATGCAAAGAAATAAGACAAAGACGCATAAAAGGAGAGCAAACACGAGGAAGAAGAAGCGGAAAAGAAAAAGAAAAGTCACTGTGGTTCAGCAGTGTATTTACTCCAAAAAAAGGCCAAAAATTTATTAGAATTCTCTCTACACAAGAGAATCACATCCAATGATTCTTTAATTATTGTCGTACAATAGGTTTACAATGATCCATGTAAATAGTGCATAAGCCCCAAACCCCGATAAAATCGTAATGGATTTCTATTATAAAAATCACAACATAATTCTGTTATGAAAAACCGTAACAGAATTCTGTTATATAAAATCGTAACAGAATTTTATTATAAAAAATCTTGACAGATTTTTCTTCCATAGCATTCCTCGTACTGACCTTCATCTAAATATAAGTTATCTGTCAATAATCTCCACCTTAGCAAATATTCACTCCTTCGAAGAACACGAGTATGTGAATACAACTTCACCTGTCAATAATCTCCACCTTAGCAAATATTCACTCCTTCGAAGAACACGATTATTTGAATACAACTTCACCTGAATCTCTAGGTTTAGGCTTTCTTCCTCTAACATATAGAGATATGAATCAAGTTCAAGCAATGCTTGAACTTTTCTGTGTTGGTGCAGGTTGCACTAATAATCGGATTTTGATGTATGACAAATAGGTTAAAGTTAGATGTGTTATTTGTCTAACTACTTTAACAAGTGTGCAGGAATTGACGAGTCTAGAGGACCATATACCAAGCTGAAATCCAGCTAGGTATGTGGGACTGGATAGCTAGTGCGAAGTGCAGATAGGTCAACGGACCAACCTGATATCTAGCAGGAAGTCTGGTGGACAACTAGCAGAAATCCAATTAGGTCTGCGGACCTGACAACTAGCATGAAGACCTGGTTGGTCAAGAGGCTAGTCAAATCGACTGCAAGTTAGTAAGTAAAGGTACATCACTGGAGAAGAGTGACTCGGTGGGGATGTGTTCCAGTTGAGGGGTAGTAGTCGTAAGTTCCATTTAGGACCATTCTGGATCCCTAAACTGAGACCTTGACTAGATCCTGATCTCGGGGAGACAAGATCTAATTACTACTTAGTATTATTATGCTAACACTTGTCTTGCAGGTTATTATTTGGTTTATTTGACTAACATGCTTTGCAGGGCAAAAAGAGCACAAAAAGCCTTGGGTGAACAATTCCCGAGGAGCCTTCCAAGGGATGGAAGGCGCCTTAAATCACCGAAGGCGCCTTGGCACTGTTCATAGAAGGCGCCTTCAGTGCATAGAAGGCACCTTCCGTAAAATAAAGTTTAGACCTCGTCGTGGATAAGGGCCAACTTGTTCGAGATCAGAATTACCGCATTAAAGTCACCTTCCACGACCCTTATAAGGGCTTCTCGAGCTAAGCTTCAAGAATAACTGATATACAAGCTCCTACGCATCCAATTGAGGCTCCAACTACTCCATCTTCCTGCTACAACTCTGCTACAACGCTGCTACACTCATCTACTACTAAGAAGCTGCCCAAACACCGAGCTTGAGCCGACCATCTTATGAAAAGTGTTTGGTAACTTTAATTTTTATACTTAATTACTGCAAAAGGACAAATACAGTGTGTTGTACTTGTACCAAATTCTTTGTACTCGATTCTCTCTTCCGGAGGTATCGAAAGAAGTATTTTAGTGGATTATTCATCTATAGGTCTGTGGGACCTGGGTCTTGGAGTAGGAGTCGTCAAAGGCTCCGAACCAAGTAAAACCGCTTGCGTTCATATTTTGTCTGCTTGGTTTTTTTTTTGAGTTCTTAGTTTTCCACTACGTACTTATCTTTTAAAATTCAAAAAGAATAAGTTTTCAAACCACGTGATTCACCCCCTCCCTTCCATCCATTGGAAGGTGTATCGGGTACTGTTCACCCAAGGCATTTTATGCTCTTCTTGCCCTGCAAAGCGTGTTAATGCAATAAACAAAATAATAACCTATAAGACAAGTGTTAGCACAATAATATTGAGTAGTAATTAGACCATGTCTCCCCGATACCAGGATTTAGTCAAGGTCTCAGTTTAGAGATCCGAAATGGTCCTAAACTGGACTAATACTTACTGTCCCTCAACCAGGATGTGTCATCATTGAGCACTCTTCTCTAGTGACTTACCTTTACTTACCAACTTGTAGTCGGTTTGGCTAGCCTCTTAACCCACCAGGTCTTCATGCTAGCTGTCAGGTTCGCAAACCCAACTGGACTTTTGCTGGTTGTCTACCGAACTTCCTACCAAATATCAGGTCGACCCATTGATCTATCTAGACTTCGCACCAGTTATCCAGTACTACAGACCTATCTGGATTTTAGCCTGGTATTTGGTCCTCCACACTCAGCAATTCCTACACACTTAGCAAAGTAGTTAACAAATAACACATCAAACTTTAACATATTTATCATACATAAAAATTAAATTATTAGTGCAACTTGCACCAACAATCTCCTCCTTTTTGATGTAATGACAACGTTGGTTAAAGTTAGAAAACAAATGCAAATAAGCATTAAGCATGAAATATTTAATAGTCATGAGTTAGCTTTTCTAACCTAACCCACTATTCTCCCCATTTTATATACATAAAAAAAAAAATGTATGCAACATAAATAATTATATAAGGGTTTAGCAAGAAGGGACTTTACAAACTTAATTATGAAAGCTTCAAATATAAAGTGCTTATCTTTTAAAAGAGATTTTTGCAAGTAATGTTTTTAAATAAAAACTTTACAAAGTAAAGATTCAGGTTTATTTGAGGAATGATTAAATATTTTGAGAAAAATAAATATTTACAAAGTAATTTCAAGAAAATTTTTCTAAGACAAGAATTTTCAAAGTACTTTAAAATAAAACAATTTAACAAGGATTTTCTAAGTAGTGTTAAAGAGGAAACGAAATTTCTAAGAAAAATGCTTTCAAATAAGATTTTAGATAAACATTCCAAAATAAGTCTATAAATAGATTACTAAGTAAAAAATTCAAAGGATAAGAAAAGAATTCCCAAACTAATTTGCAAAGTGAGAAAATAATTTTCAAAGTATTTTTAAAAATGTTTGAAGATTAAATTGTTCAAAAACATTTAGCAAAGATAAACTTGTAGAAGATTTTGAAATCCATTTTTCAAGGGAAATTTTGACCTTACTTTTCAAAGGAAAGAAATAGTTTTCAAGGTTTCATTTTTAGTACCACTTTTGAAAGTGAGTTTTTCAAAACAACTTGTTAAAAATTTCAAACTATTTAAGTAAATTCATGTTGAAAACAGAATACATTTTTCAAAAAATATCAAGAAGAGGAAAAAAAATTGAAAGTATTTTTCATAATATTCTCCCTCTAAACCTGATATTATCTAAAGAAAATATTCTTCTAGAAATTATTCTTAAATATCTAACTGTTAGTTACTAACTAACTATCAGAAGATAGCAGTGTTCACTTGATTAGTCAAGTTAAGCAAGATTTGATCTAACTTATTGTTACTAAGAGGGATTGCTTAGCTTGATCACTATATTTTAGTATTTTACGTGCAGACTTATGTTGTATGTTTTTGAATATACAATCAAAGTAGACCTAGTGTATTTGTGAGATGCTCATTTCTTAGATCTATAGAATTATGCTTTCTATGGTTTTTGACCTAGACTAAAGCTAAAACAATTTTTGAAAATCTAAGAAGTTGGGAATTTTTATAAAAATAAAAGTAAATAAATTTTTCCTAGAATTTGCAAATCATTTTGAGAATATTTTATAAATAGCAAGCCTAGTCTATAAAATACATTTCTAATTGTTGTCGTAAATTGCTAAATTCATTTTCAAGGAGGCGTTTTGTAAATATGTTAGCTAAGTTTGACTTGGACTCAATGTAATTGAGTTCAATGTCGCCTTTAGTTACATGATCTCTTATAAAGTGGTGTTTAATTTCGATATGTTTGGTTCTTGAATGATATACTAGATTTTTTATTAAGTTGATTGGTTAATATTGTCAATTAGTACTTTTGTATTTTTAAGGTTTAAATTGAAATCTTTTAGGGTGTCCATCATCCATAATAGTTATGCAACACATTCTTCTATTGCCATATCTTCTACCTCAGTAGTAGATAAAGCGACACAGTATTACTTTCTACTAAACCAGCTGACAAGTGATGGTCCAAGTAGTTGACAACCACCACTTATATTTTTTCTGTCTAATTTACAGCCGACATAATCTGAGTCATAGAACCCTATAAGTTCAAAATTAGTTGTTCTAGGGTACCACATACCTACGTTGGATGTTCCTTTTAAGTTCTAAAAATTCTTTTAACATTGACCAAGTGTGACTCCTTGGCACATGTTTGGTACCTCACACACATATTAACTGTAAATAGAATGTTGAGTCGACTGACAGTTAGACATAGTAGGCTTCCTATGGTACTTCTGTAATATTTGAGGTCTATAGATTTTCCATTTGGATTACTGTATATGGTTATATTGGTAGCCATTGGAGTTTTAATTTTCTTGGAGTTTTCCATACCAAATTTCTTAAGTAATTCAAGTGTATATTTTTATTGATACATTTGTTTGTTTGATTTATAGACCTAGGAAAAATGTTGGTGGTCCTACTAGACTCATTTTGAATTCTTGTTTCATTAATGTTATAAATCCTTGTAGGAGTTTTGAATTAGTTGACCTGAATATTATATCATCTACATAGATTTAAGCTATAAAGAAATCTTGATTAACTGTTTTGACAAATAGGTTGGGTCTACTTGACTTTGTTTAAAGCTTTTTGAGATTAAGTATATGGTCAACCTTTCATACCAAGCTCTAGGAACTTGTTTTAGGCCATAAAGGACTTTCTTTAGTTTGAACACATAGTTAAGGTGTTCTAAGTTTTCAAACCTTGGAGGTTGACCTATATATACCTTTTCCTTAATTAGTCCATTTAGAAAGGCTGATTTAGCATCCATTTGATATAATTTAGAACTCTTATGGGTTGCATAGCTTTATAACATTTTAATTGATTCAAGTCTGGCCACCGGGGCATAAGTTTCATCGTAGTCAAGTCCCTTAACATGACTAAAGTCTTTTGCTACTAAACTGGCTTTGTTTCTAACAACTTCCCCTTTTTCATTTAGTTTGTTCCTAAAAACTCATTTTGTCTCTATTAGTTTTTTATGTTCTAATAGTGGAACTAGATCACATATTTTATTTCTTTCAAATTGGGCTAGTTCCTCTTGCATAGCTAGGATCCAATCTAGATCACTTAATGACTCTTCTATTATTTTATGTTCGATGTTAGAGATTAAAGTTATTTGGTTTAGGTTTCTAAAGACTAATCTAGTTTGGACTCTTAAATTTGGGTCACCAATTATTTGTTCAAGTGAATGGTTTGGGTTAACCCTTATTATTCTAGTTGGTTTATTTCCTTGTGGTTGATGTTCTTCTTTGTATTCTTGACATAGGTTTTCACTTGCTCCCCCTTGACTAGTGCTGCCTCTTATAAAATCAATTAGTTAAATCTGAGTTTGTCCTAAGTTAAGGGTAGATTCTTCAAACTTTACATTTATAGTTTCTTCAATTCTTAGTGTATTTGTATTATATACTCTGTAACATCTACTATTTAATGAGTATCCTACAAAGATTCTATTTTCTGCTTTTGAGGTAAATTTTCCTAAGTATTCTCTTGTGTTCAGTATGTAAGCTAGGCATCCAAACACTTTAAAGTATTTAACATTAGATTGTTTATTATAATAGAGTTCAAATGAGGTCTTATTATGATTTTTATTTATTGTGGTTCTGTTTTATACATAGCAAGCTATGCTAACAGCTTCTACCCAAAAGTATTTTGGAAGTTGATATTCATTTAGCATTATCCTGGAGATTTCAAGTAGGGTTCTATTCTTTCTTTCTACTATTCCATTTTGTTGTTGTGTTTTAGGGCATAAAAATTTATGATGATAACCTTTTTCATGACAAAATATATTAAAGTTATGATTATTAAATTCACCTCCGTCATCACTTCTAATTTGTATGATTTTTTGGTCTTTCTCATTTTCAGTTTGTTTGCAAAAATTACTGAAAACTTTAAACGTTTCATCTTTATTTTTTAAGAATTTTACCCAGATAAATCTTGAGTAATTATCTATTATTACTAGGCAATAGAGACTCCCATTTATAGATTTGATTCCATATGAGTCAAATAGGTCCAAGTGCAATAATTCTAATATTGAATTAGTTTGAGTTTGATTAGTTGATTTATGGGTTGATTTAGTTTGTTTTCTTATTGACAGACATTACATATTTGATCCTGTCCGAACCAAGAGTCAGCGGACGCTGGGCACGTGGCGCTCTCTGCTGGATCCTCGAGTGCTCCGGCGAACCTACAACAAAACCGAGCCGGGAGGGGTGCCCCGGCGACGGTCCTCCGACGCTCAAGTCAGGTAAGTGGTGGAGAAAGTGGCTGCCAAATTTGTATTATGCGTACCTTTGGCGAAGTAATAGCCTCTTTATATAGGACGGAGAAGGAACTGATGCACGCCCACCGAGGTGCGTACGTGTCAGCAACCCATACCACGGTATGCACTTGTCAGAGAGCTTACCTGACACCATGCTGCCATAGTCCGAGCATGTTCTTTGATGGGACGGCAGGACCACCCGTTGTCAGACTAGAAGTATGGCACAGCCATACGACTTGACGGCTGTCAGAAGATGTCCCCGTCTTTTACCCACCGTCTGACTGGGGTGCCCGGCCCGCCGGGCGGCACCTCCTTCCGCTCGGTCATTACGCACTGCTTTATTTGAGCGTCGGACCCCTGGTCCCTACCAGGGTGCCTTTTACTATCAGATTTCCCTTTCTTCTGAGTCCGGTCGGCTCGCCCTTTTCCGGCGAGCCACTGGACCCTTTGACCTCCCCTCAGCGTTGACTCCTTATGGGGTTCCGGATTTTTACCGCCGGATCACTTGCCTTCCTCTCGAGTCTAGTCGAAGGAGGCAAAGTCCGACTGACTGGACTGCCGATCTGTCGAACAATGATCATTGCCTTAGGCCGCTCGGCCAGGCATAAAGATGCTCATCCGTGCGGCGATATCTGTCTGTCCGGCGATACTTTGTCCATGCCTTGTATTTTCTTGGAATCGATGTCCGTTGTTCTCCCACACTACCCCTCACGTGCTTTGCGCACGGTAAGGGGAGCTCATTAAATGCGGCTAGTAACCGGTTGACACGTGGCGACCGTGCATTTGTCAGAGTATGGCGGTTACGTCACTTCCGATGGGACAGCCGCCGTTTGAAACGGACGATCCGATGATAACCTCGATATCGACGACCTGGATCGGACGGTGGAGATCGTTTCCGGGCGGCGATATAAGACCCTTGACTTCGTTTCCGCCGCATTTCGTCTTCTTCGCTTCCAAACTTCTGTCATTCCCCCTCTCGCCGGCGACTTTGTTCTCAGACTTTCCGACGATCACACGGCTTCTTCTGGTCATCTTCCTCGCCTGTAAGAGCCTTTTTCTCGCTTCAGACGCATTCTTCTTTCTGTTAATCATCCTTTTCAGCCGGTTTTCTTCCATTGCTTGAACCATCCTCTTCTATCCCGCATTCTGGCCTTTCGATCATGACCAGTACCTCGCAGTCAACCGGCGGTACTCCGGGTCTTTGGTACTCGAGCATGGAAAGTCGGTTCGACGAGGAAGACGCCATGCGCCTCACTCGAGTATATGACCTACCGACCGACCACGAAATAGTGTTAGCCACGCCTTCCGATCGGCCTAACGATCCTCCGCCCGGCACTGTTGTCTTCTTCCGGGATCAATTCCTGGCCGGACTACGTTTTCCTCCTCACAAGTTTTTCTTAGAAGTTTGCAACTATTTCCGCATTCCGCTCGGCCAAGTAGTTCCTAATTCTATTAGGTTGCTGAGCGGAGTGGTAGTTTTGTTCAAACTGAAGGGCATTCCCTTAACCCCAAAAATCTTCCACTACTTCTACTATCCCAAGCAAACCGAGTGGGGCACCTTTGTTTTCCAATCTAGGATAGGCTTCGTCCTTTTCGATAATATGCCGAGCTCCAACAAACACTGGAAGGAGCATTTTTTCTATATACGCTTTCCCGAGCGGCCCACTTTCCGCACCAAGTGGCAAACGGCTATGCCTGCGCAACCGGAGCTCGGCAAGTTTAGAGGTGACGCAGACTATCTCCATGCAGCCGAACAGCTAGTCGGTCAGCGCTACCACATTGACAAGATGCTTCTCCCAGGAGTAATGCATATATTCGGCTTGTCTTCTACACTAGCCGATCCGCCTTGTAGCATGAGTAAGCCTATCTTTCCCTTTATTTTGTTCTAACTGATTTATTCTGCTACTGCTGAAGTCATGTGGCGGGCGAGCCAGAAGCTCAAACGAAGGCTGCTCGGATTGGCGGTGGCGAGCAGAGGCCGTCGAACGGGCATTACCGATCCGGCCGGCGAAGAAGGTGAGGGACGCCAGCGGTCCCGGAAGCCGGGCCCCCCTCCTGATGAGGCCACGGGCACTATAGAACCTGCGAGTGAAGCTGAAGTGGAGGGCCGTTCGGCCGATGATGTGCCGCTGGGCGCTCGGAAACGCCGGCGACCGGAATCCGCACCTGCCTCTACACTTGATGAGCCACAACCTGAGCGGGGTGCAGATGCGCCGGTGATGTCCGGAACAGTTTCTCTCGAGAGTACCCCGACCCCTCAGGATTCTCCGAGGGCCAGCTTGGAAGTGCCGCCGTCCAGCCCTTCGAGGACTCGACGACGTCTCAGGCGTTTAGGCGAGCTACCCACCTCTTCTGCTGGCGGGCCATCTCAGAGCGGGCCGAGCGGCCAGAATTTACTTAAAACCGTTCTGCGCCTCCCTTCAGAGGCGTACATGGCTGCTGCCGATCGGCCGGTGTTTCCTGAGCAGATGATCACCCTGGCGGGCCCTCTCGCACAAGCTTGGATAGATGCTCGGAGTCGGATAGCTAAGTTGACTCCCGGGCAGCTCGGCGACAGCAACCTTCAATCAGCCACCGGGGTATAGCCCTTCCCCCTCTTCTCTCTCTTATTTGAAGTTTTTACCCTGTTCGTGTTTGCTAGCAGAACTGGGTGGAGCAGATCGCCATTAGCGATCGGTTGGCCGAGCTGGAGGAGGAACTGAAGAAACAAAAAACAGCGGGGGACGCCAGGCAGTCGACGGCTGCTCTGGAGAAGGCCAAGAAATCGCTAGAAGCCGAACGGAAACGAGCCTCTGATCTGGCGAGCAAGGTCATTCGGCTTGAAATAATGATTAAGCAGCGAGACAAGGAGATCCAGACGGCGATCACTCGGAAGCAACAGGCCATCAACGATATGGACCACATGAAGGTGGAGATCCGGGGGCTGGAGCAACGCATCAAGGACCTGGATGCTCTGCTGGCCACCGAAAAAGAGAGCCGATCTCCAAAGATTCGATGGAGACTTGAAGGATCTCCAAGCTGCCAGCGACGCGCCCATGCCGGCTCAAGGAGTATCAAGAGGGGAGTCGGCCTGCTCGGACGAAGTGAGGAAGGCGCCCTCCGCGGAGGGAAGTTTACCGACAAGATATCCCTCACGTTCGAGGAGGCCATCAAGGCGGTGGGCTATCGAAGACCAAAGGTCACTGTCTGCCGGTGACTATCCCCGAGGATCGGCGAGCGTGATGGACGCTATCCCGGCTCTTTTGATTTCGATGTGTGAGGCGTTTCGTAAACTTTTTGAATTCTCACCGTTCGCCGCTTATCTATGTAATGACTTTTTGGCTTGCATATTAGATAATCTTCGCTCCTTTCTATTTTAGCAAGAAATTTTTCCTCGTCCCAACTTTAAGTGTCTCGATATTTATCGTCGAGCTTCATGGCGGATATTTATAGCCTCGGTCGGCCTCGATTTTAACGACCAGGCTCGTGGTTTTCCTTGACGCGTTATAGACGTCGTCTCGATTTTTAACGCTTGAGCTCGACGGCGGATATTTATAGCGGTAGCGGCTCTCGATTTTTAACGACGGGGCTCGTCGGTTTTCCGCTCGGACGTTTATAGCCGCGGCTCGTCCTCGATTTTTAGCCGGTCGACGCGGATATTTATAGCCGGTCGGCGCGGCTCTCGATTTTAACGAGCGGGCTCGTTTTTTTCTCGGACGTTTATAGACGTCGACTCGTCTCTCGATTTTTAACGTCGGAGCTCGACGGCGCGGATATTTATAGCCGGTCGGCGCGGCTCTCGATTTTTAACGACGGGGCTCGTCGGTTTTCCGCTCGGACGTTTATAGACGCCAGCTCGTCTCTCGATTTTTAACGTCGGAGCTCGACGGCGCGGATATTTATAGTCGGTCGGCGCGGCTCTCGATTTTTAACGACGGGGCTCGTCGGCCTTCTAGGCTAACTCCTTACCAGGTTGAGCGACCTTGGCCTTCATAACTTATCTCGCACTTGAACAGTCTTTGTGCCCGGCCGAACAGCACGGGTCATTTGCTTGCGAATCCAATCGGCTGGGAGGCCTTCGCTATTCGGGCACTTGGCGCGGATAATCCATATGCCCCTTTCACCCAGCTTGGAGAACGTACTCCTGGCCGAACGGCTCAAGGTCTGCTTCGTCGAGCATCTTGGCTCGGATAATTTACCTCCGGTCGAACGGCGCGGGGCCTTCGTTCCTCGAGCGCTTGGCTCGACCCATTTACCTCCGGCCGAACGGCGCGGGGCCTTCATTCCTCGAGCGCTTGGCTCGACCCATTTACCTCCGGCCGAACGGCGCGGGGCCTTCGTTATCGAGCACTTGGCTCGGAAAAACCATATACCCGGCCGACCGGCTCAGGCCTTCGCTTCAGGCAATAACCTTCCTCTATAATCCTGAACAGCGCAGGGCTTTGGTTTCCTTCCTGCCACGCTAGTATGCAGCCCGGCCGAACAGCTCGGGGTCTTCGATTTCAAACGCTGCTTATATTCTATACGCAGCCCGGCCGATCGGCCTGGGGTCTTCGGGTTCGAGCTCCCGGCTCGGATCGGGGCCTTCGAGTTCGAGCTCCGGCTCGGATATAAACCTCCCCAGGACGGCTCGGGCCTTGTTCGAGCTCCCTCGGATATAAACCTCCGGATCGGCTCGGGGCCTTGCCACGATGATAATGCCTTATATTCGCTCTTTTGACTTTTCATCTCGCATTTCAAGTATTTAGTCGAAAAATGAAATACACAGGGTGATTTACATGATACACCTTTCACCCGCCCGGTAAGGCTGGAGGTGGTCGCGCTCCACGGCCTATCTAGGCTGTCAGCCCTCGTCCTCCAGATAATACTGGCCGTGAGCTTTCAATGATTTTGAAAGGCCGCCCATGGGGCTTCAAGCTTCTTGCCGACGTCGCAAGCTTGACTTTCTTCCAAGATCGCCGACTTGGAACGATCCGGGAATTACGCCGCGGTTGTAGTTTTGCTTCATCCACCGACGGTATGCCATCAGCCGAACAGACGCCTTTGCCCTCTCCTCTTCTACCAAGTCCAGCTCCATGTTTCTTCGTTCGGCGTTGTCATCATCATAGCTCTGGATCCGGACCGCCGACTTCGACCGGTATGACAGCCTCACCGCCATATACCAAATGGAAGCGTGACTCCGTCCTTCTTTTGGCGTCGTTCAGACGCTCGGCACTTCATCCAGCCAACTCCCTCCCAAATGGTGGAGCCGAGCGCGCAGAATACGAAGAATTTCCCGATTGGCGACTTCAGCTTGACCGTTGCTCTGAGGATAGGCCACGGACGTGAAATGTTGCTCAATGCCGTAGCTTTTGCACTAATCCTCTAACATCTTCCCTGTGAACTGCCGCCCGTTGTCGGACACTAGTCGGCGAGGGATGCCGAACCGACAAATGATGTGTTGCCAGATGAATTTTTTAACCATTTGTTCAGTGATCTTGGCCAGCGGCTCGGCCTCCACCCACTTGGAGAAATAGTCTACCGCCACTAGTAAAAATTTCCTCTGCCCGGTCGCTATCGGAAATGGACCCACAATATCCATTCCCCATTGATCGAACGGACATGAGATGGTTGATGCCTTCATCTCCTCTGCCGGTCGGTGGGAGAAGTTGTGATACTTCTGGCATGAAAGGCATGTAGATACTGTCCGAGCGGCATCTGTTTGTAAAGTTGGCCAAAAGTATCCGGCCAAGAGGATCTTCTTGGCCAATGAGCGTCCACCCGGATGACCCCGCATGATCCTTGATGTACTTCCTGGAGGATGTAAGCTGAGTCCTCCGAGCTTACACATTTCAGCAAAGGGCGCGAGAAAGCTTTCTTGTAAAGCTGATCTCCGATGAGTGTAAACCGACCGGCTCTTCTTCTGAGGAGCCGGGCTGCATATTCATCGGATGGTGTGGTGCCCGAACGGAGGAATTCTATAATAGGTGTCCTCCAGTCACTTGGAAACGCGAGGCCTTGCATCCGGTCGACATGCGCCACCACAGCGTTTTTCAATTGGTTCTTGAATGGCGACCGGCGTTATTGAGCTTGAGTTTGGCTAACTCATCGGCCACTTGGTTCTCCGCTCTGGGATCTTCCGAATAAGCACCTCTCGGAAAGTAGCTTTGAGTTTTTCAAAGGCCTCAGCGTAGAGTTTGAGCCGAACACGGTTGATTTCAAAGGTGCCGGAAAGTTGCTGAGCAACTGTGAATCCGAATAGAGTGTCACCCGACTGCTCCCACATGTCGTGCTGCCTGCAATCCGGCTATGAGGGCCTATACTGCCTCATTGTTAGTAGCTTTGTAATCTAGCCGGACGGATAGGTGCATCTTTTCTTCTGAGGTGAGAGTAGTAATATTCCGATCCACTTCCAGCCGAGTGGAGGATCCATCCAAATATATTCTCCACATAGCTTCCGGCTCTGCACTTCGGTCACAAAATCAGCCAAGGATTGGGCTTTAATCGCCGGGCGGGGCTGATATTGGATGTCAAATTCACTCAATTCGTCCACTTGATAAGCCGTCCGGACGCTTCGGATTCAACAAGACTCTTCCGAGTGGACTGTTCGTCCGGACAATAATGGTGTGAGCCAAGAAATACGGTCCGCGCCGAGCGGCTAGAACCAAAGCAAAGGCCAACTTCTCGAGCCGTGTAACGAGATTCAGCATCCTTTAAAATGTGGCTTAGAAAATACACAGCTGTTCTTCGCCGTCCAGCCTTGAGCCTACAGCATGCTCAGTTGATGACAGATACATATAAAGTGACTCACCCCAGACCGGTAGGATAGAATTAAGATATGTCTTCAACTCTTCAAATGCTCGGTCACATTCTTCATCCCATGGAACTTAGTGGCCTTGCGATCCGAAGAATGGCGAGCTCCGGTCGGCGGTTACGGAGATGAATCTGGATAAAGCAGTTATCCGACCGGTCAACCTTTGCACTTCTCTTGTATTTCTTGGGGGCGGCATGTCTTGCAGTGCTTTAACCTTGCTGGGATTTGCTTGATTCCCCGTTCGGTCACTATGTATCCCAAGAAACGCCCTCCTTTGGCTCCGAACAGGCACTTTTGGGGATTTAGCTTGACTCCATATTTGCGCAGCGTTCGGAAGGTTTCTTCCATATCCTTGAAAAGATCGGCCGCTCGGACGGATTTGATAAGAATGTCACATAAACTTCCAGATTCCGCGATCTGCTCCTTGAACACCTTGTTCATCAAGCGTTGATAGGTGGCCCCATTCTTCAATCCGAACGGCATCACATTGTAACAATATGTGTCGTTACGAAGCTTACTTTTCTTGATCTTCCGGGGCGGCACTTGATGATATCCTTGGTAGGCGTCAAGCATGCAAATTAATTCGCAGCCGACCGTAGAGTCCACCACCGGTGATCTATCCAAGGCGGAGGATAAAAATCCTTGGGCATGCCTTGTTTAAATCTCGAAAGTCGATGCGGACCCTCCACTTGCCGCCCGCTTGAGACCAAGACTACGTTGGCGGCCGACTCGGGGCTGCACCTCGCGTATGGGCCGACCTTGAAGTTTTCTACCTCACTGGATAATGGCATTCGCCTCGTGATGAAGTCCCTTTTCTCCGCCTTCAGGCGTCCGGTCGGACATGCAATTCATCTGCGCTAGGCTCGGTGAAATTCCGGGTAACTCATGTGTCGACCCAGGCGAAGACATCATGATTTCGTTGGAGGCATTGAATCGGCTTCTCCTTCTCTTCCAGAGGCGATAAAGTCGTGGCCTCCGATCGGGTCGGATGGATCTGGACTTCCTCCTTTTCATCATAAATTAAAGCGGGAGGCTTCTCGGTTATGGCGTGTACCTCAATTCGAGGCGCCTTCCGAGCGGAACAAGCTTCTGCTCGGATCATCTCTATATAGCACCGTCGAGCTCTGATCTCCCGCACTTCTCCTACTTTGTCCTCCACGGGAACTTTTGGTGGAAGGTTGAGACAACCGCTCGGAATTCATTGACGTCCCAAAATGACGTTGTAGGATGAGGGAGAGTCGACCACCACAAAGTTTATTGTCCGGTCCTCTGATCGGCTCTTCTCCCGGTGAGGTGGCGGTAGGATTTGTCAAATAGTGAACTTGCTTAGTAAACCCGTAGGCGGGGTCGTCATGAGGCGGCGACTCGGCTCGATCAATTTGCAGCTGATCGAACGCCTTCTTGAATATGATGTTGACCGAGCTCCCTGTGTCAACAAATATGCGGTGGATGGTGTAATTTGCTATTACTGCTTTAATGAGCAGTGCGTCGTCGTGGAGCACTTCTACTCCTTCTAAGTCCCCGAAAGTGATTTCAGGTCCACTTGCCCGCTCTTGGTTGCAACCGACGGTGGATCTGGACGCTGCGCGGACGCCTTCGGCTCGGTTGGAGTCTCCCCGGTCGGCCCACCAGCAATAACGTTGATCTCGCCCCGGGAAGTATTGCTCCTATTTTCCTCCTCCCGAGCGGACGGTCGTGACCGTTCTCTGGACGCCCGGCGATTCTCCTGCCTCGGAGATCGGTGCCGATCGGGTGTCTGCTGATGTCGCCCCTCGGTGCGGGCCCGGTCAGCTTCATGAGTCCTACGTCTCCTGTCGATTGGAGGCGACCGTCGTTCGGCTTTCCTGGGAACAGGATTGGACACAAAGGGAAGGCTCCGGCAATCCCTCGTGTTGTGCGTATCCGTCTGGTGGAAGGTGCAGAACATAGGAGTCCACCTCTTCTTTGGCTTGGGCCGAGCGGCAGCCACTTCTTGTACGTGCGATCTGGCGTGAGGGGATCGAATTGCTTCGGCCCTCGGTCCTCTGGGTGGCTGCTGAGCGGCGTGCTGTTTCCGCTCGGCATGAACAGGTGCGTGCTCGGCTGGAGTTTCCTTTTTCCGAGCGGCTTGCGCTTCTTCCACATTTATATATTCGTTGGCCCGATGTAGCATGTGATCATAATCTCGGGGCGGCTTTCGGATGAGCGACCGGAAGAAGTCCCCATCCACAAGGCCTTGCGTGAAGGCATTCATCATCGTCTCCGATGTGGCCGTGGGGATATCCATCGCCACTTGGTTGAATCGCTGAATATAACCTCGAAGCGATTCTCTCGGCTCTTGCTTGATGGCGAATAAGCTGACACTTGTCTTTTGATAACGCCGACTACTGGCGAAGTGGTGGAGGAAGGCCGTTCGGAATTCCTTGAAGCTCGTGATGGATCCGTTCGGCAACCTCCGAAACCATCGTTGAGCCGATCCCGAGAGGGTGGTAAGGAAGACTCTACACTTTACTCCATCTGTGTACTGATGGAGCGTGGCTGTATTATCGAACTTACCAAGATGATCATCCGGGTCTGTTGTTCCATTGTATTCGCCGATCGTCGGAGGCACGTAGTGCTTGGGCAGAGGGTCTCGTAGGATAGCCTCCGAAAATTGGCGATTGATCCGCTCGGGGGAGGAGTCCGCTCGGGGAGCTTTCCCCTTCCTGTCATCCCGCCTTGGCATTTCATCTGAGGAAGATCCTCTATCTCTTCGGGCTGGTATGGCTTCAGGGGTGCGAAATAAGGCCCGATGGAATGCGACGGTGGCTGGAGGTGCTTCCGCTCGGCCACCAGACGCAGATGTTGCTTGTTGCTCCGCCCGCTCGGCGGATGCTTTTTGTTTTTGCTCCATGAGTTTGGCGGCCCTCATCTCGACCAGAGCGTCGAGTTCTTCTGTTGAAAGCGCCACCGTGTGTTGTCGTCCAGCCTCGTCCATTGTTCTTGTTCGAATGCAGGAGCGTTCCCACAGACGGCGCCAATTTGATCCTGTCCGAACCAAGAGTCAGCGGACGCTGGGCACGTGGCGCTCTCTGCTGGATCCTCGAGTGCTCCGGCGATCCTGCAAGGGAGGGGTGCCCCGGCGACGGTCCTCCGACGCTCAAGTCAGGTAAGTGGTGGAGAAAGTGGCTGCCAAATTTGTATCATGCGTACCTTTGGCGAAGTAATAGCCTCTTTATATAGGACGGAGAAGGAACTGATGCACGCCCACCGAGGTGCGTACGTGTCAGCAACCCATACCACGGTATGCACTTGTCAGAGAGCTTACCTGACACCATGCTGCCATAGTCCGAGCATGTTCTTTGATGGGACGGCAGGACCACCCGTTGTCAGACTAGAAGTATGGCACAGCCATACGACTTGACGGCTGTCAGAAGATGTCCCCGTCTTTTACCCACCGTCTGACTGGGGTGCCCGGCCCGCCGGGCGGGCGATGAACGTCGTCCGGACGGCCTTGATTCTTTGCGCCGTCCGGGCGGCACCTCCTTCCGCTCGGTCATTACGCACTGCTTTATTTGAGCGTCGGACCCCTGGTCCCTACCAGGGTGCCTTTTACTATCAGATTTCCCTTTCTTCTGAGTCCGGTCGGCTCGCCCTTTTCCGGCGAGCCACTGGACCCTTTGACCTCCCCTCAGCGTTGACTCCTTATGGGGTTCCGGATTTTTACCGCCGGATCAATATTGTTGAATCTAAGTTAGGTAATTTTAGTAAGTCTCTAACTAAGCTATTTAATTTTGTTAAGTTTCTAAAGTTTGTGTGGGACATTCTTCTATGTCATAATTAGGTTTCTTCTTTTTGTGTCAGGTGACACTTAAGTGAAGAGATAGTTAGGTTGATTGCATAGATGTTGTCCTTCCTAAACCCTTTTAGGTTTACGTTAGGGTTATCTAAGTGCTTGATTAAGCGTTCAGAAGAAAGGAACCTAACATTATATCCAGAATCACACAGTTGACTAATGCTAAGTAGATTGTATTTAAAATTATCAACAAGTAGTACTTTTTTAACAATAAAGATAGTTTTTAGTTCGATATTACCTATCCCAATTACCTTAAATTTAACATTATTTCCAAAGCCAACCATTCCTAGGCTTTTATATGTTGGTTGAGTGAACTTTGTGTGATTGCTAGTCATGTGTCTGGAATAACCACGGTCTAAAATCTATCTAGTTTCCTCATCGGAACCTTCGGAAATGAGTGTGAACTCGTGTCTCGATTTGGATTCGGGCCCATCTTTCGATTTGCTTTCTGATCCTGGTCCATATGTCATTAGCACAAGGTAGTTGGTGTCTTTTAGTTCATCACTGTCTGATTCATCTACGAACAATTCATCCCATGTTGCTTTGAGGTCTTTCTTTTTCTTGAGATTCGGACAATCATACTTATAATGTCCCTTCCTGTTGCATCCAAAGCATATGACAATAGTATTATTATTGCTAGAGTTGATCTTCTACAGGACCCTTTTGGTAAGGTTCTTCTTTCTCCTAATGAACATCTTTCTTACCAAGTTCACTAGGTGTTCTTCATCGTCTGAGTCTTGGTCAGACTCAATTTCAGGTTCTAATTTAGTTCTAGATTTTTCTTTGATGTTCTTGCAATAAAAACAACACCTTTCTCGAGTTTAGCGTCAGTCTGCTCATGTAGCTCTAATTCACAAAAAGTTCATCTAATTTCAATTTGGATAAATTCTCGAGATCTTATAGGCATCCACGATAGATGCCTATAGTGCATTTCGAGGAAATGAGTTTAGAGAGTACCTTATAAGATCTCAGTTCTCTATCTGGTGGTCGATTGTATGAAGTCCATTGAGGATATCCTTTATCCTCGCGTGCAGCTGACTGGCAATCTCACCTTCCTGTATTTTGATGTTAAATAATTTATTTAAGAATAGGTATCTTTTTGTTACCTTTGCGTTGTTGGTTCCTTTGTATAGTTTTATGAGTTTGTCTCATAACTCTTTTGTGTTTTCGTGTAGGCCGACGTAGTTTAGTTCCTCATTCGTTAGTCCGCACTGATTGTGTTGAGAGCCTTGAAGTCAATATGGGCCTTCTTCTTCATTTCCATATTCTAATTTTTCGGGTCCATTAAAATTCTGACATTGTTAATGGGCACCTTGTATCCTTTGGTGACGCTGAACCACTGGTTGAAATCGGTCTTCAGGTACACCTCCATCTGCCTCTTCCAGTAGGGGAAGTCGTCTCCATTGAAAAGAGGAGGATGAGCAGTGTTGTATCCTTTGTTTTGGGTCATTTAGATCTGAAATAGAAAACTTGAAGAAGGTACCAAGACTTGGTCTTGGATTAGCAGAGTTTGAGGAAAAAATATATTAAGGAACTTGAGTAGTGTTGCACCAACTTTGAGAAAAAAAATCGAACGAAAAAGAGTTATTTGAATAGATAAACTTTTATCAATTCAAATAAAATGTGAAAAGAAACTGAAATTTAAAACTAAAATGATTTCCCCCTTACTTGATTGGTGGTTGCATCAATTCAGAGTAGAACCCGCTCTAATACCAATTGAAGGATCGAAAAAAATTTAGATATATCCACAATGACATGATATTATCCATTTTGGGTCTAAAATCTCATGGTTTTGCTCTTGGGTTCTATCCAAAAAGCCTTATACCAATGGATATATCTTTTTCTTATAAATCCATGATCTTTCCCATATATTTTTAATGTGGGACTATGTTTGCAACCTTGCAAGCCTAGCAATCTATGGTAACTGGCTTTGTCAGCATGTCTACAACATTGTCTGTAGTGAGAACCTTCTTAAGTTAAATTTTCACAGAAGCAATCAACTCTCTAATCTTGTGAAATCTCACATCAATGTGTTTAGTTCTCGCATGATACACCTGATTCTTCGCCAAATAGATAGCACTCTGGCTATTGCATAATAACTTAACTCCATCTTGCTAAATGCCTAGTTCTCTGACCAACCCTATAAGCCATAAAACTTCCTTCACTGCTTCAGCTGCTGTCATGTACTCTGATTCGGTAGTAGATAATGCAACAATAGGATTTCCAACAGATAGGTTCTCTTGCCACAATGAACATGTATCCTGTAATAGTCCTCATGTCATCTAAATCTCTTGCATAGTCTATATCTACATACCCAGCAACTGAAGGATCTTCTGGTTGTCTACTGAATATGATGTCATAATCAGTTGTATTTTTCAAGTATATGAATGTTAGAGTGTATACTAAAAGCCTAGCTTTTGGTATAAACATTTATCTAGAAATAAGAATCACATTGGTCAAATGACTACATTTATGATAAATGTAGTTGTTCAATTAATTTATATTGTAGATAACATGGTGTGTGGTGTCACACACAGAAGATCATGTTATCAGTACCTTATAAATTATAAACAGTAGCTCACGACCAAGATGGAAAGGAACAAACTATTGGAAGGTCGTAGTGTAATTAGGTATTAGTTTATCTTAACTATATAATTACACTAGTACACTTAAAATGTATTGAGTAGGACCATTTGAGGTCGTTCCTTTTATACTGACTTAATAAAGGAACAAAGACCTCAGTTATTATGGAAGCGTGTGCTCTTAATCCTAATATAATAACAAGCACATATATTTGATATTTATTTCTTTAATTTATCAATGGGTGAGATTTAGTTCGATAAATCAATAAGCCCGATAAGTTGGGAAATGATATCACTTATAGTGTGTGTTGTTGATTATAGAAAGAAACTGTGTCCTAGTGATCTAGGTTGAGAATGTCCCCAAGAGGAGCTCATAAGGATTGTCATGTTAAACCCTGCAGGTGGACTTAGTCCGACATGACGATGAAGTTGAGTGGTACTACTCTTGGAGCTAGATATTAATTAAGCGAGTTGTCAGTAACTTACTTAATTAGTGGACATTTGTTATCTTAAACACAGGGAGACTAACACACTCATGATAAGAAGGAGCCCAAAATGTAATTTGGGATTGGTGCGGTAGTTCAATAATAGTTCTCTAGTGGAATGAATTATTATTGATAAAATTAAGTTGTGTGTTCGGGGCGAGCACGAGATGCTTAATTTTATCGGGAGACCAAAACCAATTCCTCCTCTCGGTCCCTATCGTAGCCTCTTAATTATAGAGTACTATACCCACCTATACCCACCTTCTTACCCATCCTATAGGTCGGCCAAGCTAGCTTGGAGACCAAGCTAGTGCCGACCATGGGTATGTTCATGAGTGAATTCATGTGGCCGACCCTATTAAATAAAAAGGAATTTTAAATTTTAAAATTTTTCTTATGTGGATAATATAATTTAAAAGAGAGTTTAAAAATTTAAATCCTTCCTTTTATAAGATTCTACAAAAGATTAAGAGAAGAGTTAAAATCTCTTTCCTTATTTGTAGATTAAAAGGTTGATTTTAATTTTGGTAAAAACTTTCCTTTTAATTATATTCATGATTTAAAAGAAAGTTTAAAAATTAAAAATTCTCTTTTATTAGTTTCTACAAAAGATTAAGAAAAGATTTAATATCTTTCCTTATTTGTAGATTGAAAGGAGATTTTAATTTTTAGAGATAACTTTTCTTTTTGGAAATTATCCACATGTTTAAAAGAAAGATTTTAATTTATAAAATTTCTTTTTATTAACCAATCATGAAGGGATTAAAATTATTGGAGAAATTTTTATAAATTTCTAGAAACAAATTAGGAAGTTTTAATTTTTGTTTTAATTAAAACTCTCCTTGTTTTGGGGAGAAGAGTGGTCGGCCATTATAATTTGAAAAGAGAAAATTATTTTAATTAAATAAATTTTCCTTTTCAATGGCAAAAGAATTAAGGAAGTTTTTATTAAATTTTCCTTATTTGCCAAGACCAAGGATTATAAAAGAGGGGGTAGAGGAGGCTTCAAGGTGAACGACTCTATTCTATTTTTCCTCTCTTTTCTCCTTGGGTGTGGCCGGCCCTTTCTTTCCTCTCCTCTCCTTTGTGTGGCCGAAACCTTCTCATGGTGGAGATAGCTTTTGGTGGCCGGATCTAAGAAGGAGAAGAAGGAGAGAAAAGAAGCCTCTTTTCTAGCATCCCTTGGAGCATGGTGATGGTGGCCGAACCTCTTCATCCTAGGAGAAGTTTTGATGGCCGAAACTTGTAAGGAAGAAGAAGGTGCTTGGTGGTTCTCATCTCGAAAGATTGTTGCCCACACAACGTCCAAGGTTAGAAGAGGAATACGGTAGAAGATCAAGAGGTCTTTCTAAAAGGTATAACTAGTAATTTTTCTTTCCGCATCATACTAGTTATTTTTGGAAATAATACTAAATACAAGAGGCATACGATTCTAGTGTTTCGAATTTATTTTCGATATAGTGTTTCTTTTTTTTTTTTCCTTGTGATTTGATTGTTCTTTTCGGTTGACCTAAAGTTATTTTAGGAAATTAAATATTAGCTTTCTATAAAAGGTTTTGTCTAGTCGGTGGTGGTTGCTCCCATATCCAAGAAGGCCGTGTGCCTCGCCACGTCAATACTGGGAACCAATTATGGAAATTAATATTTAATGGAATTAATAACTTAAGGTGATTTGGGTCGAACGTGTTAAGTTCCGCAGGAGACCCAAGTCAAAACCTAAAAGAACAAATAGATTAAGTTTTGGATCAAACGTGTTAAGTTCCGCAGGCGATCCAAAATTTAATTTAAAAGAACACATGGTAGCTAGGAAAAGGTTCAGATTTTTGTACAAAATTTTTGTACAGTGGAACCTCTAGGTTTTCCGAGTAGCAACCAACAATGAAAATCCATTTGTACCCTATAGCTTTCTCTTCTTCAAGAAGGTCCACTAGATCCCACATTTGGTTCTTATGCAACAACTCCATCTCTTCCGCTATAGCACCCGTCCACTTGTCCTTCTCTAAGCTATGTATTTTCTCCTGAAAAGATGTAGGGTCTTTGCTACTAGTGATAAGCGCATAAGATACTAAGTCTTCAAATATGTATCTGGTGGATGGTTTTAAGACTTGTCTCATTCTACCACCAGCTATAGTACGATGCTCTGTGTGCTCTGAGCTAGAATCATTGGAGTCATGAGTCTCCAGCTCCACCCGCACAATATTTTTCTCTATATTGCTCTGTGGTGTTTCCTTTCCTTCTTCCTGAGTACACTGTAGCATGGCCTTATCATCAAATATCATATCTCTGTTGATCACCACCTTGTTTGTCTTAGGATCCCAAAGTTTGATGTCTTTAACTCCTTTCTGATACCCCAGAAAAATACATTGCTTTGACTTCGCATCCAACTTTAATCTTTCCTTACTAGATATATGCATATAAGATGGACATCCAAAAACTCGAAGATGAGAGTAATCTACTTGATTCCTTGTCCATGCTTACTTTGATACTTTGTCTTCTAGTGCTACCGTTGGTGATCTATTAATGAGATAACATGTCATGTTAACTACTTCTGTCCAGAAATTCTTTGCTAGCCCTGGATTCAACCTGAGACATCTTACCTTCTCAATGATTGTTCTGTTCAACCTTTCCACCACCCATTCTGCTGAGGTGTCCTACGAACCTAGAAATACCTCATTATCCCATGTTACTCACAAAATTCCTAAAACTTTGAATTTGTGTACTCAATCTCATTATCTGACCTAAGGAATTTGATCTTCATTTCGGTCTGGTTCTCAACTTTAGTTTTCCACAGTTTAAACTTTGAAAAGGTTTATGACTTGTATCGCATAAAGTATACTTAGACCTTTCATGAGTAACCATCAGTAAACTCACAAAATACAAGTACCCTCCATGTGATGCTACACTGGATGGTCCCCAAAGATTCGTATGTACGTAGTCCAGATCCCCTCTGTCTTGTTTGTTACCGTCTTGAATTGCACTTTGCTTTGTTTCCCAAGAACACAGAATTTGCAAAATTCAAGCTTGCACGTCTTGACATCCTTCAACAAATCTCTCTTGTGAAGTTCTAGCAACTCACGTTCGCCCATATACCCTAGTCGCATATGCCACAAGACAGTATTGTTTGATTCAGACTCCACCAAGGTGACTCCACCTATAATTGTAGTCCCTATCAACTTGTAGATGTTTCTTGCTACCTTTTGTCTTTTCATTATCGCCAGAGCCCCCTTATTGACCTTCATCACTTCGCTCATTGATTTGTAATTACAACCAATACCATCCAGTGTGCCTAATAAGATCATATTCTTCTTTAGGTCCGGTATATGTCTGACATCACATAAAGTTCTGAACACACCATCAAACGCCTTGATTTTGATGTTCCCTATACCGATAACTTTACATGACGCATTGTTTTCCATCAAAACTGAACTAGAATTCACTACCCTATAGGTGTTAAATCAATTCTTGTTTGAAGTTATGTGATATGAACATGCAGAGTCTAAAATCCATGCATCCATCAGCTGCTCTGAACTCGCCATCACTGATAGCATATCTCCATCACTACTCTCTGAATTTTCCTCTTCAACTATGTTTACAGAATTTGCCGAATTATCTTTGTTCTCTGCAACATATTTCGTTATCTCTGGATAATCTCTCTTCATATAACTTTTGCCTCCATACTTGTAGCTCGTGATCACCTTCTTCCTTCTCGACTTATAACGAGCCTTATTGTTGTTGTCAGATCCATGTCGATATTTGCTCCTACCACTCTCTTAGTTATTATTTACTACAAGTCCTTCTCCCTGAGAAACTTCATCGTTTATTTTCTTCCTTTAGTGAAAATCTAGCAATGCACCTGTGATCTCCTCTAATTTAAGAGTTTACTTATCCCACAGCAAAGTAGTAACCAACATCTCACACATAGGAGATGAAGGTAGAGAATTCAACAACATCAGTGCATTGTCTTCGTCTTTGATCTTCACATTAACCCGCTTCATATCGCTCACAATTTGATTGAATATGTTGATGTGTTGGCTCAGATCGGTTCCCTCTATCATCTTCAGTCTGAATAATTTCTGCTTAAGATATAGTTTATTTGTCAATGACTTTGACATGTACCGACATTCTAGCTTTTATCAAATTATTATCGGTGACTTCTCGTCTATTACATGGTACATCACATCATCCGTAAGACAACCTAATTGTTGCCACTGCCTTCGCCTGAAGTTCTTTCCAATCCGATCTCTCCATGCTTTCTGGTTTCTTTTCTCCTAGCGCCTTCACCATGCCTTGTTGCACTAACAAGTCCTTGACTCTTCTCTACCATAATCCGAAGTTTCTGATTCCATCAAACTTCACCATATTAAACTTCGTAGAAGTCATCCCCGACATGTTGAAGAAATCCCTCAAAACATGTAGCTCTGATACCAATTATTGTGCAAAGAGGGGGCAACACCTCTCAACCTCTAATACGAAAGAAAAGGAATAGAGTAAAAGATGGTGCGGAGCAACCAGACAAAGACGCACAAAAGGAGAGCAAATACGAGGAAGGAGAAGAGGAAGAGGAAAAGAAGAGTTACCGTAGTTCGGCAGCGTGCCTACTCTACAAAAAACGACTGAAGATTTATTAAAATTTTCTCTACACAAGAGAATCACATTCAATGATTCTTGTGATTGTTGTTGTACAATAGGTTTATAATAATCCCTATAAATAATGTATAAGCCCCAGACTCAGTAAAATCGTAACAGATTTCTGTTATGAAAAATCGTAACAGAATTCTGTTATGAAAAACTTTAATAGAATCTGTGATATATAAAAATGTAATAAAATTCTATTATATAAAATCGTAACAAAATTTTATTATGAAAAATTTTAACAAATTTTTCTTCCATAACATTTCTCGTATTAATGTTCATCCAAATATAAGTCATTCGTCAATAGGTGAAATGATGGCCCTTAATATAGCAACTAATTGAGTAGTATAGCTATAATAATTTTTTAATTAGTTGTTATATTAGTGTAATATTTATTATAACAAATTTATCTTATTAAAAAATAATAATTAAGTTATATATATATATATATATATGATTGAATTAAATTGATTTATTTTTGTACAGGTAACAATTACTTCTGGTAACATAAAATAAAAAATATTTTTTGATAAAAAAAATACGGTGTCATTTTTAATTTCAGTAATGTTCCAAGGGCGCACTTAAATTATTGAATTTATGAAAAACCTAAGTTCCATCTTTATGAAAGGGGCACCTAATTTCTATTTTACTCAACAACTATTCTTCTCTTTCATCTCTCCTTTCCCTATAACATTTTTGATCCTGTCCGAGCGCTGAGTCGATGAAAACTGGGAACATGGTACTCTCTGCTACCTTTGGGTGATCTCCTCAGTGACGTGGACCTCCGGGGAACCTACAACAAAGCCAGGTCGAGAAGGGGTTCCCGGCGACGACCCTCCGACGCTCAAGTCAAGCAACGACGAGACGAATCAGAGGCAAAATAACGAGACTGTGGCTACAGTAGATGAAAAAATATACCTCCGTTGAAGTCCGAGGGTCTTTATATAGGACCCCGGAGAGGCGCGTGCACGCTTCTCGAGGCGAGCACGTTCCTCAAAGCATACCTCAGAATGGTTGTGTTAGAAACGTGTGTTGTACGCCATACCGCAACTATCAGAGCATATCTCTGCCACGACAGTGGAAACTTCTATCGTACGATCCTCGGTACGGCCCAGCCGCCGACCATGCTATTTGTCGGCGGCAGGTGTCTCGAGAATGATATCCCTAGTTGCCCTTTTCATCCTCTTCTAAGTCTTTTGTCTCTTACTGGGCCGGACGGAATGCACGCTCGGCCTCCAGGGGGCTTGGATGTGTATGCGCATCGGACCGGGCGAGAAGGCCGCTCGATCAAATACTCGGATGGGAGTACGATCTGGTTGATCTGCGGTTCGGCCGAGCGGATCGGCCGCACGACACGACTGTTCCTTCATAAGGGAGCTTGTGAGCGTCGGAAGCTCGACCCCAGGTCGAGCTATCCATGCGCCAACCCGGAATTTACTCTGGTCGGTCGGCCAGGCGACTTCCCCCCCCCCCGCTTAGTCGGGACTTTGACTCTCCTGTGTCGTTGACCCCTTCCTATGTGGGCCCCCGATCTTTATCTCCGGATCACGTGTCTTCCCTTCAAGTCTAGTCGAAGAAGGCTCCAAGTCCGACTGACTGGACTATTGGCTTGGTGATATGTCTGTCGCTCGGCAACCGATGTGGGTGTCTATCTGATCGGGAACTGCGGAAGTGGACGATGTCGCTCGGCACGACCCCTACCGGCACTTGGAAAGTTTTGTTTGCCAGCGGTTGTCCCACTGCTCTGACATTGGTCAATGGCGATGTCCTTGGAATCTCCTCGGAATTCATGCAAATCCTCGCCATTAAGGCTGAGCACGCGACTACGCCTACGTAATAGTGCTCATTAAATGTGACCCGTGAGCGGGTGGCACGTGGTCGCGCAGCCGTCACCACTCGCTCGAGTTGTCAGGGTTGATGTGACCTTTGGCCTTTTGAATTCGACGATCAGATCTGCACCTCGGGGCCAGTGACCTGGATCGGACGGCTCCGGCCGATTGAGCCCAATGTTTATAAGGGCATCTCTTCTTCCCCCAGCCGCTTCGCGTTATCGCTTGCACGCATGTAACACCCAGCCTCCTACTGACTAGACTGTAAGGCCAGGGGTTATAATTGCTGTGCTAAACTTTACTATAAGGTGCGGAAACTGAACTAATTTAAAACCCTTTGCTATTTGCTATCAAATATGGAATTATATGTTCAGAGTACCTTTCTAAGGTTGTACACATACTAAGAGGGGAAGCCAAACTTGCTATCTGAGCGCAAACCTGAAAACAGACGCTTTTGGCTGAAATCAGACATTCCAATCGATCGGCTGATCGATTGGAGTTATTTGATCGATCCACTGATCGATTCAACGTGCTATGGTGCACGAAAGTCCCGTCTGGATCGATCGACTGATCGCCAATCTGGCCAATCGATCCGGAGATCGATTCAGAAGCTCTCTGTTCGCGGGATTTAAATTCCTGATCGATCGGCTGATCGATCCATGGTCGATCGATCAGCTAATCGACTCATCAGCTCTCTGTATGCGACAGATCGCTTCCTAATCGATTGGTTGATCGATCGAGGGTTCCTCAATCGATCAGCTGATCGATTCCATAGTGTTCTGTACGTGGGGACTTCATCCAATCGATCGGCTGATCGATTGAGGACTGCTCAATCGATCGGCTGATCGATTGGATTTCTGATTTCTACAGAAATCAGACCCGACTTCGTACAGAACTTCCAGAATCACTAAAACATAGCATCATTCACATTTTACTATCTATTAACAAGACAATTAGCAGTCTAAGCATGGCAAAACCCTTAGGTTCACAAATCATGAGACTTAGTATCCTAAAAGTGCAGAAAAGTAACTAAAAGCTGAAATTCTAAGTCTTTAGTTGGGCTACTCCCTAAGAGTCATTCCAAGTTCCTTGCACACACATCTTTATTGCATCGCCCTCCAGCCTACGCTAATCCATCTTCCCTTTACCTTTATCTGCAGCATAAGGAAAAAGGAAAACTATAAGCTTGGGAGCTTAGTAAGAAACCATCTACCTCATAAAAACATGCATACGAAGAAATCATGCTCTTTAAAAGATGCTATGCTGATATACATAATGAGAATCATACTAAAAGTGCTAGGAGCATGGTATATGGACATGTAAATCATAGCAATCACATACTGAACATAAACTAATTACTGTACCATCAAGGAAGCTAAACCGATACATGAGCTAAGCAAAGACTTGTATCAGACTACTGCTATCACTGAACTGTATTCATATATTTGATTTGTAAAGGTTTGAAAATTATTTCCATAATAGATAAAAATACTAAACATGCTGCTGATGGACCTGACAACTGTACTTGCTGTGCGCGCATCCCTAACTAGGCCCGAGGTAGCAAGTCCCGAATCTAGTAGGGTACTAGGTTATCTAAACCTAGGGATGACTATGGGAGCCCAACCCATGGACAACTGAAGTCCAGTACAGTGCCACTGATAAAGTAAAATATTGACTCATAGCTAATATATCTTATCTTGCTTTTACTAGGTTATCTGAACCTAGAGCTAGGTTATCTGTACCTAGAGGCGACTATGGGAGCCCACCCATTGGACCGTAGTCCCATATAACTGAAGCAAGACCATGTATGTTAATGAAATACATCTATGGCATTTAACTGTACTATTAAAAATGCCTACTGTGGTATACGACTATACTAGTCATTTTATCGAGCACCTGGTGTACTCTAATTCTGCACACGACTACACTAAGGTCATAAAAGCAATCTAGAATCATAAAAGCATGTGAATAGCTACTTATGCTGCAGGTGAGAGGTTACTTACATCTTGCGCTAGTTTTGCTTACGAATCTGATCGCTAGGTTTCCGGAGAAGATGATCGTTTCGGCGATCCTCTTGCATCTACGCTTCCTTCTCGTGGAGGGGAGCGTCCTCTTGCCGGAATGTCGCCGGAAGGTGCTCCTACGACCCTAGGGTGGAACCCTAGGTTTTCCTTGGGCTTGGCGTCGAGAGGGTGAGGAGAAAGAGGGGTTCGACGGTGAGGGTTTGAGGGAAAAAGAATTGTCGATCCAACAATAATAATTCTCCACTTAATTTCCCTATTTATATTAAGTGATTAATACACCCCTACTAAACCTTAAGTATAATTGTTCTCCTTTCCTTTCAGCACAGCCCTGTTAGGACCCCTTGGTTACTAGCATCACCCTATATGTCATAGAGTCCATAGGTCTCGGGTTCAATTCCTGCTTAGGCTATTTTACGTTTTTATTTAATTTTGCTACTCCGGCTATTCTAAAAATTCCAGAAAAATAGTAGAATATTTCTAAAATAAAGTTGAGAATTTTTGGGCATTACAGCGCATCCAAAGGCCTTTGTTCCATCTCTCTCAGTGCTCCGGCGAACTCACTTTTCAGAGTTCTGGCAATCCCTTGCCTCCGCCACCCTTTCCTGTAAGGAATCCTTGCCCTTTATCTTCTTCTTTGTGCTTTCTTTAGTATTCTTAGCGACATCCGTGTTAGTTGTACAATATTCCGACCTTCTCTTTCATCCATCCCGTTGTTTTCTGGTTCTTGCTTTATCTACTGTTCCGACAATGGCGAGCACCTCGCAACCGTCTAATCCCTCTCCTGGCCTCTGGTATACGACCATGGAGAGCCAGTTCGATGAGGGTGACGCGACGAACTTCGTCTGCGACTTCGAACTCCCCTCTGCTTATAGATTGATATTAGCTACCTCTTCCGATCGGCCACACGACCCGCTGCCCGACACTACTTGTTTCTTCCGAGACCAATTTATAGTCGATCTACGTTTTCCTCTACACCCATTTATCCTTGAAGTTTGTAATTATTTCCGCCTCCCGCTCGGCCAATTCGTCCCGAACTCATTTAGGCTGTTGTGTGGAGTGGTCGTCCTCTTTAGACTACACGGCATTCCCTTGGTCCCCAAGATTTTCCATTATTTCTACTATCCCAAACAATCCGAGTGGGGCACTTTCTTCTTCTAGTCGTGGATCGGCCTTGTTTTCTTTGACAAAATGTCGACCTCAAATAAACATTGGAAAGAGTATTACTTTTACCTTCGTCTTCCCGAGCTGCCAGCTTTCTGAACCAAATGGCAGACCGCCATGCCGGCCCCGCCGAACCTTGGTAAATACAAGAGTCAGCCGGCCTACCTTCATGCAGCCAACCAATTGGTCGGGCAGAAATTCAACATTCATAAGCTGCTTTGTGAGGGCATGCTGTACATATTCGGATTAAGTCCAATCCGAACGAAGCTTCCGAGCAGCATGGGTAAGCGCTTTCTTCACCCCCTTTCCTTTTGATCTAACTGATTTATTTTTCTTTTATGCAGTTGACATTATGTGGCGCGCCAAGGCCGTCGATCGAATGAAACTGAGGGCCGCCGAGATAGAGGCGATAACAACTAAGGAGATGGCCGACCTGGGCATTGAGCCGGTCGGCTCACACGAGGGTGAAAGCGAAGAAGATCCACCTGTCGTCGGAGAGTCAGCCGTTCAGGAACTTGCAGCCGAGGCGGTCGGCGATGCTACTTCGTCTGCTGGACAACCTACGCTGGAGGACGCTGGGCCCTCGACTGACGACGCTCCGCTGGTGACGCGCAAGTGGCGCCGGGCGGATCCCCCCGCCCGTTTGGCCACATCTGTGGAACCGGTATCAGAGCAGGTCGGCGCTCCATCTGCAGCAATCAACCCGACCCATGTCTCGGTCGAGGCAATCTCCTCAGATCGCACTCCCTCACAACTCGATCTACCAGTGGCCTCCCTCGAAGCACAACCCGTTAGTTCTCTGCCCCGAGCCCCTCGTCGGCTTAGGCGCTCGGGCATAATCTCCGCTCCGCTTGGCAAGTCATCAGGTCGCTCAACTTCAGCCCAGTCTGATCCGAGCGGCCGTCGAGTGATTAAAGCTGCCCTGCAACTCCCAACAGAAGAATTCCTTCTGGTAGCTGATCGGCCGACTACCCCCGAACATCAAATCACCATCCGCGGGCCACTTGCCAAAATATGGGAGGATGCGAGAGCCCGCATTGCCTTAATGACTCCTGGTCAGCTCGGCGACAACCACTTGTAGCAGGCTACCGGGGTATGTTCCTCAAACTACTATATAACTATTTTACTTGGTTCTTGATATTATTTCGTCTAAGCGAAGAACTGGGTGAAGAACATCGCGGTCAGCAACCGCCTGGCGGCTCTGGAGGAAGAGTTGAAGAAACTTCAAATTTCTGGGGGGGGGGGGCAGCTCAGGGGCCCTCGTACGACATGCTTCGGGCCGAGCTGAACAAAATAGAGAAATTACTGGCGGCCAAGTGGCACAAATCTTCTGGCTTGGAAACCAAGGTAGCTGGGCTTGAAGCCCAGGTTAAGTCTCACGACCAGGAGATCAAGCTGGCGACTAACAGGAAGAATAGGGTCGTTTCCAATTTAGTGGCAAAGAATGTGCAGGCCCGAGCACTGGAGCAATGCGTCCAAGAATTAACCGGCCTGTTGTCCATCGAGCGAGAAAGTCACTCGGCTGATGAAGCTAAATTTCAAGGAGACAAGAAAGATCTCCAGGACGCCCTCGAAGCCGCCCGAGCTGCCTTCAAGGAGTACCAAGACGGCGAATCAGACCGTTTCACGGTGATGAAGCAGAACAATTTCCGCTCGGACGAGTTCGGCGAGAAGTTCAGTGATCGGCTAGTCTAACCTTTGAGGAAGCTATCCAAGCTACAACTGCTTATCTGAAGGCTAAGGGCCATCTCCCGGAGACGACATCTATCCCACCCAAAGACCTGGCCACACTACTGGAAACCATCCCCGAGCCCATCTTTGACGTTCTGGAGTGAGGAGCGTCTTTAGATTTTGAAGTTTCATCTGTATACTCGTCGTTCAGCGAGTTAATATTATCCACATTTATCTGACTTTTATTCTACTTTTGTCTGCGTACTTGGCCATGCGACGAGTTAATATAACCTTTCGATTTTAACATACTCCTGTTTGCTTTTCCGAACGCATTCTTTCCGAGCGGCATTCGGCGGTCTTCGGACCAAGGGATTTATAGTCGCCGGTCCGACTCTGGGATTTAACGTCACCACTCAACGGTCTTCAAGCCGGGGTTTTTATAGTCACCGGCCCGACTCTGGGATTTAACATTGCCGCCCAACGGTCTTCAAGCCGGGGTTTTTATAGTCGCCGGTCCGACTCTTGGATTTAACGTCGCCGCTCGACGGTTGTCTGGCCGGGGAGTTTATAGTCGCCGGTCCGACTCTGGGATTTAACGTCGCCACTCGACGGTTTTCAAGCTGGGGTTTTTATAGTCGCCAGTCCGACTCTGGGATTTAACGTCGCCGTTGGACGGTCTTCAAGCCGGGGTTTTTATAGTCGCTGGTCCGACTCTAGGATTTAACGTCGCCGCTCGACGGTCTTTAAGCCGGGGTTTTTATAATCGCCGGTCCGACTCTAGGATTTAACGTCGCCGCTCGACGGTCTTTAAGCCGGGGTTTTTATAATCGCCGGTCCGACTCTAGGATTTAACGTCACCGCTCGACGGTCTTCGTTCGGCATAAATTGCTCGTATCCTTGGTTTCCTTTGATTTTACTCCTACGGTCAAAAGATACAACAGGATTGAATATTTTGAGTTACAATGGCACACCTTTCACCCAGCTCGGTACGACTGGAGGTGATTTGCGCTCCACGGTCGTTCTAGCTTCCGTCTATCTTCATCCTCGAGGTAGTAGGCGCCCGAATGGAGCTTTTCTACAATCTTTAACGGCCCAGCCCAAGGAGCTCTCAGTTTGGTCACATCGCCGACCGGCTTGACTTTCTTCCTGACGAGGTCGCCAACCTGAAAAGATCTGGGAATTACCCGTCTATTGTAGTTTTGCTTCATCCTCTGCCGGTACGCCATCAACCGAACGGTGGCCTTGGCTCGCGTCTCGTCCACCAGGTCCAGCTCCAAATGCCTCCGCTCAGCATTGTTCTCGTTATAGACTTTGACCCGATCGGATTCTACCCCGACTTCCACCGGGACGATGGCTTCTCCCCCGTACACCAGGTGAAAGGGGGTCGCTCCTGTTCCCTTCTTGGTCTTCGTTCGGAGCGCCCATAATACCCCGGGCAGCTCGTCCACCCAACCGCCACCTTCGTGGTCGAGCCGAGCCCGAAGAACTCGTAAGATCTCCTGATTGGTGACTTCAGCTTGCCCGTTACTTTGGAGATATGCTACGGAGATGAAGGCTTGCTGGATGTCGTTCCCCTTGCACCATTCCCTGAGTTGTTGACCTGAGAACTGCCTCCCATTATCGGTGATGAGCCGTCGCGGGATGCCGAACCGACAAATGATATGCTGCCATATAAATTTCTTGACCATCTCCTCTATTATTTTAGCTAGCGGCTCGGCTTCAATCCATTTAGAAAAATAGTCCACTGCTACTAGCAAGAACTTTCGTTGTCCGGTCGCCATTGGAAATGGTCCCACAATGTCCATGCCCCATTGATTGAACGGGCAGGACATCGTGGAAGTTTTTAATTCTTCCACGGGGCAATGTGAGAAATTGTGGTACCATTGGCAGGATAAGCACGTGGCGACTGTTCAGGTAGCGTCCTCGTGTAAAGTTGGCCAAAAGTAGTCGATCAAAAGAATCTTCCTCGCTAACGAGCGGCCGCCCGGATGCTCGCCGCATGAGCCTTGGTGTACCTCTTACAAAATATAGTCCACATCCTCCGGGCCAACGCATTTAAGCAGAGGCCTGGAGAATGCTTTTTTGTAGAGCTGGTCGCCGATGAGGACGAACCGACCAACTCTCCTTCTGAGCAGATGCGCCTCCGACCGATCGGACGGCGTTGCTCCTAACTTCAGAAACTCTGTTATAGCCATCCGACAGTCATTTGGAAATGTGTGTCCCTCCATCCGGTCGATGTGGGCGACCAGAGACACATGCTCGACTGACTGCTCGATGACGATCGGTGATATTGAGATGGCTAGCTTAGCTAGTTCATCTGCAGCCTGATTCTCTGCGCGGGGGATCTTCTGTAGTACCTGTTGGTGCGGGAAGCATCCGACGATCGAACCCGAGGTTTTGATAATGGCAAAGGATTCAAAGTTAAGGTATTTTGTGATCTGACAGCTTTGTTGAGTGTTTCAGGAAAGTCCTAGCTGCGGTTAGGCAAAGGGAAAACCCTAGGGGATGGTAACCCTAGGTCATAGGGGGTGGTAACCCTATGCGGAAATTCTTGGCAGGTCGATAGCTTCAGGCAAAAGTCCTAGGGGGTGGTAACCCTAGGTGGAAAGTACTGGTGTCGCGAACCAGGTGAAAGACTGGACTAGTCGGGAAGCGGATGTCCAGCAGAAAGTCCGGAAGCGTCGAGTGCTGAGCAAAAGTCCAGTCGATCTGGAGTGAGAGGAGTAGGTGAGGACGCGTTCCCCGTAGAGGGAACAGTAGGCGTCGGGTCGACCTAGGGTTTCCGGTCGGAAACCCGAAGTCAGACTCGGACAGTCCGGAGATTGTCATTACTTCATATTCATACTATTATTTTGTATTAACTTTGTGGTGCAGGTATTTTTGGATTAACATACTTGCAGGTACCAAAAACACAAAGAAGAACTCGGATGAACAGTGTCCGAGGCGCCTCCATGGAGCTTGGAGGCGCCTCGGGTGCAAAACCTGAGCTGGCGTGAGAAGCAGGCTTAAGGCGCCTTGGATGGATTGAAGGCGCCTTGGACGGAGGTGCCTTCAAAGGGATAATGCACGACTTGATCAGCGCTTATCGACGCGTGCGACCCGGGGCTTGGAGGCGCCTCGGACAGCCTTGGAGGCGCCTCCAGCACCCTTTATAAGCAGTGTTCGAGCACCTCTTCCAGAACAACGCTCTTCGAATAATCTCTTGCTACGTGCTGCGAACCTGACGACCCAAAAGTGCTGCGACGCGACACCAACGACCCGGAACTACGCTTCTCCATCTTTAGTTGTCGGTATAAAGTTTATGAGCTGTAAATTCCTATAATTGTACAAATTATCGTGCTTATAGTTGTTGCCCACCGAAAGCGATAAAGGATCGCGGGCCTTCGAGTAGGAGTCGATTTAGGCTCCGAACGAAGTAAATAGTTTGCCTCTTTGTGTGATTGTTTTTATTTCCGCTGCATTTACTCGAACAGTTTTACGATTCTGAAAAAGTGAAAGCCACGAGCGCTATTCACCCCCCTCTAGCGCTTTCGATCCAACAATTGGTATCAGAGCGGGGTCATTTTGAATTGGTGCAACCACCATTCAAAATAATTTTTCCATGGTGTTTTTCAATTTTTTTTCGGAGTCAAATTAGAATTAGCTCGATAGCTAAATTCTAATTATTTTTATCGAATCAGTTTTGCTCGAAGTTGGTACAATACCACTCAAGCTCGTCATTTCTTTTCCTTTCTCCCGCACTACTAATCCAAGACTTAGTCTTGGAACAGAATTCGTGTATTCTTTTGTCGTGCAGGATTACAAATGGCCCAACAAGAGGGTTATAGTACTGTCCGTCCCTCGCTCTTCACCGGAGAAGATTTCGGATACTGGAAGGGACGGATGGAGACATTTATGAAAACCTAGTTCGAAACATGGATGATCGTCAAGACTGGACTACAACTACCAACTGATAGAGACGTCAAGACTACATCCTATGAAGACTGGGAACCAGCTTTAATCAAGAAGATGGAAGCTGATGCCAGAGCTACTTACATTCTCCAGTGCGGTCTTACCAAGGAGGAGCTCAACAGAGTCGGTCCCTTTTCAACCGCAAAGGAACTCTGGGAGAAGCTGATCGAACTCCACGAGGGCACCACCGACACAAAAGTAAGTAAAAGAGATTTATTATTTAATAAATTGTATAATTTAAAAATGCAGGAAGGTGAGACGGCGAGCCAGCTTCACGCGCGCATCCAGGACATTCTCAACTCTCTTCATGCAATTGGACAGAGAGTCGAAAATCGGGACATCATAAGGTACGCATTAAATTCATTTCCAAGGAGTACATTGTGGGCATCAATGGTAGATGCCTACAAGGTCTCCAAAGATTTATCTTCTTTAAAATTAGACGAGTTATTTTCTGAATTTGAACTTCATGAACAAACTAATGCACAGCCAACCGAGAAGGGTATTGCCTTGGTTGCAAGTACTAGTCGAACACGTGAACCAAGATCCAGACGAAAAATTGAACCAGAATCAGAAGATGAACCCCACTCAGAAGATGAACTGACTAGCGAACTAGTGAATCTCGTGAAGAAGCTCTACAAAAAGAAGAAGGGCTTCAACAAGAAAGATCTGAAGAAGGCAGTTCAATCCAAGGAGGCCCAACCAAGCTCGAAAGTGAAGTTTGAAGTCACCTGCTACGGGTGCAACCAGAAAGGACATATCAAAGCCAACTGCCCCAATCAAAAGGAAACCAAAAAGCAAAGAAGAAAGAAGGCCCTAAAGGCAATGTGGGACGAATCTTCTTCGGAGGACGACGACGACGAACTCGATCAGACGAGTTTACTCGCACTAATGGCCCGGGACCAGATCATCAAGAGCGAGAGCGAGTCTGAGGCCGACTCCGAGCAGAGCCACGGATCCGCATCCGTTTCCGAAGGGTCAGACTCCACTGTAAGTATTCCAAGGCTCAATAATTTAGTTAATTACTTATTACGCAAGTTAGCTAAGTCAAACATTAGGATTAAATCACTTCTAAAGGAAGTAGCTGTCCTTAAAGAGGTGACTAACACTAATTCCTTACCTGATCAAGTTCAGCCTGGAAATTCAACTCAAGTTCAAAAACTTGAGGAAGAAAATTCTAGGTTAAAAAATCAGGTAAAAGATTTTAAAAATACCTCAGAACGGTTTTCTCTGGGCTCCAAGAATTTGGACCTAATTCTTGGGACACAAAGAGTTGTCTACAATAGAACTGGGCTAGGATATAAAAGTAAAAAGAAATATAGATCTTATTTATCCTTAATAAACAAACGAAGTAGTAAATCAGTCCAAGCATGGGTCCCCAAGTCCAAATTGATCAATCAAGTTGGACTTGGCCAATACTGGGTTCCGAAGGATCAAATACACTACCTCGATAGACCATATCGAGGTCATGATCCAGGGGGAGCAAAAAGAAAAACAGTCTTAAAAATTCGAAATTAAAATTATTCCAAAATTCAAAATTTAAAAGCAAAATAAAAAATTCGAATTTAATTATAAATTCAAAATTCAAAATCAAATAAAAAATTCGAAATTAAATTCAAAATTCAAAATTCAAAATTCAAAATTCAAAATTCAAAATTCAAAATTCAAAATTCAAAATTCAAAATTAAATTAAAAATTCGAAATTAAATTATAAATTCAAAATTCGAAATTCAAAATCAAAATTAAGTTATAAAATCAAAATCAAAGATAGATGGAGGATCCAGACTAGCTGGCACCCCCAACTGAACTACCCGAAATGGGTAAAACAAGAGTAGATTACCCTGCAGGGTAATTAAGGTTAAATTAAAACGGGCTAGGTTTAACTTGACCCACAGTACTGGTGAAGTTTTTGGATGATAGTACGTTAGGGAAGCTTGGGCATCGCATGTCTAGGAAGATATGGCTTCGACCTGATGCATTTGGCCAAGTGGAACTGACCGAAGCTACACTTAAATGGATCCTAACTAGTTAGACCAAGGATTAGTATTAAGTTCAATAGGTAGGACTATTTGGGAAACCTCGAAGGCATGGTTACTTTAATGAGCTCCTTGTGACTCGTCATAGCCCAGAAGTTTATCCAAAGAATGCTTACTTGTTGAACCCAAAGCTAAACCTGAATCTAACACAAAGTTAAACCAGCCCCTTAAATTCAACAATAATTCATCTCACAACAATTATAGGATTTTCTGATTGACAATTTAGATAGGGTGAGATGACTAAGAAATTAAACTATGAAAATTGAGTTAAACTTAAATCAAGTTAATCAACAATTAAATTATCTTTGATTAACAAAACCAAAATTATTTTTAAACCTAAATTTCAAAATTATTTTTAAACCTAAATTTCAAAATTATTTTAAACCTAAATTTCAAAATTATTTTTAAACCTAAATTTTAAAATTATTTTTAAACCTAAATTTCAAAATTATTGTAAACCTAAATTTCAAAATTATTTTTAAACCTAAATTTCAAAATTATTTTAAACCTAAATTTTAAAATTATTTTAAACCTAAGTTTTCCCCTAGAAATCATGTTCCCCTAGGAAACAGCCAGAGCATCTCACAAACACCTAGGCTTACCTTGCTTGTGCTTGAAAAACATAGAATGACGTGAGATGCATAGGACTCAGCCTGGACTCAAGAATGCTTATATCTGTGCATTAATATGAGTCTGGGCGTTAAACAAGCAATATACATTAATCATGTTAAGTCATCCAGCTTTAGTCAAATCTAACTGGATCAATTGACTTAACTTGACTAACCAAGTGAAAGCTGTTGCCCTCTAAGCAATCAGCAAGTAGCTAAAGGTTAGACAGTTGGTAAAGAGATTGAAAATTTTATGTTTAAGCATACTTGTACGTTGAGGCTCTGATACCTGATCAAATCAAATTAGGACTCTAATATCTAATTGGATAATTCAAAAATTCCTTAACTTAACTTATGCTTGGACTTAAGGACAAACTGAATCTAACTCAACTAAACATTTGACTAATCCCTCATTGCTAAACAAAACTTTTAAACTAAATATTTTTCAAATTTGAGAATGTTTTTACCCTAAATACTTTAAAACTTTAGCTATATTTTCAAACCCTTACATCTTTTCAAAATCATCCTTTAAGACCTCTTCAAGATTCAACTAAAGTATTTGCAAAAGGTTTAACTAAATGATTTCTATAGTTTAGCAAATACTTTCAAACTTAGTTAAAGTTGTTTTTCAGTGAATTAAAATTTTTTTGCAAAATTTAAAATAAAAGTCCTTTCAAATTTTTCTAAGTATTAATGTTTTTTTTAAACCTTGTCTATATTTCTGAAAAGCTCAGACTTATTTCGAGCTGGTATATTTTTGATAAATGGCAAAGGGGAAGAGTAGGAAAAATTCAAAGAACAAAAGAGAGTAGGAAAAATTCAAAGAACAAAAGACGGCTTTTATTAAGGGGGAGTCTAGTATTACAAAATTAAAAGTTTCCAGCTTAACTATGCTTGAACATTTAAAGTTTATTTACTTGAGCTTGGTTAAAACTTTATGCATCTATTTGGTATTGCATGTTTTTTCTTAACTTTGAATTTCTTGTTGCCATAATCAAAAAGGGGGAGATTGTTGGTGCGGGAAGCATCCGACGATCGAACCCGAGGTTTTGATAATGGCAAAGGATTCAAAGTTAAGGTATTTTGTGATCTGACAGCTTTGTTGAGTGTTTCAGGAAAGTCCTAGCTGCGGTTAGGCAAAGGGAAAACCCTAGGGGGTGGTAACCCTATGTCATAGGGGGTGGTAACCCTAGGTCATAGGGGGTCGGGTCGATGGCTTCAGGCAAAAGTCCTAGGGGGTGGTAACCCTAGGTGGAAAGTCCTGGTGTCGCAAACCAGGTGAAAGACTGGACTAGTCGGGAAGCGGATGTCCAGCAGAAAGTCCGGAAGCGTCGAGTGCTGAGCAAAAGTCCAGTCGATCTGGAGGATCGCACTGGCAACAGGTAAATCTCCTGAGTGGAGTAGGTGAGGACGCGTTCCCCGTAGAGGGAACAGTAGGCGTCGGGTCGACCTAGGGTTTCCGGTCGGAAACCCGAAGTCAGACTCGGACAGTCCGGAGATTGTCATTACTTCATATTCATACTATTATTTTGTATTAACTTTGTGGTGCAGGTATTTTTGGATTAACATACTTTGTAGGAACAAAGGAGCAAAGAACACCTCCATGGAGCTTGGAGGCGCCTCGGGTGCGAAGGTGAGCTGGCTGTGCGCTGGAGTTGGAGGCGCCTTAAAGGGCAGTGAAGGTGCCTTGGACCGCAGCATGGAGGCGCCTTGAAGGCGCATGAAGGTGCCTTCAAAGGGATAATGCGCGACTTGATCAGCGCTTATCGACGCGTGCGACCCGGGGCTTGGAGGCGCCTCCAGCACCCTTTATAAGCAGTGTTCGAGCACCTCTTCCAGAACAACGCTCTCCGAATAATCTCTTGCTACGTGCTGCGAACCTGACGACCCAAAAGTGCTGCGACGCGACACCAACGACCTGGAACTACGCTTCTCCATCTTTAGTTGTCGGTATAAAGTTTATGAGCTGTAAATTCCTATAATTGTATAAATTATCGTGCTTATAGTTGCTGCCCACCGAAAGCGATCAAGGATCGCGGGCCTTCGAGTAGGAGTCGATCTAGGCTCCGAACGAAGTAAATAGTTTGCCTCTTTGTGTGATTGTTTTTATTTCTGCTGCATTTACTCGAACAGTTTTATGATTCCGAAAAAGTGAAAGCCACGAGCGCTATTCACCCCCCCCCCCTCTAGCGCTTTTGATCCAACAGTACCACCCCTCGGAAACCGGCCTTCAGTTTGGCGAAGGCTTCCACATAAAGCTTAAGTCTGACACTGCTTATCTCAAATGCTCCTGAAAGTTGCTAAGCAACCAGCTATGAATCTGAATGAATCAAAACATTGCTTGCTCCCACATGTCGAGCGGCCTGCAACCTCGCTATCAGTGCTTCATACTCTGCTTCATTGTTGGTTGGCCGATAGTTCAGCCGTACGGATATGTGCATCTGTTCTCCGTGGGGGGAAACCAGCAGCACGCCAACCCCACTTCCCTGTCGAGTGGGCGATCCGTCAACGTACACCTTCCAGGTGGCTTCGGGCTCGAGATTTTTCACCTCCATGACGAAGTCTGCCAATGACTGCGCCTTAATTGTCGTTCGAGGTTGGTACTGTATATCGAATTCACTAAGCTCGGTTGTCCATTTGATAAGTCGTCCGGACACCTCTAGGTTGAGGAGGACTCTCCCTAGAGGACTGTTCGTCATAACGATTATTGTATGCGCCAAGAAGTAACGCCAGAGCCTCCGAGCGGCGAGGACTAACGCGAATGCAAGCTTCTCAAGACCAGTGTAGCGGGATTCGACATCCTTCAGAATGTGACTTAGAAAATACACCGGCTGTTCTTCGCGATCCGGCCGTACCAATGCCGAGCCAACAGCATGCTCGGTTGATGATAAATAGACGCGGAGCGACTCGCCGGTAATTGACTTGGCTAATACAGGCAGAGAGTTCGGATAAACCCTCAATGCTTCGAACGCCCGGTCACATTCTTCATCCCACTGGAATTTAGTAGCTCGGCGCAGAATCTTGAAAAAGGGTAAGGCTCGGTCGGCCGTCCGGGAGATGAATCGTGATAATGCTATTATCCGACCGGTAAGGCGCTAAACTTCCTTAAGATTTCTGGGTGGCGGCATATCCTGCAATGCCTTCACCTTGCTGGAGTTCGCCTCGATGCCACGCTCGGTAACAATGTATCCCAGGAAGCGTCCACCTTTGGCTCCGAACAGACACTTCTGGGGGTTCAACTTGACTCCGTACGCTCTCAGCGTCCGGAAGGTTTCTTCTATATCTGCACACAGGTTGCCCGCTCGGAGTGATTTAATAAGTATGTCATCTACGTATACCTCCAAGTTCCACCCGATCTGCTTTCGGAACACCTTGTTCATGAGCCGCTGGTACGTTGCTCCGGCATTCTTCAGTCCGAACGACATCACATTGTAGCAGTAGGTACCATCCGCCGTAATGAAACTGACTTTCTCTTGGTCTTCCCGGGCGAGCGACACTTGGTGATAACCCTGATAAGCATCCAGCATGCATATCAGTTCGCACCTCGCAGTTGAGTCCACCATTTGGTCGATCCGGGGTAGCGGGTAAAAATCCTTCGGACACGCCTTGTTCAGGTCACGGAAGTCGATGCAGACTCTCCATTTGTTGTCGGGCTTGGAGACTAGCACCACATTTGCGAGCCAGCTTGGGAACTGTACCTCGCGTATATGGCAGACCTCTAGGAGCTTCTCGACTTCCGCCCGTATGATGACGTTCTGCTCGGCACTGTAGTCCCGCTTTCTTTGCTTAACGGGGCGAGCATCCGATCGGACATGTAGCTCGTGTTGCACGACGCTCGGTGAAATTTCTGACAGCTCGTGCGTCAACCACGTGAAGACGCCGTGGTTTTGTTGGAGACATCTGGTCAGCTTCTCCTTCTAGCTTGCCTCCAGGTCGGAGGCTATGAACGTCGTGGCCTCCGATCGGGCAGGGTGGATCTGTACCTCCTCCTTTTCTTCATAAACAAAAGTAGGCAGCTTTTTGGTTATAGCGTTTACCTCAATACGGGGGGCCTTCCGAGAGGACCTCGACTCGGCTTGCACCATCTCCACATAGCAACACTGCGCTACCAACTGATCGCCTCTAACTTCTCCCACTTGATTTTCCACGGGGAACTTGATCTTCTGATGGAAAGTTGAGACGACAGCCTGGAACTCGTTGAGGGTCGGTCAGCCCAAAATGGCGTTGCACACCGAGGGAGCGTCCACAATGATGAAGTTAGAGGTTCGCGTCCTCCTGAGTGGCTCCTCCCCGAGCAAAATGGCCAACTTCATCTGACCGATTGGTTGAACCTCGTTACCAGTGAATCCGAACAAGGGCGTGGTCATTGGTAGCAGCTTCACCCTGTCGATCTGGAGCTGGTCGAACGCCTTCTTGAAGATGATGTTGACCGAACTCTCTGTGTCAATAAAGATGCGATGAATAGTGTAGTTTGATATTACCGCTCGGATGATGAGGGTGTTATCGTGCGACACTTCGACTCCCTCGAGGTCGCCAAGACCAAAGCTGATCGACGGCCCGTACGCCTTCTCTTGGTTGCATCCTACAACATAAATTTCCAGTCGTCGGGTGTATGACTTGCGGGCTCGGTTGGAGTCACCACCTGTTGGTCCACCGACGATGATATTGATTTCCCCCCGAGCAGTATTACTTCTATTTTCTTCCTCCCGAGCAGATGGTCTGGCTCGCTTATGGGAGACTCGAGGGTTGGCCCTTGGCTGGTGATGTTGCTGCTAATGGTGGTGTCGCTCGGGTGAACGCCTAACTATTTGCCACTCGGTGTGCTGATGATGAGCTTGCCTGTCCAGTGAAGGTGATCAGCGGTGATAGTTCCTCGTCTCAGGTTGGTTGACCGGGGGGAGACTCCGGCAGTCCCGAGTGTTATGAGTGGTTAATTAATGGATTTTGCAAAACATGGGCGTCCATATCTTGCCTTTTTGTCGAGACCGCTCGACCGCAATGTGATGAACAGCGGGCGACTAGAATCTTGAGGAGGCCTCATCCCCTCGACACGTGGTCCTCTCGGCGGCTGCTGGTTGGGGTGCGTTCTCAGTTCGGCTTGGGCTGAGGGCTCGGTTGGCGCTTCCTTCTTTCAGGACGCTTGCGCTTCCTCCACGTTAATATACTCACTTGCTTTTTTCAGCACGTGGTCATAGTCGCGCGGCGGCTTCCTGATGAGTGAGCGAAAGAAGTCCCCGTCGACTAAGCCTTGTGTAAAAGTATGCATCATTGTCTCAGACGAGACCGCGGGGATATCCATAGCTGCTTGGTTGGAGCGTTGGATGTAGGATCAGATAGTTTCTCTTGGCCCTTGCTTCATGGAAAAGAGGCTGACACTGGTCTTCTGATAGCGTCGACTGCTGGCAAAGTGATGAAGGAATGTCGTTCGGAAATCTCTGAAGCTCTTAATGGATCCGTCCGGCAACCTTCGAAACCAGCGTTGTGTCGAACCGGACAATGTAGTGAGGAAGACTCTGCATTTGACTCTGTCGGTGTATTGATGAAGAGTAGCAGCATTATCGAACTTACCGAGATGGTCGTCCGGATCGGTTGTACCGCTATACTCTCCGATCGATATAGGAGTGTAATGCTTTGGGAGAGGGTCTTGTAAGATCGCCTCGGAGAACTGGCGATTGACCCACTCGGGGGATGACTTTGTACGCGGCGCCTTTCCTTCCTGGCGTCCCGCACGGGCGCTTCATCGGACGACCCCTGGTTGGGTAGGGCCAGCTCTGACAAAGTCTGGAACAATGCCCGATGGAACGGAATAGGGACGGATGGCACGTCTCCTGGTATGCCGGTTTGCCCCTTATTCTGTGCCTAGGTAGAGTACTGTTCCGGTCGGTCCTCCATTGTCGCTCGGCCCCCAGAAACCGAGGCGGCCTGCTGTGCTATCCGTTCGGTTTGGGCCTTCTGTTGTTGCTCGACCATCTTCGCAGCTCGCGCTTGGATGAGTGCGTCGAGCTCCTCGAGAGAGAGCGTCACCATGAGTTGACGTCTAGCTTCTTCCATCTTCTCTGCTCGGATTCAGGTGTGTTCCCACAGACGGTGCCAATTTGATCCTGTCCAAGCGCTGAGTTGATGAAAACTGGGGATGTGGCGCTCTCTGCTGCCTTCGGGTGATCTCCTTAGTGACGTGGACCTCCGGGGAACCTGCAACAAAGTCGTGCTGGGAAGGAGTTTCCAGCGACGGCCCTTTGACGCTCAAGTCAGGCAACGACGAGACGAAGCAGAGGCAAAATAACGAGACTGTGGCTACAGTAGATGAAAAAACATACCTCCGTCGAAGTCCGGGGGTCTTTATATAGGACCCCGGAGAGGCGCGTGCACGTTCCTCAAAGCATACCTCAGAATGGTTGTGTCAGAAAAACGTGTCTGACGTCATACTGCAACTATCCGAGCATATCTCTACCACGACAGTGGAAACTTCCACCGTACGATCCTCGGTACGGCTCGAACGCCGACCATGCCGTTTGTCGGTGGCAGGTGTCTCGAGAATGATATCCCTAGCTGCCCATTTTGTACTCTTCTAAGTCTTTTGTCTCTTATTGGGTCGGATGGAATGCACGCTCGGCCTCCAGGGGCTTGGATGTGTATGCGCATCAGACCGGGCGAGAAGGCCGCTCGATCAAATACTCGGACGGGAATACGATCTGGTTGATCCGCGGTTCGGCCGAGCGGATCGGCCGCTCGGCACAGCGGTTCCTTCATAAGGGAGCTTGTGAGCGTCCGAAGCTCGACCCCAGATCGAGCTATCCATGCACCGACCCGGGATTTACTCCGGCCGATCGGCCAGGTGACTTCCCCGCCCCGCTTAGCCGAGACTTTGACTCTCCTGTATCATTGACCCTTCCTATGTAGGCCTCCGATTTTTACCATCGGATCATTTTTTTTTTCAATTCGCTTTCTTCTTTTCTCTTTAGTGTTTATCTCTTCTTTTAGCTATAGACATTTTTCCTCGCTTTTATTTTTTTCATAATGTTGATTTTTAAACACGAGCACCGTTATGATATTGATGTTTAAAAATCAACATTATTATAATACTGGTGTTTTTAAAAAACACATTAACATCATAGTTTAAAAACCAACACTGTTAATAGTAATACTATTGTAATATTATTTTTTAAAAATATATATTTAGATTAGTAAAAAATTCATATGAGTTGGAACGAGTCAAATCAGAATTTTATAGATCTATTAATAAATTTTAATTAAAATTTATTGATAAATTAAGAAAATTTAAATTTTTGAAAAGTTAATATTTAATGAAAGAGAAATAATATAGTGAAAGTATTAATAATGTCTGTGTTAATTTCTTACACTAAATTTTATATATATATATATATATATATATATATATATATATATATATATATATATATATATATATATATATATATATATATATATATATATATATATATATATATATATATATGTCAATTAATATTTGAAAATCTCTTAATCACAGCTGGCTTCAAACTGATATTTTTAGGTGCATATAAACTCGAGAGTATTTTAAAAACTTAAATCAAATAAGTCTAATAAAAATTCTCTAAATCTATTAATAAATTTTTATCGATCTATGCATCAATGATCTTGGGATATAACCACCCAAATTTTAAATTTGTATCAAGAAGTTACATGCATAAATCGAACAGATTTAATTCTGAATTTGTATGATAATTTAAGCCAGCAACGCCCCAAAAATACGAAAAAAAAAAAAAACAACAGCACCAACTCCGCTAACGCTGGGTTCATGTGGTGCGGCACCGCTAGGTAGATGTTTCACCATCCACCAAATTTATTTTTTATAAAATCCAATTTTTTTTATCTTTCATTGATTTTTTCCAGCAACTTGTCTCGATCGAATAAGGGATCGCCGCCTTCCCAATCTCGAGACCAGATTCTATGGTCCAAAAAACAAATATATATAAAAGGAGAGGCTACTCATAAGTATAATCTGATCGTAATAATAATTGGATCATAATTAATTATATTTGATCTAATCATAATTTAATCCTAATTAATTATATTTTATTTTTAAATTTACTGTCCTTAAATTATAATTTAGATCCAGACGAATGATCAAAAATCGCTTAAAATTGGTTGATAATAGAAAAATAATCAAATTATCAGACATCTAGTGAGTATAACTTTCGACCATTTATCTAGATCCAAATTATAATATGAGGGATGATAAATCTAGAGAAAAATTATAATTAATCATGATTAGATCATAATCATAATCCAATTATATAATTATAAATGATTCATCCTCTAATATAATCCAACTATATAATTATAAATTATCTATCCTCTAATTTCTTTTTATAGATCAAAATATCTAACCCGTCAATCTCTACCCCGCCAAGATACCAAAGGTGGCAAGATGATTTCTCGTTCCTTCGAAAACAAGAAAGATGGAGGAGAAAGAAAAAAAAAATAGAGCTGAGAGAAAATAAAAAATGGATACGGATTAATTAATTAAATGTTTTAATCCTAAAATGACGACAGTGACATATTTAATTGATTGGTTGAGATGTGTCAAAGTGTAGTACCAAGGTGAATGTATAACATTTTTAATGTAATAATCAGGTTGACTGACGATTTAAAATTTATCTTATCATATGTCTATAGTCTATCTATCTATATATATATATATATATATATATATATATATATATATATTTCTTTATATTTATGAAGTCGATATTAAAAGGACTGCTAAGATAATTCATCTATTTTTATTTTTAATGATTTGATTGAGAATAATTTTAATTTATCAAATGAGAACTGAAATATAATTGAAATGTGAATTTGAGAATTAAGAGAGTAAATGGTAAATGATTTAATAATAATAAAATTAAATAATTTAAATTAAACAAATCAGTTGATAAGTTTAAATAATCTTAAAGTCTGGAATAGACTTCCCAACTGCATACTCATATAATATTATAAAATGTTAAATAATTTTTTATAGATTCGACTTCTAAAAAAAAAACAAATAAAATGTTAATTACTGAGTCGATAATCTTTAAGACTTACATATAGGTGAGTACATTTTTCTTTTTAATCTCCTTAAATTATTTTTATACGTGAATAAATAATTAAATTTATTATATATTTATTATATTATTATTTTAAATAGGGTATATAATTGATATTAAATATGAGTTAATATTGAAATTTATCAAATGAAATTAAAATGAGGGAAAAATTAAAAAGGTTGCTCTATAATTTTCTTTACACTTATCACAGACCAAAATATAGATTCCGACAATAATTGTTCTGTATTATATCTCAGCCTAATTTTAATTGTTGGATTCGTTCTCTGATTTTAATTGAAAATTGTAGATAGTCATAGGAAATTTGAATTTTTTTAAAAAAATTGATATATAATAAAAGAGAGTTGTTTAGTGAAATATTTATAGTGTTCATATTTATTTTGACATCCTTTATATATATATATATATATATAGTCATAAATTTTAAAAATCTTTTGATTGTGTTGATGACTTTATGTTGATATCTCTTGTTTACATATAAACTTCGAGATATTTTAGAAATCTATAACATTTTGAATGAATTTGATTAATGTTCTCTATATTGATCCCTAATGTTGGCCCTTCGACGCTCAAGTTAGAAATAGAAGAAGAGGAATCGAAAATAATAGGGACGGAGATGAATCTTGTTTTTCTTCATACCTAGCATACTCTTTTATACATTTCTTAGTGACCTTCCATCTTCCCCTGTTTAATGACATTAATTACCGACAGAAGGTAGCTTTGTCTTGGCTTCTTCGTATTCAATGATAGATGAAGTGTTCTCTTTTGTTTTCTCTTTCCCTTATTAAATATCTCAGTCTTTTCCTCCTTTATTATTTTATCGATTTATTACTAATATGTACGATGCCAATGTCATACCCTGAGGCGGGCGGGTGGTCCACTCGGCTAGGGGTGTCAATTCGGGTGGGTCGGGTTGAGTTTTTTTTTTAACCCAACCTGAACCCGACCCGAACCCGAGTTCAACCCAAAACACCTCAACCCGAACCCGAACCCGAACCCGAACCTGACCAGCCCGATCAACCCGAACCCGACTCATATAACCCGGAAATCCGATTCAAAATGACTTTTTTGGGTTATTTTCCCTATAATTATTCATTTTTATCTCAATACTCCATCATTATCATACAAACTTGATATTAATATACATAAAAACATCTAAATTTTTAAAATAAAATTTGATTTAACCTTAAAAAAACCCACAAAACCCTATATTTAAGTCGACCCGACCCAGCCCGAAACTTTTTTACTCTCCAACCCGAACCCGAAAATGCCCAACCCGAACCTGATTTTTTCGGGTCGACTCGGGTTGGGTCGTCGGGTCGGGTTCATTTTTGACACCCCTACACTCGGCCTACTCTCTTGCCGACTGGGATGATCAAACACTGGTTCTTCCAGACGACCGATCGGATAATGCTTCCTTCGATCGACCGAAGTAGCCACTTCCCGCTCAGGTTATGTGGACAAGCCTTGCTTATGCTTTATTGTTGACTACCTTGACTTTGACCTTCACCGTGGCAATTAACCCGTGCCAGATGGGCTCCTCCTTATCGTCATATTACAAGCCTCCCCCTCAAGTATAGTCGAAGGAGGCTACAAGTCCGATTGACTGGACAGGCGGTGCCTTAGGTGATTTCCTAGTCCGATTAGACGACGTCGGATCAGACTATGCTCGATCCTTAATCGTTGATCGACCCATAAGTCAACACCGCTCAGCCTCATTTTTTCGTTGTCGGGTTCAACCTTGCGACCCGTTCTTTGCGCCGATCGGAGAGAGGAGCAGCAACACTTGGCAATTTTTCTTCCTTTCCTTGTGCTTCCTTGGGCGAGCACGGTCTCGGCTATCGTCATCTAAATTTCTCGAAGATTGTGTAAATCCCTGATAATTAAGGCTGAGCATGTGACCATACCTTTTTCATTAAGTTCATTAAATGCTTCCTGATGACTGAAGGACACATGTCCCACACTGCCGTCGCACACTTTGATGTGACAGTCAGATATCCGCTTTGACGCAACGTGCGCCTTTTCAAATTCAACGGTTGGATTTGCTTTTAGATTTTTGGAACGCTAGATCGGACGGCTCAAGTCGATCGACCGTGAGGTTTATAAACCTCTACGTGCGTCGCCTTCTTCCTTTGCGCATCTTCGCCTTCAAGCTCTCCGATGACGTCTCATTTCTTCTGTTCCTATGGCGATCTTAACAATCTTTCTAGTAAGCTTCCATTCCCCTTCAATCAAATCTTTTCGTTGTTCTTAGCGTCCTCTGTTTCAATCGAACTTCGTTGTTTCTCGTCGACCTTTGTTTCCAATGGCAAGCTTCTCGCAACCTCCTGTCTCTGTTCCTAGGCTTTGGTACACGTCCCTCGAGTCTAGGTTTGACAGAGGCGATGCTGAGAGTTTGAGAATCGCTTTTGAAATTCCATCTGATTATCAAATTGGTCTTCCTTCGATTTTCAACCGTCCGAACGAGCCGCCTTCGGATTTTGTATGTTTCTTTAGGGACCAATTTACAGTTGGTTTGTGGTTCCTTGTCCACCCCTTTTTCTCTGCATTTTGTAAATATTTTCGTATTTCTCTCCACCAATTAGTCCCGAACTCCTTTACACTGCTGCATGAGATCGTCATTCTTTTCCGCCTGCACGGCATTCCTTTGACCCATCGTCTCTTCCACTACTTCTACTATCCTAAATTGTCCGAGCTGAAAACCTTTCTATTCTAAGCCCGAGTGACTTGATCTTCTTTGATAATATGTCATCTTCTAATAAGCATTGGAAGGATTACTATTTTTTTGTTAAATTCCCCGAGCGACCAGACTTTCTGACTAGTAGGCAGTTGGAAGTGTCAAACCCTCTGAAGCTCAAGAAATACAAAAGTCGATCGAACTACTTCTATGCGACTTCACACTTGTTTGGTTAGAAGTACCATATCCACAAGTTGCTGGATGAGGGGGTCCTCTACGTGTTCAGCTTGAGCCCGATCCACACGAATCTCCCGTCCATCCTAGGTATGCTATCTCCTTCTTCTCCATTGTTGAATCTAAATGATTTTTCTTCTTTTTGTGCCGCTCGAATCATGTTGTGAGTGCGTCTAGCTGGCAAGTGTAAGCTTGCGGACGCAGACATCAATGTCGCGGTCGTAGCCGAGCTGGAGAGTCGCAGTTTGCAACCGGTCGACTCCAATGAAGATTCGCTCGACGAGGAGGAGGGAACCCAAGTACTAGGGAGCGACGCTAGGGGAAGCCGGATAGTCACGAGCAATGCAACGGCTACAACAACAAATCTCCCGCCTGTTCAATTGTCCATGATCCCTATAGCGGTTTCCTCCGAGTTAGCCACTTCCAACGAGCCCCTTTGGCAATGCAAAAGATGCAGAGTGGAGGGTTCCTCCTGAACTACCACTTTAGCCCTACAGACTCCCATCACGGTCAACTCTCAACCCCCATCCGAGTGGAGTGAGACCTCTCTTCCACCTCTTGAGCAGGGCATTGGGGAACTCCCTATGCCCCTATCCTCCGACCAGACACCCTCACTATCCGAGCCGCCTCAGGGGGCGATCTGTGCGTCGTTGATCGCCTTCATGCTCCAGCCTCTGCCGGCGACGCAGGTGTCCCGCATCTGGCGAGTCTCCTCGCAACCCACCGGCCACGCGACTTTAGAACCTTCTGGCCTAAGCGGTCAGAGATCAATAACGATAATCATCCACTTGCCGACTGATGAGTATCGCCATCCGAATGACCTAACGTCTCTCACCCCGAACATCAAATAAGAATACAAGGGTCACTCGCACAGATATGGGATGATACCCGAGCCCGTGCGACGATTATAGCTCCGGGGAAACTAGCTAATAGCCACACCCAGATGTCCACTGGGGTATGTATACCTTTCTTCCTTCCTTTTTTCCCCTTGTTCGCTTGACTTGTATAATGCTAGCATTTTTGCAGTATTGGGTGGAAAACCTGGTCATGTGCCATAGGCTTGCTTTTCTGGAGAATGAAGTCCAGCAGCTTCGTGCTCCGAGCAGCTAGTCATTTGCTTCTCAAACCCAACTAAAGCAGATGAATACCGAGATGGCTCAGTTAAGAGCCGATCTGAATAAGAGCTCCGAGCAGCTCGAAGCGGAGAAAGGCAAGAGCGTCGAGCAAGCGGTACAGTTGGCTCGACTTAATAAACAGGTTGCCTCCTTCGAGTCCAAAATCCACTCGGCCAACACCAGGAAGCTCCGGGCGATCGAAGACCTAGAGATCAAAAATAAGGAGTTTCGGGTATTGGCTCAGAAGCTGAAGGATACGGAGGCATCTCTAGACGTCGAACGAGAGGGCAGGTTGATCGATCAGTCTGCAACGAAGGCCCAACTTGACGCCTATGATGAGGAGCTGGTGCAGTTGAAGGCAAATTTAGAAGCCTCCCAAGCAGCGTTACAAGTTTACCAAGATGTTGAACCTACGTAGTTCGAGGCACAGAAAAAGGCTTACATCCGCTCAGATGCCTTCAGTGACAAGGTCACCGATCGAGCGCTCTGTCTCTTCAACCTTGTGATCGACGGGATGCTCGCTCAACTGTACGACGGCTACATTCTAATCGCTTTGACGAGTAAGGTCATCAGCCAGGATAAGATGACCGAGTCGATGCCATATGACGTTCTAGATTATCTTGAATGAGCCTGCTCCTCGGGCCTTCTTTTTTCTATTACCCTTTTCGAACTTATAAAAATTATGCAAGTGTTAATGAATGATCATCTGTTTGGCGAACCTTTTTTTATTTATCACTCATTCGTTCTACGTCGTTCGATTTTTCCTTTTCATATTTTTCGTTATGCAAACCGCTAACGTGACCTCCCGATCGACAACAAACTATCTGTTTTAATAGCTGCTTGACCATTTAATGGTGTAGATGGGTTTAAGGTCACTGCTCGACCGTCGACAAAAGACCGGGGTTTAACGTTGTTGCTCAAAGGTTGATGAGGATCAGGGTTTAAGGTCGCCTCTTGACCGTTGGTGAAGACTGGGGTTTAAGGTCGTTGCTCGACCGCTGATGACGACAAGGTTTTAAAGTCGCCAATCGACTGTTGGTGAAGACTGGGGTTTAAGGTCGCCACTCGACCGTTGGTGAAGACTGGGTTTAAGGTCGCCACTAGACCATTGGTGAAGATTGGGGTTTAAGGTTACCGCTCGACCGCTGATGACGACAAGGTTCTAAAGTCACCGCTCGACCGTTGGTGAAAACTGGGGTTTAAGGTCGCCGCTCGACTGTTGGTGAAGACTGGGATTTAAAGTCACCGCTCGATCATTGGTGACGATAAGATTTTAAGGTCGTCGCTAGACCATTGGTGAAAACTCGGATTTAAGGTCACCGCTCGACCGTTGGTGAAGACTGGGGTTTAAGGTCGCTGCTCAATCGTTGGTGAAGACTGGGATTTAAGGTCGCCGCTCGACCATTGGTGACGACAAGGTTTTAAGGTCGCCGCTCGACCGTTGGTGAAGACTGAGATTTAAGGTCACTGCTCGACCGTTGATGACGACAAGGGTTTAAGGTCGCCGCTCGACCTTTAACTTGGCCGATCGGCTCAAGAGTTTGGAAAACTTTTGTTGTTTATTCATGTATATCCTGCATCCATAAGGCATATACACGAAGTACATTTATATTTGATTATGCACCTCTCACTCGACCCTGTAGGGTTGGAGGTGATTCATACTCCATGACCGCTCGAGCCGTGTTTCATCATCATCTTCCAAGTAGTAGGCCTCCGAGTGGAGTTTCTGCATGATTTTATAGGGTCCCACCCATGACGCCTCGAGCTTGGTGACATCGCCGATTGGCTTGATTTTCTTCTACACTAGATCACCGATCTGGAAAGATCTTGGGATCACCCTTCAATTGTAGTTCTGCCTCATCTGTTGTCGGTATGCCATTAGCCGGATGACAACTTTATCCTGCGATTCATCCACCAAGTCGAGTTCCATTAACCTCCGCTCGGCATTTTCTTTGTCGTAGAGTTGCACCCAGTCGGATTCTACTCCAACCTCTACGGGAATCACCACTTCTCCTCCATACACCAGCTGGAATGGTGTTACGCCGGTTGTCTCTTTTGGAGTCATGCGAAGTGCCCACAAGACACTCGGGAGCTAGTCGACCTAGCTGCCCCTAGCATGGTCGAGCCGAGCTCGTAAGCCTCTAAGGATCTCTCAGTTTGAGACTTCTGCTTGGCGTTGATCTGGGGGTAGGCCACTGAGGTGAAGGCCTATTGGATGTCATAGCCTTCGCACCACTCCTTGAGCTTCCAACCCACGAACTGCCTCCCGTTATCCTAGATGAGCAGGTGGGGGATACCAAACTGACACAAGATGTTCTGTTAGATGAATTTGATGATCATTTACTCACTTATCCTTGCTACTGGCTCAGCCAAGTTCGGATCCTCTGTCCCCAAATTTCTCTGTCCCCGTGTCCCCTTGCCGATCAGACGGACCAGATTACATCTCAAGGCATCATGACATTCTTAAGATGTGTGCAGCATCCTCGTGATGTGCAATGCATTCTTGAGATGTAATATGATCCGTCCGATCGGCAAGGGGACACGGGGACAGAGAAATTTGGGGACAGAGGATCCGAACTCGGCTCAGCCTCCATCCAGTTTGAGAAGTAATCTACCACGACGAGCAGGAACCTTCGTTGACCAGTCGCCATGGAAAATGGTCCCATGATGTTCATGCCCCATTGGTCGAACGGGTAAGACATCATTGATGCTTTCATCTCCTCGGTTGGTCGGTGTGGGATGTTGTGATACCTTAGCAGGACAGGCGTGTGGTTATTGTCCGAGCAACATCCTCTTGGAGAGTTGACCAAAAATATCCGTCCAGGAGGATCTTTCGAGCCAACGAACGGTCGCTCGGATGACTTCCACAGGAGCCAAGATGTATTTCTTCGAATATATACTCCATATCCTCCGGACTCATACATTTGAGCAACAGCCTTGAGAAAGATCTCGTATAAAGTTGGTCTTCGATTAGGGTGAATCGTCCGACCCTTTTTTTTAATGCTCGCGCTGCCTCCTGGTCGGCTGGAGTGCTACCTGATCGGAGTAATTCAATCAGCGACATTCTCCAATCGCTCGAGAAGACCACTCCCTCCATCTGGTTGATGTGCGATCACCAATGAAACATGTTTGATCGACTGGTTGATCACGACCGACGATAATAAACTAGATAACTTAACCAGTTCGTCTGCTGCTTGATTGTTCGATCGGGGGATCTTCTATACAGTAACCTCTTGAAAATTTATCTTCAACTTCTCGAAAGATTCTGCATATAACTTGAGTCGGGAGCTACTAATCTCAAACATCCCTAATAGCTGTTGAGCGGCCAACTAAGAGTCCGAGTGAATGAGGACTCTTGTAACTCTGACATGCCGCGCTGCTTGTAAGTCGGCTATCAAGGCTTCATACTCGGCTTTATTGTTAGTAGCCCTATAATCCAGTCCGACGGAAAGTTGAATCCGATTTTCCCATGGTGAAATGAGCAGAATGTCGATCCCACTGTCTTGTCGAGTGGATGAACCGTCAATATATATTCTCCAAGTTGCTTATGGCTTGGCGTTTTGGACTTCCGTGATAAAATCAGCCAAAGCTTGAGATTTAATTGTTGTTCGGGGTTGATATTAAATATCAAACTTGCTTGGTTAGGTTGTCCATTTGATCAGTCGCCAAGACGCCTCCGAGTTAAGGAGGACTCTTCCCAAGGTGCTGTTGGTCATTACGATAATCGGATGAGCTAGGATGTACAGGCGAAGTTTCCGAGCGGCTGACACCAGCGCACAATCCAACTTTTCAAGATAGGTGTAGCGGGACTCTACATCTTTCAATATATGACTTAAGAAATACACAAGCTGATGTTCAGGGTCATTCTGCTTTACTAATGCCGAACCAACCATATACTCGATGGTCAACAAATAAATCTAGAGTGGTTCTCCAGTGCTTGACTTAGCTAATACAAGTAATGAGTTTAGGTACTTCTTGAGCTCTTCTAACTCCCGATCGCACTCCGCATCCCATTGAAACTTTGTAGCTCGACGTAGAACCTTGAAGAATGGATGCCTTCGGTTGGATGACTTAGAGATGAACCTAGATAGTGCGGTGATCCGTCCGATCAACCGTTGGACCTCCTTCAATCTGTGGGACGGGGGCATGTCTTATAGCGCCTTCAGCTTACTTGGATTTGCCTCGATACCCCATTTGGTGACAATATATCTGAGGAAATGTCCGTTCATAGCGCCGAACAGACACTTGCTCGGGTGCAGCTTCATCTCATATGCCCTCAAGGTTCGACATGTTTCTTCGATGTTTGCACACAGATCAACATCTCATATTGACTTTATTAATATGTCTTCAATATATACCTCTAAGTTGTGGCTGATCTACTTCCAAAACACCTTGTTCATGACCCTCTGTAGGTGGCGTCGGCGTTCTTTAATCCGAACGATATAACGTTGTAGCATAATGTTCCGTCGGCTGTGATAAAGCTAACTTTTTCCTGATCTTCTTTGGTGAGCCGTACTTGGTGGTAGCCTTGATATGCGTCGAGTATGCAAATCAGCTTGTAGCCTGCCGTAGAGTCCACCATCTAGTCTATCCGGGGTAGTGGATAAAAATTCTTCGGGCACGCCTTGTTTAAGTCGCAGAAGTCGATGCACGTCCGCCATTTGTTGTCTGGCTTGGAGACCAGTACAATATTAGCGAATCAGCTCGGGAACTGGACTTCCCAGATATGACCGACCTCTAGTAATTTCTCTATTTCCGCCCGGATGATCAGGTTTTGCTCCGCGCTAAGTCCCTTTTCCACTACTTCACGAGCCGGGGTCTGGTCGGATATGAAGCTCGTGCTGGACGACGCTCGGCGAGATTCCGGGGAGCTCGTGGGTCGACCAGGCGAACACGTCATGGTTTCGCCTAAGGCAGGCAGACAACTCTACCTTTTTCTCATTCTCCAGATCGGTGGCAATGAAGATGGTTGCTTTTAATCGGCTTGGGTGGATCTGGACCCCCTCCTTTTCTTTATAAACCACCGTAGGGGGCTTCTCAATGATGGTGTTCACCTCCAGACATGGGTTTTTTCGAACAGTCCTCGCTTCTAATCTGACCATCTCGACGTAGCATCACCGAACGACCAATTGGTCACCTTTAACTTCTCTCACCTTGTTGTCCACTAGGAACTTAATCAGCTGACAGTAGGTGGATACTATCGCTCGAAATTCGTTGAGGGTCGGTTGACCTAAGATAATGTTGTAGGCTGACGGTGTGTCTACCACAATAAAATTTATGGTCCTTATCCTCTCTAGGGGCTCTTCGCCGAGTGAGATGTCTAGCTTGGTCTGACCAATTGGCAACACTTCTTTATCCGTGAAACCATAGAGCAGGGTCATCATCGACAGCAGTTCGCTTTGGTTGATTTGTAACTGATCGAATGCCTTTTTATATATGATGTTCACTGAGCTCCCTGTATCAACAAAAGTTCGATGGATTGCATAATTGGCAATTACCGCTCAGATGATTAATACATTGTCGTGAGGAATTTTCACTCCCTCTAAATCTCTAGTGCTGAAACTGATCTCGGGTCCTTCAGCTCTCTCCCTGCTGCAACCAATAGTGTGAATCTCGAGTCACTGAGCATGCGACTTCCTTGCTCGGTTAGAGTCTTCTCCGATCAGCCCACCGGCTATCATTCCTATCTCTCCCCGGGCGGTGTTACTTCAGTTCTCTTCTTCCCATATCGACGGTTTGTTCCGCTCGACAGAGTCTCTGGCGAGACTTGGATTGCTCCCACGCTGAGGTCAATAGTGGCGTGGTGCGACCGTTGTCTTGTCTTCTTCCCATCGGCCTATTGATCGACGCCTTTATCACCGATCAGGTGATGGGGATCGACGATGATATCCCCTCAGGGCTGGCCTGCTATCTGCCAGGTTGTACCAGTCCTGGGTGTTGTGCATTGCCAACTGGTGGAAGAAGCAGAATATCGACGTCCACATTTTGCCTTTGCAGTCTTTGGATGAGCGGTCGCCACATGTTACACAACAGGTGTCCTAGGCTCATTCTGTGGGGCTCCTCCTGATCGAGGCCCCTTGGGGTTGATGACTGCTTGGCTGTCGCCGTTCAAACACTCATGCTGGCTCGGTGGGCGTCTCCTTCTTCCTTGCGGTCTGGGCTTCTTCCACATTGATGTATTTATTGACCTTCTTTTGTAGGTGGCCAAAGTCCCTTGGTAGCCTCCAAATGAGCGACCGGAAGAACTCTCCTTCGATGAGCCCTTGGGTGAAGGCGTTCACAAACACGTTCGAGGAGACTGCCGGGATGTCCATCGCCACTTGATTGAAGCGCTGAATATAGGCCCTTAATGCCTCTCGGGGTCCCTGCCTCAGTAAGAATAGATTCACACTCGTCTTCTAATGGCGGCGACTGCTAGCGAAGTGATGCAGGAAGGTCGCTCGGAAATCTTTAAAGCTACGGATCAAGTTGCTCGACAACCACTTGAACCAATATTGCGCCGATCTAGATTACGTGGTGAGGAAGACCTGACATTTCACCTCATCCGTGTACTGGTCAAGTGTGGTTGTGTTATCAAACTTGGCTAGCTGGTCGTCGGTGTCGGTCGCTTCATTATATTCTTCGATCGTTAATGGGGTATAATACTTCGGCAGATGGTCATTTAGAATCCCCTCTAAAAATTGTTGTTTGACCCGCTCCAGCGAATTATCCTCTCTGGGTGCCTTCCTTTTCCTTGTATCTTGAGCGGGTGCCTAATCCGAGGAAGATCCCCGGTCTTTGTCTGCTCGGGCCCTCTCTTATGCTGGAGCATTTGGTGGAATGGGACCGACGTGTGACCTACCGCGGAGGCTGTAAGCTCTTGCGTTTGACGCTCAGGCAACGCCTGTTGTTGTTGTTGTTGTTCCACTATCTTCGCCGCTTGGGCCTATATCAGCGTGTCGAGCTCCTCTTCTGTCAGTGTCACCTTTGTGAATCGGCGGACGTCTTTTATCTTCTCAGTCAAATGCAGGTTATGTTCCCACAGACATCGCCAAAATGATCCTGTCCGAAAGCGGGAAGCTAGAAAATCGGGGATGTGACAATTTTGCTGAGTAGATGAAGACCTCACTCCTATTTGCAAAGTAAACCAAACCAGGGAAAGGGTCCCTAGTGTTGACCCTATGATGCTTAAGTTAGAAATAGAAGAAGAGAGATCGAAAATAATAGGGACAGAGATGAATCTTTACTTTCTTCATACCTAACATATTCTTTTATACCTTTCTTAGTGACCTTCCTGTTGGGACCTTGACGTCCGCTAGAGGGGGAGGGGTGAATAGTATCTCACCCAAATCGATCGCTTCCTATAATGTTAGTGCACAACGGAAATACAAAAACAAATATAACAAATATAATGCTAAACGTAGAGGTAATAGCCAAGACAATCAAACCTCTAACACGTTTTATGTAACGTAGTTTGGAGATCACTTACTCCTACTCCATGGCTGTCTGTAAGGTGGACGATCCCGATCCGTCGGTGGATGACTCCCTGGAAAACCTCTGGCTAGCTCCAGCTCCTTATTGGTGGAGAAACCTCGCCACAAATACTTGAATACAAGCACACCGATCACACGAGGGTTTGGGAGACTTTAATAGGCTTTAACCAAGTCTATTTCATCAACCTTAATCAAGCTTCGAATGCTTGGTTATATAGGCCATGAGTTGAAAAACTTCGCCTACCAGTCGACTGCTAAAACAATCAGTCGACCGTCCTCTGTGGAGATTCGATCGTTACAATCCAACGGCTATATACCAGTCGACTGATAGTTCCATCAGTCGACTGCTCCACACTAACTGAATGACAGAAGTATTCTGTTCGCTCCCAGTCGAGTGCCCGGTCGACCGCACCAGTCGACTGATGAAAACATTAGTCGCCTATTACATTACTGTTATAGTAACACTACAGTATTACTACAGTAACGCTAGATTGCTGCTACAGTGACACTACATTAACGCTACAGTAAAACCCTAATCTTAGGATTTAACCCCTGAGTACATTCACTCAGCACTCGTCCTCGCCCGACCAACCTATACTTAGCCTTCTAGTCTCCTCTATCAGTCTTGCGTCCCTCGGATGTCTCTCCATCTTTCACATCTTGCATTCTGGAGCTTCCATTGACATTGTCATTATTGTCGGGTCTTCGTTTGCCAAGAGGTCGTGTCTCCGAGACTTCATCCATTACTAATTCACACTTGGACTTACGTTGCCAAGACTGCATGCTTGGACTTACACCGCCAAGACTCATTCTTGGACTTTCCTCCTTTGCCAAGATCACACTTGGACTTTCCTTGTTGTACCTGTATCCTGCACACTCATAATGTATATCAGATACAACAATAAACCTAACTTAAACCTTTGCCCAAACATCAAAATCTAGGGTACCCAGATTGTTCCAACACTTCCATCTTCCCATATTTAATGACATTAATTACCGACAGAAGACATCTTTGTCTTAACTTTTTCGCATTCAATGATAGATGGAGTGTTCTCTTTTATTTTCTCTTTCCCTTATTAAATATCACAGTCTTTTCCTTCTTTATTATTTTATCGATTAATTACTAATATGTATGATGCTAATGCCATACCTTCGAGCCGGACGAGTGTTCCGCTTAGTCCACTCTCCTTCCGACCGGGATGATCAGACATCGGTTCTTCCAGATAACCGACCGGATATTGCTTCCTCCGATAGGCCGATGTAGCCACTTCTCGCTTGACTTATGTGGACAAGTCTTGCTTACGTCTTAATATTGACCGTCTTAATTTTAACCTATATCGTGACAATTGACTTATACAGATGTGCTCCTCTTATTGCCATATCATTAGTTTGTAAAAACAAACATCAAAACAATTTTTTTTATTTCACTCTTTTATTATAGCGCCCTTTAACATTTTTTTTCTCCCCTTACTTATACTAATAATTTAATAATTAGAGATACTTTTTTATTTTTAACCTATAAATAAATAAATGAATTTCTCGATAACGATACCAGCGGATAAAAGATCCCACCCGACAGGATATTGTTGGGTTCGCCCGAATCAGAAATCATAATCCGGACCCGACGAAAATGCAAAGTCGCGGACGGTGATAGATGGCGTCCGCGGCTCCCGTGGCGGTGGCGGCGCCTCAGCCTCCTCCGCCCGCTTCTTTCCTGGTTCGGCCGGAAGCTGCTCGCCACCGTCTCTACGATTTCGCTAAGACTGCCCTCATCAAGATTTTTGCGTTCCCCTATGCCACCGTGCGTCCTCTTCGTTTCGCGCAGCTATTTCCCCTCTTTCTTCTGTTTTTTCTTATAAACGTCCCTTCTAGCGATGATATTAGGTTTGCGAACTGTACTGCAGTGGAGCACCGGATACTGACAAGTGGGACGACGCCCAAATCGGTCACTACATTGGAATTGGTCTGACGCCTTCTCTCTCTATCTCAGTATCTCTCTCTGAATTATTTCTTAGGTTTTTAAATGTGTTGTGTTGTGTGTGTGTGTGTGTGTGTGTGTGTGTGTGTTTTGCCTTTTTGGCTAGATTCATCGTGCTCTGGGATCACCAGACCCGACGAGTTGTCGGAGAGTCAGCGGAAGCCTTACACTGCCGAGTTTTGCGAGCTGGATCCTTACGTGGTATGTGTGCTTGCTAAAATTTTCTAAGTTATGTTAGTCGATTCTGTGACATTCTACTCCTTATTCATCCACCGTGTTGAATAAGATATATCAGAGGAAAGGGAAAACAGCTGGATGAGCTCATCTACTTTGTGCTTGTTGGGGAGTTTATGAGATGCTCCTACTTTATCGTGACTGGGAAATTATACTGAAGCAGTAAATTGGTTTATACTTAATTAGAAAATTGTACTGTTATGTATTTTTCTTGCATATTTGGTGTACCTGTGTACTTATGTTATTCAAAAAAAAATATATATTCTTGTTGTTGGATGTTCTAGTGGTAGAAATGTGAAATTTGCATGTTGCAGGAAAATTTGGAATCTCATTTGCATGACAAAGGTATTCCAGCTGATATTGTGTGTTGTTTCCAGAACTTACAGGTACTTTCTTCGGTTTATGCTTTCTTTGTTTATAATTATTAGTAATCTTGTTGTAAAAGTACATTTTGCTGCAGTCATGCTTTGAGAGCGAGGAGAAAGCTGCCAGTCTTTTAAAAAATGTATCATCATTGCTTAAGCCAGGGGGGTATTTTTTTGGTATAACTCCTGATTCATCTACCATCTGGTACGAATACTCTTAGCTTCATTTCAAAAGTTCATTAATGTAGATTCTCAACTCCCAATAGTCGTGGGAAAGACCTGAAAATAATCAACAAATAGTCTGGAAAATTATAGTAGAACTCTAAAGTTAAAAGTGCCATTATTATAAAGGTGAGCTAAGTATTGAATAAGAATTAATGTTGTTTCTTTTATGCTAATGTAAGCTAATTCATAACAGTATTTTGAAATCTCTTTGAAACAAAAACAAACTTGTAAGTGTGGGACTTTGGACAGTCTTGTAAGGGTTTTTGATTAATTAAATTTTAGCTATCCACTCATCCACTCTAGATATGGTTGGCCATAGTTTTAGTTTAACCTGAGTTCAACATAAGAATGGTTTCTGATATGGGCTTTGTAGACCAGTAGTCTAATATATGTTTTTCAAGACTCCTAGCGGTTCCTTATGATAACTCATTGTAGGGATTTTTTTGTTAGATCTCCTAGTCTGAAGTGGTATTACTATTAGAATACAGTTGTGCGGTTATCTGTGCCATATAGCTGTTTCCTATACAAGGATCTAAAAAATTATTTCAATTGTTTTGCTTCACTCTCTGCAAGATCAATACTAACAGCAAATCGTTGCAATCAAACAGCAAACAAAGATCACAAGCATAAGCACAAAATCAAACTATTTATGGTCTTGAACCATAATTTTTTTTTCTCCACATAATTTTACAAAATTGAAGTCTGCCCAAACATGGATAAGAGTATCTTTCATGATAAGGGTCTATGTATCAAACACATAAAATCATCAAGTTGAAACATGATGTCTTATTTGTGTTGTGTCCGACATTAAGTGTCCCACATGACATACCCTTTCTGGAGTTGTGTTGTGCCAACCCTCATACATGGGGGTAATATGGTGTAACCAAAGAGTCCGAGACTGAACCTATCATGTTCAATCTTAAAAGCGGTGTTATTTCAACCTTTGCCATTTTGAGATTCTGAAGTCATGTAGCAACTTGAGAATTTATGAAAGTTGATGCTTTTAGTTTCCGAAATCACTATTAGAAGATGAAATGAACTAAATGTAATCGATAAAGAAACTCATGATAAATAATGGAGGTCACTATGGCCTTTCTATCATTCATGTCTTTTATTCTTAAGTGTCTTCTGCAAGTTTCTGCAAGGTCTTCATCATGTTGTATGCATGAAGAAATGCCACTTTTTTAGGACAAAGTATCAGAAGAATGTTGAAGCTTCGCACAATAAAGGAATTGGTATGAAGGCCAACAGTGTCCCGAGTTGCATCCGCTCAGAGAACTACATTATTACATTTGAAGTAGAGGAAGAGAAGTATAAAACATCACACACTCCATATAAAGTTGTTTTTTTTTTCCTTCAAATAATGCTATCTTAGATGCCAATGATTGCCAGGTTCCCTTTCTTTGGGAAAAAGTATCAGATCAAATTTGCTAATGAAATTACTTCAGAAACTCATTGTTTAGTACACTTTGCAAGCCTAATTAGGTTAGCCTTCTTACTTGATTCATTTATTCTGTTTTGCTTGAGTCTCTTGTCTATGCCACATGTGGACATGATATTGAAAAACATTAAATCAGGTTGGCCAGAGATGCAGGTTTGGACTATGTGGAGATACAGAACTTGGCTGAGTTCTATGATGATAACAGGTATATTTTCTTTACTCTTTCTGGTTTTATCTTTTTTGTCTTTTTTTTTTGTTTGCAAGCATTTTTTGAGGATATGACCTCTAAATATTAGTACTGAATTGATGTTGACCAAGGAAGTAGATTTATTGATTTTTTGAAGACTATAGTGTGCATGTTGGAATTACCTTTTGGCTGTAACACAAGGATAACTGTGATTAAAATATCTACCTTTTTAGTTATTCTTTTATCACGTTTGCTTCATGTTGTGTGAGTATTGAGTAGATAAATCTGTTATGCTACAAAGTACAGGATAAATGAGCTGAAATATAATAATCAGAATATTTTTATTAAGTATCCGTAACTGCTTGGTAATGCACAAAGTTAGTAATACCCCAAATTTGTCACTATCATCTTGTTGGACATGGTATGAACATTATGTGCCAAATAACTAAATTATTTCCATGTATTGCAATTAAATAAATGAAGGACGACTCAGTTTTAATATGATTTTTCTGAATGGTTTAATCCGGCACGTTGAGATACAGGTAGCAAGCAGGACTTGACATTTTCCCTATGGTAGAATCACTTGAAACTTTACTAGTTCATGCAGTTGGAAAATATCTATTTGCTAATGAGTATGCATGTTTCTTAGTAATTATCTGTTCATTTTTTTTTTTGAGAACGGAAAGTGGTGTGCATATTCCCATCTGAATATTCATGGTAAGAGTGGTTACATAAAAGGATAAGAAGTTACTGATTCATGTAAACAAACAGTGTTTCCTCTTTGGAATCACATTGATGTCGACATTTCCTTTTTCAGCAATGTAGCATTGCCAATGCCATGTCTAGGTGATAACAATGTTCACCATATCAGCACATTTTCCTTGTACATGGTTATTATTGCCCCCATGCATGTGTATATATAAATATATGTAGGATATCAAGCAAGATGGGTGATAGATCAATTATGCATCTTATCTAAGAAGATAATAACCTTGTGTAAGAAACATCTAGTCAATGTAGTAAAAAAATATTTAATATTAGTGATGTAATCTTGCATAAAGTTCAATAAAGGAGTATGATTTTCGGTTCGAAGAGCTGAATACCTGGATTATAAAAAAAAAGGAGTATGATTTACCCCTGAGCAATAGTGCAATGACATGGCGCCTTCTCAATTTTCCAGACATCTAGGGATTGAGTCTTAACTTTGGCGAATCAATTTCCCTTAATGGCGGTTGACCTAAGAACTGGGTTGATGGCCACCCGCTGTGAGCGCTTTATGATTTAACCTGGTGGGCGATGGGAAACTTCCGTATGGTTGGACCGATCACTTCATGATTAGTCGGCATAAGCTGGATACCTAGTGCTAACTAAAATTAAAAAAAAAATAAAAAATAAAAGAGTATGCTTTGTGCCCGGGCCTACAGTGTAGCGATTAGACCTTGTAAGCAATTAATCAGACATTTAAGGTTCGAATCTTGGCGCACTACAATGATTTTCCTTCGGTGGGACGACAAACTTAAGAACGCTGGCTGCTTGGATGGATCTCGCTTTCTGATTTATTCTAGTGATTGGTGGGAAACTTCCATGGGTTGGGCTAGTCACCTCCAGTATTAATTGATTCGAAGAGCGGGATGCTTTGATTCTTTAAAAAAGAGAGAGAGAGTATGATTTATGTAGCTAAATCCAAATAGTTGGGAAACAACTTTAACATAATATAAGCACATAGTGTGTGATGTGCTGTTTGTGGATAATTAGTAGGGGTGAGTAAAAATTCAGTTAAACCGAACAAACCAACTGAATTAACTGAATTTAAAAATTTGATTCGGTTATTTCGAAATTTTATTATTTTTCTAAAAAAAGAAATCGGTTAATTTGGTTCAGTTTCAGTTTTAAAATTTCTTATTTAGTTAAATTGAATAAATCAATAAAAAAATGAATTGATAAACTCGTTGTAAATCCCGATTACCAAATTGGCGACTCCGGAAACCGCTATCACTCGCAACTTCGGTCTTGTGCCTGGTCCTTCACTACTCTCTGACCGCCATCCTCCTCCACCATGGCTGGTGTCACAAGGGTAATTTCTGCCTTAGAAATTTCCTGCGCGGCGACCAAACACCCCACTTGATTCAGCCTCCGAAATGCACCACCAATGTGCTAGAGAATGCACAAGACAAGCACGAACAAGACAAGCCAAACGTACAGGAAAACTCCCAACCTTTTTGTATTAACACTCAAAGGATTACAAGTGACTCTCTTGGCAGAATGCTCATACAATCTCTCTTGTGTCTTGCCTTTGCCACACCCTTGCCTATTTATAATCCATAGGCAGGGTTGGTTTGGCAGTTTACAAGCAGTTGCATGGCAGTTGCCTCAACTGCCATGCCACATGTCCCAAACCGCTAGCCACCTCATTGCTGCCTTGGCGCCATGTCAAAGGCCAGCCTGCACCCCTGTGCTGTCCATGGTTCTGCTTCATGGGCTTGGGCCGAAGTAACCCCTTTGCTGCATCTTTCCTCATGCTGCATTGCATACACCCGCTGCATGCCGTGGCTCACGAATTCTGCAAGCCATGCTTGGCCAAATGCTCCGATTTCGCGCGTCCGCTTCTTTGCATCTGTTTGCCACCATCAAGTCGACCTCCCGCTCGACTTTGTGCTTGGACAGTGCCCGCGCACTGCCACATGTCCACCCGCTGCTTGGCATGTCTTGCGCACATGCCCACTATGCTGGATCCAAGGAGCAACGAGCCAATCCTTGCGCCCAGCCATGCCGTCGAGTCTAAGGGGCTAACAAACCACCCCCACGAGAAGAAGTCGACGCCCTCGTCGATTGCTTCTGTAAGTATGCTTGAATCTGCTTCTCGAATTGCCATAGAGTAACATCTCTTTCCCATGTAGCCTCAGACTTGGGTTTTCCCTTCCACAGAACCAAGAATTCTGTTCTTCTATTCTTTTTGCTCATGCCAAATGTTCTATGGTTCAGGATCTCCGTAACATCCTCACTGAATTGCTTTCTTACAACCGGCAGAGCTCTCTTGGCACAACTTCTTGATGGATCCATGTCATCTGCATGATACTTCTTCAAGAAACTTACATAGAATATAGGATGTACCTTTAGCCTTTCAGGCAAGTTCAACCTGTAAGCCACTAATAAAGTCCATAGAGACAGAAACCCAAGGTATCTCCGAAATGGGCAATGGCTGAAGTAGTCCCGCTTCCTTTTTTCTTTCCGTCTTGTCTTGTTGCCACACAAGACAAGTCTTGACGTAAGCTTCTACGTCGTTCTCCATCTTTGGCCATATGTAAGAACGAGCCAATAGAGCAAGCAGCCGCTCGACACCCGGATGTCCAGCCCATTGTGGATCATGAGTTTCTTTTAGCAACTCTTTCTGCAGACCACCCGCTGCAGACACGAAGACTCTCCCCCCCTGTAGATTAGGAGATCGTCCTCGATCCAATACCGCCATATGATCCTGTCTCTTACTTGCTGCACCAACTTTCCATAAGTTGTGTCACTTGGAGCAACATCCTTTATCCTGTCCAACATATCAGATTCTACTCTTGAGATAGAGTAGAAACTAGCAAAAACTTCCTTCCGACTCAATGCATCAGCCACTTGATTGTGCCTTCCAGGTTTGTGCTCCCAAGCAAAGTCGTATTCAGCCAAGAATTCTTGCCAACGGGCTTGCTTAGGAGACAATTTCTTTTGTGTTGCAAAGAAGGTGTTAGCAACATTATCAGTTCTGACCAAAAATCTTGTGGCCAACAAGTATATCCGCCAAACCTGTAGGCAATGCACCACTGCCACCATCTCTTTCTCATGGGCAGAGTATTTCTGTTCTGCTGCATTGAGTTTTCTGCTTTCGAAGGCAACGGGATGGCCTTCTTGCACCAACACGCTGCCAATAGCTCTATCGGAAGCATCAGTATGTACTTCGAAAGGCAATTCGAAGTCTGGTAAGCGCAATACTGGTTCAGATGCTATTGCCATCTTCAATTTTTCGAATGCCTCCTTGCATGCATCTGACCATTCCCACCGCATGTTCTTCTTTAGTAGGTCTGTCAATGGGGCAACCTTCTTTGAGTATCCAACAATAAACTTACGGTAGTAGTTTGCCAAGCCCAAGAATGAGCGTAGTTCCGGAATAGTTGTAGGAGGTTGCCACTCAACAATGGCGAGCACCTTCTTTGGATCCATCCGCACATGGCACTTGCTGACCATGTGTCCCAAGAACATGACTTCTTGGCTAGCAAATTCGCACTTTACAAAGAGTTGATGCTTCCTTAGCTGCTCGAGCACCATCCCCAAGTGCTCCAAGTGCTCTTCCAATGACTTGCTGTAGATAACAATATCATCTAAGTAAACTACAACAAAGTTGTCAAGGAAGTCGTATAACACCTCGTTCATCAAATTGCAAAAAGTGGCAGGGGCATTTGTTAAGCCAAAGGGCATGACCAGAAACTCGTAAGAGCCATAACGAGTTACACATGTTGTCTTGGCCTCGTCTCCTTCTGCAATTCTGACTTGCCAATAACCCGATCGCAAGTCGAGCTTTGAAAACCATGATGTCTTGCTTAGTCTGTCCAGCAAATCTTGCACCAGTGGAATAGGGTATGTATTTTTCACCGTCACTTTGTTCAGGGCCCTGTAGTCCACGCACATTACCATCACTCCATCCAAGTGAGGCATAGGGACCGTCTTCGTCTTTCGTAAGAAATCCATACCCAATATGAGTTGGAAATCTTCAAGTGGAATTACCATCATGTTTGCTTTCCCCACCCAAGTGCCAACAGTTAAGGGTACGTTGTAAGACATACCCACAACTGCTTGCGCTTTGGCATTCACCGACTTGATATATCTTGGGCATTTGCTTATTGACAACCCATAGCCTTGCACCAGTTTGGCAGATACAAAGGTATGAGTGCCCCTGTATCCACCATAGCATTTGCACTTTTCCCGTTTAACATCACAGAAATGTGCAGAAGTTGAGAATGAGCCCGCACCATGTCCTCTGACATATTGGTTAGTAATTCAAGGACTCATAAGCAACAATTGTATTGAGCAATTGTAAAGGGGTTGACAAGTGTAGCAACTTCCTGTTCGTAGTCTTCCCCTTTATCACCCAACAGGAGGGCGTTTAACTTCTCACGTTTCGGACAGTCCTTGGCAAAATGGGGCCCATTGCATAAGAAACAACCCTGATTTTTCCAGTTGTCCTTCCCTCGAGTAGCCACATGTTCCGCCTTTCCTTTGCCATGGTTGTTCCCCGAATCCTTTCTCTTAGCATCCTTCTTGCCTTCCTTCTTCCAATCTCCTTTCTTATCCTTGCGGACAAAATTGGACTTGGAAGATGAAGACGTGTTCAAATTTTCCTTGCTCATGCGAAGGTCCACCAAGGCATCAGCGACAACAATTGCACTAGGCAAATCCTTCACATTTTGCCTACGAAGTTCAACTTGCGCCCAAGGCTGTAAACCATACAAAAAGTTATACAGTTTGTCCTCCTCGGACATATTCTGAATGTCCAGCATCAAAGAGCTAAATTCTTTGACATAGTCTCGCACAGAACCGCTCTGTTTGAGACGCTTCAACCCATCACGCGCTATCCAGAAAGTGTTGCCTGGAAGGAATTGGTCCTTCATTTCCTTCTTCAACCGATCCCAAGTATCAATCTTCTGTCGGTCCGCATTTGCATCATCCACCATGCGAGTCCGCCACCAGAGTTTTGCATCGCCAATAAGGTACATGCTAGAGATTGTTACCTTCTCAGTTTCAGGAGCGCCAAAGTGCTGCTCCATGTCCCACAGAAAGTTCTCGAGTTCCTTGGCACTCCGCGTGCCTCCAAAAGACTTCGGTTCAGGAACTCTTACCAATGGACGTTGAGGCATTGCTTCGACACTAGAAGCCATTGCTCTTCGCAGAACAATGATTTCGTAGCGAAGATCCTCATTATTCTTCCGTAATTGCGCCATCTCTTCCAGTAGAGATTCTTGGGTTTGCTCGAAATTTGCCTCCAAGTTAAGGATCCTTGCAACCAAATTGCAAACATCCTCCCCATTTGGTACCGCACTGAGCAAGGCTTCCACAGAAGAAAGCCTTTCTCTAATCTCGTGGTTGCCACCAGCCATGAATCTGCACTCTGATACCAGTTGTCACAGGGGTAATTTCTGCCTTAGAAATTTCCTGCGCGGCGACCAAGCACCCCACTTGATTTAGCCTCTGAGATACACCACCAATGTGCTAGAGAATGCACAAGACAAGCACGAACAAGACAAGCCAAACGTATAGGAAAACTCCCAACCTTTTTGTATTAACACTCAAAGGATTACAAGTGACTCTCTTGGCAGAATGCTCATACAATCTCTCTTGTGTCTTGCCTTTGCCACACCCTTGCCTATTTATAATCCATAGGCAGGGTTGGTTTGGCAGTTTACAAGCAGTTGCATGGCAGTTGCCTTAACTGCCATGCCACATGTCCCAAACCGCTAGCCACCTCATTGCTGCCTTGGCGCCATGTCAAAGGCCAGCCTGCACCCCTGTGCTTGGGCCGAAGTAGCCCCTTTGCTGCATCTTTCCTCATGCTGCATTGCATGCACCCGCTGCATGCCATGACTCACGAATTCTGCAAGCGATGCTTGGCCAAATGCTCCGATTCCGCGCGTCCGCTTCTTCGCATCTGTTTGCCACCATCAAGTCAACCTCCCGCTCGACTTGTGCTTGGACAGTGCCCGCGCATTGCCACATGTCCACCCGCTGCTTGGCATGTCTTGCGCACATGCCCACTATGCTGGATCCAAGGAGCAACGAGCCAATCCTTGCGCCCAGCCATGCCGTCGAGTCTAAGGGGCTAACAGCTGGATTCCTCCCCTTTGATCTTGTTGATCTCCTCTCCTTGCCTTCCTTCTCCTACTTCAAGTCCTTGGTCTCAGCTTTCCTTGCCCCCTTCATGCCTCCTCCCTCCGCGTTGCTAGCTAACGACCGCCGCCGCCTCCTCCTCCTCCTCCGGGGTCACTCCTTTGACCTCCTCAGCCCCACACCCTTCTTCCACTCCGATCTCCTCCCTCCCTCTGCGATTGGAAGCTTGATCAGAAGTTTATGTGAGCGGCTAAGGCCGAAGGGGCTGGGAAGAGGAATCTCAAGTGGTTGGCGGAGTTCAAGGGAAGGGCAAACACTCCTCGCTTAGCCGCACCTACACATGGCAGACGTTGACTAAGCCTCATGAGGATGAGAACAAAAAGGAAAAGGATGATAAGAAAGGAAAGAAAGAAAACACAGGCACTGTCCATGTGGCGGAGAACGGGAGATTGAGGAGAAGAACCCGGGCCCATTGCCATCAGAAAGGTTTACCTCATCTAACTTCACTGGTGATTCTTTTTTCTCTAAGTTAAACTAAGGATGAGGTTTAGGTTGTATCCTGTGATTTTATCTCATTCATATTGTTTCTTTTTAAACTAGAATGAGGTTTAATTCTTTCTGAAAATTAATGTTTTCTTAAAGTTGGATGATCAAAATTTTATATTACTGCTATTAATCATTGGCTAGTATACATGTCAATTAAGCTTCATCAGCTGTGGAGTCTTGATCTTAAGTCAGGATTGATTTTGGATACCAACCATATGAAAAGAAAAATTGTGATATCAATGAGGAAAGAAAAATTTGTTTAATTCGATTTTCGACTGAATTAACCGATATTTTATCGGTTTAGTTTGTTTGATTTTTATTGAAAAATTTGCTCACTTCGATCTGTTTGAATAAGTTGGGTTTCGATTAATTTGGTTCGGTTTTAACTGAATATGCTATATAAGTCTATAGATGTCCTAGGCCTCTATATGACAAGAATACTTTATTCAGAGTGTTCACTCTTGATATGTGTCTCTCCTATGCTGATAATGGAGGGTGGTATCAAAACTAGTATAACTAGTTTTTTAGTTTTGTTATATGCTTTGAGAATAGTATTTTATTATGTCTTTAGTAACTGATTACTTAAAATCATTATATCTTTCTAGATCTAAGAATCAAGATGACCTCAGAAATCCTCCTGATTTCTGGTTCAGACTATTTTGTGTTTGTTTTATTTTTCTTGACTTGTAATTTCTGGGTCATAAGCCTGTGGTGTCTTGTTGTCAGATCTCAATTTGTTAGTATGCTCTTCAGCTACGGTGGGAATTTCATGGATCCCCGAGGGAGGCTTCTTCCTCGAACATTCGATTTGCTAGGTGCTAACCTTTGTCTAATCCACAATGGATTTTTCATTCGGGATCTCCTTCTAGGTTTAATCTTTATCACGACTGGTTTCAGGTTTGTACTCCACATTTGTATTCCAGAAGCCTGATCCAGACGCCGCCCCACCCATTATGACCCCCTTGTTTTACGAAGGGATGTACTCTCACGAAGAAGTAAGTTTCAAAGATTGAGCTGTGAACTCTATTTACAGATGCTGATTGTCTGACTTTTTTGTCGACTTCTCCCTTTTCTCATCAGCAGCACGAATGGCCAGTGAGCAACTGGAGGCCGCAGCCTGCCGTAGATGAAGATAGAAATGGGCAGACCGACACAAACATTGGCGCAGGCAGTGTTCTTGGGGACAATGACAAAGGCATCTTAGGCCCTGGTCCGGCCGATCTTCGTTTTCCAGATCCATTATAGGAAGCTTCACTTCAGCTGGTGTATGAATACTTGCCGGTTCAGCCACTGCATCTAAAATGAATGCGGACTTCAACATCTCTAACATTATTCAAAAAAAATTGCGATAGAAGATGTAATGTGAGCAAGATGCAGCATCATGTTTATGTTCAAGAGACGTTGGTGATGCTCGTCGTGGTTGTGAGCACATTAGCGCTCCATAATGGTGTTGTGTGACCCATGTGGACTCAAGGGATCACCTGAGTGGCCAAGTTAACAGCTACTAGGGCAGGTCCCGCCCAAGTATATTAGAAAATAAAGGATGCCATCGTGATGAAAATATGATACCAACTACGGTCAATGCAGCTTAACGATGAATTCATGTGAGGATTAGAACAGAGTAACGTGTGTTTATTTTTTTTCTTGTGCTTCTAGCACGTGCGGTATAATCCTACCTTGTATTATTGTGCAAAGTTTTTAAAAAATATTAAATGGTGTTCGTTATATGCCGCAAAGGCAAACAGGGTTTCGACTTACGAGTGGCAACGTATAACGTGTTAGCCTTCGACTGGGCCGCTCGCCTGTCCTAATGGACCAACTCACACCGCCGAGGCGACCACGATAACTGCATTATCCTCCAATCCCATTTCCCAGTGAATCTCTGCATCAATAAATGCATGGCTTAATGTATGCTTCCCGACACGCCTCTATTGGCGTCACCACGTGACCTCGCGTTCACCTTCAGCCTTCTCTTTATATAACCATAAGCTGGATCACCCACCATTTCGTCCTCCTCCACTCAACTGGCCTCCGTCGAGGTGGACAGAATAATGGCGTCGCGGTGCTCTTTGGCTCTGCTTATTCTGTTTGTTTTGGCCGTGTCGCTTCCTCGGCCGCAGCAGGTGAACCCTCTCTACCCGTCGAATTACATCTCGTCTGATCTAATTTGGATCTGGATATGGAAGAGAAAAATCTTCATTCGATCGTCGACCGGATCGCAACTAGCTTCGACCGATTTTTCGCGCTTTTTGATCCTTCCGATCAATTGTTTGTGAAACAAAAGACTCGAAGAACTGGATCGATTATGAGAGAGGCGTATCGTATCGGCCTTTTGGGGGCATGTATTTCATGTTTTGGTCATGATCCCTTTTTAAATTTGTTATTTCGGCTCTTTTACTTGTGCAAAATACGCTTCTGTTATGATTCATTTATGATACTGCTACCCGATTTGCTTTACTTAATCTGAAGTAGATATTAACCTCGATATGTTTCTACAGGTATTTGCAGTGAAACCGATGCCTCAACTCAGGACAGCTTCAAGGATTATTCAGGTGTTTTAAACTAATTCTAAACTGAACTCTATTAGTATAGGCAAATCTTGTGTTTATTCTCTCTTAACAAGAATTACGTGCTTTTGTTGTCCTTGCTCGAGGCAGAATTCGATCATTGAAAGGATTAACGATAACCCTGAAGCTGGATGGAAAGCTTCCGTGAACCCTCGCTTTGAAAATTATACAGTAAGATCTGGAACAAATTTTGGTTGTTTTGGATGTCAATGGAACTTGTAGTTGCTTAGTTCTCATGGTTCCTTTTGTAGATTGAGCAATTTAAGCATATTCTTGGGGTTAAACCTATGCCTTCCAATAAGGCGATGGTCCTTCCTACAAAGACCTACCCAAAGTCTTTAAAGCTTCCCAAGGAATTTGATGCAAGGAAAGCTTGGCCCCAGTGTAGTACAATTGGGAGAATTCTTGGTCCGCTGCCTTTCCTTTTTTTTTTTTTAAATCACATTTTTATTTTAAAAACTGATTAGTCATGTGAGACTAACTGTTCATATTTGTTGCAATTATGCCCATGGATTAATGATCAACTAAAAGACCAGGTATGTTGGTTTACTTAGGTTTTCTGATGTATTAAACTTATTACAACCTAAGTTACACAAAGATTATGATGTACAGGGCCACTGTGGTTCTTGCTGGGCTTTTGGTGCTGTAGAATCGCTTTCTGATCGTTTTTGCATTCATTTTGGCATTGTAAGCCTTTCTTGTCTTACAAAAGGATGTCATTTATTCTTTGAAGGTGGTCAATATAAATTTAGCTATGTTTTTATTTTGCAGAATGTTTCTCTGTCTGTCAATGACCTTTTGTCCTGCTGTGGGTTTATGTGTGGTGATGGCTGTGATGGAGGGTATCCTCTAAGTGCATGGCAATACTTTGTCCAGAATGGCGTTGTTACTGATGAGGTAACTATGACAATTCCTAATGGAACTTTTCTTACAACCAACCACTTTCAAAAGTTGTACTAGTTCTCTACTCGGAATATTTTCAAGATCTTGTCTCTACTTCGACTTTCATCTAGTGTATATGAAACTAGTTATTGATGGATTTGCCTCCAATTTCTCAAGAAACATTTTTGTCTCTCCAAAATTTATTCTGGTTATCTATTTAAATCTTCGCTCGTGATGAACCAGTCATGGCCGGTCCAAAGCCTAGATAAAGGAGAAAGGTTGCGTTAGCTTGCCAGTTAGCGTTAAAACTATAACAAATATTCAATGAATGGATTCATTAAACTATTGTGTCAATGCTAGGTTGTTCCCTGGAAGGAGCGCTTTGCAGGATTCGACTATAACATCTCAGCAAGGACCGCTACATCTCCAGAACTCGGGTGTAGTGCTAAATATGCAAAAGTTCATATTGCAGGGTTTGATTGTAATATATCGGAAAAGGCCGCTACATCTCCATGAGAACTTAGGTGTAGCTTGAAAATAGGTAAGAGTTCTCACACCATAGACGGGATAAGAACAAATATAATAGAAAAATTAATAATTTAAAATTTAGAATATGGAACATAGGAACTCTCACTGGTAAATCAATGAAGGTAATAGATACGATGATTAGAAGAAGAATTAATATTTTGTGTGTACAAGAGGCAATGGGTAGGTGAGAAGGCAAAACTGATAGAGAACTCGGGTTTTAAGTTATGGTACACAAGGAACAGTAAAGCAAGAAATGGAGTGGGTATTGTTATAGATAGTCCGTTAAGGATGAAGTTGTATGAGTAGTTAGAAAAGAGGATAAAATTATAACCCTTAAATAATAGTGGCGAAAGAAATTATGAACATAATTAGCGTGTATGCAACGCAAGTAGGATTAGATGAAGCTACCAAATCAGGGTTTTGGAACGACTTAGATGAAATATTACAAAATATTCCACCAAATGAAATGATTTTAATAGAAGGTGATCTAAATGAGCATGTCAGAGTGAAAAATAAGGAATATGAGAGGGTAAATGGGGGTTATGAGTTTGGAACGAGAAATGAAGAAGGGAAAACAATATTACATTTTGCGATAGCATATGATCTTATATTAGCTAATATGTTTTTTAAGAAAAGAGAAGAACACTTAGTCACGTTCAAAAGTGGGAATAATAAATCGCAAATTGACTTTCTTAGGGTTAAGAAGAAGGATAGAAAAATTTATAAAGATTGCAAGTTTATCTCTAGAAAAAGCTTAACTACCCAATATAGGTTAGTAGTGTTGGATATACGTCTCAAACATAATATCAATAGAAAGGAAATATATATGACTCCTAGAATTAAGTGGTGGAAGTTAAAGGATAAGAAAAAAAGTATATTTAAGGAGAAGGTAGGAGACAAACATTAGATGAAATATACGGTGATTCTAATACGACATGGGATAAAATGATATTAAAGTTGAAAATAGTAACTAAGAGTGTACTCGGTGAGTCAAAGGGACATGCACCACTAAGTAAGAAATCTTGGTGATGGAATGAGAAAGTACAAGAGAAAGTAAGAAAAAATGAATAGCTTATAAGGAATTATATATTTGTAAGAACGTGAAAAACTTAAAAAAATATACAATAGCTAAGAAAGAAGCTAAAAGAGTAGTGAATGAAACAAAGAATGAAATTTTTGACCGATTATATCAAAAAATTGGATGCAAAAGAAGGAGAAAGACACATTTATAGAATAGCTAAAGTGAGGAAAAGGAAGATAAGAGATCTCATTCAAATAAAATATATTAAAGATGAATGTAATAGGATACTAGTAAACGATAGAGAAATAAAAAAGCGATGGAAGAGGTATTTTTATCAACTTTGTAATGAAGGTTTAGGTGGCCGACTTAACTTAGGTAATTTAAGTAAGTCAAATAAGCATAGAAATTTAAATTTTTATCGTAGAATTCAAATTTCAGAAGTACAACAAGCTTTAAATGAGATGTACTATGGAAAAACGGTTGGACCAGATGATATTCTGATAGGGGTATAGAAGTGTATAGGGAAACAAGGTATATAGGGAAACAAGGTATTGAATGACTTACAAAATTATTTAACATTATATTGAAAACGAATAAAATGCCTGATCAATGGAGGATAAGTACTCTAGTTCTCTTATAGAAGAATAAGGTAGATGTACAAAATTGTGTAAATTATAGGGGTATTAAACTAATGAGTCATATCATAAAATTTTGGGAAAAAGTAATAGAAAAAAAATTAAGAAAGGAGGTCACGGTGATCGAAAATCAATTTGGGTTCATGTTTGGAAGGTCGACAATAAAAGTTATACATCTTCTTAGATAATTAATTGAAAAATATCTAAAGCAAAAACAAGATCTACACATAGTATTCATTGACTTAAAAAAAGCTTATAATAGAGTTTATATGGAGAAATTGTAGAAAAGAGAGGTGTTAGCATAATATATATTGAACCAATTAAGAATATTTACGAGGTTGTAACGATTAGAGTAAAGACTTTAGGCAGAGTGACTGAAGCATTTCCAATAAAGATAGGGTTACATCAAAAATCAGCTTTAAGTCCCTATCTTTTTACAGTAATTATGGACGAATTCACTGTATACATTCAAGACATAGTATCGCAGTGCATATTATTTGCAGATGATATTGTTTTGGTAGATGAAACACGTGAAGGAGTAAATGCTAAATTAGAATCTTAACGGGAAACACTAGAAGGGAAAAGTTTTAGCCTTGATAAAATAAAGACAGAATATATGGAATTTAAGTTTAGCAATATAAGACATAATGAGATAATTGTTAAGATTGGAGATGATGAGTTGCCTGGAACCGAGAGCTTTAGATATTTAAGATCCTTTTTGAAAAATGATGGAGGATTGAGAGAGATGTCTTACATAGAATACAAGCACAATAGTTGAAATGGAGGAGAGTGTCGGGTGTTTTATGTGATCATAAAGTACCTCTAAAATTTAAAGGAAAATTCTATAAAACTATAGTTAGACCTGCTATGTTATATGGAGTTGAATGTTGGGTTATAACTTGAGCACATGAACAGAAGATAAGAATTGCAGAGATGAGGATGTTAAGGTAGATGTGTGGACATACGAGAATGGACCGAATAAGAAATGAAAGCACTAGAGAGAGAGTCGGAGTTACATCTATTGAAGGAAAAGAGACACGTTTAAGAGCATGCACTTAGACGACCAATAAATGCTCCAATTAGGCGATGTGAAATTATGACAAACACAGATATCAAACGAGGAAGAGGAAGACAAAAAAAGACTTGGTCAGCAACAATATAATAATATAAAATTTATTTAAGTATAGATGATGATACAGTAAGAAGAGATAGAGCTCAATGCCGTAAAATAATCCATATAGCCGACCCTACCTAGTGAGATAAAACTTGGTTGTTGTTATTGTTATTGTTGTATCTACTTAAATCTTCAACTCTAAGTACTCGTATTATGTGGAAGATCTTTTGTTATGGCGTTGAATTGATTCCCATGTTTTTTTTTGTTGAATGTACAAAAATTTGTGAAGCTTATAATGCCCGAAAGCATGGGAGAATGCTCTTCAGCTGATTTTATTATGAGTAATCAATAGTAGGTCATTCATAGCATTACTATACCCTTGCTATTGATTGTGTGTTGGTTATTTGTCAGTATGGGTTTAGCATACAATGTGTTTGGAATTCTCTGTCCAAATGAATATTTCAGAGAGCTGACGGGATTCTATTGATAATGACCGTTTTGATTCTTTGGAACAACTTGATTCATTTAGGATCCCATTTTATACAGATATTGTTTAGTATGATCTTTTATTATGATGTTTTAAATGGAATCTCATAGCATACCATTAAGTCTCGAAGGATCAAGATCAGCTACTGTTTTGTACTAAATCTGTGCACGGACTAGCTACGTGCAACTAAGAAGTAACGTAGGATTTGTCACAAAAACAAATCAAATCACTAGGGGCCGGATGTACTTTCAACTGTGAGCTTATTAGATGAGTAGCACAAGTAAAAAAGTTTCACCAATGTCATGTTCCTTTAGTTGATTTATCAGGCCAAACACTAGAATTATCTGAGCTGCAACTATAAATGGGCAATGTAAATGTGATTTTCTAGAATCTGTGAATTTCAATTGCAAATAAACATGTGCGTATAGAAGTTCCATTCAGTAATATGTAATAATATAAATGGGTAATGAAAATATGATTTTACAAAATCTGTTTATTTCAAGTGCAGCTAAAAGTGTGCATATAGAAGTTCCGTTCAGTAATATTTGTATACTATCTCAAGTAATTAATGATTTAAAATGATGGACAATTTGTTCATCTAGAATGAACATCTTTATGTGTAGAGAATTTCCAATGTACCATTTCTTATCTTCTTAGAGCATTCACATCAGATACCCTGTTTAAAGATTTTACCTTAAATTTTGGATAAGGTAGTTAAAAAATCTTTACATCAGCTACCCTATCGATTCCCTAAATTATGCATTTATGAACAATACTTCTCTAAATTTAGGGAATTGATTCCATTCCCTAAACATTATAGAGGAGAGAGAAGAAATAGGAAAGCTAATATATGATATATTAAAAAGTAGATATTCAAATTTAATAAAGTAATTTTTTTACTCTAAATTATGCATTTTAAATAGGGAAGCTGATGTGGATGTCTTAGACCCAAAATAATATTTGTACCTGTCTCTCCTGAAAGAAACAATAACAATCTGTATCTTGCTGCCTTATGGAAACAATAAATTTAATTCATTTTTTATCTTCTCTAGGAACGGAAAATTTTGATGTTATATCTTTCCTCTTTATATAGCATAAACTAACATACTTATTATGCTTGATCTCGCAGTGCGACCCATATTTTGATGACATTGGATGCTCTCATCCTGGCTGTGAACCTGCATATCCAACTCCAGCATGTGAAAAACGGTGTAAAGTTGACAATCTCCTCTGGGAGCAAAATAAGCATTTTGGTGTCGATGCATACATGGTAAACTCAGATCCAACGGATATCATGATAGAGGTCTACAAAAATGGTCCTGTAGAAGTTGATTTCACAGTTTATGAGGTATTCAATACCTGAAAACTCCCAGCTCATCCTTTTTAACATTGTTTTCTTCATTGACTTGCCAGTTATTTCATTAATAGATTCATTTCCTCCGTATCTTCCATGCTTCACATATGCTAGATACTGCTAGATAATATGGAAATGACAGGGTTTTGCCAACCTTATTAAATTCTCATTCGCACCTAGGACTTTGCACACTACAAGTCAGGAGTCTACAAACACCTGACTGGTGATTTTATGGGTGGCCACGCTGTGAAGTTGATCGGATGGGGGACCAACGAGGACGGTGAAGACTACTGGGTCTGTCCAGACATACTTTCAGTTTGTGTAGCTTAAGTCTCCGAAAAATACCGCTCTGACTTGAGTCTGTTTCATTGTGCAGCTTCTTGCAAACCAGTGGAACAAAAACTGGGGTGACGTATGTGCAAAATTGGATCGCTGCTAATGCTATTCAGAATCTAATCCAACCTTTGATGAACTTATTCATTCGTCTTTGTTGCTTGTGCAGGATGGTTACTTCAAGATCCTAAGGGGAAAGAACGAGTGTGGGATCGAAGATGATGTTGTAGCTGGGATGCCTTCGACAAAGAACTTGATCATCAACAATGCCGCCGGTCATTCAGAAGCTTATGCTACTTTTTAGCGCACTTTGCCTGGGTAACCTACCAGGACGTACGCCAATATATGTTATGATGTTGCTTAATGATCTATTGTCGATACATTTGAACTTATTAGATAATTCCGAAGGCACGCCACCAAAATGTCTAGCTCTTAATTAAGATTCTCATACATGCTAAATTTACAACAGTTAACCCAACAGTACATTCTCATACACTGCACGCACAAACGACAGACATGGCACATAGATCAGGCTATAATTAGGCGACCACCAAAATACGATCTCTAAGTAGATTCGTTGACGGCGAGGTGAGCGACGTGGAACTGCGCCGTGTACTTGTGAGCCGAGTCGCTCAACTCGTCCCGCGGCGGCTCGTTCAGAAACGCCCAGTTGCTCCTCGTCCACCTGCTCCAGTTTATTTAACTCAACAACATGGTTATCTTAATTAAGAAGATAATTTGTGTTTGATTAAGTTAATTACCAGTCACCCGTCTTGGCAGCCTTGTCCACGTCCGATGCATCATCAGGGAAACCCATGAAAGTCCGCTTTGCTCTCGCTCGATCCTTCTCCTAATTACGATACAAATTACGTTTAAAAAGGAGACGGCCGTGGAGTCATTAAAAAGCCAAAAAAGGAGGATTAAATTAACCTGAGGAGACGTTTGGGGAGTCAAAGCGGCGTCGGAGGTGAAGTCTTCTTCCTCTTCTCTGCTCGGCTTCTGCGCTCTGCGGAAGCTATCGATCTCCTCTCTGGTCAGCGACTTGTTTCTCTTCAGAAGAACTGTTGCAGGTTGCAGCAGTTGCAAAGATTAAAAGAAAGGACTTGAAACAAAAAGAATTAAGTGACTAAGATCTACTACCTTTCTCTGAGTCCAAGACGTGGGACGACCAACCAGCCATGAGAGAACCCATTCGTTCTTGCTTTGGAGCTTCAACCGCGGTGAAGTTTGCTTGTTTTGAAGCTGAATGGTTGAGAGAGTTGGTTTATAGAGAGAGAGAGATGGGATGGAAGGGAATGAGTGGGTACTGACAAGATCGCACACAGACTTGAGCAAACAGGGACTGTCATCCTAATCCAAATCCCCAACGACTCTGACAGAAAAGGACATCAATTACTAAATGGGATACTAAATCTATTAACAATTATAAATATATTTATATTTTTAACATAGTTGGATGAAGAAACTGGGATGAAGTCATGGTCGGAGGATGGAAGTAGAACCAATAAGCTCTTGACAGAACATGTTAGCCCACGACGGAATGACTTCAACATTGTGCTTTGTGAATTACAGTTATCTCTTGGTAAATCTATGTGTGGGGGATCGATGTGGCAGCTTTAATGCAGGGTTGGTTCATCATTGAGATCAAGTTGTACTAATCTACCACTGTACAGATTCGAAAGACTAGCGAGTAGGGACTCCTCGTTCAATTAACCTCCTAAAGTTTTTCATCCCACCCCCTAGAAAAAAAGACTCGGTAATACTATGATTGAATCGTAAACATCTTACCGTTACAGCATCACCCGGGCCGCCATCTTTGTTTTACTCATTGAAGAACTATACATAAAATAATCAAACAATACCTTATCTAAAATATTCTATCCAAAATAATTTCTTTTTCCCTCTTATCTTATCTTATCTTGGGCAGCATCACTTATAATTGCTTTGTATCAAATAATGTAATATTATTTTAATCAAAACTACTTGACAATGGAATTGCCTTGGATTAGTTTTTGATATTACTAAATTTTAATTTAAATTTTAGATAGAATAGTTAATTTTTTTATAAGTTATTCTATCTATTTTTTAAATTTAAATTTGATAAATAATAATTTTTTAAATTTAAGAAATAAAATCTCTATCTTAAAAATAAAATAATATTGATCCTGTTCGAAAGTTGAATCAACGGACGCTGGACACGTGGCGCTCTCCGAGTCGCTGTCGTAGATCTCCGATTGGTCGTATGTACCTCCGGCGAACCTGCACAGAAGTCAGGCCGGGAAGGAGTTCCCGGCGACAACCCTCCGACGCTCAAGTCAGGCAAGCGAACAATGAAGAAGTGGCTCCAAGTCTCCAAAAACGCGTACCTCCGGCGAAGGGTGAGGACCCTTTATATAGAGCTGTGAAAAGGCTCGGGCACACATACCGAGGTGCATACGTGTCCTCTGTCCATACCTCGGTATGGGCTTATCAGAAGAGCTTACCTGACACCATATTGCTACAGTCCGAGCACATCTATGATGGGACAGCGGGATCCTCTGTTGTAAGATCTTGCGTATGGCCTGGTCGTTGAACGTACCCGCTGTCAGGAGATGTTCCCTCGATGTTTCCTTTGTCCTTTTGTCTCTTCTGTTCTTGCGCCGAGCGACCAGCCGCTCGGCAGGCATAGGTCCGACTGGGCGTAGGTATCGGTCCGACCGGGTGCTCGGCTGAGAGTGTTCCACAGCAACGATACTTTATGCTTCGGCCGAGCGGGCTATCCGCTCGGCCAGGTGACCCTTTTCACTATGAGCGTTGGAAACCCGCCCATGGTCGGGTTGTCTTCTGTCCGGCCCGGGAAGCTCCTGGCCGAATGTCAGGTCGGCTCGGCATCCTTCCGTTCGGCCCGGCATCCTTTCGTTCGGCCCTGCATCCTTCCGTTCAGCCCGGCATGTTTCCGTTCGGCAGGGCATCCTTCCGTTCGGCCCGGCATCCTTCCGTTCGGCAGGACATCCTTCCGTTCGGCCCGGCATCCTTCCGTTCGGCAGGGCATCCTTCCGTTCGGCCCGGCATGCTTCTGTTCGGTCCGGCATCCTTCCGTTCGGCCTGACATCCTTTCGTTCGGCCCGGAATGCTTCTGTTCGGTCCGACATCCTTCCGTTCGGCCCGGCATCCTCCGTTCGGTCCGACATCCTTCCGTTCGGCCCGGCATCCTTCGTTCGGCACGAACTTTGGGTTGACCTCCACGTGGCTTTGACCCTCTGCCCATGAGGATCCCCTGTCCTTACCACCGGATCACATTTTTTCAATCTATTTCATGTACTCATTCTTTTCAATCTTTCTCCTTTCACTCATTATATATAAATATAATAATAAAAAAATAAAAGAAAGAGAAAAAATAATAAAAAAATTAAAGATAATAGAAATTTTAAGATAATTGATGTAGTGTATGGTGAAAAATAATTATTTAAATTTAATAAAATGAATTATTTATTCTAAATTTTAGATATGAGATAGGTACTCTAAAAGTAAAATTACTTAAAATTTATTTTGATGGATCTATTTTTGGTCATTCTACCTTAAAGCCATTTTGATCTATGGCAGCTTAAAAATAGTGTTGTTTTAAATAAAACAACGTTAAGATGAAGCCCCGGCCGGCCATTGTGCGACGTCTCCTTAATCTGCCTTCCTTCTAAATCACATGGATAGTCTTCGATGAAAATTATCACCTTTGACTGTAGGAGGATATTTCGGAAACCAAAGAATGAGTTAAAAGAAGAGTACTCTTTGACAATATAGATATTTTTAATTGAATTAGATTTTAATTGTTTTAAACACAATTGTAACACAGAATTCGGATATTGCATGGACGTAGGCAAAATGCCAAAAATTGCCCATAATTTTTGGGAAGTTCCAAAGCATGCTCCACACTGAAAACGTATACTTTGTCTCACTTTGAGAATGAGCAATTTGATGATTTTTTTTATCCATCCTCAACATTGCTATGGTTATCCACATGAGAGAAACGGAAAAAAGAAAAACAAGTGGATGAATTAAAAAAAAATTGACCGAAAGTCATGATGAAATCGATTGCTCTATTAAATTCATAATTATCATCGTTTATAACTTTTAACAAGCACCATATGTAATACAATTGTTAAATCCTTTCTTTCATAATTATCACCTCCACAGTATCATTTGCCTTTGACTTTCTACCGCATTCGTTAATCTCCTATCGAGTTTTTTTATTATGTAATTCTGTAGATTATGCCTTAACTTATAGCATAAGAGAGGGTTTTACCCATCTTGAGCACATCGAAGACAATGACATATAAAGTATAAAATCTAGCTTTCGATTCTGAGGGAGTCAAAGATGAAGAATGAGTTGCGACCTAATAAGCTAAGGATGGGGATAGAGCTAATTAAGGGCCTGAAAAAAAAAAGAACATCCCACTTTAGATATTTTTGATGATCCATTATATATCAATAGAAACGCCCAGTTACAAAGGCTAAAGTTAAAAAGATAAAGAAAACACTTAGTAAGTGTGTTAATTTAAGGTGTTAAAGTCAAAGAGGAACTCAGGCTGCTTAGTCAACTCAATTCAAATCTTAGAATTAGCCACTTAAGTCCTATTTCTAGACAGTAGGGATAATTTTAATATGTAAACTAAGATAGAAAATATGTATTGTATTGATTTTTAGCTCATGGTTATAATGTGTTGTTGATATAATATTTATTGGGAAACAATGTTAAGTAAAGATCCTTAATTTATGAAATCATGATGATCGATCCTTAATTTGTGAGATTAGATATGATCTTAAGAATTTTAAGATCGATGATTGCAATCTGGATTTAGAATCCTTGAAATCTCGGGAAGTATATCCCTTAACATCCTCCTGTAAAAGATATGGGGAGGCACACACGTGAGCTTATCTTGGAGAACGGCAAAACGATGTAAGGATAACCTCTTTGTGAAAATGTCAGTAACCTCATCCTTGGTAGATATATTGAATGAGATGTGTCTTTTGAGCAACATGCTTGCGAATAAAATGGAAGTCAATCTTAATGTGTTTCGTACAAGCGTGAAGAATCAGATTGGATGTGAGAAATGTGGCTCCAATGTTATCACACTAGAGAACTGATAGTTGCAACATGGGCAAATGAAGTTCAATAGGAAATGATTGGAGCCAGCATAATTCAGCAGTAGCATGCGCCAAGGCATAATATTCTGATCCAGTACTAGAGCGAGCAACCACTCGTTGCTTCTTGGAATTCTAGGAGATAAGGTTATTGCCAAGAAAAATACAGTAACCTATGGTAGATCGACAGTCATTAGGGCAACTTGCCCAGTAAGCATCAGAATAAGCTATTAGACCCAGAGAAGAGGAGGGTCGAATAGGAATACCATGGCATGGGGTATGCTGAAGATACCGAAGAATATGCTTGACAGTCACCTAGTGAGATGCAGTAGGATATTGCATAAACTAACATGCACAGTTGACGACAAACGTAAGTTCTGGGCATGCAAAAGTGAGGTACTGAAGAGCACTAACAATACTCCAATAGGGCTGAGGATCAGCCAAGGGATCACTATCATGATGAGAGAGAGATGACCTAGAGGCAACTAGAGTCTGAAGAGACTTAGATTGGTGCATTTGAGCCCTAGTCAACAGTTCAATAATATAGAAAAACTGGCAGAAGAACAAACCATGGGGGTGTGAGTCACTTCAACACTAAGGAAATAATGCAATTGACCCAGATCTTTAACGAGGAAAAACTCATGCAGTGTGCCAATAGTATAGGTAATGTGAGATGATGAGTTGCTGGTAAAAATTATATTGTCTACATAAACCAGGATATATGTCGTTACCTTTGAAGACTAATAGACAAAGAAAGAAGAGTCTGATTTGGACTCGAGGAATCCAAGATCGAGCATGAGTTACATAGCGTTGCATGACATTCTCTCGAAACTTGCTTTAGACCATATATAGCTTTGTGAAGGTGGCAAACATGGTCCGGATAGTCAGGGTGAATAAAATCAAGAGACTGAGACATATATACTTCTTCGTGCAATGTCCCGTGTAAGAAGACATTACTCATATCAAACTAATGAATGATTCATTCCCGAGAGATGACAAGAGCTAATATAGTATGAACTATAATGAGCTTAATCACAGGGCTAAAAGTCTCAACATAGTCAAAGCCCGATTGTTGGTAAAAATCTTTGGCAACCAGACTAGCTTTATGATGATCACTAGAGTCATCCACTTTTTATTTCAATTTAATACCCATTTGCAGCCACTAGGTTTTGATTGTTGGTGCAACATCCCTCAGGTCAAGGTTGACCTGGTTGACCAAGCTTGAGTCTTGGTTTGGGTTTCGATGTTTGACAATGTAAGGTTGATTGAAGAAGAGTCAAGTAGGTCAAGGATGACCGGATACTTGACTGGGAAGTCCTAACTAGGATGTTAGGCAGAAGGAAAGACCTAGTGAGTGAAGCTAGGCAGTGAGGAAAATCCTAGTAAGTGAAGCTAGGTGAAAGTCCTGGTGAGTGAAGCCAGGCAGAAGAAAATCCCGGTGAGTGAAGCCAGGTGAAAATCCTAGTGAGTGAAGCTAGGTGAAAGACCTGGTGAGTGAAGCCAGGCAGAAGAGAAGTCCTAGTGAGTGAAGCTAGGCAGATTGGAAATCCTGGTGAGTGAAGCCAGGTGAAAATCCTAGTGAGTGAAGCTAGGTGAAAGTCCTGATGAGTGAAGCCAGGCAGAAGGAAGTCCTGGTGAGTGAAGCCAGGCAGAAGGAAGTCCTAGTGAGTGAAGTTAGGTAGGAGGAAAATCCTGGTGATTGAAGCCAGGTGAAAGACCTAGTGAGTGAAGCTAGACAATTGCGAAGTCCTAGTGAGTGAAGCTAGGCAGGAGGAAAATCCTGGTGAGTGAAGCCAGGTGAAAGACCTAGTGAGTGAAGCTAGGCAATTGGGAAAGTCCTGGTGAGTGAAGCCAGGCAAGAGAAATCCAGATGGGTCAAGGTTGACCAGACATCTGGTGAGAGTCCAAGTAGGTCAAAGGGATTGACCGGATACTTGACACGAGGAAGAAAAGTCCAAGTAGTTCAGAGGGATTGACCGGATACTTGGCAAGAAGAGAAAAGTCCAAGTGGGTCAAAAGGATTGACCAGACACTTGGTGAGAGAGTCCTAGCTGGTCAATGGTGACCGGATGCTAGGTCTTATGTACCAACAAGTCATGGTTGACTAGATGTTGGTTTAGGGGGCTTTGGACTTGGTTTTGGGCAAAAACCAAGATCTGGATTGATCCACCGATTGATCCAGCAGATCTGGATTGATCAGCTGATTGATCCAGCAGATTTGGATCGATCAGTGGATCGATCCAGCATATTTGGATCGATCAGCCGATCGATTGGATCATGCCCAATCGATCGGCCGATCGATCCGGTGAGTCCCCGCGAACAGAACCCCTCTGGATCGATCGGTGGATCGATCCAGAGGTCCCAATCGATTAGTGGATCAATTGGGGCGCTGCTGCTTCGCGCGATAAGCGCTGGATCGATCCGTGGATCGATCTAGGCATTTTTCCAGAGCACAGAGTCACTCTGGATCGATCCGTGGATCGATACAAAGCCTCCCCGATCGATTGGGAGCATTCCAATCGATCGGGATTCGACCGTTAGCGTCGATTTAAGCCGCAGGCGTTCATTTCCTTCGGCATCGCTTCTACGACAGAGCTCAGAACTTCACCAGCGACTCCACAGAGCTCTCCACGCCAGTTCTTGAAGTTCTTGGAGGTTCTTCCAAGTCAAGAGGCGGATCTATTGCAAGAGGAAGAAAGTTAGGATTAGGGTTTTCTTGTACTCATTGTAAGCTTTGTGCTTATATTTTGTATCCTTTCCCCTTCTTCTTGTAGTGTGAACTTGTAGGGCTTCTCCGCCTTCGGTAGTTACCGAAAAGGAGAGTTTTATTAGTGGAGGGTGCGTGAGTAGGTGTGGATCCTTGGACTAGTCACCTCTTGTGAGGTGGATACCAAGTAAACCAACCTTGTTAGCGTTGTATGCTTTTGTTTCTTATATTTCCACTGCATATCTCTGAAGAAACGAGCAATGCCGACGACGAGCACGCGAAGAGCTATTCACCCCCCCTCTAGCTACTTTTCGGTCCCAACAAGTGGTATCAGAGCGAGGCCGCTCTTCACCGGAATCATCGCCGGAAGGGGCAAACAAAACAAGCAAAGCTAGAGGGTGAAGAAGTTGGAGCAATTCTACAAGTCGAAGACTTCATCACAAGAAGCTCAACTTCAAATGGAATTCCGAGATGGACTCGGATTCGACACGAGGGTGCCTCCACCATACACATCTACAAGCTTCGATCTTTGAAAATCAAGGATCGAAAACTTCTTAATGGTGGAGATAGAGCAATGGTTTGCTCTCATGGAAGGTTTTGAAGCTCCCACAAATTCCAAGGGCAAAGTACTCAAGAGGAGCAAGTGGAGCCAAGACCAAATCCAAAGATGTGAGGCCAATGACAAAGTGACCAAGCTTTTGGTCAATTTATTGCTAAGCAACATCCTGGAGCAAATTGGAGAGTTTGAAGATGCCAAGGAGCTTTGGAGTAAATTGGCAAGGATTCATGAGATCCCCTCCACTGTACCAAATCAAGGAGAATCCAAAGAGGGCGACTCAATGGATCAAAACCAAGAAGAGGAGGACTCCGAGGTTGAGAGATGCTCAACCTCCGAAGAGGAAGTCCAAGAAGCTTCATCCTCAAAGGAGTGCAATCAAAAGAGCAAGGAAGGAGCATATTCCTTGTTTCATGTATAAGAGGATGAAGAAGAAGGTGAAGCCTCCACCTCTAGGATTGAGGGGGAGCAATCTTCATTGACACCGGATCAAGAGCAAGAATAATTCTCCACATCCGGGTCAAGAGAAGATGAGGATGAAGAAGCTTCCACCTTCGTAAGTCAAGCAAAATCGAATGGAGGAATATCTTCGGATCAAGAGGAAGCTTCTACCTCCGGATCAAAAGGAGAAGATGCCACCCCTACAAGCAAAGGTATAAACATTTCAATTAATGATAAAAATCATATCATATGCTTTGAATGTAGGGAACATGGGCATTACAAAAGTAAATGCCCTAAATTGGCCAAGAAGAAGGGCCAAGTGGCACAAAAGGGCAAGGTGAAGCCCAAGGAGACCATCCCCGGAACAAAGAAGAGCAATGAGCACATTGTGTGCTTCTCTTACAATCAAAAGGGGCATTACCGAAGTCAATGCCCTAATGGAAAGAAGGTGGTCAAGGCTCATGGAGGAAGCTCAACTCAAGGGGGAGCCTCCAACGTAAAAAAGAAGGTATCTTTTATTGAGCCTATTTCCTTGCAAAATGGTAAAAAACATGCTAGGTCAAATTTATATCATTTTAATGCTATTTACCATGAAAAAAGGAAGCATGATAGCGTTAAGGAAAATCATGTAGCTTATCATGCCAAAACCTCTCAATATAGGGTTAGAAAGGTAGATAGAAACTTAGGTAAGAATCCTAAGGATTCTAGGTATGTACCTAAGAAGAAGAAAAATCATGATTTTAGTGAAAAATCTATGGTTGAGGGATTATGGAAGGAAAATCAAGTCTTGAGGTCAAGACTTGACAAACTAGAAAAGATCCTAAAAAGGATGGAAAATATCCTTAAAGGGCAAAATGAGCAAAATCTAGGTTTAGGACAACAAGGGTCATCCAAGGGCCATAGAGGTTTGGGATACAAACCTAAAATCAAAAAGGATGTACCTACTTACCATAGGGTTCCATATAGCTATGGAACCAACCCTAAGTCTAGAAGTCAAGTCAAGGATACAAGGGAAGTCATCCCTAGAAGTATCTTTGCAACAACAAATGTGACTAAGACTTCTAAGAAGTCTAAGAAAGTCACTAACAAGGTCACAAGGGAGGCTATCCCTAGAGTTGACCTAGAAAAAGTGACCAAGGCTTCTAAGAAGCCAAACAAGGTCACTAGGAAGGTATCTAGGGAAGTTATCCCTAGTGAATACCTAGAGTATCCAAGGAGCACCAATAGGTTTTGGGTTCCTAGGAGCATCTTCTCTACCCCATAGAAGGGTTAGAGAGTGTCAACTCTAAGAAGAAGGGTAGTTAACCCAACTTTGAAGAAATTGACACTCAAGGAGTATTTTCAAGGTTATTATTAACCTTTGAAAATGAAATGGATTTATGTTTACTCTTGGGAAGAGTAAAATGTGTCACAATTTGATAAATTGGATGATATTTTAAGTGACACAAATTGGGAGAATCATAGGAACTGCCAAGTTGGGAGTTTGGTACGTTCTTAGAAAATTTAAGGTCAATCTAAGCCTTAATTTAAAGTGCTACCCTTGTGGAAAAATGAAATTTGCCAATATTTGAGGAATACACTTAATTTCAATTGGCAAAAATTAATCAAGAGAATTAGAAATGCCAATATAGGTTTTGGCATTTTCTTGAAGCACTTTTGGGCAATCTAGGTTTAATTTTTAAGTTAGCTAAGATTAATAATACTTAGATAGGTAATCTAGGCAATTTTATTTATGCTAAACCTTGCCATGTTATGTTTGCCCATCACATGCCATGACACCATATTTAGTTTTATATTTTTCATTCACAACTTATTATGAAAAATATAAAAATACCATGTCATGTCATACATACATCATGTAATTATAGGAATCTTTCTTTTGAAAGATATTTCATTTTGATGTATGCCATAACATTATCATGCATTATGTTTAATTCCTTAAAAGCAAGGACAAATGACATTTATCAACAAGTGTTTTCAACAACTGTTGTCAACAAGTGGTATTAACAAGTAACATCCTAAGTGGATGTTCAATATCCACAAAATGCCTAGATAGATATGCATGATCCCTAGATTAGGGCAAAACCAAACTTTATAACTCACAAAGACCAATAAGATGACTTGTATGTGTTTTAGTGCACATTAGATACAAGTGAGATGTTAGAATGATGAACAAAACTCAAGATGTTGATTTAGTGCATTCTTTTGAGTTTTAAGTTCATCAAAACATATAGTTATGTGTTTTCCCATCATTGGGAAAGCAAATGTACAAGTAATGTGCATTAAGCCTAAGGAATATGATGGGATATTGGTTTTGAAAATTATTTTAAAAGACTTTTGGAAAACCTTGGTGAAGGCTATCTTTTGATAGTAATCACCATTGAATAGTTAGACACAAACTTGAAGAAAACGCTAAAGTTTTAGCAAGTTTTCAAGCTTGTGTCAATCTTTGAAAATATGATATATTTTCATAGAAAACTATTTTTCCATGATAAAGTATGCCCTAAATAATGTCTACACGAAATTTCATGATTTTTGGATTTTTGTAGAATTTTCTAGGGGTTTCTAAAGTTGGCTGAATTTGAAATTCAACAACTATCAGAGCTCCGATCGATCCATGGATCGATTGGAGTGTCTGAATCGATCAGTGGATCGATTCAGAAGGCAATTCTAGCGAGCAGAAGCTCGCTGGATCGATCAACCGATCGATCCAAGAAAACTGAATCGATCAGTGAATCGATTCAGCAGGGTTCAATCGATTGGAACCCAACTCCAATCGATCAAAGATGCTGATTTTGACTGGGAAAGCTTAATTTCAGCATATTAAACCTATTTTAGTCTAGGTAACCATTTCAAACTCCTGAAAATACATTTGTATACATAAAAAGGGTATTTTCGTGTGGAAAACAAGGATGGATTGGTTAAGGAAGGCTAAGTTGAAGTTTAGGTTGAGGTTTGTTTCAAATTTTGAATATTTGAACCTCAAAACTTCTAAAATTGGGTTTTCTAAAGTTTTAGGGATTCCAAATCATTGTTGGTGCAATGACAAAAGTTACCACCATGTCTTTAGGGGGAGGGACTCTTTAAAGACATGAAAATTATTTTTCATGAACCTTGGAAGGTGGTTAACCTTCCGTTAAGAACATGCTCAAGGTTGAGCGTTTCAAACTTTAATGGGGAGTGGATATCCTCATTGTTTAAGTGGTTTCAAGTGGATAATGCTCAAGGATGGGCATTTGCCTACATTGGGGGAGAATGTAGGGTTAAGGATAATGAAGGGTATGGGACCTTCATTATCGTGTTGATCACAACGAGTAAAGTTGTGAACAACGATGAGCAACTCTTCAGGGGGAGAGTTTTCAACAAGTGAATTTGTTGATGTGTGCCCAAAAATGGGGCATAGTTTGATGTGTGCCAATAGGGGGAGAATGAAAGGGAGTAAGTTAGACTTTCATTACCTAGAGGGAGTTTGCCCTCTTAGGGGGAGAATGAAGGACTTAACTTATGTATTCATTACCTAGTGGCATGAAGAAGGTTTAGGCTATGGGATTAGCCTAACTTACATGTGGTATTTTAAGTGATAGTGTTGGTATTGTCAAACATCATAAAGGGGGAGATTGTTGGTGTAACATCCCTCAGGTCAAGGTTGACTTGGTTGACCAAGCTTGAGTCTTGGTTTGAGTTTCGATGTTTGACAATGCAAGGTTGATTGAAGAAGAGTCAAGTAGGTCAAGGATGATCGGATACTTGACTGGGAAGTCCTAACTGGGATGTTAGGCAGAAGGAAAGACCTAGTGAGTGAAGCTAGGCAGTGAGAAAAATCCTAATAAGTGAAGCTAGGTGAAAGTCCTGGTGAGTGAAGCCAGGCAGAAGAAAATCCTTGTGAGTGAAGCCAGGTGAAAATCCTAGTGAGTGAAGCTAGGTGAAAGACCTGGTGAGTGAAGCCAGGCAGAAGAGAAGTCCTAGTGAGTGAAGCTTGGCAGATTGGAAATCCTGGTGAGTGAAGCCAGGTGAAAATCCTAGTGAGTGAAGCTAGGTGAAAGTCTTGATGAGTGAAGCCAGGCAGAAGGAAGTCCTGGTGAGTGAAGCCAGACAGAAGGAAGTCCTAGTGAGTGAAGCTAGGCAGGAGGAAAATCCTGGTGATTGAAGCCAGGTGAAAGACCTAGTGAGTGAAGCTAGGCAATTGAGAAGTCCTAGTGAGTGAAGCTAGGCAGGAGGAAAATCCTGGTGAGTGAAGCCAGGTGAAAGACCTAGTGAGTGAAGCTAGGCAATTGGGAAAGTCCTGGTGAGTGAAGCCAGGCAAGAGAAATCCAGATGGGTCAAGGTTGACCAGACATCTGGTGAGAGTCCAAGTAGGTCAAAGGGATTGACCGGATACTTGGCACGAGGAAGAAAAGTCCAAGTAGTTCAGAGGGATTGACCGGATACTTGGCAAGAAGACAAAAGTCCAAGTGGGTCAAAGGGATTGACCAGACACTTGGTGAGAGAGTCCTAGCTGGTCAAGGGTGACCGGATGCTAGGTCTTATGTACCAACAAGTCATGGTTGACTAGATGTTGGTTTAGGGGGCTTTGGACTTGGTTTTGGGCAAAAACCAAGATCTGGATTGATCCACCGATTGATCTAGCAGATCTGGATTGATCAGCCGATCGATCCAGCAGATTTGGATCGATTAGTGGATCGATCCAGCAGATCTGGATCGATCAGCCGATCGATCCAGCAGATCTGGATCGATCAGCCGATCGATTGGATCATGGCCAATCGATCGGCCGATCGATCCGGTGAGTCCCCGTGAACAGAACCCCTCTGGATCGATCGGTGGATCGATCCAGAGGTCCCAATCGATCAGTGGATCGATTGGGGTGCTGCTGCTTCGTACGATAAGCGCTGGATCGATCCGTGGATCGATCCAGGCGTTTTTCCAGAGCACAGAGGCGCTCTGGATCGATCCGTGGATCGATCCAAAGCCTCCCCGATCGATTGGGAGCATTCCAATCGATCGGGATTCGACCGTTAGCGTCGATTTAAGCCGCAGGTGTTCATTTCCTTCGGCATCGCTTCTACGACAGAGCTCAGAACTTCACCAGCGACTCCACAGAGCTCTCCACGCCAGTTCTTGAAGTTCTTGGAGGTTCTTCCAAGTCAAGAGGCGGATCTATTGCAAGAGGAAGAAAGCTAGGGTTAGGGTTTTCTTGTACTCATTGTAAGCTTTGTGCTTGTATTTTGTATCCTTTCCCCTTCTCCTTATAGTGTGAACTTGTAGGGCTTCTCTGCCTTCGGTAGTTACCGAAAAGGAGGGTTTTATTAGTGGAGGGTGCGTGAGTAGGTGTGGATCCTTGGACTAGTCACCTCTTGTGAGGTGGATACCAAGTAAACCAACCTTGTTAGCGTTGTATGCTTTTGTTTCTTATATTTCCGCTGCATATCTCTGAAGAAACGAGCAACGCCGACGATGAGCACGCGAAGAGCTATTCACCCCCCCTCTAGCTACTTTTTGGTCCCAACATTGATAAGAGGTACAGGGAACCATAGACCATGCGCCATTGTTAATGAGAGCATTGTACTCCAATGTCATGACATCTTGCCAAGCAGAATCCTTATTGGCACCAAAAAAGTTAGTTAACTCAGAAGGGTTAGTAGTGACAAGATGGACACAAGGAAGAAGAAACCCAGTCTTAGTGCGAGTAGTCATGGGATGTAGAGAACAAGTAAGGGCCCTAAGAAGGCCTGTGCCAAAAGATGCCAGTGAAGAATCCGACGAGGATGGTAGAGAACAAGAAGGGGCCCTGAGAAGGCTCGTGTAAGACGGTGTCAGTGGAGAATCTGAGAAGGATGGTACATCGGCTGAAGGGGTAGTTGTAAGTATCCTGTGTTGATTTTAATGTGATTAACCTAATCAAGTTAGGCTCTGCGTATTTGATGCCTTGTGTCAGAGTGTGCAGAGACTTAGGAACACAAGAAGTTGAGTGAAAGACACAGTGGATGAGAAGGATGACACGGGAATCGAGTCGAAGGGCTTGGTAAATTCGAGAGTCAAGTAGAAGCTGCGGAAGAGTACACCAGCGAAGCGAGAATGACGCGCGTGACACTTTTGAGGGACGAGAAGCTGGAGTGGAAGATTGCTCAAGGAGAAGACCGGAGTTGAGTTCGGGTGTGCTCAACTTTGGAAGATCGGAGGATCACCCAAGCGATCGGGCAAAAAGCCAGTGACCGGAGAAGGTGTTGGATTAGTCAACACTTGGCTGACTGGTCTGGGCGCCCGGACCATCTAGTCTGGGCGCCCAGACTACTAGGGTGTCGAACAGGCAGAGGAGATCCTCTGGACCACTTTTTGTGATCCATAGGATGATTCCTTTGTATTTATTGGTGGGATGGATGACCCATACTTGTAAAATAGGTGGGGACCATCCATCCCCACCAATGAATGTAAAGGGACCATCCTATGGACCGCAAAAAGCGGTCCAGAGGATTCGACCTCATCGAACAGGTGTCTTGTCGCAGTGGATCACTTTTTTGATTCACGTCAGCAATGGTCCAAGTGCTTGGACCAGTCCGGGTACCCAGATAAGAAAAATTCTATCTTCCAACCATTGTGAAGATGTTATGTGGAGATAGAGTTTGCCACACTAGAGCCCTGATTCACTTAGTTTAAAACAACACTTTCTCTGTACTCGAATTTCTATTCTGTTCTTCATTATTTGAGATGTCAACGTCTTGTAGGAGGTTTCTCCACCTTCAACTTGTGTTGAAGAAGGAGTCTATTAGTTGAGCTTTATTTGCCTTGGATTAGCAACCTCCCCAATTGTAAACCAAGTAAATTCTTTTTGTCTTGTACTTTATTTTATGCAGTTTAATTTTGTTTATTAAAGTGTTGTATAACTAACGTCTAAAGGAGAGAAAGTTACTTTGGTTTTAACTACAGAGCTATTCATCCCACTCTAGTCAGCCACCAGGAATCAACAATTAGTATCGGAGCAAGGGAGCTTTAGAAGGACTAACTGCCGACCAAAACAAAGAAAACCATGATCGGACCAAATATTAATCTACCAATGTTTGAGGGGGAGATCACACACTGGCAACGTCGAATGGAGGTATTTAAAAAATCGATTTTGAAATGCTTTTAATAATCAAATACAGTTTTGTAGTTCCTAAGGATTAACAAGGAGAAGAGAAAGAAGAATATCTTTAGACGAAGAAGGAGCAAAATGACTTTGTACCAATAGTAGAGTGGAATACCACCTGCTAAGTGTATTAATCGCCTCAAGAAGTCAACCACACACCTCAGCCAAAGAACTCTGAGATAAATTTCTGGAGCTCCATGAAGGCACATTCGAAGCGAACTTTCATGAAGGGATATTCTTCGGAGTAAGCTAACAAACCTTCGCTTGGAAAAAGGTGAGACGGTGACTCAGCTACATGTTAAGATTGTTGGTTGCTACTCGGAAAACCTAGAGGTTCCACTGTACAAAAATTTGGTACAAAGGTCTGAACCTTTTCCTAGCTACCATGTGTTCTTTTAAATTAAATTTTGGATCGCCTGCGGAACTTAACACGTTTGATCCAAAACTTAATCTATTCGTTCTTTTAGGTTTTGACTTGGGTCTCCTGCGGAACTTAACACATTCGACCCAAATCACCTTAAGTTATTAATTCCATTAAATATTAATTTCCATAATTGGTTCCCAGTACTGACGTGGCGAGGCACATGGCCTTCTTGGATATGAGAGCAACCACCACCGACTAGACAAAACCTTTTATGGAAAGCTAATATTTAATTTCCTAAAATAACTTTAGGTTAACTGAAAAGAACAATCAAATCACAAGGAAATAAAAAAAATAAAAGAACACAACATCGAAAAACATATCCGAAATACTAGAATCGCATGTCTCTTGTATTTGGTATTATTTCCAAAAATAACTAGTATGATGCGGAAAGAAAAATTACTAGTTATACCTTTTAGAAAGACCTCTTGATCTTCTACCGTATTCCTCTTCTAACCTCGGACGTTGTGTGGGCAACTATCTTCCGAGATGAGAACCACCTAGGCACCTTCTTCCTTCTTCCATCAAGTTTCGGCCAAGCACAAGAACTTCCAAAGGATAAAGAATTTTCCACCAACCAAGCTCCAAGGGATGCATGCTTTCTCTCCTTCTTCTCCTTCCTTGATCCGGCCACATCCTCCAAGCTCCAAGAGATGATAGATTTCGGCCACAACAAGAGGAGAGAAGAGAAAGGGAAGGGCCGGCCACCACACCAAGGAAAAGAGGGAGGAAAAGAATAATAGGATCGTTAGCCATGAAGGCACCTCTACCCCTTCTTTTATAATCCTTGATCTTGACAAATAAGGAAAATTTAATAAAAACTTCCTTAATTCTTTTGCCATTGAAAAGGAAAATTTTATTTAATTAAAAACAATTTTTCTTTTCAATTTTGCAATGGCCGGCCACACCATAAAATCTCCAAGCAAATAAAATTTTAAACACCAATTAAAACTTCCTTATTTGCTTTCGGAAATTTATAAAAATTTCTCCAAAAATTTAATCCCTTCATGATTGGTTTATAAAAAGGAAATTTAATAAATTAAAATCTTTCTTTTAAACATGTGGATAAAAAAAAAATTATCTCTAAAAATTAAAATCTCTTTTAATCTACAAATAAGGAAAGATATCAAATCTTTTCTTAATCTTTTGTAGAAACTAATAAAAGAGAATTATTAATTTTTTAAACTTTCTTTTAAATCATGAACATGGTTAAAAAGGAAAGTTTTCTTAAAATTTAAAATCCTCCTTTAATCAACAAATAAGGAAAGATTTCAAATTTTAAACTCTCTTTTAAACATGTAGATGATTTACAAATAAGGAAAGTTTTTACCAAAAATTAAAACCATCCTTTTAAACTACAAATAAGGAAAGAGATTAATCTCTTCTCTTAATCTTTTGTAGAAAGCTATAAAAGAAAATTTTTAATTTTTAAACTCTCTTTTAAAATCATGATATCCACATAAGAAATAATTTTAATAAAAATCCTTTTTAATATTCTAGTGGCCGGCCACCTAAGCTTGGGACCCAAGCTTTGGCCGGCCACCTACATGGCTCATCCATTTGGTCTTGGCCGGCCCTAGCTTGGGTTCCAAGCTAGCTTGGCCGGCCCCATTGGATGGGTAAAAAGGTGGGTATGTGGTGAGTATAAATCTCTATATACAAGAGGCTACGATAGGGACCGAGAGGAGGAATTGGTTTTGGTCTCCTGATGAAATTAAGCATCCCGTGTTCGCCCCGAACACACAACTTAATTTCATCAATAATAATTCATTCCACTAAAGAACTATTATTGAACTACCGCACCAATTCCAAATTACATTTTGGGCTCCTTCTTATTATGAGTGTGTTAGTCTCCCTGTGTTTAAGATAACAAATGTCCACTAATTAAGTAAGTTACTGACAACTCACTTAATTAATATCTAGCTCCAAGAGTAGTACCACTCAACTTCATCGTCATGTCGGACTAAGTCCACCTGCAGGGTTTAACATGACAATCCTTATGAGCTCCTCTTGGGGACATTCTCAACCTAGATTACTAGGACACAGTTTCCTTCTATAATCAACAACACACACTATAAGTGATATCATTTCCCAACTTATCGGACTTATTGATTTATCGAACTAAATCTCACTCATTGATAAATTAAAGAAATAAATATCAAATATATGTGCTTGTTATTATATTAGGATTAAGAGCACACACTTCCATAATAACTGAGGTCTTTGTTTCTTTATAAAGTCAGTATAAAAGAAACGACCTCTAATGGTCCTACTCAATACACTCTTAGTGTACTAGTGTAATTATATAGTTAAGATAAACTAACACCTAATTACACTACGACCTTCTAATGGTTTGTTCCTTTCCATCATGGTCGTGAGCTACCGTTTATAATTTATAAGGTACTGATAACATGATCTTCTGTGTGTGACACCACACACCATTTTATCTACAATATAAATTAATTGAATAACTGCATTTATCACAAATGTAGATATTTGACCAATGTGATTCTTATTTCTAGATAAATGTTTTATACCAAAAGCTAGGCTTTTAGTATACATTCTAACAAAGATCAAGGAGCTAATCACCGGATTGATCAATCTTGGTGAAACGGTAACCAATCGAGACTTAGTCCACTACACGCTCAATGTCTTTCCCATAAGTACTCCAGAGTAGACCTCGATCATAGATGCATACTACATCTCCAAGGACTTGGAGGTAAGTACCTTAGAACTTTTTTCAACTTTAGAATTACATGAATCTAGATATGCAGGTTTAAGAAAAGAGTCAAGTCAAAACCTGACACTGAGAGCTAACAATTAAGAAGGACGAATTCGAGTCAGACTTAGATCTTGATATAGACCAAGAACCATATATGGTAAGAAAGTTTAAAAAGTTTTGTAAATCTAACAAGTTTAAAGAGATGTAGACTAAGATAAATTCAAGGAGCAAATGAAAGGTTCAATGCTACAATTGTCAAAAAAAAGGGCACATAAAGGATGATTGCCCACAGCTCAAGAAGGAGAAAGAAAAGGGCAAAGGCGAACCAAACACAAGAATCTCAAGGCCACTTGGAATGAAAGTTCTTCATCCGAATTCGAGATAGAAGTCTATGTTGGACTGACACTGATGTCTAGCCATAAAGAACCAAGTAACTCAGAAGTTAGTATCGACGAAGGGGGAGCCACATCAGAAAAGTGTAGTGATACAGGGGGAATCAAGTTTCAAATCCGACATGGTAAGTGAGGTATGTCTCTTACCTCCTGATCAATTATATTTTGGAATAAAATCTATGTCTAAATCAATGTGTAAACTGAAACAAAAAAATGAAAGATTGAAAAAGAAAAACTTAGAATTTAAAGTAACCCTAGCAAATTAAAAGCATGTCGATTAGAAGATTTCGACAAATTAAAAATAAAAAATAAAAAATTAAAGGATCAAATAGAAAAACTAGAAAAGGGTGTTACATGTTCACATGTTCAAAATTTTAGAAACTTTCAAGAATTAAATTGGAATTTCAGATATCAAAAGAGTCAAATTATAAAAGTATCACAAAATCTATTTCTAAAAAAGATCTTGTCAATCCAGTATTACTATGGAAACCTATATTGAGTTCCAAAATCATATCTAGTTTAAATTCTTTTAAATTTAATTGATTTGCTAGATTAGAAATTACTTTAGTTAGAAAAATATTTTTTTGTGCAAACTTTCTGTTAGAATATTTTGTTCAAAATTTTTATAGTGATAGGACAGTAAATCTTCTGTTAAAATATTTTTTTAAAAAAATTATAACCATTACTAAATTTTCTACTATTTTTTTACAAAATATTATTTTTTTTAATATTAAAAATTATCAAAATTTATTTTTTCTGCTGATATACTTTCTATTTTACATAATTATAAAAATTTACAGAATTTTTTAAGCTCAAAATCTATTTTAAATATTTTTTCAATAAAATACATCTCTCTATATAAAATAATTTATTATTACTTACATTAATTATGATTATTAGAGAAAATTTTATTAATATTCTAGATTATTGTGTTTAACAGTGATAATAATTTTTTGAAAAAAGGTATTTCAGATATCAAAAGAGTCAAATTATAAAAGTGTCACAAAATCTATTTCTAAAAACGATCTTGTCAATCCAATATGTAGGAACCCATATTGAGTTCCAAAATCATTTCTAGTTTAAATTCTTTTAAATTTAATTGATTTGCTAGATTATAAATTACTTTAGTTAGAAAAATATTTTTTGTGCAAACTTTCTGTTAGAATATTTTGTTCAAAATTTTTACAGTGATAGGATAGTAAATCTTCTATTAGAATAATTTTTTAAAAAAATTTCTAACCATTACTAAATTTTCTACTATTTTTTCCAATTTTTTTTTTAATATTAAAAATTATCAAAATTTATTTTTTCTGCTGATATACTTTCTATTTTACATAATTATAAAAATTTATAGAATTTTTTAAGCTCAAAATCTATTTTAAACATTTTTTCAATAAAATGCATCTCTCTGTATAAAATAATTTATTACTACTTATATTAATTATGATTATTAGTGAAAATTTTATTAATATTCTAGATTATTGTGTTTAACCGTGATAATAATTTTTCGAATTTTTCAAAGATTAAAAATAATATTAAAATTAGTTTTTCAAAAACAAATTTTTTAAATTGTAAAATATAGATTTTCAAAAAATATTTTCCATAATTTTTCTATGTATTAGTCACTGCTTATATAACCCTTAGAAGTTTTTTTTTGCAAAATTATTTTGATATTTATCACTATTTTTAATATGATAAAGGGAGAAAAATAAGATTAAATTTAGGGAAAGGAATATATTTTTTTTCAATTTATTGCATTGCATTTAATTTTGCATAGTCAATTGCCATTACTGTCTTGGATTAAACCCTAACTTAACTTAGATTGATCATATCAAAAAGGGAGAGATTATAAGTACCCTGTGTTAGTTTTGATGTGATCAACCAAGTCAAGTTAAGCTGTGCGTATGATGCCTTGCGTCTGAGTGTACAGAGACTTAGGAACGCAAGAAGTTGAGCGAAAGACACAGCGAACGAGAAGAATGACATGAGAATCGAATCAATGGGATCGGAGCATCCGAGGGACGAGAAGCTGCGGAACAGTACACCGGTGGAACTAGAAGGACGCGCGTGGTACCTCCAAGGGACGAGAAGTTGGAGTAGAAGACTGCTCGAGGAGAAGGCCAGAGTTGGGTTTGGGTGAGTTCAACTCTGAAAGGCAGGAGGATCACCCAAGCGATAGGAGAAGAAGCTAGCGACCGGAGAAGGCGGCGGACGAGTCAACACTTGGCTGATTGGTCTGAGAGCCCAGACCACCAAGGTATCGAACATGCACCTTGTTGTAGTGGATCACTTTTTAGGTTCACATCAACAACGATCCAAGAGCTCAGACCGGTCTGGGCGCTCGGACATGAAAAATTCTATCTTCCAACCGTTGCAAAGCCGTTGCAAGAAGATAGTGTTGAAGGAATCTAGGTGCCCTAGGTTTTGATATTTGGGCAAAGGTTTAAGTTAGATTTATTGTTGTATTTGATATGCATTGTGAGTATGCAGGATACAGGTACAACAAGGAAAGTCCAAGTGTGATCTTGGCAAAGGAGGAAAGTCCAAGAATGAGTCTTGGCGGTGTAAGTCCAAGCATGTAGTCTTGGTAATGTAAGTCCAAGTGTGACTTGACAATGGATGAAGTCCCGGAGGTGAGGAGCCTCTTGGAAAAGGAAAACCCGACAATATGGACAAAGTCGAAGGAAGCTTCAGAAGGCAAGACGTGAAGGATAGAGAGACATCCGAGGGACGCGAGGCTGATGGAGGAGGCTAGAAGGCTAGGTCTAGGTTGGTCGGGCGAGGACGAGTGCATGAGAGAATGTACTCGAGGTAAAATCCTGGAATTAGGGTTTACTGCAGCAGTACTGCAGCGTTACTGTAGCAGTACTGTAGCAGTCGACTGATGACTGTAGCAGTCGACTGGTGCACTGTAAAGAGCCGTTGAGAGAGCCGTTGGACTGGCACCAGTCGACTGGTGCAAGGACCAGTTGACTGGTAACGTGCAAATCAGCTTACTGATTTGTTCCAAGCTCTATAAGAAGGAGCTTGGGATGGCCGGCCAAGGTGACGAAATTAGACTTGGTTAAAGCCTAATTAGTAGTCACCAAAGTGCTCAAGGATCTCTTGTGTCCAAGTGTTCTTGGTTGAAGTTGTGGTGAGGTTTCTCCACCCACAAGGAGCGGTTTGAGCTAGCCGGAGTTTTCGGGGACTAATCCACCGACGGATTGAGGGATCGTCCTCCTTACGGACAGCCGTAGAGTAGGAGCATCATCTCCGAACCACGTTACATCAACGCGCATTGGTTTGCTTGTTCTTTTCTTTATCTTTAGCTTTTGTATTCATAATTTGTATTGTATTATTCCACTTGCGCACTAACGAATACGTAGGAAGCCATCGATTTGGGTGAGACGCTATTCACCCCCCCTCTAGCGGCCACCGATCCTCCAACAGATAGAGTTTACCACACTGGAGGTGCTCAGATTACTAGCCAGGCGCCCGAAGTTCGCCACATCAGCAACGGATAGACTTGACCAGAGCTCTATAAATAGAGCCCCGGTTCACCTAGTTTAAAACAACACTTTCCCTGTACTTGAATTTCTATTCTGGTCTTCATTGTTTGAGCTATCAATGTCTTGTACAAGATTTCTCCACCTCCGACTTGTGTCGAAGGAGTCTACTTGTTGAGCTTCATTTGCCTTGGATTAGCAATATCTCCGGTTGCAAACTAAGTAAATCCTTTTTATTTCATACTTTATTTTATGCAGTTTAATTTTGTTTATTAAAGTATTTGTATAATTAACGTCGAAAGGAGAGAAAGGTACTTTGGTTTTAACTACAGAGATATTCATCCCCTCCCCCTCTAGCCGGCCACCAAGCGACCAACAATAGTATCCCTGATGATAGTGAAGGGGTTTCTAGGCGATGATGATGAACAACCATTGACAAGTAACTAGGGGTCTACAGAGGTGCTCATTATGACAAGAGTAGGAGATGAAGTTAATGAGGGAGCATGGAATGATCCGAAATCCCTGTGATCAATAAAAAGAAAAGTAGTCTCATCAAAAACCACATGCCAAGAAATAAATATTCTCCTTGTAGGAATATAAAGATAACGATAATCCTTGTGAGATAAGTTATGTTCCCAAAAAACACACTTGATGGATCTAAAAGCTAGCTTGTGGTAATTGTATGGGCAAGTAAGAGGAAAGTAGCTACACCCAAATATTTTAAGAGACTCATATTTAGAAGACTGTTGAAAGAGCATCTCAAATGGGGAATGATAATCCAATGTGATAGTGGGAAGTCAATTGATCAAGTATGTACAGTAAACAATACTTCATCCCAATAAAGCAATGGCATAAAGGCATGGGCTAGCATAGCAAGACCCATCTAAGTGATGTGACAAATCTTGCATTCAACGACTCCATTTTATTCATTCATGTGAGGACATGACAGGTGACTATTGAATATCTCATAGTTCAAGGAGATTGTTGACTATAGGAAATTCTCTCTCCCCCCTCCAAAAAAAAATCTGTTTGTCTTGTTTTGATCATTTTACTAAACAGATTTTCAACAAGAGTTCGAAATTAGAGAAAAATTAGAAGTACAATAGATTTGTGTTTAAGTGGATATATCCAAGAATAGCAACTAAAATCATCTATAAAACGTACAAAATATCAATACCCATTAGTAGAGAAACCAAACGATGACCACCCCAAACATCAAAATGTATTTGATCAAGAGGTCCTATAGTTCGAGACTAAGATAATGAAAAAGACCATTTATGGGCCATTCTAAATTGATATGGATCACAAAAAGAGATAATCATATTGCCTAGAATAAGTAGACCATACTAACAGATAAGACGAGCAACTGCAGCGAACGTCGGATGCCCTAGACGATGATATCATGTGTTGGTAGAAGAGTGCTCGCTAAGACAAAGATACTTTCTAGTAGAGGGCTCACCGGTCTGGGCTAGACGATATAGAGACCATCTTTAAGGATATCTCAAAGTAGTTCCACCTTCGTAGCTTGATGGTTAATAACACAAAAAAGTCTAATGAAATTAAAAAGGATACTATTATTAGTTGTAAAATGAGCAACACTAAATAGATTTTTTGTGATGACAGATACATGTAATATATTTCTAACCTGCAATAATCTGGCAGGGCTAAAAATAGACAAGTCACAAATATTTTATACAAAAAGAGTCATACCATTTCCAACAACAATTCGTGTTATACCTTGATATGAGTAGTGAACATGTAGGTTCTCTAAATCTACTATAAAATGATTGGTGGCACCTGAATCAATGTACTAATCACAATAATAGACTATGGCAGGTTCGACTAACATAGCTGATGGTGGTGGAGGAGAATTGAAATTCTTGTCAAAATGACATTGACACGATGCTGCAAAATGCCCCCCCCCCCCCCCCCCCCCTAATCTGCCAGGGCTAAAAAGAGTCATACCATTTCCAACAACAATTTGTGTTACCTTGATATGAGTAGTGAACATGTAGGTTCTCTAAATCTGCTATAAAATGATTGGTGGCGCCTGAATCAATGTACTAATCACGATAATAGACTATGGCAGGCTCGACTAACATAGCTGATGGTGGTGGAGGAGAATTGAAATTCTTGTCAAAATGACATTGACATAATGCTGCAAAATGCCCCGCCTCCCCCCCTCCCCCCTATTATTAGTTGTAAAATGAGCAACACTGAGTAAATTTTTAGTGATGGCAGACACATGTATTATATTTCGAACCTGCAATAATCTGGCAGGGCTAAAAATAGACAAGTCACAAATATTTTCTACAAAAAGAGTCATACCATTTCCAACAACAATTCGTGTTACCTTGATATGAGTAGTGAACATGTAGGTTCTCTAAATCTGCTATAAAATGATTGGTGGCGCCTGAATCAATGTACTAATCACGATAATAGACTATGACAGGTTCGACTAACATAGCTGATGGTGGTGGAGGATAAGTGCAATTCTTATCAAAATGACATTGACACGATGCTGCAAAATGGCCCGCCCCCCTCCCCCCAATCTAGATCTAGCATTAGTGCGATGTACAATAGTTAGTAGTGAAATGGCCAAACCTGTCACACAATTGACACATGGGTCATTTATTTCCATTATGCTAACCTCCGCGGTATGCACAACCCCCAATTGCTAATTATGGGCTGGGAGTCCATGGATTGTTATAAAAGGAGTTGGGCTCGGGTTCTTCAAATATTGGGCTTGTTACTAGCCAATGAAAAAGTGGAGGATGACCCGTGAGGGTTGTGAGCCCTTGAAGGGTTCGAAGAAGAGAGGCACTTAACGGAGGGTCCCCTGAAGTAGTGCCTATCTAGATTGGCACCTCAATGGAAATTTCTCCCAGACGATTTGAAACCTAGGGATACCATAGGAGATGACTCAATGGCGTGCAACTGCTCCAGTCGCTACTCGTGAGTAAGTAGCATGCTGGTTAACTCTTCTATGCTTACTCCTTCACTCTTAGTTGTTATGGAAACTACCATAGATTCATACTGGGGTCCAAGTCCTTCGAGAATATAGAGCACTAGATTGGTCTCTAGAACCCAATGTCTGACGCCCGTGAGATCATCCTAGATGGATTTCACCTTTTGTAAATTTCAGTCATGGACAACATGCCCTTCTTCACTATTTGTAGTTGGAGCCAAAGTTGCATGAGGCGTGCACCAGATTGTGAGACCACCATTTTCTCCAATGATGTCCATAAGCCCCTTAAGGTGGTGCAAGAGGGGACAACAACTTGACTCAAGACTTCTTCCGACAGTGTTGATAGAAGCCAACTGAGGAGACGTTGGTCTTACTGCTCCTAGATTATATATTTGAGTTTGGCTTTGATCTCCTCTACATTGGTTTCATTCCAAGTCACTATTGTCTCAGCTAGAATTACAGACTCCCTATAAACAAATTGAATAAGCAATGGTCTTTTAACATAGATACTACTTGGGATTTCTAGATAATATAATTCCTTTGTTTTAGTTTTGTCAATATTAAGGTAGTGAACGGTGCTGTAATAGTTGCTAGACATGTAGAGAACTAAAGGCAAGGTTATAAATGAACTAAACATTCGTGAACAAGCTTGGTGTTCGGCTTGGTAAGAGCTTATTTATATTTATTCAATATACACAAGATTAATTAAACAAACAAAATTGAACAGCTCGTTAAACTAAATAAACAAGTTTGAACACATATGTATTCATATTTTTAACGTTCATGAACAACGTTTGTGAACAATGTTCATGAACCATATTTATTAATAAAACTCTTTTCAATATGGTAAATAAATAATAAAATAAAATAAATAAATAATTTTAAATTATCAAGCTCAATAACTAATTAAACAACTAAAAGTTTAAACAATCAAAGAAGCTTGAATTGAGAGCTTGATAACATCTAATCGAACCAAGCTCAAGTTAAGCTCAAACTAAGCTTAAGCTAAGCTTGAATTGAGAACTCAATAACATCTAAACAAACTAGGCTCAAGCTAAACTTCAAACAAGCTCAAGCTCATAAAAAATAAACCAAACTATATTTGAACAATTATTTCAAAAACTTGGTTCATTTTAACTCGGCTCGGTTACCCTTATCAAACAAGTTTGAACACCCCAAAGTTCGGTTCAGCTTGGCTCGTTTACAGCCTTAGCTAGAGGGGAGGGGGGAATAGCTTATTTTGCTTCTTTGAAGATGATTTGCAGTGGAAAACTTGAAGCAATACTAACACTTTGATTTTATTTAGTATCCACCTCCTTAAGGTAACTAATCAAATGATTCACTCCTTATTCTCAGAGATGCACTATGAAAATTTCCTTTGTGGAGACAGAGAAGTCTCATACAAGCTCAAGCATAAGAAAATAACCAAGAAACACAAACTAGGTTTCAATGGAAATTAAAAATGACTTTACAACATGAACCTTACTTTGTTTGCTCTTTTCTTGCTTTACATTGCCTCTTGGTGGTGGAAAATACAGCATCACTTCTTCTCCAAACACCCAAGAACTTACTGAAACAAGTGTTGTTCAAATCTTTACCAAAACCTCTTTTCTAGGGTTAGTTTGACACCTCTTAATTGATTGACTTACCCCTAATCAATTGTCACGTCAGCTATAGAACGATTCTTTTTCGCCTTACTAATCAATGAGTGATCCATACCAATCAATTTGGTAGCTTATAATCGATTCCTAATCGATTCAGAAACTTTTTATCCTCGTGAGAATTTCTCAATTGATTCCAACACCTACTGTGCTATCGCAAACAAGCTTCAATTGAATACCTTAATCAATTGTTGAAGCTTGAATCAATTCCCCCCAATTGATTCCAAGCCCTTCTATTCTCATGTCAAAACACCCTTAATCGATTGTTCTAATTGATTAACACAAGGCCTAATCGATTCATTTCCTTACTATGCTAATCGATTAGAACATGTCCCAATTGATTAGGCATTGACCTTGGGCTAATCGATTGAGCTATTCTATTGCCCAACCCTAAACTCTAAACTCGATTTTAGGATTTCTTTGCCCAATCCTAAAGTTATCTTTAACTTGTTGGGACTTCCTGTTACCTAGCATTCGGTTATCCTTGACCTGCCAAAGCTTCTTTACCAAGTATTTAGTCAACCTTTGACCCATTTGGATTTTTCATCTCATGCCAAGTGTCTGGTCCTTCATGACCCACTTAGACTTACCATCTCATACAAAATGTCCAGTCCTCCATGATTCATTTGGACTTTTTTCTTGCCAACTTTTCATTGTACTTTTGATCATCAAGTGTCTGATCAACTTTTGACCCACTTGGATTTTTCTCTTGCCTAACCTTGCTAGGATTTTCTATTGACTAACCTCCAATTAGGTCTTCCACGACCTAGTTTCCAACTAGGTTTTCTATTGCCTAGCCCCGTTAGGACTTTCACTGCCCAGTTACTAACTAAGTCTTCACTGTCTAGGTTTGCTAGGACTTCCACTATCTAGTTCCCAACTAGGTCTTCACTGCCTAGCCCCGCTAGGACTACCCATTACCTAACTTCTAGTTAGGATTTTTCGTTGCTCAATCTTTAGTGTTGGAGCAATCCCAATGGTCCGTGCGACCATGTGTTTTGGTGTTTAGGCAAAGGGTTTAAGTTAGGTCACCCTTGTATTTGATATGTGTATGTGAGTGTGCAGGTATGCAGGATACACATGTGACTCAGGTTGATGACTTCAAGTCTGGTGAAGGATGGAGCATCTGAGGGACCATGGACAAGGCAACGAGAACAAGGGCCGATGGAAGCGACTTCGAGGCATACGCGAAGGATAACATTGGGGACGAGCCGCGGGCTTGAATGCATCCGAGGGACGAGAGCCAAAGAAAGTAGGCTTGAAGGCAAGAGGTCAAGGCTGCAAAGAAGCGTCAAGTGAGTCATAAGGGTGAGGGTATGAGTGCACGAGAAATTATACTCGGAGTAAAATCTTAGTTTTAGGGTTTTACTGTAGCGTTACCGTAACGTTATTGTAGCAGTACTGTAGCAGTCGACTGCATATTTTAGCAGTCGACTGGTGCAGTTGACCGCGCAGTCGACTGGGTGCGAACAGAATTGTTCTGTTTGTTCGGTCAGTGTGGATCAGTCGACTGCATGTTTTAGCAGTCGACGGCACCAGTCGACTGCTAGTTTTAGCAGTCGACTGGTATCGAGCCGTTGGAATGTAATGGTCGAATTTCCACAGAGGTCAGTCGACTGCATGTTTTGGCAGTCGACTGGTAGGCGGAATTTTCAACCCGTGGCCTATATAACCAAAGTTTGGGAGCTTGGTTATAGTTGATGAAATTAGACTTTGTTAAGGTCTAATTAGTAGTCTACAAGTGCTCAAGAGTTTCCCTTGTGTCCAAGAGGTCTTGGTGAGTTTGTGGTGAGGTTTCTCCACCCACAAGGAGGTTTGAGCTAGCCGGAAGTTTGTCGGGGGCTAATCCACCGACGGATAGGAATCATCCACCTCAAGGACACGCTGTGGAGTAGGAACAAGCAATCTCCGAACCACGTTAAATGATTGTGTAGCTTGGTTTGATTTCTTTCTTGTCTTTAGCTTTCTTTGTATTCATATTAGTTTGTATTTCCGCTGCGCAAACTAACAAGTGTAGGAAGCGAGTATTTGGGGGTGTCGTCTATCTAACCCCCCTTCAATGCGGCCACCGGTCTCTCACAAGTGGTATCAGAGCGAAGGTCACACTTCACCGGACTAATCACCGAGAAGAGCAAATACAAGAAGATGACCGGCTTGATTGAACCTCCAAAGTTTGAAGGAGGAAGCCTTAGGGACATCACCTATTGGATGATGAAGATGGAGATCTTCTTCAACACGGATTGGGACACTATAATGGTGGTAAATGAACCGTTCGAAGTCCCGAAGGATAAGAAAGGGAAGAAACTCCGACCGCGATATTGGATGGAGGAGCAAACCACACGGGCAAAGGCAAACTCAAAGGTAATGTCTATTTTGATTGATATTTTGCCTAATCATGTGATGACTCGTGTAGGTGAGTACGAGAATGCTCACGATTTGTGGAGCAAGATAAAGAAGGTTTAATGGGAAGAACCTATACCTACACTAGGCGAAGAAGAAAAAGAAAAATCCGAAGAAACGGATGTAGTAGCTCAAGAAGAGGAGGTGGAGCAACCGGAAGTTGAGCCATGCTCAACATTCGAGGAGGAGATGGAGGAAAAGGAAGATGAGGCATCATCAACATCCTCAAGAAGTGAAGAAAAATCCAAGACAACTGAAGAGGATGAAGAAGAGGTCTTGGAAGTGGTCAACCTAGCAAGCATCTCCACCGAAGTAAAGTCAAAGGACCACATAATATGCTTCGGGTGCAATGAGAAGGGGCACTACAAGAGTAGATGTCCTATGGGTAAGAAGAAGGTAAATCCTAAACCCAATCAAATTATTTTAGATACTAATGTGGGTTGTAGGAATGATGGTGTCAAGAAGAAGAAGGAGAAGAAATGACACATAGTGTGCTTCACATGTGGTGAGCGGGGTCATTACCACACCAAATGCCCAAGGAAGAAAGAAATCAAGAAGTTGACACATTTGAAGAAGGAGGAGAAGAAGTGGAGAAAGAATGAAGGCTCAAATCAAGGAGGAGCTTTAAGGGTAAGGAAGGTATACCCTAATTTGAATTGTAATTCAAATTTTCATTCTTCCAAGCATGCTAGGAAAAATAATGATTATCATTATGTATCAATGAAAAATTTTGGATTTAGATATCATGATAGAAGTAGGGTAATTGTCGATCAAAACCCTAGGAAATCTATGCATGAAAAATCTAGAAACAATAGACCTAGGGAGACCCAAGGCATTAATCCCAAGAAGGAGAGACATATGCCTAGAAAGGGTAGGTCTAGAAATGTCCAAGGTGGACATGTTGACTCTAGGTTTAGGAACCTAGAAAGGGAAAATCAAGGTTTGAAGTCAAAGCTTGATAATTTAGAGAAATTCCTTAAGAGATTCACTATTGGATCTAAGGGATTAAATATGGTGTTGGGTAGTCAAAGACCCAACAATGCTAGATCGAGTTTGGGATACCGATCTAGCACCTCAAAGGCCAAAGAAAGATCATATGCTAGGGTGACAAATGATCATGGAAAGGGAGGATCATCCAAAGCTAAGGGAAAGTCTTATGCTAGGGTTGCATATGATTATAGCAAGGAGAAGCCAATAAATGGCAAGGGAAAGCCATTTAAAGGTAAGGATAAACTAACCAAGGTTAAAAAGGTTAGATTTGTAGGCCAAGTGTCACCGGAGGTGCACCAATGTGGCCTAGCCATTGTGGATGAGTCACCTAGGGAGGTGACTAAGGTTAAGAGCTCTAGGGGGAGCTCAAAGAGTCAATTTGGGACCCATGACCAATGAATCTCAAGGGGGTTTTACTTGGGAGTCTAGACAAGCCATGGAATGTGCCAAGTGGTTTGGAAACGGACTTGAGTCTCAAACCTAGCTAGGGTTTTGACACAATTGGTTTATGTTTCATGCAAGAAATATGACAATTGGGGTTATATAGCATGAAAATTGGTTTTGGATGTATAGATGCCATATAAACCAATGTTAGGGATGCATTATGGGTTAGTATGGGCAAATGCATCAAGAGGAAATCAAAACTAGGACTTTAGGTTAAGGTTCAATTGAACTTTTTAACTAGTTTTGTGTTTTGTGTTAATCTTGGGATTGGTGATAGATATATTTATATATATATATTTCCCAAGTAGACATTAATATAATAGATCTCTCCACAAAATTTGGGATTTTTTTGGAGGTCTGTGGAATTTCTGGTACATTTCTGAAGTTGGCCAGAAAAGGCTAATTTTTTCATGAATAGTGTACCAGTCGACTGGTATAGTTACCAGTCGACTGGTAACAGTGTTTTTGAGCACAGAGTGTCTCTATAAGCTCGTTTTCATGGGGGCAGTCGACTGGTACTTCTTGCAGTCGACTGGTACTTCTTGCAGTCGACTGATATCAGTCTGAAAGTGTTTTCAGCACTGAATTTTGACCGGGTCAGCTCGTATAGATGTATGAGATCCATGAGGGATAAATACATGAGTTTAGGGTCAATTGGATGATAAGTTTTCAACAATTGGGATATTATTCGAAAGCATTTTGGATGTTAGGCAAAGGGGGAGAAGTAAGGTTTAGTTGGGAAAACCTTAGTGCCTTTGCGTAGAGGGAGCATTGGGATAGGTTCTTAAAAATCCCTGTGGGAAAATTCCTAGCTCAATGGGGAGCATAGGTGTAGGGGGAGCCTTGAGATAGGTTCCAGTGCATGATGCATTGTTTCGGCGTTGTAAGTCCAAGTGAGTAGCCTTGGCATCGTAAGTCCATTCGGCGGTGTAAGTCCAAGTGTGTAGCATTGGCAACGTAAGTCCATTTGTTTTAGCATATTATTTTGCTATTATGTTTTCCCTAACTTAAACGTATTGCCAAACATCAAAAAGGACAAGATTGTTGGAGCAATCCCAATGGTCCGTGCGACCATGTGTTTTGGTATTTGGGCAAAGGGTTTAAGTTAGGTTCACCCTTGTATTTGATATGTGTATGTGAGTGTGCAGGTATGCAGGATACACATGTGATTCAGGTTGATGGCTTCGAGTCCGGTGAAGGATGGAGCATCTGAGGGACCATAGACAAGGCAGCGAGGACAAGGGCCGAGGGAAGCGACTTCGAGGCATACGCGGAGGATGACATTGGGGACGAGCCGCGGGCTTGAATGCATCCGAGGGACGAGAGCCAAAGGAAGTAGACTTGAAGCCAAGAGGTCAAGGCTGTAAAGAAGCGTCAAGTGAGTCATAAGGGTGAGGGTACGAGTGCACGAGAGATTGTACTCGGAGTAAAATCTTAGTTTTAGGGTTTTACTGTAGCGTTACCGTAGCGTTACTATAACAGTACTGTAGCAGTCGACTGCATGTTTTAGCAGTCGACTGGTGCGAACAGAATTGTTCTGTTCGTTCGGTCAGTGTGGATCAGTCGACTGCATGTTTTAACAGTCGACTGCACCAGTCAACTGCTAGTTTTAGCAGTCGACTGGTATCGAGCCGTTGGGATGTAACGGTCAAATTTCCACAGAGGTCAGTCGACTGCATGTTTTGGCAGTCGACTGGTAGGCGGGATTTTCAACCCGTGGCCTATATAACCAAAGCTTGGGAGCTTTGTTATAGTTGATGAAATTAGACTTGGTTAAGGTCTAATTAGTAGTCTACAAGTGCTCAAGAGTTTCCCTTGTGTCCAAGAGGTCTTGGTGAGTTTGTGGTGAGGTTCCTCCACCCACAAGGAGGTTTGAGCTAGCCGGAAGTTTGCCAGGGGCTAATCCACCGACGGATATGGATCGTCCACCTCAAGGACACGCTGTGGAGTAAGAGCAAGTAATCTCTGAACCACGTTAATTGATTGTGTAGCTTGGTTTGATTTCTTTCTTGTCTTTAGCTTTCTTTGTATTCATATTAGTTTGTATTTCCGCTGCACAAACTAACAAGTGTAGGAAGCGAGTATTTGGGGGTGTTGTTTATCCAACCTCTCTTCAAGCCGGTCACCGGTCCCTCACATTTAGTTAGGACTTTCTTAGTCTACCATTAACCTTCCTGAATTCTCTCTCACATATTGTCAAATATCGAAATTCAAGCTCGAGCCAACTAGAGCTTAGTCAAACTAGTCAACTTTAACCCGAGGATGATTGCACCAACAATAGTTATTGTTACTTGCAAATTTCTGACCATAGGATCGTTGGAATTTTCCTTTCGCTCTGATACCAATATAGAAAAGTATATTGTATTAATTTTTAGCTCATGATCACAATGTGTTGTTGATACAATATTTATAGAGAAATAATGATAAGTAAAAAGGATCATGATAAATAATGATCATTAATTTGTGTGATTAGATATGATTCCTAAGAATTTGAAGATGATTACAATCTAGATCTGGAATCTTGAAAAGTATATCTCTTAACAAAACTTAATTTCTACTTCTATTTTGGATTGTAATAATGACTTGAACCAAATTAACTATGTAGTCTATATAAATATTATCTAAATGGACTTTCTTTTGAGATTTAAAATTTTTTAGGTCACTCTGTAATTATAAATAATGGGGTGACAACCCCACATAACTTTTTGCTTATTTTCAATTTAAAGCATTGCGAAGCTCTCACTTATTGATTTTCATTGAATTGGAATTTATTAAGACAATTCCTTATGACATTCAAAAATTTATCAACTTCAATCTCAATATTATGGCATCTTCGAATCTTCTATATCTAAGATTTTTTAAGCATTGAGTCAGAGTTCGTTTTATCTATTTTATTAATTTAAATATTTTTTTCTTTCTTCAATTTATTATTAACGAGATATCCTTCTTATTTTTTTCCCATCGTATTCATCTTATCTAATAATGTTCTTTTTTATATACACATAGAGAATTTACTATTCGACTATTTATAACGTGACGGTCCAGTCCCATATAATTAATAATTTTTTTTCTTTCTTCAATTTATTATTAACGAGATATCCTTCTTATTTTTTTTCCCATCATATTCATCTTATCTCATAATGTTCTTGTTTTTTATACAGATAGAGAATGTACCATTCGACTATTTTTAACGTGACAATTTAGTCCCATATTTGATCCATGAGGTAAATTTTAAAAGTATGATAATCTTTTAAAGGTGTTAAAAAAAAAATTCGATCTAAGTTGATCTAAACAAAATTAGGTTCGGATTAAAAATTTTTGGATTCAAATTGGAGGGTTTTAGGTTAAAATGTTTTGGGTCAGATTCGAATTGACCCAAATTTAAGATATAGTAAATTTTTTAGAATTAAATCAAATTTTATTTTAAAAATTAAAATATTTATATATATATTAATATCAATAATGATAAATTATTGAGATAAAAATAAAAATCATAAGGAAAAAAGTAAAAAAAAAAATCATTTTGAATCAAAATTTTAAATTATTTGAGTCGGGTTTAAATTGGTTGGATTCGGTTTCAAATTTATAACTTTTAGATCGAATTCGAATTTAGATCAGATTTAGATTAGGATTTTAAATCTTTTTTTAATCCGACTCGAATTCAATCGTGATAAATATATTTTCCATGAAAATTAAATCGTAATTAGTTAGGAAATGCATTCTATCTTTTATCCGTACGCAAGTCCCGGGCCCGAGAGTGCCTTCTCTAGATTTATCTAGACAAAGATATTTCACTTTATTGATTGACATTTTTCATATTTGAGCCCAGTAATTTTTGTTTCCCCAAAATCATCCCTCGTTGCTTCAATACTAGAGCGAGCAACCACTCGTTGCTTCTTGGAATTCTAGGAGATAAGGGTGTTGTCAAGAAAAATACAGTAGCCTATGGTAGATCGACAGTCATCAGGGCAACTTGGCCAGTAAGCGTCAGAATAAGCTATTAGACCCAGAGAAGAGGAGGGTCAAATAGGAATACCATGGCATGTGGTATGCTGAAGATACCGAAGAATATGCTTGACAGTCACCTAGTGAGATGCAGTAGGATATTGCATAAACTGACATGCACAGTTGACGACAAATGTAAGTTCTGGGTATGTAAAAGTGAGATACTGAAGAGCACTAACAATACTCCAATAGGGATGAGGATCAACCAAGGGATCGCTATCATGATGAGAGAGAGATGACCCAGAGGCAACCAGAGTGTGAAGAGACTTAGATTGGTGCATTGGAGCCCTAGTTAACAGTTCAATAATATAGAAAAATTGGCAGAAGAACAAACCATGGGGGTGTGAGTCACTTCAACACTAAGGAAATAATGCAATTGACCCAGATCTTTAACGAGGAAAAGCTCATGCAGTGTGCCAATAGTATAGGTAATGCGAGATGATGAGTTGCTTGTAAAAATTATATTGTCTACATAAACCAGGATATATGTCGTTACCTTTGAAGACTAATAGACAAAGAAAGAAGAGTCTAATTTGGACTCGAGGAATCCAAGATTGAGCATGAGTTACGTAGCGTTGCATGACATTCTCTCGAAACTTGCTTCAGACCATATATAGCTTTGTGAAGATGGCAAACATGGTCCGGATAGTCAGGGTGAATAAAATCAAGAGACTGAGACATATATACTTATTCGCGCAATGTCCCGTGTAAGAAGACATTACTCATACCAAACTAATGAATGATTCATTCTCGAGAGATGCAAGAGCTAATATAGTACGAACTATAATGAGCTTAATCACAGGGCTAAAAGTCTCAACATAGTCAATGCCCGATTGTTGGTAAAAATCTTTGGCAACTAGACTAGCTTTTTGATGATCAATAGAGTCATCCACATTTTATTTCAATTTAATACCCATTTGCAGCCACAAGGTTTTGATAAGAGGTACAGGGAACCATAGACCATGTGCCATTGTTGATGAGAGCATTGTACTCCAATGTCATGACATCTTGCCAAGCAGAATCCTTATTGGCACCAGAAAAGTTAGTTAACTCAGAAGGGTTAGTAGTGACAAGATGGACACAAGGAAGAAGAAACCCAGTCTTAGTGCGAGTAGTCATGGGATGTAGAGAACAAGTAAGGGCCCTAAGAAGGCCTGTGCCAAAAGATGCCAGTGAAGAATCCGACGAGGATGGTAGAGAACAAGTAGGGGCCCTGAGAAGGCTCGTGTCAGACGATGTCAGTGGAGAATCTGAGAAGGATGGTACATCGGCTGAAGGGGTAGTTGTAAGTATCCTGTGTTGATTTTAATGTGATTAACCTAATCAAGTTAGGCTCTGCGTATTTGACGCCTTATGTCAGAGTGTACAGAGACTTAGGAACACAAGAAGTTGAGTGAAAAATACAGTGGATGAGAAGGATGACACGGGAATAGAGTCAAAGGGCTTGGTAAATTCGAGAGACGAGTAGAAGCTTCGGAAGGGTACACCAGCGAAGTGAGAATGACGTGCCTGACACTTCCGAGGGACGAGAAGCTGGAGTAGAAGGTTGCTCAAGGAGAAGGCCGGAGTTGAGTTCGGGTGTGCTCAACTTTGGAAGGCCGGAGGATCACCCAAGCGATCGGGCAAGAAGCTAGTGACCGGAGAAGGTGTTGGATTAGTCAGCACTTGGCTGACTGGTCTGGGCACCCGAACCATCTAGTCTGGGTGCCCAAACTACTAGGGTGTCGAACAAGCAGAGGAGATCCTCTGGACCGCTTTTTGTGATCCATAGGATGATTCCTTTGTATTTATTGGTGGGATGGATGACTCATACTTGTAAAATAGGTGGGGACCATCCATCCCCACCAATGAATGTAAAGGGACCATCCTATGGACTGCAAAAAGCGGTCCAGAGGATTCAACCTCGTCGAACAGGTGTCTTGTCACAGTGGATCACTTTTTTTGTACACGTCAGCAATGGTCCAAGTGCCCGGACCAGTCCGGGTACCCAGACAAGAAAAATTCTATCTTCCAACCATTGTGAAGCTGTTATGTGGAGATAGAGTTTGCCACACTAGAGCCCTGGTTCACTTCGTTTAAAACAACACTTTCTCTGTACTCGAATTTCTATTCTGTTCTTCATTATTTGAGATGTCAACGTCTTGTAGGAGGTTTCTCCACCTTCAACTTGTGTTGAAGAAGGAGTCTATTAGTTGAGCTTCATTTACCTTGGATTAGCAACCTCCCCAATTGTAAACCAAGTAAATTCTTTTTGACTTGTACTTTATTTTATGCATTTTAATTTTGTTTATTAAAGTGTTGTATAACTAACGTCTAAAGGAGAGAAAGTTACTTTGGTTTTAACTACAGAGCTATTCATCCCACTCTAGTCAGCCACCAGGAATCAACAATTAGTATCGGAGCAAGGGAGCTTTAGAACGACTAACCGCCGACCAAAACAAAGAAAACCATGATCGGACCAAACATTAATCCGCCAATGTTTGAGGGGGAGTTCGCACACTGGAAACGTCGAATGGAGGTATTAAAAAAAATTGATTTTGAAATGCTTTTAATAATCAAATACAGTTTTGTAGTTCCTAAGGATTAACAAGGAGAAGAGAAAGAAGAATATCTTTAGACGAAGAAGGAGTAAAATGACTTCGTACCAATAGTAGAGTGGAATACCACCTGCTAAGTGTATTAATCGCCTCAAGAAGTCAACCACACACCTCAGCCAAAGAACTCTGAGATAAATTTTCTGGAGCTCCATGAAGGCACATTCGAAGCGAAACTTTCATGAAGGGATATTCTTCGGAGCTAACAAACCTCCGCTTGGAAAAAGGTGAGACGGTGGCTCAGCTACATGTGAAGATCAAGGAGCTAATCACCGGACTGATCAATCTTGGTGAAACGGTAACCAATCGAGACTTAGTCCACTACACGCTCAACGCCTTTCCCATAAGTACTCCAGAGTAGACCTCGATCATAGATGCATACTACATCTCCAAGGACTTGGAGGTAAGTACCTTAGAACTTTTTTTAACTTTAGAATTACATGAATCTAGATGTGTAGGTTTAAGAAAAGAGTCAAGTCAAAACCTGGCACTGAGAGCTAACAAGAAGGACGAACTCGAGTCAGACTCAGATCTTAATATAGACCAAGAACCATATAAGGTAAGAAAGTTTAAAAAGTTTTTTAAATCTAACAAGTTTAAAGAGATGTAGACTAAGAAAAATTCAAGGAGCAAATGAAAGGTTCAATGCTATAATTGTCAAAAAGGACACATAAAGGATGATTGCCCAGAGCTCAAGAAGGAGAAAGAAAAAGGGCCAAGGCGAACCAAACACAAGAATCTCAAGGCCACTTGGAATGAAAGTTCTTCATCCAAATTTGAGATAGAAGTCTATGTTGGACTGACACTAATGTCTAGTCATGAAGAACTAAGTAACTCAGAAGTTAGCATCAACGAAGGGGGAGCCACATCAGAAAAGTGTAGTGATACAGGGGGAATCAAGTTTCTAATCCGACATGGTAAGTGAGGTATGTCTCTTACCTCCTGATCAATTATATTTTGGAATAAAATCTATGTCTAAATCAATGTGTAAACTGAAACAAAAAAATGAAAGATTGATAAAGAAAAACTTAGAATTTAAAGTAACCCTAGCAAAAGCATGTCGATTTGAAGATTTCGACAAATTAAAAATTAAAAATAAAAAAAAAAAAAATTAAAGGATCAAATAGAAAAACTAGAAAATGGTGTTACATGTTCACATGTTCAAAATTTTAGAAACTTTCGAGAATTAAATTGGTATTTCAGATATCAAAAAAGTCAAATTATATAGGTATCACAAAATCTATTTCTAAAAAAGATCTTGTCAATCCAGTATGTAGAAACCTATATTGAGTTCCAAAATCATATCTAGTTTAAATTCTTTTAAATTTAATTGATTTGCTAGACTAGAAATTACTTTAGTTAGAAAAATATTTTTTGTGCAAACTTTCTGTTAGAATATTTTGTTCAAAATTTTTATAGTGATAGGACAGTAGTCTTCTGTTAAAATATTTTTTTTTAAAAAAATTCTAACCATTACTAAATTTTCTACTATTTTTTCCAAAATATTATTTTTTAATATTGAAAATTATCAAAATTTATTTTTTATGCTGATATACTTTCTATTTTACATAATTATAAAAATTTACAGAATTTTTTAAGCTCAAAATCTATTTTAAATATTTTTTCAATAAAATACATCTCTCTGTATAAAATAATTTATTACTACTTACATTAATTATGATTATTAGTGAAAATTTTATTAATATTCTAGATTATTGTGTTTAACACTGATAATAATTTTTTGAAAAAAGGTATTTCAGATATCAAAAGAGTCAAATTATAAAAGTATCACAAAATCTATTTCTAAAAAAGAACTTGTCAATCCGTAGGAACCCATATTGAGTTCCAAAATTATATCTAGTTTAGATTCTTTTAAATTTAATTGATTTGCTAGATTATAAATTGCTTTAGTTAGAAAAATATTTTTTGTGTAAACTTTCTATTAGAATATTTTGTTCAAAATTTTTACAGTGATAGGATAGTAAATCTTCTATTAGAATATTTTTTTAAAAAATTTCTAACCATTACTAAATTTTCTACTATTTTTTTCCAAAATATTATTTTTTAATATTAAAAATTATCAAAATTTATTTTTTCTGTTGATATACTTTCTATTTTACATAATTATAAAAATTTACAGAATTTTTTAAGCTCAAAATCTATTTTAAACATTTTTTCAATAAAATACATCTCTCTGTATAAAATAATTTATTACTATTTATATTAATTATGATTATTAGTGAAAATTTTATTAATATTCTAGATTATTATGTTTAACCGTGATAATAATTTTTAGAATTTTTCAAAGATTAAAAATAATATTAAAATTAGTTTTTCAAAAACAAAATTTTTAAATCGTAAAATATAGATTTTCAAAAAACATTTTTCATAATTTTTCTATGTTGCTTATATAACCCTTAGAAGTTTTTTTTTTCAAAATTATTTTTGATATTTATCACTATTTTTAATATGATAAAGGGAGAAAAATAAGATTAAATTTAGGGAAAGGAATTTTTTTTTTCAATTTATTGCATTGCATTTAATTTTGCATAGTCAATTGCCATTACTGTCTTGGATTAAACCCTAGCTTAACTTAGATTGATCATATCAAAAAGGGATAGATTGTAAGTATCCTGTGTTAGTTTTGATGTGATCAACCAAATCAAGTTAGGTTGTGCGTATGATGCCTTGCGTTTGAGTGTATAGAGACTTAGGAACGCAAGAAGTCGAGCGAAAGACACAGTGAATGAGAAGAATGACATGAGAATCGAGTCAATAGGATCGGAGCATCCGAGGGACGAGAAGCTGCGGAACAGTACACCGGTGGAACTAGAAGGACGCGCGTGGCACCTCCAAGGGATGAGAAGTTGGAGTAGAAGACTGCTCGAGGAAAAGGCCAGAGTTGGGTTTGGGTGAGTTCAACTTTGAAAGGCAGGAGGATCACCCAAGCAATCGGAGAAGAAGCTAGCGACTGGAGAAGGCGGCGGACTAGTCAACACTTGACTAACTAGTCTGAGAGCCCAAACCACCAGGGCACCGAACACGCACCTTGTTGTAGTGGATCACTTTTTAGGTTCACATCAGCAATGATCCAAGAGCTCGGACCGGTCTGGGCGCTCGGACATGAAAAATTCTATCTTCCAACCGGTTAGCAATGACTATTGAATATCTCATAGTTCAAGGAGATTGTTGACTATAGGAAATTCTCTCTCCCCCCCTCCAAAAAAAAAATCTGTTTGTCTTGTTTTGATCATTCTACTAAACAGATTTTCAACAAGAGTTCGAAATTAAAGAAAAATTAGAAGTACAATAGATTTGTGTTTAAGTGGATATATCCAAGAATAGCAACTAACATCATCTATAAAATGTACAAAATATCAATACCCATTAGTAGAGAAACCAAACGATGACCCCCAAACATCAAAATGTATTAGATCAAGAGGTCCTATAGTTTGAGACTAAGATAATGAAAAAGACCATTTATGGGCCATTCTAAATTGATATGGATCACAAAAAGAGATAATCATATTGCCTAAAATAAGTAGACCATACAAACAGATAAGACGAGCAACTGCAGTGAACGCCGGATGCCCTAGACGATGATATCATGTGTTGGTAGAAGAGTGCTCGCTAAGACAAAGAGACTTTCTAGTAGAGGGCTCACCGGTCTGGGCTAGACGATATAGAGACCATCTTTAAGGATATCTCAAAGTAGTTCCACCTTCGTAGCTTGATGCTTAATAACATAAAAAAGTCTAATGAAATTTAAAAAGGACACTATTATTAGTTGTAAAATGAGCAACACTAAGTAGATTTTTAGTGATGGCAGATACATGTAATATATTTCAAACCTGCAATAATCTGGCAGGGCTAAAAATAGACAAGTCACAAATATTTTATACAAAAAGAGTCATACCATTTCCAACAACAATTCGTGTTATACCTTGATATGAGTAGTGAACATGTAGGTTCTCTAAATCTGCTATAAAATGATTGGTGGCGCCTGAATCAATGTACTAATCACGATAATAGACTATGGAAGGTTCGACTAACATAGCTGATGGAGGTGGAGGAGAATTGAAATTCTTGTCAAAATGACATTGACATGATGCTGCAAAATGCCCCCCACATTCCAGATCTAGCATTAGTGCGATGTACAATAGTTAGTAGTGACATGGCCAAACCTGTCACACAATTGACACATGGGTCATTTATTTCCATTATGACAACCTTCGCGGTATGCACAACCCCCAATTGCTAATTATGGGTCGGGAGTCCATGGATTGTTATAAAAAGAGTTGGGCTCGGGTTCTCCAAATATTGGGCTTGTTACTAGCCAATGAAAAAGTGGAGGATGACCCGTGAGGGTTGTGAGCCCCTGAAGGGTTCGAAGAAGAGAGGCACATAACGGAGGGTCCCCTGAAGTAGTGCCTATCTAGATTGGCACCTCAGTGGAAATTTCTCACAGACGATTTGAAAGCTAGGGATGCCATAGGAGATGACTCAATGGCGTGCAACTGCTCCAGTCGCTACTCATGAGTAAGTAGCATGCTGGTTAACTCTTTTATGCTTACTCCTTCACTCTTAGTTGTTATGGAAACTACCATAGATTCATACTGGGGTCCAAGTCCTTCGAGAATATAGAGCACTAGATTGGTCTCTAGAACCCAATGTCTGACGCCCGTGAGATCATCCTAGATGGATTTCACCTTTTGTAAATTTCAGTCATGGACAACATGCCCTTCTTCACTGTTTGTAGTTGGAGCCAAAGTTGCATGAGGCGTGCACCAGATTGTGAGACCACCATTTTCTCCAATGATATCCATAAGCCCCTTAAGGTGGTGCAAGAGGGGACAACAACTTGACTCAAGACTTCTTCCGACAGTGTTGATAGAAGCCAACTGAGGAGACGTTGGTCTTACTGCTCCTAGATTGCATATTTGAGTTTGGCTTTGATCTCCTCTACATTGGTTTCATTCCGAGTTACTATTGTCTCAGCTAGAATTACAGACTCCCTATAAACAAATTGAATAAGCAATGGTCTTTTAGCACAGATAGTACTTGGGATTTCTATATAATATAATTCATTTGTTTTAGTTTTGTCAATATTAAGGTAGTGAACGGTGCTGTAATAGTTGCTAGACATGTAGAGAACTAGAGGCAGGGATATAAATGAACTAAATATTCGTGAACAAGCTTGGTGTTCGGCTTGGTAAGAGCTTATTTATATTTATTCAATATACACAAGATTAATTAAATAAACAAAATTGAACAGCTCGTTAAACTAAATAAATAAGCTTGAACACATATGTGTTCAGATTTTTAACGTTCGTGAACAATGTTCATGAACCATATTTATTAATAAAACTCTTTTCAATATGGTAAATAAATAATAAAATAAAATAAATAAATAATTTTAAATTATCAAGCTCAATAACTAATTAAACAACTAAAAGTTTAAACAATCAAAGAAGCTTGAATTGAGAGCTTGATAACATCTAATCGAACCAAGCTCAAGTTAAGCTCAAACTAAGCTTAAGCTAAGCTTGAATTGAGACCTCAATAACATCTAAACAAACCAAGCTCAAGCTAAACTTCAAACAAGCTGAAGCTCATAAAAAATAAACCAAACTATGTTTGAACAATTATTTCAAAAGCTTGGTTCATTTTAAGCTCGGCTCGGTTACCCTTATCAAACAAGCTTGAACACTCCAAAGTTCGGTTCGGCTTGGCTCGTTTACAACCCTAGCTAGAGTGGAGGGGTGAATAGCTTATTTTGCTTCTTTGAAGATGATTTGTAGTGGAAAACTTGAAGCAATAGTAACACTTTGATTTTATTTAGTATCCACCTCCTTAAGGTAACTAATCCAAGGATTCACTGCTTATTCTCAGAGATGCACTATGAAAATTTCCTTTGCGGAGACAGAGAAGTCTCATACAAGCTCAAGCATAAGAAAACAACCAAGAAACACAAACTAGGTTTAATTTCAATGGAAATTAAAAATGACTTTACAACATGAACCTTACTTTGTTTGCTCTTTTCTTGCTTTGGATTGCCTCTTGGTGGTGGAAAATACAACATCACTTCTTCTCCAAACACCCAAGAACTTACTGAAACAAGTGTTGTTCAAATCTTTACAAAAACCTCTTTTCTAGGGTTAATTCAACACCTCTTAATTGATTGACTTACCCCTAATCAATTGTCACGTCAGCTACAGAACGATTCTTTTTCGCCTTACTGATCGATGAGTGATCCATACCAATCAATTTGGTAGCTTATAATCGATTCCTAATTGATTCAGAAGCTTTTTATCCTCGTGAGAATTTCTCAATTGATTCCAACACTTACTGTGCTATCGCGAACAAGCTTCAATTGAATACCTTAATCAATTGTTGAAGCTTGAATCAATTCCCCCCCAATTGATTCCAAGCCCTTCTATTCTCATGTCAAAACACCCTTAATTGATTATTCTAATTGATTAACACAAGGCCTAATCGATTCATTTCCTTACTATGTTAATCGATTAGAACATGTCCCAATTGATTAGGCATTGACCTTGGGCTAATTGATTGAGCTAATCTATTGCCCAACCCTAAACTCTAAACTCGATTTTAGGATTTCTTTGCCCAATCCTAAAGTTATCTTTGACTTGTTGGGACTTTCCGTTACCTAGCATTTGGTTACCCTTGACCTGCCAAAGCTTCTTTACCAAGTATTTAGTCAACCTTTGACCCATTTGGACTTTTCATCTCATGCCAAGTGTGGTCCTTCATGACCCACTTGGACTTACCATCTTGTACCAAATGTCCGGTCCTCCATGATTCATTTGGACTTTTTTCTTGCCAACTTTTCATTGTACTTTCGATCATCAAGTGTCTGGTCAACTTTTGACCCACTTGGATTTTTCTCTTGCCTAACCTTGCTAGGATTTTCTATTGCCTAACCTTGCTAGGATTTTCTATTGCCTAACCTCCAATTAGGTCTTCCACTACCTAGTTTCCAACTAGGTTTTCTATTGCCTAGCCTCGTTAAGACTTTCACTGCTCAGTTACTAACTAAGTCTTCACTGTCTAGGTTTGCTAGGATTTCCACTATCTAGTTCCCAACTAGGTCTTCACTGCATAGCCCCGCTAGGACTGCCCGTTACCTAACTTCTAGTTAGGATTTTTCGTTGTTCAATCTTTAGTTAGGACTTTCTTAGTCTACCATTGACCTTCCTGAATTCTCTCTCACATATTGTCAAATATCAAAATTCAAACTCGAACCAATTAGAGCTTAGTCAAACTAGTCAACTTTGACCCGAGGATGATTGCACCAACAATAGTTATTATTACCTCCAAATTTTTGACCATAGGATCGTTGGAATTTTCCTTTCGCTCTAATACCAATATAGAAAAGTATATTGTATTAATTTTTAGCTCATGATCACAATGTGTTGTTGATACAATATTTATAGGGAAATAATGATAAGTAAAAAGGATCATGATAAATAATGATCATTAATTTGTGTGATTAGATATGATCCCTAAGAATTTGAAGATGATTGCAATCTGGATCTGGAATCTTGAAAAAGTATATCTCTTAACAAAACTTACTTTCTACTTCTATTTTGGTTTGTAATAATGACTTGAACCAAATTAACTAGGTAGTCTATATAAATATTATCTAAATGGACTTTCTTTTGAGATTTAAAATTTTTAGGTCACTCTGTAATTATAAATAATGGGGTGACAACCACACATAACTTTTTGCTTATTTTCAATTTAAAGCATTGTGAAACTCTCACTTATTGATTTTCATTGAATTAGAATTTATTAAGACAATTCCTTATGACATTCAAAAATTTATCAACTTCAATCTCAATATTATGGTATCCTCGAATCTTCTATATCTAAGATTTTTTAAGCATTGAGTCAGAGTTCGTTTTATCTATTTTATTAATTTAGATATTTTTTTTCTTTCTTCAATTTATTATTAACGAGATATCCTTCTTATTTTTTTCCATCATATTCATCTTAGCTCATAATGTTCTTTTTTATATACAAATAGAGAATTTACTATTCGACTATTTATAACGTGACGGTCCAGTCCCATATAATTAATAATTTTTTTTTCTTTCATCAATTTATTATTAACGAGATATCCTTCTTATTTTTTTTCCCATCATATTCATCTTATCTCATAATGTTCTTGTTTTTTATACAGATAGAGAATGTACCATTCGACTATTTTTAACGTGACGGTTTAATCCCATATTTCATCCATGAGGTAAATTTTAAAAGTATGATAATCTTTTAAGGGTGTCAAAGAAAAAAAATTCGATCTAAGTTGATCTAAACAAAATTAGGTTCGGATTAAAAATTTTTAGATTCGAATTGGAGGATTTTAGGTTGAAATTTTTTTGGTCGATTCAAATTGACCCAAATTTAAGATATAGTAATTTTTTTTAGAATTAAATCAAATTTTATTTTAAAAATTAAAATATTTATATATATATATTAATATCAATAATGATAAATTATTGAGATAAAAATAAAAATCATAAGGAAAGTAAAAAAAAACATTTTGAATCAAAATTTAAAATTATTTGAGTCGGGTTTAAATTGGTTGGATTCGGTTTCAAATTAATTAGAAGTTTTAGATCGAATTCGAATTTAGATCAGATTTAGATTAGGATTTTAAATCTTTTTTTAATCCGACTCGAATTCAATCTGATCCATTCGAAATGAGACCCTTACAACTCCTGACACGATATGCCTATTATTACCGGTAATTCAATCGTGATAAAAAATTAAATGGTAATTAGTTGAGAAATGCATTCTATCTTTTATCCGTACGCAAGTCCCGGGCCCGAGAGTGCCTTCTCTAGATTTATCTAGACAAAGATATTTCACTTTATTGATTGACATTTTTCATATTTGAGCCCAGTAATTTTTGTTTCCACAAAATCATCCCTCTATCAATTGAAATATCTTGTGTCTCATTTAATGAACAGAGAGCGACCTCTAACACTATGACTTTACCAGTACTTTAATCAAAGATTCCAGGAACGATGTGGATAGCTGCTTGTAAGTGGGGGAGTTGGTAAAGATAGAGACCGCCAAAACTCCTTCCCGTGGACATAATCAAACTCGTATTTAAATAGTAAATTGAAATAATGATGACGGAGCTAGCATTTCTTCCTCACCTCAAACCGACACATCACTAAGAAAGATGAAATGAGAAACGATGTCGCTTATCTTCTCAACATCTGACATCTAGCATCTCTCCCATTTAGCCGTAGATCTATTTATAGATATGTTATATTAATGATTTTTTATATCGATTTCATAGATATAACTATAAAGAGATATATATAAATATACAAACGTTAGATATATAATGAAGTAAATTTTAAATCGTTAATTTTTATAAATCGATCCTTGATAATTATGTTAAAAATATTATATATCTATCGTCTATATTAACCTCTAGCAAATCTCCTCGGATAGGTCTAGTAACTAACGTATGAGGTGTTGTACTAATCACTATTCTAAACGTTAGTAGCCGTCCATGATTTACCTCCTCCGTGTTGATCTTGAAATAAAGTGACGAAAACACTATAGACAAATATATTCGTCTTTATTTTTACCACAATATTAACCTTTAGCAACAACATCTCTCTCATTTAAAATATAGCCGTTTTCTTCGTGATGATTTACTTTGCATTTTTTTGTCACATGAAGTTAGTATCTTGTAATTTGTATGTGGATGATTTTCCTTGTGTTTTTTTAAAGTCAACTGTGTTGTTCAAAAGATTGATTTAGAAGTTGTATCGCCATTTCTTTAACAAAATCTTATCCTTATCCACTAGTTTTTACTGTCGCTGAGTCACGTTCCCTGTTGACGAAAAAAAATCTAGAGACATCACGTTGTTTACTTATTCAATGATTGATCTTTTTTGGCTTTTTTTTTTAAGTTGCTGATGACACAATAACTCGATGTAATTTTCTTACTTTAATTTAATGTCTAAATAATAAGTTTATGCATATTTTTTATTCAAATATTCTTGATAAATTTTTATTAGCACTTTCCTATATATATTTATTTCGGAAGTCTTCCCATAAAAAAATTCAATCCATCATCTTTAAAATTAATGTTAAATATATGATACTAATTAAGAAATATTTAAAAAAAATTAAACGATGACATATAAATTGAAAGACGAATAAATCATCATCGCACTGTAAAGTATTTTGCATAACAAGAAGTTAAACCTAACTCTTTTTCATTTTACATCTTCATTATTATGATGTCTAAAATATTGTACTTAAGAGAATTTAAGTCTCTGGGATTATAATACCATGATAAGATATTCAAGTTATCATCCAAATATCTATGATTTGAATCTCAATTATAATATATTTATAGAAATTTTTCCTTCGAATAAGAGACATAATTAAAAAATACGGAGCTTTTGAATTCATCATTATATAAATTTTTTGATTTATACTAATGAAAAATTTCTATAGAATAAAATCGATTATCCTAAGAATATTTAATAAAGAATTCAAACTATCCTCTCAGCTATTCTTCGCAGATTTTTACCACTGCATCAATCATGTATACGCACATTTATTTAATTTGCTTGTATATATATTACTTATGTTTATCAAAATATTTAAAATATAATAAAACACAAATTTTTATTAGAAAACTCAAATACTTTAAACCTAATACCTAATTAAGAATATATATATATATATATATATATATATATATATATATATATATATATATATATATTAAATCACCGACTGGAATATAAATTCAGTCAGAATTATCGACTAAATGTCAATTTCAATTGGTAATCACTGACTGAATTAAATTTAGTCGGCAAACCCAAAATATCGCATGTGTAGTTTAGGAGTTTTCCGACGGAATTAATATTCCGTCAAAAATTTCTGACTAAAATTGATATTTAGTCGGTAATCTCCAACTGAATTGGACATTCAGTCGGAGAATTACTAACTGAATTATATCTAGTCGAAAAACACAAATAGAAATTAGGGCACGACTTTCTCACGCGCACGCGACCTCCTCTCCTCTTCCTGACAATTGGTGAGCCCCTCTCCTATTCTCGACGATCGACAACCCCTCTCCTCTCCCGTTCTTGGCGATCGGCAACCTCCTCTCCTCTTCCCGGCAACTGGTGATTCGGAGTATGCTCCTCTCCTCCTACCTCCTCTCCTCTTCCCGACAACAGACGACTTGAAGTATGCTCCTCTCCTCCTCCCTCCTCTCTTCCTGTCAAGTTCTCACATGCACGTGAGCCGGCTCGTGGTCGGCCTCCGTAGGCTTGCTCGTGGTTGGCCACCGAAGGCCTGCTCGCGATAGGCTAGCCGCTGCAGTAGCCTACTTGCGGCTATCCGGTCATTGTAGGCCTGCTCGCGGCAGGTTGGTCGCTGTAGTAGCCTGCTCGCAGCTGGCCAGCCGCTGTAGTGTCTGCTCGCGGTCGGTCGACCATCGCAGTGGCCTACTCAAGATCAACCGACCGCCGAGTGGCCTGCTCGTGGCCGGTTGGCCACTATAATGGCCTACTGGCGGCCAGTCACCGCAGTGTCCTGCTTGCGATCGGTCGTCGCAGTGTCCTGCTCGCTGCCAGCCATAGTGCCCTACTCGCGACCGGTTGTAGTGCCCTGCTCACGACCGACCACAGGGGCCTGCTCACGGTCGATTGCAGGGGACTGCTTGCAGTCGCGACACGACCACGACTGACCGCAACAAGGGCCTGCTCGCGACCCTCCGTAGGCGCTTGCTCAGTTGTAGAGGTTCTTAATAGTTTCATTGCATATTTGTAGCTAATATCTATTTGTTTGAACCTCTTTAAACTCATGCAGAGGATCTCAAATATGTGAGACAAACAAAACTTAGATGTGATGTTCAGGTGAATTTGATGGTTTGCATGCCCATTGTTCTATAGATTAGATTTATTTTACTTGCATTATCTTTTGTTTATTAGAGTTAGTTTCATTATAAGTATTGCTATTTCATTTAATGATATCCTAAGCAATAACATGAGTTTATTAGAAATTTTAAGTTTATAATGATTCCCCAAGCAATAACATAAAATTCTAAATTTGTAATGATACCCTAAGCAATACTATTATATTCTAAATTTATCATTCATTTGCTTTAGTGTAGAAGGGATTTTCGATAATATGATACGTAGATCATGCGATGAAATTGAGCTCATAATGCTTTATTTAAGCTTATTTCAAATGATTCAAGTTTAATAATGTTTCAAATTATATTCTCGTTAGATAACAATGTATATAAATAAAGTTTGTACAATCGATTAGAAAATGAATTTATCAGAGATGATTTTATTGCTAAAGTTAAACACTTTGTAACTTTGCTACAAGTCATCCAACATGTATGAATGGTGCCAAGTTATGATGTCTGTGCAATTATAAAAATGTTAAAATAGAGTTTTTCGTGATGAGAATACTGTAAAAATGCATATATATATAAATAATTTTGTGTCAAATTACTACAATGGTACTGTCATTGAGAGCCTTATTTATATGAACCAATTGGACGTTATGGTGGTTTGTTATTTGGGACAACTGTTATCGCTCTTGAAATATCAACTAATATTGATATTGTAATACAATCAATTGTTCATGATGAGATAAATGTAGTTGATTATTTCAATATAGATGAAATACCAACACCTGAATATCAACAACTATATGAAATGCTAAAGGTTAGTGAAAGAGAAGTGTGAGAAGACATTCCTTGTAGTCATTCTCAACTATCAGCTACTACAAGGTTATTGAATTGAAAGTAGAACATTATTTTTCTGAAAGATGTTACGATGACATTTGTCAATTGATGTCAGAGTTGCTCCTTGCTGATAATATAATAACTGATAGCTTCTATGAAACAAAGAAATTGATCAGAGGTTTAGATTTGTTTATAGAGAAGATTGATTGTTGTATAAATAATTGCATGATATTTTGAAATAAAGATAGCGATATGAATGTGATCCTGTCCGAAGGCTGAATCAACGGACGACCTCACCCCTTTTTTTTTTTCATTTTTGGTTTCTATTTCCATTTCTCTTTTTCTTTTATTCTAAAAGAAAAATACTCATAGGTATAGCTTATCATTTCGTGAGTGTTACAGTATTTACCCACCGAAGTTCAAGGGAAAATTCGTGAACTGGAAGAAAAAGATGGATGTATTCTTTAAGACAGATTTTAATTTATTACTAATTATAAAATTTGGTTTTGTAGCACCAGAGGGCAAAGAATAATACTAATGGATGAAAAATGAGCAAGCCGACTTCGTGACAAATGGTAAATTAGAGTTTCATTTTCTTAGCACTTTGCCACCTCAAGAAGTCAGTTGCTGACGTGGGCCTTCGAATGCTAGTGCGAACTTCCGGCGATCCTACAAAGAAGTCAGGCCGGGAAGGGGTTCCCGGCGGCGACTCTCCGACGCTCAAGTCAGGCAAGCTAACAGTGAAGAAGTGGCTCCGAAAGTTGTAGAACGCGTACCTCTGGCGAAGTATAAGGCTCCTTATATAGAGCGGTAAAAGAGCTCACGCACACTTACCGAGGCAAATACGTGTCCTTAGCCCATACCTCGGTATGTGTTTGTCAGAAAGCTTACCTGACACCATACTGCTACAGTCCCGGCACGTCTTCGATGGGACAGCAGAACACCTTGCCGCCAGATTTGGAGTATGGCCTAGTCATAGGACTTGACAGCTGTCATAAGATGTTTCTTGTCCTTCTCTCCCTACTCAATGTCGGGATGTCCGGCCGGCCGGCACTCATCTCCCGTCCGGCCGGCCGGCACTCATCTCCCGTCCGGCCAGCCGGCACTCACATCATATCCGACCCTCCATATGCATCGGTATGCTGGGGAGATCCTCGGTAAGGTGCTATGTGGGGACTGCTAGCAGTATGTTACTTTATGTCTACGGCTGAGCATGACTTCCGCTCGGCCCTTCGTTACTGTTCAATCGAGCGTCGGAACCCTGACCCCTGTCAGGGCGCCTTTTACCATCGGTTATTTACCGACCGGCCGGCCGGGGGGTCGACCCATCCTTCTCCGGTCAGCCGACCGGTCCGCCCTTCTCCGAACGGCCACCTGGCCCTTTGACTTCCACGTGGCGTTGACCCCTCAAAATGGGGGTCCCCTGTTCTAACCGCCGGATCACTTGCCTCCCCCTCAAGTCTAGTCGAAGGAGGCGAAGTTCGACTGATTGGACTGCTGATCTGACTGGGTAACGGCCGCTGCATTAGTCCGCTCGGCCAGGCTTAGGGATGCTCATCCGTTCGGCGGTGTCTTGCCCGTGCCTTGTATTCCCTTGGAATCCATGCCGAATCCTCTCCCCTACTGCCAATCACGTGCGCTGCGCGCGGTAAGGGGCGCTCATTAAATGCGACCCGTGTCCTGCTGACACGTGGCGATCTCGCTTCTGTCAGCGTATGGCGGTGGCGTTACCTCTGATAGGACAGCCGCCGTTTGAAATGAACGGCTGGATGATGGCCTCGTTCTTCACAACCTGAATCGGACGGTGGAAGCTGCTTGCGGCCGACGTTATAAAGCTCGCGACTTCTCTTCTTCGCCGCATTTCGGCGTCATCGATCCCCGATGCCCCGTTGCTCCTTTCTTCTCTGGCGACCTCGAGGCCCCTTGCGACCATCCTTTTGCTCGTAAGCCTTTCTTTTCCTCGTTTCCTCCCTCCTTTTCTTCCTGTTAGTTGTCTCTATCATTCTGCCCCCTTCTTTCCTTGCTTTATTTCCTTTTCCTTTCATTCCGCGTTCGTTCCTTGCTTTATACCATGACTAGTACCTCACAGCCGACCGCCGGCGCTCCCGGTCTTTGGTACACGACCATGGAGAGCCGGTTTGATGAGGAGGACGCGCTGCGCCTCGCTCGGACCTATGAAATCCCTGCCGACCACCACATAGTATTAGCCACTCCCGCCGACCGGCCTCATGAACCACCGCCCGACACCGTTCTTTTCTTCCGAGACCAATTTTTGGCCGGACTACGCTTTCCACCCCATAAGTTTTTCTTGCAAGTTTGCAACTACTTTCGCATCCCGCTCGGCCAACTAGTTCCGAATTCAATCAGGCTGCTGAGCGGGGTGGTAGTTCTGTTTAAACTGAACAACATCCCGTTGGACCCCAAAGTGTTCCACTACTTCTACTACCCTAAGCAAGCCGAGTGGGGTACTTTCGTTTTCCAATCTAGGATAGGTTTTGTCCTTTTTGATAATATGCCGAGCTCCAACAAACACTGGAAGGAGCATTTTTTCTACATGCGTTTTCCCGAGCCACCGACCTTCCGTATCAAATGGCAAACAGCGATGCCAGCGCAACCGGAGCTCGGCAAGTTTAGGGGCGATCCGACCTACCTTCATGCAGCCGACCGGCTGGTCGGCCAGCGCTATCACATCGACAAGCTGCTCCTTTCGGGAGTACTGTATATATTCGGCTTGTCTTCTATCCCAGCCGATCTGCCTTGCAGCATGAGTAAGTTCTCTTATCTTCCCGTTTCTTTTGTTCTAACTGATTTATTCTTTGTTTCTTCAGCCGAGGTTATGTGGCGCGCAAAGGCTACCGAGCGGCTGAAACTGCGAGCCGCTGAGATCGAGGCGGCCAAGAATAGGGAGGTCGCCGAGCGGAGCTTGGCCTCAGTTGGTTCGGCCAGCGGAGAGGGTGAGGGGACTCAGAGTGTCCCCGAAGCCTTAGACGCTTCTGCCTCTCTAGGCGAGGCTGCGGGCGATATAGAGCCCTCTACTCAAGTCGAGGTAGAGGGCCGTTCGGCCGACGAAGTTCCCCTGGCAGCTCGGAAGCGCGGACGGCCAGAACCAGCCTCTCAACCCACTCCATCTGATGACCCGCAATCCGAGCGGGGCGATGAAGCTCCAGTGCTGTCCGGGACGGTCTCTATAGAGAGTACCCCCACGCCGCGCGGCTCTCCAAGGGCTACCTCTGAGGTGCCGCCCGCAAGTCCTCCGCGAACCATGCGTCGCCTTAGGCAATTGGGCGATCTTCCTTCCTCAAGTGGTGAGTCGTCCGGCAAAGCAGCTGCGCCCCAAGGTGATCCGAGCGGCCCGAGATTGATAAAAACTATCCTGCGCCTTCCGTCGGAGGAATATATGGCGGCTGCTGATCGGCCAGTGGTCCCCGAGCAGCAGATCACCCTTACGGGCCCTCTTGCCAAAGCCTGGGAGGATGCTCGGCTCCGAATTGCTATGATGACTCCCGGTCAGCTAGGCGACAACAATTTACAACAGGCGACCGGGGTATATTCTTTGCCTTGTTAGTTGTTTGGATTTAGTTTCTAACTTGCTCCTATCTGTTTGCAGAATTGGGTGGAGCAGATTGCAATCAGCAATCGCCTGGCCGAATTGGAGGACGAGCTGAAAAAGCTCAAAGCAGCAGGAGAAAGTAGACAGTCAACGACCGCTCTGGAGAAGGCCAAAAAGCTGCTGGAAGCCGAACGGGGTAAGTCCTCCGGCTTGTCGAGCGAAGTGGCTCGACTCGAGGCTTTGGTCAAGCAGCGGGACAAGGAGATAAAGACCGCGACCACCCGGAAGCGCCAAGCCATCGACGACATGGATATGATGAAGGTAGAGAACCGGGGGCTAGAGCAGCGAGTGAAGGAATTAGACGCCTTGCTCAAGACTGAACGGGAGGGCCGCTCGGCCGACCAGGTTAAAGCGGAAGGGGCTTTGAAAGATCTTCAGGCGGCCCTTGACGCTTCCAGAGCCACTCTTAAGGAATATCAAGATGGGGAGCCCGGTCGGTCGGCGGAAGCGCGCAAAGCATTCGTCCGCTCGGATGAATTTGGCGAAAAGTTCAGCGACAAGCTGTCCTTAACTTTTGAAGAGGCGATCAAAGTGGCAGTGGAATATCTGAAGACCAAAGGCCACATACCTGCCGAGCTGTCCGTCCCCCCCGAATATTTGGCGGCCATGATGGGCTCCATCCCCGACTCTCTCTTTAACTTTGATGATAGTGAATGAGGGGTTTATGTAATTTCTCTAAGTGTGCAATCTTTTGTATGCCTGCCGTTCGGGGCGAATATTATAAATTTTGTCGGTCCTCTGTTCTGCGCAAACAAATTCTCTTCTTATGTTATTTGTTTGTTCGACCAGCATCAAATCTTTAACTTTTGCCTCGGTCCTAATTTTCTTGCGCCAAGTATATTTTATAATGGAGCCACTCGGCCACACGTTGCCTTTATTCTCGCCTTATCGGCAGGCCCGATCAGAGGTCGGCCTTTACAACCGAGCAGGACCTTGCAGAAAGTTATCCGTCCGGAGGATTTATAGACTCCGGTTGCTCGCCTTTTAACGTCGAATTTTATCGTCAGCGCCTGACGACCTTCCGCTCTGCAGGTTTATAGACGCCGACTCGTCTCTCGATATTTAACGTCGGAGCTCGACGGTCTTCCGCTCGGCGGGTTTATAGACGCCGGCTCGTCTCTCGATATTTAACGTCGGAGCTCGACGGTCTTCCGCTCGGCGGGTTTATAGACGCCGGCTCGTCTCTCGATATTTAACGTCGGAGCTTGACGGTCTTCCGCTCGGTGTGTTTATAGACGCCGGCTCGTCTCTCGATATTTAACGTCGGAGCTCGACGGTCTTCCGCTCGGCGGGTTTATAGGCTTCGGTCGTCCTCTATTTTTAACGCCGGAGCTCGACTCTTCCGCTCGGGTTTATAGACGCCGCTCGTCTCGATATTTAACGCCGGAGCTCGACGGTCTTCCGCCGGGGTGTTTATAGACGGCTGTCCTCTCGATATTTAACGCGAGTCGACGGTCTTCCGCTCGGCGGGTTTATAGACGCCGGCTCGCTCTCTATTTTTAACGCTGGAGCTCGGCGGTCTTCCGCTCAGCGGGTTTATAGACGCCGGTCCCTCGATATTTAACGCCGGAGCTCGACGGTCTTCCGCTTGGCGGGTTTATAGGCCGGCCTGTCTCTCAATTTTTAACGCCGGAGCTCGACGGTCTTCCGCCGAGGGTTTATAGGCTCGTCCTCTCGATATTTAACGTCGAGCTCGACGGTCTTCCGCTTCGCGTTTATAGACGCCGGCTCGTCTCTCGATATTTAACGTCGGAGCTCGACGGTCTTCCGCTCGGAGGGTTTATAGACGCCGGCTCGTCTCTCGATATTTAATGTCGGAGCTCGACGATTTTCCGCTCGGCGGGTTTATAGACGCCGGCTCGTCTCTCGATATTTAACGTCGGAGCTCGACGGCCTTAAAGGCTAACTTTGACACAGCCGCTCGGCGAACACATTAGCCATCCTTTAAATCATTTCTGCTTCCTGCATTACAAGGACATGGCCGACTAGAATATACACAAAAATGAGTTACATCAGTGCACCTTTCACCCAGCTCTATAAGGCTGGAGATGATTTGCTCTCCAAGGTCGGTCCAGCTGGCACCCGTCTTCATCCTCCAAATAATAAGCGCCCGAGCGGAGCTTTTCGATAACCTTGAAGGGGCCCGCCCAAGGAGCTTCCAGCTTGCCGACGTCGCCGACCGGCTTGACTTTCTTTCAGACAAGGTCGCCGACCTGGAATGATCTGGGTATTACGCGCCGGTTGTAGTTTTGCTTCATCCGTTGACGGTACGCCATCAGCCGGACGGACGCCTTGGCTCTTTCTTCTTCGACCAAATCCAGCTCCATGTTCCTCCGCTCGGCGTTGTCATCATCATAATTCTGGATCCGAGCGGACTCGACGCCAAGTTCGACAGGAATAACCGCTTCGCCACCATACACCAGATGGAAGGGCGTGACACCAGTTCCTTCCTTCGGTGTCGATCGGATGGCCCATAAGACGCCTGACACTTCATCCACCCAGCTACCTCCCATATGGTCAAGCCGAGCCCGCAAAATGTGAAGAATTTCCCGATTGGCTACTTCGGCTTGACCATTGCTTTGGGGATATGCCACGAACGTGAAGTGTTGTTTGATGTCATAGCTTTTGCACCAATCTTCAAGCAATTTTCCTGTGAATTGCCGCCCATTGTCGGAAATAAGTCGACGGGGGATGCCGAACGGACATATGATGTTCTGCCAGATAAACTTCTTGACCATCTGCTCGGTGATCTTGGCTAGCGGCTCGGCCTCCACCCATTTGGAAAAATAATCGACTGCCACTAGTAAAAATTTCCGCTGCCCGGTCGCCATAGGGAATGGACCCACAATATCCATTCCCCATTGGTCGAAGGGACAGGACACAGTGGCTGCTTTCATTTCTTCTGCCGGTCAGTGTGAGAAATTATGATACTTCTGGCAAGAAAGGCACGTCGCGACAGTCCGAGCGGCGTCTGTTTGCAGGGTTGCCCAGAAGTATCCGGCCAGCAGTATCTTCTTAGCCAGTGATCGCCCGCCTGGATGTCCTCCGCATGATCCTTGGTGCACTTCTTGGAGGATGTACGCCTCATCTTCCGAGCTCACGCATTTCAATAGAGGGCGGGAGAAAGCCTTCTTATAGAGTTGATCTCCAATAAGTGTGAACCGACCGGCCTTTCTCCTGAGAAGTTGGGCTTCATGGTGATCGGATGGCGTAGTTCCCGAGCGGAGAAACTCCATAATGGGTGTCCTCCAATCACTTGGGAATGTGAGGGCTTCCATCCGGTTGACGTGCGCCACCAAAGATACTTGTTCGATTGGCGACTGGGTGACGAACGACGTTATTGCACTTGCAAGTTTGACTAACTCATCGGCCGCTTGATTTTCCGCTCGGGGTATCTTTTAGATGATGACCTCTTTGAAATTGACTCTGAGCTTCTCAAAGGTTTCAGCATAGAGTTTGAGCCGAGCGTTGTTAATCTCAAAAGTACCAGAGAGCTGCTGAGCAGCCAACTGAGAATTTGAATGTATAGTCACCCGTCCGGCTCCCACATGCCGAGCTGCCTGCAAGCCGGCTATTAGGGCTTCATACTCAGCTTCATTGTTTGTAGCTCTATAATCCAGCCGGACGGATAAGTGCATCTTTTCTTCTTGGGGGAGAGAGCGGCAGTAGTCCAATCCCGCTTCCGAGCCGAGTGGATGATCCGTCCACAAATATTTTCCACATAGCTTCCGGCTCTGAATTCTGCACCTCAGTTACAAAATCTGCTAAGGACAGCGCTTTGATTGCCGAGCGGGGTTGATATTGAATGTCGAATTCACTCAACTCCGTTGTCCACTTAATAAGTCGTCCGGACGCTTCTGGATTCAATAATACTCGTCCGAGCGGGCTATTAGTTTTGACAATGATGGTATGCGCCAGGAAGTATGGACGAAGGCGCCGAGCGGCAAGGACCAGAGCGAAGGCTAACTTCTCGAGCCCAGTGTAGCGAGATTCAGCATCTTTTAAAATATGGCTCAGAAAATATACAGGCTCTTCTCCGCTCGCCCTGACTAATGCCGAGCCGACTGCTTGCTCATTTGAAGATAAATAGATACAAAGAGGCTCACCTACGGCTGGCTTGGCTAGCACAGGCAGAGAATTCAGATATGCCTTCAGTTCTTCGAACGCCCGATCGCATTCTTCGTCCCAGTGAAATTTAGTGGCCTTGCGCAATATTTTGAAAAAGGGCAGGCTCCGGTCGGCGGTCTTGGAGATGAATCTGGACAGAGCAGTTATCCGACCGGTCAGACGCTGCACTTCCCTCAGATTTCTTGGAGGCGGCATATCTTGTAGAGCTTTCACCTTGCTGGGATTTGCTTCGATACCCCGCTCGGTCACTATGTAACCCAAGAAACGCCCTCCTTTTGCTCCGAATAGACACTTCTGGGGATTTAGCTTGACTCCATATTTTCGTAGCATTCGGAAAGTTTCCTCCATGTCTTCGAAGAGATCGGCCGCTCGGGCGGACTTGATAAGAGTGTCGTCCACGTATACTTCTAGATTTCGTCCGATCTGCTCCTTGAACACTTTGTTCATTAGCCGCTGATATGTGGCTCCCGCATTCTTCAATCCGAACGACATCACATTATAGCAATAGGTGCCGTCGGCTGTAACGAAGCTGACTTTTTCTTGATCTTCACGGGCGAGCGACACCTGATGATAGCCTTGGTAAGCGTCGAGCATACATATCAGCTCGCAGCCTGTGGTGGAGTCCACCAGCTGATCGATCCGCGGCAGAGGATAAAAGTCTTTCGGGCAAGCTTTGTTGAGATCCCGAAAATCTATGCACACTCTCCACTTGTTGCCCGACTTGGAGACTAATACTACGTTTGCCAGCCAGCTTGGGAATTGAACCTCGCGTATATGGCCGGCCTCCAAAAGCTTCTCAACTTCCGCCCAGATGATGACATTTTGTTCGGCGCTGAAATCCCTTTTTCTCTGCTTCACCGGCTGAGCGTCCGGTCAGACATGTAGCTCGTGCTGCGCTATGCTCGGCGAAATTTCGGGCAGCTCGTGCGTTGACCAGACGAAGACATCACAGTTTTTCCGGAGGCATTTGATCACTTCCTGTTTCTGGCCTGCCTCCAGGTCGGACGCAACGAACGTTGTGGCCTCCGCTCGGGTCGGGTGAATCTGCACTTCCTCTTTTTCTTCATAAACTAGAGAGGGAGGCTTTTCAGTTATAGCGTTCACCTCGATCCGTGGCGACTTCCGAGCGGAATTGACTTCTACTCGGACCATCTCGACGTAGCATCGCCGAGCTGCTAGTTGATCTCCCCGTACTTCTCCCACTTTGTCCTCGACGGGGAACTTGATCTTCTGGTGGAAGGTGGAGACGGCCGCTCGGAACTCGCTGAGCGCCGGTCGTCCCAAAATGACGTTGGATGATGAGGGAGAGTCGACCACCACGAAGTTTGCTGTATGCGTCCTTCTAAGCGGCTCCTCTCCCAGCGATATGGCCAGCCGAATCTGTCCAATCGGCTGAACTTCATTGCCCGTAAACCCGTAAAGAGGGGTTGTCATGGGCAGCAGCTCGGCGCGGTCAATTTACAGTTGATCGAACGCCTTTTTGAATATGATGTTGACCGAGCTTCCTGTGTCAATAAAAACGCGGTGAATAGTATAGTTGGCTATTACCGCTTTGATGAGCAGAGCGTCGTCGTGGGGCACTTCAAGTCCTTCCAAGTCCCCGGGCCCGAAACTGATTTCGGGTCCACTCGCCCGCTCTTGGCTGCAGCCGACTGCATGGATCTGGAGCTGCCGGACGCTCGCCTTCCTTGCTCGGTTGGAGTCTCCTTCGGTCGGCCCACCAGCTATGATGTTGATCTCGCCCCGGGAAGTGTTGTTTTTTTTTCTTCCTCCCGGGTGAACGGTCTGGGACGTTCCCTAGACATCCGGAGATTCTCCCGCCTCGGAGAGCGATGCCGCTCGGGAATCTGTTGTTGTCGTCTGTCAGCTACCGTCCGATTGGCTTCACAAGGCCTCTGTCGCCTGTCGGCTGATGGCGACCGACGACCGCCGCCTCTGGGAACGGGGTGGGCGATTAGAGGAAGACTACGGCAATCCCTGGTGTTATGTGTGTCCGTCTGATGGAAGGATCAGAATATTGGGGTCCATCTCTTCTTTGGCTTGGGCCGCGCGGCATCTACCTCTTGCACGTGGGACCTAGCATGGGGGGAGCGGATTGCTTCGGCCCTTGGTCCTCTGGGTGGCTGATGAGCAGTGTGCGGCTTCCGTTCGGCAGGAGGAGCCCGCTCGGCTGGAGTTTCTTTTTTCCGGGCCGCTTGCGCTTCGCCCACGTTGATGTATTCGTTGGCCCGGTGTAGCATGTGGTCGTAGTCTCGGGGCGACTTTCGAATGAGTGATCGGAAGAAATCCCCATCCACGAGGCCTTGTGTGAAGGCATTCATCATGGTCTTCGAGGTGGCCGTTGGAATGTCCATGGCCACTTTTTTGAATCGCTGGATGTAGGCTCGCAGCGATTCGCGGGCTTCCTGTTTGATGGCAAACAGACTAACATTGATTTTTTGATAGCGCCGACTACTTGCGAAGTGGTGGAGGAAGGCCGTACGGAAGTCTTTGAAGCTTGTGATAGATCCGTCCGACAACCTCTGAAACCACCGTTGAGCTGATCCGGAGAGGGTGGTGAGGAAAACTCGACACTTCACCCCATCTGTGTATTGATGCAGGGTTGCAGTGTTATCAAATTTACCCAAATGATCATCCGGGTCGCTGGTTTCATTGTACTCGCCGATCGTCGGAGGCACATAGTGCTTGGGCAGAGGGTCTCGTAGAATAGCCTCTGAAAATTGGCGGTTGATCCGTTCGGGCGATGCGTCCGCTCGGGGGGCTTTCCCTTTTCTGCTATCTCGTCTTGGCATTTCATCCGAAGATGATCCCCGATCTCGATTAGTTGCTGTGGCTTCAGGAGTGCGGAATAGAGCTCGGTGGAATGGAACCGTGGCCTGTGGTGCTTCCGCTCGGCCACCTGATGCTGATGTGGCTTGCTGCTCAGGCCGCTCGGCTGGTGCCTTCTGTTTTTGTTCCACAAGCTTAGCGGCCCTCAACTCGATCAGAGCGTCAAGTTCCTCCGTGGAAAGCGTCACCGTGTGCTGTCGTCCAGCCTCATCCATTGTTTCCGTTCGGATGCAGGAGCGTTCCCACAGACGGCGCCAAATTGATCCTGTCCGAAGGCTGAATCAACGGACACTGGGCACGTGGCGCTCTCCGGTTGCTGACGTGGGCCTTCGAATGCTGGTGCAAACTTCCGGCGATCCTGCAAAGAAGTCGGGCCGGGAAGGGGTTCCCGCCGGCGACCCTCCGACGCTCAAGTCAGGCAAGCTAACAGTGAAGAAGTGGCTCCGAAAGTTGTAGAACGCGTACCTCTGGCGAAGTATAAGGCTCCTTATATAGAGCGGTAAAAGAGCTCACACACACTTACCGAGGCAAATACGTGCCCTTAGTCCATACCTCGGTATGTGTTTGTCAGAAAGCTTACCTGACACCATACTGCTACAGTCCCGACACGTCTTCGATGGACAGCAGAACACCTTGCCGCCAGATTTGGAGTATGGCCTAGTCATAGGACTTGACAGCTGTCATAAGATGTTTCTTGTCCTTCTCTCCCTACTCAATGCCGGGACGTCCGGCCGGTCGGCACTCATCTCCCGTCCGGCCAGCCGGCACTCGTCCCACGTCTGGCCGGCCGGCACTCACATCACGTCCGGCCCTCCATATGCATCGGTATGCTGGGGAGATCCTCGGTAAGGTGCTATGTGGGGACTGCTAGCAGTATGTTACTTTATGTCTACGGCTGAGCATGACTTCCGCTCGGCCCTTCGTTACTGTTCAATCGAGCGCCGGAACCCCGACCCCTGGCGGGGCGCCTTTTACCATCGGTTATTTACCGACCGACGGGCCGGAGGGTCAGCCCATCCTTCTCCGGTCAGCTGACCGGTCCGCCCTTCTCCGAATGGCCACCTGGCCCTTTGACTTCCACGTGGCATTGACCCCTCAAAATGGGGGTCCTCTGTTCTAACCGCCGGATCAGAATGAATGCAAAATATGTACTCACCTTCGTTTTAAGCATCATACTCGCAACTAGGGAAGAAGAAGAAAAATATTGATTGGAAAGTGATGTATTATTTTTCGCTAATTGCTAGACTTCAGTGCTTGTATGCATATGCCGCTATAGCTTGCCACATGATGTGACATCATGAGCATGAGCACAAAGGAGGTATAATGTGTTATCCTTGTGATTATCCTGCATGGAAACATCTTGATATTGTATTTCCTTCCTTTGCAAGGGAACCATGTAATATGAGATTAGGACTTTATGCAGATGGATTTCAACCATTTGGTTAGTCGGGATAGCAATATCCATCTTGTCTAGTCATATTAATACTGTACAATTTACCACTATGAATGTACATAAAAGATGAATTTATGTTCCTTACTGTGTTTATTCCTAGTCCAACCAATTCCAAAGATAAGATAGATGCTTTTTTGCAACATCTGATTGCCGAGATGAATGAATTATGGAATGTAGGGTTGTTGACTTATGATATTGCAAGTAAAACTAATTTTACATTATATGCTGCCTTATTATGGATGATCAGTGATTTTTCAGCAAACTCAATATTGTCGGGATGAAGCATGACTGGTAAATTAGCATGCCCACATTGCATGGCAGAGTCTGATGCATTTTCATTACCTTGCAGTGGGAAGGTATTTTGGTTTGATAATTATCGTAAATTTTTATCAGTTGATCACCCTTTAAGGCGAAATAAGAAAAATTTTCTAAAGAATGTTGTAGTTAGAAAATCTCTCCCAATAATTCATGCTTAAGGTGAAGAAATCATTGAACAAATAGATAGTTATGGATTTCTCCTACTATCTCAGCCTAATTTTGATGAGATAAATAAATATCTTGTTAGGATGTGGAAGTGTAGTTAGAAGAAAAAGAGCATTTTCTAGGAGCTGTCTTATTGGAAGTATCTACTTATTTGACATAATATAGATGTGATGCACGTTGAGAAAATTTCTTTGATAATATCTTCAACACTGTGATGAATGTGCCTGGAAGAACTAAAGACACTGTAAAATCACATGAGGAATTAAAAGAACTAGTTAACATACTAGAGTTGCATCAAAATGAAACAACTAATAAATTTACAAAAGATTGTTATACATTGGACAAAGATAACAAACATGCTTTATGTAGTTGGTTGAAAGAAATTAAATTCACAGATGGATATGCTTCGAATATGACTCGATGTGTGGATATGAACAAGTTAAAGATGTTTAGAATGAAGAGTCATGATTGCCACGTATTCATGCAAAGACTTATTCCAATAGCTTTTATGATTTACTTTCCAATAATGTTTGGCAAGCACTTACAGAGTTGAGTCTGTTTTTCAGAGATTTGACAGCAAGGTGTATTATAACGGTTGATATGCTTCGGCTAGAAACAAACATTCCTCTCATACTTTGTAAGCTGGAGCACATATTTCTGCCTAATTTTTTTAATTCAATGAAACATCTACCAGTACATTTACCATATGAGGTACGAATAGCTAGTCTTGTGCAGTACAGATGGATGTATCCATTTGAACGATTTTTGAGAAAATTAAAGAATAATATTTGTAATAAAACAAGAGTTGATGGGTCAATATGTAATGTTTATCTGGTTGAATAAGTACAATATATTTATCCTTTAATATACTAAATTTTTAATTGTAGAAAAAATATATGTGGGAGGATAGACACAAGGCAAATTTGTAGCGACTTGAAATATTTATCGTGCCAAATTGTACAAAGACCTCTTATATTATATAAGAAGGAACAACACAAGGCTAACTTATGTATCCGACGAGATCTGGGGTGCATGGACGACCACTTGGTCTACAGAGAGATGACAGGCAAAAGCTCTAAAAGCTTGAGAAAATAGGAATACAGAGCCAAGTGACCCGAGCATTGGATTCACTCGACATACATCAAGATCCCGATCCATTGTTGAGTATGCTATAGATCTAACGAGTGTAATTTAAAGTTATATAAATAAATTTTTTATTTATTAACAAACTTGTATAATTTTGGCCCAACTTATTTGTATATGGAGGAATGCTCTTTAGAAAGATAACTCACTTGCTTGGAGATCTTTCTCAAGACTTACTAGAGAAAGGATGACACATATGTGATTTTCGATTTAAGAACATTGGAGTTTGAATAATTAATTTTATTATATTTAATCATTAATAATGATTAATTAGCTTTAGTAATTATATACAAGATATAAATCGTATATTTTTTCCATACAGGAGGAAATGACAAGTAGGATGACTCAAGCATCTTAGCCACCAGTAGAGGGAGAGGAGTCACAGGATCTATCCACCTAGCAAATAAATGATATTTATTATGATGTTGTAGGTGAAAGGACAAAGAACTCCTCCCTCTACAGCCTTAGCTCCTAGACTAAGGTGGTATTTGATTGGTTGAGGACTCCTAGGGGGTCGTGCTAATTCTTCTTCTTTTTCTTCTTCGATGGAGTCATTAAGAAAATAAAAGCAAGAATTGAAGACTCAATTGACTATGATGGATCAGAGGTGGACTACTCAGTCAGCGAACAATAAGTAGATATTGGCCCAGATGCGAACAATCATTACTTCATGGGCCCAGTTACAGCTCAAGTCACTAGATGGTATTGAGTCACAGGAGACTCGAGACCCATCATACCTCGCTGATGATTAGATTATTCTGAGGTATGTTCAACTACAACTTGATTTTTTTTATTTATCATACATAAATTTAGTAAAAATATTTATTCTATTTAGATATTTATCTTCAATTGTATTACATTTTTGTCAGGAATATACATTCACCATCATCATCCTCATTGAATATCCAAAATATAATCCAGGTATTTTTTTACATGTAAAATTAGTTATATATTTTTGAGTTATATATTATATTTGTATCAATTTATTTTAATCATAATCTCTTGTATTTGACTTTTATAGGATTGTATTTGAATATATGTGTAGGAGATGTATCATGTAAGTATTTTGAATATTTTATTTTGGACATTAGATACTTGTCATTCACTTTGGATAGTTATGATTCTGTGAGTATTTTGTATTTGGATAGTTATGATTATATTTTGTACTAAATTTTGGATAGTTATGATTGTATTTTGTATTGAATTTTGGATAGTTTGATTGTTTGTATGTTGTTAGCATGTTATATTCGTGAGTATGTTGTATGAATTGTGATTTATGTGTGGATTATGTTTGTGCGTTTGTGATGATTTTTATTGATATGAAAATTGTATATAGGATATGTTGTAAATATACTTTTTTTTTAAAAAAAATTATTTAATTTTACCGACGGAATAAATATTACATCGGTGATTTCCGATGAAAACTACCATTCCATCAGAAAATATCAAATATGTACAGTAGAATTTCGATATAATACCGAATGAATATGTAATTCAGTCATTATTTACCGACTGAATTCCTAATTTCGTCGATAGTTGATCGACTGAATTATAGATTAGTCGATAATTATCAACTGAAATTCAGATTCAGTTGGTATTTTTATTGCTTGAATTTGAATCAGTCAGTAAATTCCGTTATCCCACCGTCTAGATGTGCTGATGGGATAGTATTTCTGTCGTTAACTTCATCGACGGAAATTTAAATTCCATCGGAGAATACAGACTGAATATCAATTCTGTCAGTAAGTTGTATTTTTGACCTAATTGTTTTTGATATTACATATTCTGTCGTTATTCCGTCAGTAAACTCAAATACCGATAGTATTATGATGAAAATTTCAGTCGTTATTTGTTGTTATTTTGTAATGGAATGAATGATGCGAACACTTATGGTCTGTTTGGGAGGAGGTGAGGGAAGGGGAAGGAAGGGGAAGGGAAACTTTGAACCTCGTCTGGGAAGGAGTGAGGAAAGGGAAGGAAATGTAAGGAAGGGTAAGCTTTAACCTTCGTTATCCATGGAAAGAGAGATTTTCTTACATCCCGAATTGGGGTATAAGGAAGGGGAAGGAAAAACAAAATATTTTTTATTCCAATTTTATCCCTGTTCTTAATAGTTTGAGAAATATTTCAATTTCTAATTTTACTATGTCGTCGGAGTTCAATTTCCTCGCCTTCTTCACAGCTCGCTTTCTACCAGATTATTAGAGGAGGGATCCGACACGTCTTCTAACTGAATTGAAGGGAGAAACTATTTTTGTCATCAAAATTTAAGAGGATATCTACTATTTTTTAATTTTTCCATCAAATTTAATAAGTTTTTAAAGAATAAAAATTCTGCATTATCTTTCAAATTTTTTATTTAAGATTTCTAAAATCATTATTTTCATTATTTCCCATTTAATTATTTAATTATCGGTAATTCATTGTTTTGTTATGAATAGTATAAAAAATTAATTTTTTATTAAAAAAATAGCTAATTTAAATGATAATATAAAAATTAATTTTATTATTAAAAATATCTAATTTATATTTATAAAATAAATATTAATATTATAAAATTTTTTTAATTTAAAAAATAAGGATATTTTTGTAACTTTATTTATTTAACCTTCATTCCCTTTCCTTTCCTCCCAAACAAAGTAACATATATTACGTTAATGAACCTTCCATCCCTCCCAAAAAAGGAGAAGTTAAATACTTTACTTTCCCTCACTTCCCCTTCCTTCCCTTCCGTTAATGAACCTTCCCTCATTCTATCCAAACAGAGGATTAGTTAACTAAAAATATTAAAATACATTGTAATAGTGATGAAATATAATTAAAATTTATGATTAATTGTTTTCTATGATTTATGTTTTAAAACCTGAGTAGGCAACTTCAAGAATCTCTCATATTTTCAAGTCAATTAAGCAACAACGGAACAATCTCGATTGCACATAATTATATTTTAAAACCTGAGGCAGAGGCCTCTTGGGCCTCCCTCAGGTCCGGCCCTACGTGGAATGGCTCCTCTCAGTTCACCTTTCTTTCTCTCCGATCCCTCGTCCATTGACAAAGGAACTTGGATCACGCATATGAAATTATATTTAGTCGATTATTGGTTTTCTAAGAACAGATTAGACAAAGCGAGTTATATGCGAACACGTTCTTTGATTGCTAAAATATATGGGAACACGTTCTTTGATCCACCGATCGGGCAAATTTAGTCGTTTACGGTGTTTGCGATCCACCGTTGCCTTTGCCGCGGACGGACGATTCAGGTGTGACAAGAGCCAGCGGCGTGTCCGGCACATCGTACACCGTGGCGTCTCCCGCCTCGGACGCCGCCTCAGTCGTGTTCAATGCGTCGGCCTTGGGATCGTATCGCTGTATCACAAGAACCGACGCAACGGTTGAGAACTCCGGTGAGGCCAGATAGCTCCCCACGGGTCCCAGCTCCGCGCAGTCGGTCCTCTCCACCAGCGGAATCGCCGCCGGAGAGCGGCCAGCCAGGAACAGGTTGTACCGTCGAAGAAGCCCCTTGATGGCAGCTATAATCTTGACCCTGTCCTCCGCCTCCACCTCCTCGTACCTGGCTGACCCTTCCTCCGCCGCCGAGGAAGACGCCATCCTGGCCCTGAAGTTGGCGATGCACTCCTCGTCTTGCTCGAGGTCTTGTGGATTCGTGACCGACGGGGAGAATCGGAGGACCGTGAGGAGGATGCCCGGGTGCTCTGCCATGCGCGCGCCGTAGGCGAGGGCCTCGCGGTCGTCGGGGCCGCCGAAGAAGAGGACAGCGACTTCGAAGGAGACCTCGCTGGAGGGGACTTGAGTGGTGCCGCCGAGGCCTCGGTCGATGAGGATGGCAACGGAGCAGGGGGCTCGACGGAGTAACCGCTGATTGACGAGGTGGTAGGCGTGGCCAGTGGACTCGAGCGTGCCGTCCATACGCTGGACCTTGTGAAAGGGGAGGATAATGAGGGAAGCGCGCTTCCGCTGGGCGCTGGCGATGATGTCTTCGTGGATGGTGTCGAGGTCGGATATGGCCGTGAGGGGGCGGAGGGTGACGGAGCTGAGCTGGCGGTAGGCTTCGAAGGCGATCACCAACTGGTCGGCGTTGCCGCAGCCGCTCGCCTTGTTCCAGAAGGGCAGGCCGTTGCGGCGGGACTTGTGGACCATTGAAATGGCCGAGGAGCGCTCGGATAACTCCATGAGGTGCATGGCGTAGACGGTGAGGCTGCGGCGGCGGGTGCCTCGGGAACACTCCACCAGGCTTATCATGGTGGCGACGTTTCGATCGCTGCGGAAGCATGCCAGCACGCGGAACTCGCTGTCCATGTCGGACCGCTCCACCGTCCGGTGCTTGTATGGCGGCGCCCGCCGCGCTGGCTTGTAGATGGCCATCACGATCGGAGTGGTGATGAAGGTGGTGAACAGCGCCATTAGCACCATGATGGCGAACGTTTCGTCGTTCAGCACCTGTTCGATTATATGCGCGTGAGATTGAGAAAGCAAAGCAGAGAGAAAGAAGAGAGTGCGGTCTTCATGTCGATAGTCCTCGTCAGACCTTGCGATCTCTCCCGATGTTGAGGACGATGAGCTCGACGAGGCCCTTGGTGTTCATGAGGAAGCCGAGTGTGACGGCTTCGCGGACGGGGATCTTGGCAAGGAGGGCGGAGACGATAGTGCCGAGAATCTTGCCGATGCAGGCGTTGGTGATGACGAGGACGAGAAGACCCCAAGAGCGGCCGCCGCTGATGGTGGCGACGTTGGTCTTCAGGCCGCTCGAGACGAAGTAAAGCGGGAGGAAGAGACTGGTGACGAGGTCTTCGATCTTCTCAATCAGGATGCCCGCAAAAGGCCCGTCCTTGGGCACGACGACGCCGATGACGAAGGCGCCGAAGAGGGCGTGGATGCCTATGGCGTCGGTAGCGAACCCGGCAGCGAGGACGATGACGAGGGTGGCGCAGACGTAGGACTCCTTGATGGGCTCGCCTTCCGTGGTGCGGTGGGCCATCCAGTGGAGGACGGGGCGGACGAAGATGACGACGCCCGCCAGGAAGGCGATGCCTGTGAGGAGGACCCAGAGTGATACGATGGGGGACCCGGAGCCAGAGAGGGCGATGGCAAGCGCGAGGAGGACCCAGGCAGCGACGTCGTTGACTGCGGCGGCTGACATGGCCATGCGTCCGAGATCGGTGGTCAGGAGCTTGAGCTCGGCGAGGATGCGAGCGAGGACGGGGAAGGCGGTGATGGAGAGGGCGACGCCCATGAAGACGAGGAACGGGGCCTGGCGCGTGCCCTTGACGATGGTGGAGCTAAGGACGAAGGAGGTGCCGATGCCGAGGGCGAAGGGGAGGGTGATTCCCGCGAGCGCAATGGCCAGGGCGCCCTTTCCCGTCCGGCGGAGGGAGTGGACGTCAAGCTCGAGGCCGACGAGGAAGAGGAAGAAGATGAGGCCGATGTTCGCCAGCGTATCGAGCACCGTCAAGCTCTGCTTCGGGAACACGTTGCTCATGAACCTCTCGTTGCGGCCCAACGCCGACGGCCCGAGAAGAATTCCCCCCTGCGTGCCAATCAAAAATCAATCATGTCGAATTCCATCGGTATTTCTCTGATTTACGTCGTAGACGGAGAGCGACGTACGATGATCTCCGCGACGACGCGGGGCTGCCGCATGGGCCGGAGCAGGAAAGCGAGCCCGTGGGTGACGACGACCACCAGGCAGATCTGGAGGATGATCAGCGGCAGCGCGTGGTGCAGCGGGCTGTCGCCGTCCCACGATCCGTTCGACGTTACCGATATCGGCGCCGGGCAGTTGTTCGCCATCGCCATGCCCCCTCTCTTTGCCTTTACCTCAGTCAGGAATTTGATCGAACACCCGGCGGGTGCCTTGGCTGGGCGGGACTCCGGTTATTTATAATTGGTTATTTATAATTTAGTGGATTCGATAGGACACGTATCGGCACGCATGATTGCTTCGATCTGTTAACACGTTAATTTAATTATGATTTTTCTCCAATTTATTCTTATTTTAATGCTCATCTTTATTGAATGAAGAATGATGATTCTTACTTATTTTACATGTTAAATTATTATTTTTCACTAATGGTAAAAATGACTCATCCTTTAATTCATATTTTATCGACAAAAGGATCTGAGTTGCACCTTTGTTAACCGTGTTGATTTATTTATACTTTGGTTCTGCATATACGCCACAGAAATTGGCTCTTCTTATAAAATTAGTTGAAGGTCCACGGTCGACGTAGAGCAGCGTAGTTTATTGTTGTTTGATCGATTGTAGTTGTTTACATGCCTCTGAATCTCTGAGGTGTGGGACAAACACCATGTGGACCTTTGGCCTTGGTCAAATTCAGTTGGCTCCTTGATTCGAGAGATGGATCATTTTATTTATATTTTATTTATAGGTAGGATCTTATAGACCTTATCTATTATATAGATAGGGTTTATGAGATCCCACCTATTAACAATTATTGGTTCAGGAACATATCAAGGATTACGATTTAAAGGATCCGACTACTTGGATTCAGACTGAGGACCTCAGCTCAGCTCCAAATAAGATCAGTGGAGTGTACACATGCATTGACTTTCAAATACAAATCACTTGCTTCTGTTTAGATCACTCACTTGAATGAATCTCCCATCTAAATAATCTAAAATATAATGCTTTTAATTTTTTTATATTGTGTTCAAGATTAGTATGATTGATCTTGAAGATAGATGATTTTCTCCTGCTGTTCTATTTTTTGCCCATATAGAATTGATTGTTTGAACTCTATATATGACGGATAAATGTCAACAAAGTTAGTCCCAAACCTAGATGAAAGAAGAGGATTGCGTTAAATCATCTTCAATGTCATTAACTAATTACACACGGAATTAGCATAGAGAATTTGATCGACATGGAAGGTTCATTAGAGAAAATTTTATATCATACGTAGACATCCCTACTCATGTGAAAGAGGTTGTGATAGTTTATGAGTTCTGATAACGAGACTAGTGTGACATGACATTTATGGTTAGTTTTTGTCCTCATTAATTACTATAGTATGATGAGACATTGGTTTGTGGTGTATGTAATTGCTAAGTTTTCTTAGGGGGTGTTTGGTTATTTCCTAGGAATAGGAATTGGAATTGGAATGAGAATCATTGTATTATGGAATGAGAATTAGTATGAGTATAGATATCACTCTTAAAAATAATGTTTGGTTAGTTATATATTTTCTATCAGAATAAATCAAAATTTCTTTTTTTTACCCTTAAAGAAAAATAAGAGAAAAAAATTAGATGTGAGAGAAAGATGAATGTGAGAGAAAAATATGATAAAAGAGAATGATGAGAGAGAAAGTATGATGAAAGAGAAGTGTGATGAGAAAGAATGAAGAGAGAGAAAGTGTGATGAGATAAAATGAGAAAAGAGATTGTGATAGGAGAGAGCATGATGAGAGAGAAAATATGATGTGAGAGAACGTATGATATGAGAGGATGAAGAGAGAGAAAATGTAATGAGAAAAAAGAGGAGAGAGTGTGTGATGAGAGAGAAAGTATGATGAGAAAAAAAAGAGAACAGTGAGTGTGATGGGAGAGATTGAGGAGAGAGAAAGTATGATGAGAGAGAATATATTGAGGAAAAAAAATGAGGGAGTGTGACAAGAGAGATTGAGGAGAGAGAAAGTGTGATGAGAGCGAAAGTATAATGAGAAAAAAAGAGAAAAGAGAGTGTGATGGAAGAGATTGAGGAGAGAGAAAGTATGATGAGAGAAAGTATAATGAGAAAAAAAAGAAGGAAGAGAGTGCGATGGAAGAGATTGAGGAGAGAGAAAATATGATGAGAGAGAAAGTATAATGAGAAAAAAAGAGGAAAGAGAGTGTGATAGGAGAGATTAAGGAGAGAAAAAGTGTTTGATAAAATGATGAGAGAGAAAATATGATGAAAGAGAACAAGGAGAGAGAAGTGATATGAAAGAAAGAAATAAATAAATATATTTTGATATTTGATATTAAGGGAGAAAATTTTAGTTTTAGGTCAAGGGTATTTTTGGAATAAGGAAATATTTTAATTGATGAAAATAGGGTAATGACTCATTGAAGGGGAGGTACATGAGAATGAGTTATTATCCAATTTTAAGGATTCATTTCCTTATTTGTATTCTTATTCCTATAATCCAAACATTAACAATGACAATCAATGATTCTTATTCCTATTTCCCACTTCTATTCCCCTAAATCAAACGCCCCCTTATTCTTTTGCTTCCATTAATATTTCTTGTACCATTTGAATCCTTTTAATAGATGTGACTCATATTATTTTAAAATATATTTTTCAAATATTTATATTTATCATTACTGTTTCGATGAAAAGGTTGTTAGAAGAGTCGAACTCGACCACAAAAGTCCTAATTTTTTGATAAAATTCACCTAAAATCATAGGATTCATTAGTGTTTTGTTTTCGTCCCCGGGACAAGGATGAATTGACTAGTGTAGGATAGAGTTGTTATAATTAGTGTTTTGTTTTCTTCATCAAATTACAAAATTCAAAATATATATATATATATATATATATATATATATATATATATATATACACGGCATGAATAGTATGGTTACGTGCGATTTGACTGACTTGGACATGCCACATCAAAGAGAAAACATGTTAAAGGAAAAAAAAATGAAATCCAGTTCCACCGCTACAAATGTTGATCGTCATTTTTTCTCGCACCTCCTGTCGGCTACCGCTAATCTTCACTGGATGTCGATGGATCACCCCCCTAGATCGAGACCGGATTTCGATCGGATCACAACCAGAATCTAGTCGTTTCATGGCCAAAATCGACTGTAATGCTGGGGATATAGCGTTGTTGATTCTAGCCGTCATCCGGCCGAAATCCGATCGTGATCTAGTCAGAATTGCGCCAGAACCCCAAGGGTTCAGATTCCCCCTCAGGGTGTAGTTTCGGTTTGAGCAAGTGGCCGAAGGCTACTGGCGGTGGGTTGGCAGTGGTGGTCAGGTGGCGCCCGAGCGTCAAGCGGAAGGCCTACAAGTAGGTAGCAGTCGGTGGTTTTGGAGCTCATGGTGAGATCGGCGAAAAAGATGAGAAGCATTTTTTTTTTAATAAAAAAAATACGTGGCTTTTCTATAAGAAATGCGCCGCACTCAACCGTATTTAGAGAATCGAAGGTTAAATTCTCTCTTTTTTTTTTTAAATTTATTGATGGATTTCTTTTGACTTTGGATTGGTGAGTACAATTATTGCCAATAAGATTATAATATAATCAATTATTTGGAGTATGAAGATTAATTGGGACCATTTTATTAGTCAACTTTTTTTTGTTTGTTAATAGTCCAATGATGCCATTTGATAGCTGCACTCTTTGGTATTGACCTGGATAATTTTCCTCTAAGTTAATCATTCGTGCTCGCTAGGTCATCCATTGCTTGGTCCAAATTGATACGGGAAGTCAACGGGGTTAGCTACATCGATCCTTAGAAGTCGAACTCATAGAGATCTTTGAGATGGAGAGAGGAAATCTAATCACTTTTGATCAAAAGTCAACTTTTAATTAGTAGGTGAACTGTTCATAGCTATAATTGGAGAGATCCTCTTGACCACGACTCTTGTTTTGTACTTAGATCATAGGTTACTTATAGATAATGATGCGGAGATGAGGAGGAATCTACTATATGAAAAAGGTCATTATCATGATGAAAGTCAAAGTTAAGATAATTAATATTCAAATATTATGTAATGCGGTGATGAAGAGGGGTCTATCCTACGAAAAAGGTCATCATCATGGTGAAAGTCAAAGTCAAGATGATTAATGTTCAGATATCACCAGCCGATCGGGCTAGTGGGTCTCCCGATCAGGAGGAAGGGTGGCCGACTCGACATCACCTATGACTCGGCAACATGTCGAGCACCCGACGCTCAAAAGGGAGCACCAAAGGAGGCGGTGCACAGAAGCAGGATCGAGCAGTGACAGCTGATACGATGCATGTTCGTGGGGTCAGTAAGATGATGTGGTTAGAAGTCGAAATCACAGGATGGTCAGAAGTCAAGCTTACGTGGAGGTCAGAAGTCAAGCTTACATGGAGGTCAGAAGTCAGACTTACGTGGAGGTCAGAAGTCCAACCTCCATGGCCAGGGTCCAAGTCTCAGCTGAGGGGGTGGTCACAAGATAGGAGTATAAGTCGGACAAAGGCCAGCCCTGACAACGGTCAAGGACAGGGCCCACGGGCTCAGTACAGCTGAGGACTGAGCCCACAAGCCAAGGAAAGGTAAAGGAAAGAAGGCCCTTGGCGCAAAATAGATCTGGCGTACAGGTCGGGACATACAAGCCATGGATAACAGTAAACAGAAGCAGGTCGGGAGACAGACCTGGCGTACAGGTCGGGACATACAAGTCATGGATTACAGTAGACAGAAGCAGATCGGGAAACAGAACTGGAGTACAGGTCGGGACGTACAAGCCAGGGATAACAGTAAATAGAAGCAGGGAGCAAAACAAACCTGGCGTACAGGTTGGGACGTTCAAGCCCTGGATAACAGTAAACAGAAGCAGGTCGGGAGACAGACCTGACGTACAGGTCGGGGCATACAAGCCATGGATTACAGTAGGCAGAAGCAGGTCGGAAAACAGGCCTGGTGTACAGGTCGGGACGTACAAGCCATGGATAATAATAAACAGAAGCAGGTCGAGAAACAGACCTGGCGTACAGGTCAGGATGTACAAGCCATGGATAACAGTATACGAAAGCAGGTTGGGAAACAGACCGGTTGGGCAGGTCGGAACGTGCAAGTCATGGATAGCAGTAGACAAATGCAGGATAGGAAACAGATCGGTCGAGCAGGTCGGAACGTACAAGCCATGGATAACAGTAGACGAAAGCAGGTTGGGAAACAGACCGGTCGGGCAGGTCGGGACGTACAAGCCATTGATAACAGTAGACGAAAGCAGGTCGGGAAACAGACCGGTCGGGCAGGTCGGAACGTGAAAGCCATGGATAACAGTAGACAAATACAGGACAGAAAATAGATCGGTCGGCAGGTCGAAACGTACAAACCATGGATAACAGTAGACGAAAGCAGGTCGGGATACAGACCTAGAGTCCAGGCACTATCGGACAAACAAGACAAGGAATCGCAACTGCTCATCAGAAAATGTCAGAGAATCATCAGTGTGTCAGGGAATATGCTAACAGTCGGTGCTCATTCCCACTTTGGTTCTGATGCCAGCCTATCATGAGAAGCCACGTGTCATTCACCGCCAGACAAAGCCTGACAGCCGACATTCCCTGACACCTGCCAAGTCCTAGAAGCATCAGTTGCAGTATAAAAAGGGATGCTTTATACTTTATGCAGGTACGCTCACTCGTCATTTCTCACTAGTCTTTACTTTTCATCCTTTCTCTGTGTTTTTCTGGGGGAAAAGTACCTGACTTGAGCGTCGGAGGGCCTGACCCGGGGACTTTTCCCCTGATTTTTGGTCTCTAACGACTCGTGGGCTCGTCTGAGTGTGCGCAGAGCAGCAGCGTCATCGTCCTGGTCATCTTCCTTCGTTAGCCGCCCGTGCGAACCTTTCAGGGGGTGTCAGGTAGATCCGACGCTTCGGCGACTTTCCGTCAACTTCCAGTACACCAAGGCTCGCCTCCATCCGACTCAGCTTCCGGACGGGATCAACAGCAATCTTTGACATCAGTTGAGCGGACAGCAGAACGGAGGTCGAGCCGCTATCCTGCTCGGCTCAGTGACAGATAGTGCAGGACGATGGAGCTCAGCCGAGTGGCTATCTCGCTTGACCCAGTGGCAGCATGGGACATCGGAATCCCAATCGAGCGCCCATCCTGCTTAGCCCAACAATAGACAAAGCACGCTATCTTTCGACATCCTTTTGGGAGCTAGTGTCGCTAACAGGTGGCATGGTCAGACATAAGATCATACGGCGGAAGCTTCCACTGTCACTTCAGAGATATACTTGGCCTGTTAAGGTATTGTGTTAAGGGCACTTTACTGACTTGTCTTTTCAGGAAAAGCTTGGGAAGCGTGCTTGCTTTGAGAAGCGTGCATGCGCGTTACAAGAGCCCTATATAAAGAGAGGTCCAGACATCAGCGGAGGTATACGATATTCTACTGTTGCACTACAGTTCGCGCTGCTTATTCTTCTTCTTGCTTCGCTGGAGATTGACTTGAACGTTGGAGGGCCATCGCCTAGGACCCCTTCCTTGGCTCGGCTCTGACACTGCTTGTGTTGCAGGATGGAGCGGGGTCCACTAGAGGTCAACAAGAGTGCCGCATCCTCAGCATCCATCTCATCGACTTTCGAACAAAATCAAATATGATTTCATGAATCCCATCTATCTAACAAGTGGGACTATGGAACCTCCCATCTATGAATGAATTGATCCATCCTCTAGACTAAAAAGTACGGTTCAGGGTATCCGTGCTCCCTCTGGTCTACTTTTTTAGACAAGGGAATGATCCACAATATAATTGTGGTTGGATTGTGATCATGATTCGATTGTAATTGACTGTGATATCTTGTTGGATTTGCCTTCCTATCCATGTTGTAGTTTGGATCGGAGTAGGTGGCCGAAGGCTGTTGGCGGTGGAAAGGTGGTTGGGTATTCAGGCAGTGGACGGGGCAATCTCCGGCTCCCTAGCTCGATCTAAACTATAATTTGGATGATAATGTAAATTTAAAAAGAAATTATAACCAATTACGATCGACTACAATCTGATCATAATTATATCACAAGCCATTCTTTAATAATAATTGATCCGACGGTTAGAACAGGGGACCTCCATTTTGAGGGGTCAACGCCACGTGGAAGTCAAAGGTCCAGGTGGTCCATCGGAGAAGGATGAGCCGATCGGATTCATACGAGAAGGACGGACCGATTGACCGACAAGAGAACGATGGGCTGACCTCCCGACCGGCCGACCGGTGAATAACCGATGGCAAAAGGCGTCCCGACAGGAGTCGGGATTCCGACGCTCGATTGAACAGTAGCGAAGGGCCGAGCGGAAGTTATGCTCGACCGAAGACAAGGTGACACTGCTAGCAGTCCCCACAGCATCTTACCGAGGATCTCCCAGCATACCGAGGCATACGGAGAGTCGGACGGGATGTGAGTGCCGTCCGGCCGGGTGTAAGATGAGTGCCGGCCTGCCGGACGCCCCGTCCAGCCGGCCGGCCGGACACCCCGTCACGGGGTAGGGAGAGAAGGACAATTTATATCTTATGACAGCTGTCAAGTCCTATGACTAGGCCATACTCTTAATCTGGCGACGAAGTGTTCTGCTGTCCCATCGAAAGCGTGTCTGGACTGTAGCAGTATGGTGTCAGGTAAGCTCTCTGACAAACACATATCGAGGTATGAGCTAAGAACACGTGTTTGCCTCGGTATGTGTGCGTGAGTTCTTTCACCGCTCTATATAAGGAGCCCTATACTTCGCTGGAGGTACGCGTTCTACAACTTTGGGAGCCACTTCTTCACTGTTCGCTTACCTGACTTGTGCGTCGGAGGGTCACCGCCGGGAACCCCTTCCCGGCCCGACTTCTGTGCAGGTTCACCGGAGTTTCGTACGACCAATCGGAGATCCACGCCAGTAACTCGGAGAGCGCCACGTGTCCAGCGTCCATTGATTCAACTTTCGGACAGGATCAACAACAATAATAATAATAATAATAATAATAATAATAATAATAATAATAAATGGACTCCGGTCTTCTATTATCTGATGTAACAAGCAATTTATTAAATAACGTATATACGAGAAAATAAAAAAAAACGTTATTTAACAAATTACTGGTAGACATATTTGAAATCACTGAGTGAATTTAATCCAATTGATTTATCATACGGAAAAAACCAAACTTTAATTGTTTGTATTAAAAAATATATTTTTTATTAAAAATTTCTAATGTTAAATTTCATATAAAGTAAATTTTTAATATATTTTTTTTAAATATGCACAATGCTTTTTTCCCTCACTCTTATCTTGGGTTGTAAATAAAATAATTCGATGTTGGATTTAACAAAAATTTATTTATATTCATTTAATACACATAAAATTAATTAAATAAATATTTATTAATATTCATGAATAATATACATAAACAATATTTATAAACTACATTGATAAATAATGTTTAAATAAAATTTTAAAATAAATAACTTAATAAGCTAAGTAATCAATTAAATAAATAAAAATTTAAAACAATCAAATAAATTTGATTTACGAGCTTAATATCATCTAAATAAACTAAGTTTACACTCAAAAAATAAATAAAGTCAAACTTAACATTCATTTTAATAACTTGATTTATTTTAAAAAATATTTGACTAAACTTAGTTCGTATAATTTAAAAATTATTTTAAGAGCTTATAAGTTATTAGCATGTATAATTTAAAAATTATTTTAAGAATTTATAAATTGTTAGATCTTATTTAAAAAATAAAATATTAAAATATTTGAATGAATTTATTACAATAACCTATAGGTATTGTCATTGTTGTGTTTAGTATTATAAAATTTTTTATTAATAAAATTATCAAAAAAAAGATACAATATTATTAATAGAGGATTTTAAACTTTTTATTAATAGAAAATTTTGAACAAATTTTTACACCAGGAGAAAAAAAATTAAAAAGAAGTATTGATGGAGAAAATGACACAGCGTTGAAAAAAATTCGACATTAGCTTAGACTCAACTTAACTTGATTACCTTATCGAATAAATTTGATCCCACAGCTTGACTCAGCTTATTAATCCTACTAATACTATTGCCAAGATCAAATATCTATTAGCAAGAGCAAGAAGAAATAAAGTAATTAATACTTCAGATATAGAATGAAGAAGCACCGGCATTTGCTTATTGAAACAGAAAATTTTATAAGTTCAGCAAAAGAGATCAGATCAGATTGTTTCTACAAAAGCTCATACGGTGAGCATCAAACTGATGTCCATGACCTTATACCCTGAGGCCTCTGGGCAGAGGCGAGTTCCACCGACACGATGAACACTGACTTGCTGGCTTCCCTCAGATAGCGAACATCGCCGTTCATGAGCTTCAGCAGTTTCCGGCAGACTAGAAGACTGAGCCCCTCCTCAGACGGGGCCTCGCTATTTCCAAACATCTGGGACAGCAGTTCTTCTGGCACTCCGCCACCAGAATGTGTTATCCTAAGAGTCAAGAATGTAGGATTAAGATGACAAGGGGCACAAAACGAGCAAATTCGATGGCTAAAACTTCACGATATATTACTCCACATGGCCTAAGTTGTAACAAAAAGAAAACAACAATATGAACTGAGGAACCAGGAATATGCCGATGGGCCAGTATTTGTCGACTCGTAATGACAAATGATCCTAAAGTATGTAATTCCCTCCCCTCTATTGTATGAATAGTGTAGGTCGATTTAAGGGGTTACATTGGCAAAACCCTCTATTGTATTTAAACTCTGATATCAACATGACCATTGATGACTGACTACTCTAGCTGTTGTTGTAATGATCATAATTCTCAAGGTCCATCTTGAAAGGAATCCTCTGATCTTGAGAATTTGTAGATCTGACCAAATGTTTTCTCGTACAACCGAAGCAGAAACAAAATCCAGAAAAGAAGAGAGTCCAACAACCACCAACCAATTATTTCTGGAACAGAAGAGCTTGGGATGATCAATCGAGCCTTAGGGACCAACTAGAAGGGAAAAGAGGCATTAAAATGGGACAGAGAGAGCTTCACCACCATTAATGCAAATGCAATTTAGCCAAACAAAAACAGGAGCTGCTCCTTGTTGCTCGAGGAGCATCTTTCGGCGGATAAAAGAATGTCAAAAAGGTTTTGCTCCGAAAGCTAGTCCCTCACCAATCTAGACTAAATCCTACTTCCTAGGCATGTCAAGCACTCAGCCAAGTCTTGGTCACAGTCGAAGTCCCTATCGATGAGGGAATGCACCATCTACTAAACCACCAACATACTGCAGCTCAGTGAATAATTCATGTTTCTTAGCATCCGACTGAATGCGATAGACATTTATGAATGCTATAATCTGAGGTGAGCATGGATAAGCTAGGGAGATCAAGACAGTAGAATTAAGTTCATATGAATGCCGCTATTGGTCAATCTTGGCACATAAGTGCAAGCCGAACCTCCCAACTTGCCACAAGCAAGCCAAGACCAACTGAGAAGCAAAGTCCATAATGAGAATACCTTGGTCAATCTTGGTCACCTTAATCTACTCGTCCCCCCGCGAGTATCCGGTCACCCGACTTACCTTTAACTTCATTTAAGACCACCTCACATTACATCTGCTCCGGATCATAGCTCTGATACCATTTGTTGTGCCCAAAGGATATCCACATATCTCCACAATGACATGATATTGTCCACTTTCGACCTAGGCCTTCATGACTTTGCTCTTGGATTCTTTCCAAAAAGTCTCATGCCAATGGAGATATCCTACATCCTTTTAAATTCATGATCTTTACCAAATCTTCCAATGTGAGACTTTGATTGAATCCCAACACTTCCAACGACAATTCTACTTGAATAAAAAACTTCAGCTACATATTGTTTAGACAGAGGGTGAATGACCACCAATCCTTTCCTTTTCTCGTGATGATCATAGTGAGCTCGAGAATACCCATAGTTTGGTCCTCCGTGGCAATGGCGGATGCAAGATTACGAGTTTAGAAGGTAATGCCTTTTCAACAAAACCGTTGTGCCAAGCTAAGTGGTCAGAACGATTGCAAACCATTCCAAAATCTCTAGGCCTAGAACCTGAGACAAATTCTGAATGATTGTGTATTCCACATCTTTGCACTTGACACTAGTCCAGTTGAAGAGTCATGGCAGAGTCCAAATATAAAGCATGAGAAAATGGTCTAACAAATTAAATGTTTATGTTTATGTGAATAACTATTACAAACAACATTAAGACTACTATTTCACAAATATCTAAAGTTTGTAACTTTCTACTGATAAGTGATTCACTAGTAAATTAATGATACAACTCATGAGCATGAAGTTTGATGGGTGAAGAGTATGCAAAAGCTTATCATTAAGAAGACTAATATTGCAAAAAGATTGAAGACCTTAGAAATGGTTGAAAATGACTCCTTGGTTCAATTTATTAAGAATTGACCAGTAAGATTATTCAAGAGGAAAATTAAACTTCAGAATTTAGAAAGTCATTCCATGAACCTCACTATTCAAGGAGTTGGTAGATTTCTGAAAGCGAAGTGAAAGCAAAAGCCAAAAGTTTTAAGAAAAATAAAAGATTTGTCAAAGCTGCTCAGGTTGATAAAAAGGAACAAATTATTGACAAATACTAGTTCTGTAAACTGAAAATTCATGACCTAAAAGGTTTTGGAAAACTCTAAGCAGGAACTTCAGTAAAATGAGAGCCCGAAGGCATGCAAAATTATCGCAAAATGCAAGAACAAGTAAATGGCGACTTAAGCAATTTAATAGCAAAATTTTGGTCATAAAATGATCATTAAAACAAGATGCACAACCTAAAAGTCGTTACCGTATCATACCTCAGTTCAAGATGTATAACATGAAGAGATTTTCCCAACTGATCTTTGGCAAGATTAACGGCAAGCTCAATCTGACCACCAGCAGGGGAGGACTTAACAGACAAGAGCAAGAAATCGGCCAGTATTTGCTGAAGCCTAAGATTGTCACCATAAACACCCTCATTCATGGAGTCACCAGATATGTCGTAGATTATGCTGACTCCCTTTGCCTCACTAGCAATCATGACTTGGCTTACAGCAGTGACCACCACATCCTGGAGTGCAAACTCGACCATTTCGAGATCCAACCAACTGAATGCACGACAAAAAGGAAGAAGATCAAGACTAAAAAATAAACTGAATGGTTAGAGTTAGTTGTAGGATGAACAATACCTATCCATGATGCTCTCTAGATCCAAGTCATTGAGAATCTTATTTATCTGGCGCTGACACATAGTTCCAGTGTCGAGAAGTTGCTTCTGTTCATTGCACAATTCGGTATCTTCAAGTAACTTTCTTGTGTACATGATACCGGAAAGGGGATTCCTGATCTCATGCCTTATGTAAGAAAGTGCCTTCAATCTTTTCATCACGGCCTGTTCAGAAATTTGCTTCACATGGAGGACATGTTGCAGCTCATGGCTAGCAATGTGCAAAAAGCAAAAGATCCCTCTAATGACCCCTTCCTCGTCGACTTTCTTGCTCACCGACAATAGGCACTCTACAACCTTACCGTCGCGATTGATAAAACTAAAGGGAGACTTCTCGGTTTCCTGCCCAGTCATTGCATTGTTAACAATGATGCTGAGGTTCACATAGGCATCTTGACTCTTCATTCTGCAGAACGCAACATGACTTCCAAAAACCTCACCTAATAACATTTTATCAATCACTTCGTCTCTCTGCCATCCCGATAACTTGGTCATAGCTGCATTCCATTCCGAACACCATCCAAAAGCATCTGCACCGAATATCGGAGGAATCAGCGGGCTCGGATTGTGGATAATGGCTTTATAGTCTCCTTCAATCCGAGTGAACTTGTCCATCGCCATCTTATGACTAGTCATGTCTTGAGCCACAAAGCAAACACCAACTACGTTATCCTCGACATCACGACTCGCACAAGCATTCACAACCAATATGACCGGACCTTCGTCCTCCTTGGGACCATAAGTTTTCATTTGAAATTGCACATTTTGTTCCTCCTTCCCTGAATAACAAAAAGGAGATGTAACTTTATAATTGTTTCGAGGTGAAACAGAGGAGCGTAACCTTTACCTTGTAATGCCAAGTGAAGCATCCTCCTCACAGCATCGACCGAGCATTCTTCGACAAGTCCAAGTAAATGTTTCCCTATGGCCTTATCAACTGAAAGACCTGTAAGTTCAGCAATTTTGAGATTCCACCCATTTACGATACCATCGATATCTACAGCCAAAATTGGGGCGGTAGCTGTTTCGATTAGGCGGACCATTTCATTCGTCACTGCCTGTAGCTCCACCAGGCCTTCTAGCTTTAGGTCATTGATCTTGGAATCTAAAGTTTCCTGTTTGTTCAAATTGCCAGCTTCATTCAGAGTCCCCCTTAGTATAAGCTGCAGTGAGTGGATGGCATCCATCTCGTAGTCCATCCAAGAAGAGCTTTTCATTTTTACGACTTCAAGGAAAGCTTTGAACGACGATCTGGGGTGCATTCTCCGGCCATCATCCTTGTCAGCAGGGTCATGTTTCGCACCTCCCCATCGAACTTCAGAAGCGGTATGGGATCTGAACCAAAAGAGGACATCCTTAGAAGTTATCCTTGCAGCAGCCATTCCACAAGCATCATCACCAAGAGCTGAAGCACCCGGATATCCGGCATCCGAGAGGCTATCAGTACTCAAACCTGTCGAATCCATGTGATTCTCCGTGAGCCAGTAGGCGATGTCGCGAATCTGCGATTCAGTAGGCACCAAACCGAGTCGCCAGATCTTGTTCTGGTAAAGAAGTGCAGCACCATCACATTTTACCAGATCCATGATATTTGGAGTCTGAGTTACAATTCCTACAGGCGAAGTTTCTTTGAGGAGCATATCGCAGAGCAGGGTTTGGGTGCGCAGGATGTTCTTCTCTCGAATCTGGTTCTCTAGCTCGAACTCCTTGCTCACATGAATGGCGAACACCTGCATTAGGAACTCACAGGCATATCTCAAGGGGAAAGGTACAAACCTGGGGCTCTCGTTGTGGCACACGACGAGGCCCCAAAGCCTCTTCCTCTTCTGTTGCTGTTGCTCAGTCTCCGCGTCCTCGTTCTCTCCACTTTCGTTGACAGCCACGGCCATAACCAGCGATGCGATCGAGTTCATGTTCTCCATGTACTGCAAGTGACAGCTATGCGGTGCTCTGAGGGTGGAGCCGCAGAAGGTGATGTCGAAGGGAAGCTTGTCGTCTTGGTAGATCTTCACCGGCTTGGCGCGGCAATCGCAGATGATTCGCACTTTGTTCTTCATGAAAAGAAACCGAGCAGCCTGGGGAATGTCAGTCGCGGGATAATGCAGTCCCAGGTAAGGTTCGAGACCGGGTTTTGTGATCTCCGCGAAGACCTCGCCATGGTCGTCGTCGTGGAACTTGTAAACCATCACCCTGTCGTAGCCGGTGAGATCGAACACCTCTTCTATTACGGTATTGCAGAGCCTCTGCATGTTGCCACCGGGTAAAGATTGAAGCTTGGCTATGGCTTTTGCGGCGAGCTTGTAGGACTGCAGAGCGCCGGCGGCGGTCATGGGCACCTCGCTGGGCTTCACTGGCTCGAAGTCGATGATCAAGCAGCCGGTGACGCGATGCACGATAGCGTAGAAGGGCTTGCCGGATGTCTTGCAGTGGACTAGGATGGGGTTGAGGAGGGAGACCTCCACGAAGCCGAGGGCCTTCTGCAGCGCCGCCGTGCTAGGGGAGGTGAAGAGGGAGCGGACGTCGGTGCCGATGCCGAGCGTCGGGTGGTCGCCGACACTGGGGACGGTGTGGCTGACCATGGTAAGCATCTCCGGAGCGTTCTCGCTGTAGGCGATCACCTTGAAGGCCTTCTCGTCGAGAGCCAACAGGCATCCGAAGGGCTGGATGAGCTTCCCCTTCTGGATGTGCTGCAGGTAGGCCGTCACCTTCTCGCTCCGCCGCTCCTCCCCCGGCGTCTCGCGCAGCGCCGACACCGACTGCGAGTAGTCGAAGGACCCGCCGTACTCCTCGAATTCGGCGTCGAGCTTTGCGTCCACGGTGGTCTGCGCCACTATCCGCGCGCTGTGCCAGCTCCTGCTCGAGCTGGTGGACGACTGCGACGGCCGCGACGGCCGCGACGACGACATCTCCCTCACCGGCGTACAAGGCGGCGCCTTCGAGGATCAATCGCTGAAAGCTCCTACTGCAACGACCATTGGAGACTAGAAATCGATAGCAGAAAACAAGATCGGAATAAAATAAACAGACCTTTTACCGAGAAACAGCAGGCAAGCACTACGCTGATCTTCTCCCAATGGTTAAGATTGAAGTTTGAAATAAAATAAGAACAGGAACAACTTTTTTGGCCCCCTTTTTCGGAGGCTTTGAGCATGGCCCCAAGAACCAGTTGGCGTACGACTGTCCCCGATCTCGGTGCTCCCTCCTCCTTCCCCGAGAGAGGTAATGGGAGCTCCCGCTCACCAGAAGAGATAAGAGCACCAAGAAGGGCGTGCGGGCGGGCGCAGGGGAGAGTGTCGGCTCGTGCCTGACTCCACCTTTCGGGGACCGCTGACTCGAACCCATGTCCCTGCCCACGAGTCACAGCGATCCACTCGCGCCATTCCAGAACAGTGTCCGTGCAATTAAACTCGCGAAAAATTAATTAATTTTTGTCCCTCATCCGAGCGAGCTGCTACTGCCTAGTAGATAGATCTCCTCGCCCCGTTTGACCTAATTGCTTAAGTTTTCACCAGAGTAAACGTCAATTACAGGAGGCAAAAGGCGTGCCAGCGCTCGGAGACGCCGCCACCGCCATTGCCATCTTCGTCGGCCGCCGAAACAGAGAGGCGCTAAAACGAAGATTTCGGAGCCAGGCGTCGAGCGCCGGTTGGATCGAGCCGCGGGTCCAGCCAATATCAACTAGATTTCTCAGGATCTACCCCGAGCGCCGACGTCACCCACTGGGGCCGGCAGCTGGGGCCCGGCAGGTGGGGGTGACGTGGGGTTTCACGTGAAGATGGGTGCCATGCCAGAACTCCCATTCCCAATTAATTAGTTTGGCAGTGGCTCTGAAGGAAAACAATGGTCCATGTATTTTATTATTATTATTATTAACATTATTATTATTATTATTTCTCTCTTTTCACTGTCTAAATAAAAAAACAAAAAATGTGACGTGGACCGGCTCCTTCTTATCGTCTCAACTTTGTCTTTTATTTTTATTATTATTATTTTTAATATGCTCGTTATCCTCGCACTGCTCTGACGTCCCAACTGGGGGCACCACGTGGGATAAAAAAATAGCGATTATTATAATTATTATTATTAAATTTAAGTAATTTTAAACTAAATTAATAATTTTCATCTTTTCATCGATAATAATTTTAATAAGTTGAATTAAAAAATAATTTATTTTAATATATTATAGCCGGTGGAATAATTTTTTTTTTTTTGGATGAAAAAATATCGAATAAAAGTCAACAAATTGAGTCGTCTTTTAGATGCCTCACTTTGACAAGAGACAGATTTGATTAGGAAATTAATTGCATTTCAAATTCAGTAGCAAGAATCAGAATCCTGCTTACTTCTTAGGCTTTAAATCAGCTTGATACGTGCGTCATGCATAATAAAATACCACCTTGATACAAATGTTAAAGGTTTTTAAAATTTAATAAATATATTTTTATTTTTTTATACCTAGTAAATGTTTTATGTTTTGTATTAGATGTGATGGAATATTTATATTTAATTATTTGTGTCAGGTTTATCTAACAAATTAGAGATGGAAGTGATTGAGTTTGGATAATAAATGAAGAGTTTTGAACACGTGGAGAAGGTCCCAATTAAGACTCATTTATATTGGGGATATAGTACAGTGGGTATTTAGATTGTAACTTAAATTATAATTTAAATACTTGAATCTTTAATTATAATAAATTTATAAAAAATTTATACGTAATTAATGGATATTAACTTCTTGGCCGATCGTTATAAGTATTTTTCGATTTATTCAAATAATTTATAAAATAATAATTTTTATTATATATAATTAAGTGACTTATGAAGATTTAAAGAGTCCATTATTTATTTATTTATTTATTGTTAATTAGATATTCAAACTTTTAGTCCGATTAATTTTAAAGGTGGAGGGGCTTCTCGTCCATTTAAAGAGTTTATTATTAGTAGTTAATGTGTTGGTGAAGATTTAGACTTTTTATTTGATGATTAGGTCGACTTAACTTAATGACACACCTATTTGAATATTAGGGGAAAAAAGGAAGGTATCACGTCCCGACGCTTGCGTGGGCCCTAGCCCACTATTATATTATCACGCTTTCTCCTCTCTCCATTAAACCTTGTCGATGGTTGCTTCCTAATCTCTTCTATCGATCCATAGCCTATGCTATGTAGGCCTAATGTGCATTTGTTTTTAGGATGAAAAAAGTGTTTCTTTTACGGGTAAAATCAAAAGAGTTTTTTTTTCCCTTAAATGTCAAAGATATCGACACCATCAATTTTAAGTTGACCCAACTCGAGTTAATTTAAATTTAAATTTTAATATTTAATCAATATATTAGTAAAATATTAAATAAATAAAGATTGATTAGATACTTCATAGATAGAAAATTGATTAGATATTTAATAATAAAGAAATCAAGTTAGGTCAAGATTGGTTGGATGATTGATGATGTCAAAAGTTCAATATGAAGTTGACACAAGGATTCAAATAAATCAAAGTTGACTGGATACTTAACGATGTCAGAAGTCCGATAGAGAGTTAATATGAGAAGTTAAGTAGATCAAGATTAACTAGATATTTGACGATGTCAGAAGTCTAACGTGGTTTTGGCATGAGGCGAGAAAAGTCAAGGTGGGTCACGATTGACCGGACATCTGGTGATCGAAAGAGCAATAAGAAGTTGACACAAAGACGAGAAGTTCAAGTGGGTTATGGTTGACTGGACACTTGGCGATCAAAAGTCCAACACGAAGTTCGCATGAGAAGAAGAAAGTCCAAGTTGGTTATGGTTGACCAAACACTCGGTGATCGAAAGTCTAATAGATAGTTGGTAAGAGAAAAGTCAAAGTGGGTCACCATTGACCTGACATTTGGTCGAAAGTCTAATAGGAAGTTGGCATGAAATGAGGAAGTCCTGACAGAGCAAGCTTCCGAAGGCTATAACTTTTGACTCGGATATCAGAACAAGACAATTTTTATGCGAAACAGAGCTCATTTAGAAATATAAATAAATTACTATTTAACCAATTGATTGGTAGTCTATTTCGAGTGGACAGAATACTCCCAAATCACTCAAATTGATTAGTGGCTATCAATCGATTAGTACAATAGATTAACCAAGTATAAAATAATCGTTCTACAGGTTTAAACGATCGAATTTGATGTTAATCGATTGGTGAAGTTTAACAATCGATTAGTAGGTGAAAATCAACCTGAAAGCAATCCTACAAAAAAGTGTTTCGTGAAGATTTAAATGTACTAGTTCTTGGAGGTTTTAGAGCAAAGTGTTACTGTATTTCTAGACTAACAGGAGGCATTCTCAAGAAACAACAAGCATCCAAAGAAAAACTCAATTGTGTAAATGTGTTTCTTTTTATTTCGTTTATATCTTTGTATTTGCATGTGTTTGTTATAAGAACAACTTGTAAGAGGCTTCTCTGTCTCTGAAGGTATCCGAAAAGGATAAGTTCATAGTGGAGAGAGATCATTAGGAGTAGGGCCTTGGACTAGTCTCCTAAGAGATGGATACCAAGTAAAATCTTTAAGTTGTGCATGTAGAGCTAAGTTTAAAATTAAGATTTCCACTGTGCATTCAAATGGCGAGTATGGGATCAAAATGAGAAGCAATCAGAGATATTTACCCCCCTTTCTAGCTCGCACCAGTCTTAACAAATAGTATTAGAGCAAGGTCACTCTTCATCAGATTAACCTCCGTCAGAGGATAAAGCTAGAGGTAGAAGATAAAACTTAAATTTTTTAAGGAGTTAATGGGATTCAAGGACGGATTTGGATATGACACTCGAATTCCACCTCCTTTTAGACTAGAAGGGTTTGTTCAATGGAAATCAAGAATGGAGAACTTCTTGAAGATGAATATAGAGAAATGGTTTACTCTAACGGATGAATTTAAAGCTCCTAAAGACAAAAAGGGAAAACCCCTTCGGAAGAACAAATAGACGGAGGCTCAAATCAAGAGATCCAAGGTTCACAATAAGGTAACTAAGATTTTGACTAATTTGGTGTCTAATAATATTTTATGTAAGCTAGGTAACTACCAATATGTAAAAGAGCTATGGAATAAGTTGACCAAGCTCCATAAAAATTCATCATTGGAATAAAGTAAAGATGAACCTAAGGAGGGAGATTTGTTGACACTAGAGCACGATGACTCAGAGGTTGAGAGGTGCTTAACATCCGAGATGGAAGATGAAGAAACACCTACCTCAAAGATTGAAAGGGAGAGCTCATTGACTTTGGAATAGAAAGAACCCTCAACTTCCAGAGCCAATGAGGAAGAAAAATTTGTCACCTCTATGAGTGAAGATATCACAGTTTCAATAGTTAAAAATAAAGATCATATTACAATTTTCAAATAATCCTGGAAACTTTCAAAAATTTTAAATTTCTCCTAACAATTTAGAAAATATTCCAAAATTAGAATTTCTAAAAAAATGGAAAATATTTCTAAAAATTAATTAATGACAACTATGACTCATAAAACTATTTTACGATCATGTCGAAGCATGATCAAGCTCTGATACCACTATTGGGGAGTCCGACCTGGATGTGTGCTAAAACATATTTTGTAAACATATGCATAGTAGAAATAAAAACAATAATAAACTACTTTATTACACACACATACCACACGCATACAAGGATACATCCATACATACATGATTATAAAATAAAATATATGGAATTAAATTTAACTAGTTATACCTTACCGATAACATGGAGTGGGAATGATATCAACCAAAAAATGCTCCTGAAGTGTAAAATCTGGCAATTAAATAATAAGTGTTATTTGAGGAATAACCTTATTGGATTTTTTAGAAATTTTTAGAAAATTTTCTGAATTTAAACGGAGGTCAGATGACTAATTTTAAGGAGATGGATCTATTAGGTTCGGAGAAAGCCTCTTAAGAATATCCCTTAAGTGGGAGTTGATTGAAATATAAACTTAATTAGGTAATAATGTTATTACTAAGTTATAAACCTAAGTTACTCTCTTACTCGATTCATTCCACCGCACGCCGCACACCTCTTCCTCGAGCTCGATCGCGCCACCCCCTCCTTGCGCCAATCGCTGTCCACACCGATCACCGTCCACGCCGAGCGTTGTCCGTGCCAATTGCTGGCCGCACCGCCCTTCGCCATGTGATATGCTTACATATGCTGAGTTATATACCTGTGCATGTGCTTAGACACTGACTTACTTGTTAGTAGTATGTATATACCTCACATGTTACCCTTTTAGTTATGATTACTGTAGTATCTACTATTTTCTCTACGAGACTGTATCCCTTGGTATCTCTAGTTCTTTACTATCTTCATGTACTATCTGTCTATTACCCGTTGAGTCCTAGCACGCACCACCCCATGAACTGGTTTATTTCGCTAGGTAGTAGGTAAAGGATTTATGGAGGAGCTTGGAGATCCTGTCCGCCAATCCCATATCACATCGAGCGACTTTTCTCTTATTGCTGTCGTTTGCATTATTGGCTTTGGATTTGTTGTGTATATATATTTTTTGTATGAAGTTTAGCTTTGTCATTTCTTATATTTGGTTTGATGTTGTCGTGCCAAGCCGAGCCAGCTCGCAGTTAGTTGTATTATGATTTTGTGATTGTTATTTTGTGACTTGTACTGTGTTTTGTTTCAGCCGTGTGGGTTGTTTATTAACTGCGTGGTTGTGTTTACCTCCAGTCGTGTGGGTTGCTTAAAAACTACGTGGTTGTGTTTACATCTAGCTGTGTTGGCTGTAGTTTGCTTGTGAGTAGCCTTGTGACAATATATATTGGTTTCATTTGTCACTGCTATAGGGGAGGTGCTGTCCGATTTTTGTCGAACAACTTTACCCGCGGGGTGTGACACAAAGTCTTGCCTCTATTTGTATCTATGCCGAGAACTCCTCAAGATTGAAGGATCGAAAATGCGATAGAAGGGGGGGGTTAAATATCGCTCGTAATTTTTTTTTCCTTTTTTGTAAAAATGAGTCAGATTAAGTAGCGGAAAAGAAAACCACAAGAGACAATTATTTACTTGGTTCGGAGCCTATGTTGACTCTTACTCTAAGACCCGTGATCCTTGATCGTATTATTAGGCAATTTACTAAAATTCCTTTTTCTGAAATCTTTAGAAAAGAGGTAATTTGTACAATGAAATTTACAAAGTAATATGCAAGCTTAAAATAAATATACCGAACTTAAGATGTAAGTTGAAGATCGTCGGAGCTTCCATGTGTTGTAGCTTGCACATGGAATTGAAGCGTTGAGCAGTAGTAGCATGAACAGAAAGTCACACAATAGTTGTTACTTTTCGACAGTGATCTCGAGGTCCTTTTACAAGCTATGTTCGGTCGACTGATCAATTCGGTCGACCAATCTCCCTATCGGTCGACTTATCAACCAACCTTCCTTCTTTGCTGAGATCTGATTTTCATGTCATTAATGCCATTTAATATTCGATCTACTAATAACCTCGATCGATCTATCGATCAGCTTGTTTTCCTTCTTCGCTAAGATTTGAATCTTCTTCGTCATTAATGATTTTAATGTTTGGTTGACCGATCCTTGGGTCCGGTCGACCAATCAGCCTGACTTCCAAGTTTGCTTCTGTGCGATCTGAACTCTACCACATTAGCTCAGTTCAGTCGACTGAACCTCTTATTTGATTAACCGATCCCTTCGGATTTTGCAAAACAAAGTTAGTTCCATAGTGAATAAAAATTATTCATGCAACACAAAGTTAGCACAGTGTCAAATAATGCATGAGTAAGAAAGACAGTAGGATATGTCTTGATCTCAACTTGGAAACCTCCTGATTTCTTTAGTTGGATCAACGACCTAGGGTTTGTTCCTTCTCGGGACATGACCTCCCTGTCGGTCTACTCAGTTTCTTACCTCAATGTACTACCAAACATCAGGTCCTCCAGACCTGTTTGGGCTTCAGTTTAACATCAGATTAACTCACTAGGACTTCCCCTCGATATAAAGTCCTCCAGTCCTATTGAGTCTATCTGCCAAGTGTTAGGTCCTTGACCCACTTGGACTTTCCTGTCTGGCTTTCGCGATCTACTAAGACTTTTCTGCCTAGCCGCGATAAGGACTTTCTTGGTTGAGTAAACAGCCTGCACGTTTAGTCAATTTATCATATTACAACAAGATTTAACTTAAACCTTTGATAACATCAAAAGTCTGGTTCAATTCTAGTACACCCTGCATCAACAATCTCACATTTTTTAATGTTTGGCAATCAAGGTTCACAGTTAAGTTTAAAATATATAGAGTTAAGTAAACAAATATTTTTTTCTTAACTCACTCCCTACGTTCACCTGAGTTCAATAACTCCCCCTTAATTTACTATCTCCCCCATTTGACACACATAAAAAATAGAGATAAAAACAAACACCATGATTTGAATTTTTTTTAGGAAATTATTGTACCAAAAAGTGTAGTTAAAAATTCCTAAGAAATAAGTTTTGAAATTATCTTAAAAAGAATTATGATAAATTTTGAAAATAATTTAAAATTTTCACGAATAAGGATATAAGTTTAGGAAACATTTTAAAGAAAGCATAAATTTTAAGATTTGTCAAAAAAAAAAAAAAAAAAAAATTCTAAGGGAAACTAAGATTAGTCTTTTAGAAATTCTAGAAAAAAATTCTAAGTCAAAGAGGAAACTTTGAGGCAAAATTAAGGTTTGAAAATTTTGAAACAAAAATTTCTAATTATATATATATATATATATATATATATATATATATTAAGGAAAATACATAAGTGTATAATTTTGAAATGATTTGTAAAGAAAATTTCAAAACATATTTTGAAAATCAAGAAGTCTTGAAAAATTTTGAACCAATAAGTTTTGAAAAAAAAAAAATTCTAGGAAAGGTAAAGTTGATTTTGAAAAGATTCAAAAAATGATGGTGATGCTCCCCCTTAAAATATCCTAAAGTCTAAGCATGAGATTCAAAGGTTTTGAAAATATTTTTAAGAAAATAAAACATCTAAAAAATTATCCTTAAATAAATATCTAACCTTTGCATTTAACTGACTACCACAAGATAGCAATTGCTGATTTAGGTTGGTCAATTTGAATTTTGATCTTCAACTAGTTTGTTACTAGCTAGATTACTCAAATTGATCAATGTATTTGTTTAAAGTCCATATTTATATAATGTACTAACATAAGCATCTAAAATCTTAAACTAAGTTTTAAGTATCTCACACCAGTCTATGTTTCACAATACACAAATAAGGGATCCTAATATGCTTGTGGATGCTAGGTCTTAAAATTATAAGATCATGCTTACTACGGTATTACCTAAGCTAATTCCATTATTTTTGAAAGCCTAATTTTTGTAAATCATGGATACAAACAAAAAATAAACTTTTTGACAAACTATTAGTTTAAAAATACAAAAATTCCTATCCTACAAAGCAAATATAAAAGTCTTAATGTTGATGAAAGAACATAACTACTGTTATCAAAAATTAAGTATTGATCAAAATACAACCCAAACTCATAATGTCAAACATAACTAGTCCATAACTAGTCCAGAAGTATGATAAATCACTCATCAGATGAAGGAGGCAGAGGATGACGCACAACGCGAAAATAATCTAACAATATAGTCTGCTGCGCCTCGAACGTATCTACTCTTTTAGTCATATCTTAGCGAAAACCTGCAAGCTACCTTTGAAAAGACATGTACTGATCCTAAAACATGGTCTGAAGAGAGTCTAAACGACCAAAGATGTCATCTCAAAACCGACTGAATGGATCATTAGAATGTGGAAAAGCTGTAGATGATGTCCCTTAATCTGCATCAAAATATGGAGTCTTGGGAAACTCCAGGGCCAATTGTGGAACATAGGAATCCTCAATGACTATAGGGATTTCCTCAATATCGACCTCCTCCTCGACAGGCTGAACATAACATGGATGAGTGCACTTGTGGGTAAAGTATCAGGATAAAATGAGAAAATGGATCAGGTAAAGTATGTGACAGTGAACCATATGAACCTTAAAAGAGGTATTATATCCTGAGTAGTAGATGATGGACTTAAAAACTCAATAACCAAAATCTAAATTCAGTTTATGCTTAAGTGCATACATCAGGAATAGATGGGCTAGACATAAGACCACTTGATCTCTGGATGAAAGAGGATGAATGAAGGAGACAATTATTTTGTAAAGTGCATTGCCTTTTGAACTAAGAGGTATTGAAGACATCTTCTTTGATCTAGGACTTTGGAAAAAGTTAGCATACATGATATCTAGGGTCAAATGAGAAAATGGATCAGGTAAAGTATCAGGGTATGAGGGATAGGGAAAATTTTGATTAGTAGAGGGGCGCAAGCTTAAGAAACAAAGGAATATGTCAAGATCAAATATTATATCTCTTGATGTAATCTGGTCTTAAAATGATGAGCACCAAGCTCACATAAATTATGATAGAATTAAGTACATAATGTGAGATTGTATATGCACGTTTACAGAGAACTAGGCTATCCAAAGAATAGTGTTGTACGATATTTATTACTTTAGGATAGTAGGTCTGATAGAAGGGAAGATCAAGGCACCGAGTTCCTACAACTAAGAAGGTTTTGTTGCTAAAGGATTATTGTAGATCTTCTATGAAAAATCTAGGGCCATGGCTGTGATTCAAGGAGCTAGTATCTTTTTGTGCAATCTTACTTAATTTTTCACTATAATTAAGGAAAGAAAATATAAATACACATAACTTAAAATTAAAATTAAGAAATGGAAATCGTACCAAGATATGTTTGGGTCGAAGGAAAACTCTAAGAAGGCTAATAGGTGATGAGATAGAGAGAAAAAGGTAAAAGAGGAGGAGTGGAATGAATCAAGCCTTTTGCCTGGGTCTCCATTATATAAGGTTTTATTGGTTGACTGATTAATGGACCAGTCGATTGATCCCTTAAATTCTTTAAAATACCGACCAATCAGAAGTAAATGGTCGATGTTCAGTCGACCAATTAAGATGATCGGTCGACTAATAAATTGATGATACATCGATTTTTCCATATCCAATGAGGGTGAATTTATGTTATTGGTTGACTGAACCTAGTTATAGGTCGATCAATAACTTAAACCTAGGTGACCGATTCACGATGTTAACACCGTGGAGTTCGATCGACCGAATCTCAGAATTGATCGACTGAACCTCCTTTTTTTTAGCTAACTCATCTCGCCATTTCTACATTACTAACCATGGTTTTCCTATGATTTATGTGAGATGATTTTGATTAAGGTTAAATTTAACTTTTTGAAAGTGATTAAGTTAGATTTGTTTTGAGTTAATTTCATATTAACTTTTATCGATCGACTAAGTTATTGTTTTGATTGAATCTTCAAAAATTATTAGTTTTAATTGATTCAAAGTTTAATTAAGTTACTTGAGTTAGAATTTAATAGGTTTTAATCTTAATTATGAGTCACTTAAGAAGAAATTAGTTTAAAGATTAAGTTTTCAAATTATAAAGTTAAGTCGATAATTAAGTTTTATTTTAGTTTTTTAATTAAAAGTTGTTAAAGTTAATAACCTATTTATGAATTTAATTGATTGCGTGTTAGTTTTGATTATTTAATTTCTAAGTATTGAACTTTAGATTAAGTAAGATTAATTTAGATAGTTGTTTAATTATCTTTGAATTACATTAGGAGTTTATTAATTAAATTTTAGTTAAAGTTATTGATCCTGTCCGAGTGCTGAGTCGATGAAAACTGGGGACGTGACGCTCTCTGTTGCCTTCGAGTGATCTCCGCAATGACGTGGACCTCCGGTGAACCTGCAACAAAGCCGGACCGGGAAGGGGTTCCCGGCGACGACCTTCTGACGCTCAAGTCAGGCAACGGCGAGATGAAGCAGAGGCAAAATAATGAGACTGTGGCTACAGTAGATGAGAAAAGCATACATCCGCCGAAGTCTGGAGGTCCTTATATAGGACCCCGGAGAGGCGTGTGCACGCTTTTCGAGGCGTGCATGCTTCTCAAAGCATACCTCAGAATGGTTGTGTCAGAAAAGCGTGTCTGACGTCATTCCGCAACCGTCCGAGCATATCTCTGCCATGACAATGGAAACTTCCACCGTACGATCCTCGGTACGGCCCGGCCGCCGACCATGCTGTTTGTCGGCGGCAGGTGTCTCGAGAATGATATCACTAGCTGCCTTTTTTGTCCTCTTCTATAGGACGAGAAGGCCACTCGGTCACATTCTCGGACGGGAGTACGAGCTGGTTGATCTGCAGTTTAGCCGAGCGTATCAGCCGCTCGGCACAACGGTTCCTCTATAAGGGAAACTCGTGAGCGTCGGAAGCTCGACCCGAGGTCGAGCTATCTTCGTGCCAACCCTGGATTTACTCCGGTCGGTCGGCCAGGTGACTTCCCCCGATCAGGGACTTTGACTCTCCCGTGTCGTTGACCCCTTCCTATGTGGGCCCCCGATCCTTACCACCGGATCACGTGCCTTCCCTTCAAGTCTAGTCGAAGGAGGCTGCAAGTCCGACTGACTGGACCATTGGCCTGGTGACACGCCTGCCGTTCTGCTACTAATGTTAGTGTCTATCCGATCGGGAACTGCGTAAGTGGGCGATGCCGCTCGGCCTGACACCTGCTGGTACTTGGAAAGTTTTGTTTGCCAGTGGTTGTCCCGCCGTCCCGACATTGGTCAATGCTGATGTCCCTAGAATCTCCCCGGAATTCATGCAAATCCTTGCCATTAAGGCTGAGCACGCGACCATGCCTACGTAATGTCGCTCATTAAATGCGACCCATGAGCGGGCGCCACGTGGCCACGCAGCCGTCACCACTCGCTTGAGCTGTCAAGGCTGATGTGACATTTGGCCTTTTGAATTTGATGGTTAGATCTGCTCCTCGGATCCCGTGACCTGGATCGGACGGCTCCGGTCGGTCGAGCCCAACCTTTATAAGGCCATCTCTTCTTCCTCCGCCGCTTCGCGTTATCGCGTGCTTGCATCCAAAGGCTTCTGTTCCATCCTGTTCAGTGCTTCGGTGAACTTGTCCTCAACCTTCCAGCCACTCGCCCTCTTCTCCGACCATCTTTCTGTAAGGACTCTTTGCCCACCTTTTCTTCGTTTTTTTCGTGCTTTTCTTCGCATTCTAGCGGTGCTGTGCTCTGCTGGCATTGTTCCGAACTTCTTCCTTATCAACCTTTCTATTTTTCTTTGGCCTTCGCTCTTCATATTGTTCCGGCGATGGTCAGCACCTCTCAACCCTCTGAGCTCACCCCCAGCCCATGGTACACGACCATGGAGCCGCGGTTCGACGCGCGGGACGCGGAGGGTCTGGTCAATGCCTTTGACCTTCCTTCTGCTCTCGAAATCATTCTGGCCTCACCTTCCGACCGGCCACACAAACCGTCACTCGGCACGGTTTGTTTTTTCCGCGATCAGTTTGTGGCCGGGTTGCGCTTTCCTCTCCACCCCTTTATAGTTGAAGTATGTAATTTCTTTGGCATTTCGCTCGGCCAACTCGTACCTAATTCCTTCCGCCTTTTGTGTGGAGTTGTTGTGTTATTCAAAATCCACAACATTCCCCTCCGTCCGAAGGTTTTTTACTACTTCTATTACCCCAAGCAATCCGAACTGGGCACATATCTGTTCCAGTCTCGGATTGGCTTAGTCTTTTTTGATAAGATGCCCTCCTCCAACAAACATTGGAAGGAGTACTTCTTTTTCCTTCGTCTCCCCGGGCGTCTTCCTTTTATAACCAAGTGGCGGGTCGGACCACCAACTTCTCCCGAGCTGAAGAGGTATAAGACCCGGCCGGACTACCTCCAAGACGCAAATATGCTGACCGACCTCAAGCTCGATATCAGCAAGCTTTTACCAAAAGGGGTGATGTACATGTTCGGCCTGAGTCGGAGCCGAACCAAGCTTCTGAGCAGCTTTGATAAGAAGTTCACTTGTGCATTTACCTTGAGTCTAACTGTTTTTCTTCCTTTTCTTTCGCAGCGAACATCGTAATGGAGTCCGTGCTGTTCGGGATCCTGAAGAAGAAGGCTGAAGCGATCAAGGCTGCAGCGGCCAAAGAAATGGAGCGACTGGACATCGCTCCGGTCGGCTCTCACGAGGGTGAGAGTGAGGCGGGCGCTGGGGAGTCGGCCGCTCAGACCTCTCCCACGGAGTTAACAGGCGAAGCAACTTCTAGCAAGGAGCCTGCCACTCAGGAGGGGGACTCTGAGCCGGAGGATGATCTCCCCCTTAATCGGAAGAGATGCAGGACGGAGATACCTCTACGTTCGGCCACCTCCGCATTACAAGCGTCCGAGCGGATGGGGGATCTTTCTCCTAGAGACAAGGCTCCATTAGTTGAGGCCCTTTCCTCCGACCGGACACCCTCTCAGTTGGACGTGCCGACAGACCCCCTCGAGGCGGTGTCGGTCAGCTCCTTGCCTCCAGTGCCTCCAAGGATTTGCTGCTCGGGCATACTTTCAGCACCGTCCGACCAGCTGTCTGGTCCTTCGGTGTCCGCTCATACGATGCCAAGCGGACGCCGCATCATAAAGGCTGTTCTGCGCCTTCCAACAGAGGACTATATGGCCGAATCCACTCAATCGACGGTTCCCGAACACGTCATCATGATTCGTGGGCCGCTCACCAAGGTATGGGAAGACGTGCGCGCTCGTGCCACCGCGATATCTCCCGGTCAGCTGGGCGACATCTACCTGCAGCATGCCACCAGGGTGAGTCTCTTGCAACTTATTCGCATGACTTTTCCACTCGGTGCTTAACAACTTTGGCCTTTATCAGAACTGGGTGGAAAGCATGGCCATCTCCGGCCGCCTGGCGATGTTAGAAGAAGAACTGAAGAAGCTCAAAATTTCCGGAGGGCCATCCTCCTCCCAGGGACCATCATACACTGAGCTGCAGCAGGAGCTGGCGAAGACTAAAGGGCTGCTTGAGGCCGAGTGGAAGAAATCTGCCGATAAGGCATTCATGTTAGGCCAGCTCGAAAAGCAGGTCAAAACCTATGCCCACAAGATAGATCTGGCGACCACTCGGAAGAATCGCGCTATTACTGATCTAGACGTGAAGAATGTTGAGGCTCGGGCCTTGGCGCAGCTGGTCCAGGAATTGGTCGAGCTGCTGGACGGCGAGAAAAAGGGCCGTTCGGCGGAGGTGGCAGCTATCAAGGGCAAGCTGAAGGCCCTCCAGGAGGCCCTCGATGCTTCCCGTGCTGCTTTCAAGGAGTAACAGGAGGCCTAGCCGAGCCGATTCACCGTGCTGAGGCAAAAGTACATCCGCTCGGACGATTTTGTCGAAAAGGTCTGCCACCGGCTCGTTCACGCCTTTGAATTGGCTATCACCGTCACGGCGGATTATTTGAAGGCTAAGGGCCACCTTCCAGAGTCCTTGATTATTCCCGTCCGGGAACACGCGGCGCTCCTCAGCGGCATGCCCAAGGATATTTTTAACTTTCTTGAATGAAGTGTTTCTTTGTAATCCTACCGATCGGTCCGAAGACCCCTTTTTGTTTAATGAAAATTTGCTCATGTTTTGTTGGCTCGCTTTCTCTGGTCAACATAAATAATCATGCATCCCGAGTGGGCTACGTTTCAGTAGGTCGATTCCCTCCTTATCCTGGCCTTTAATAATCGCCGCTCGTCTCTCGTTGGGCGTTAAGCTTCAATGTTGCCATTGGGCGATCTTCGGGACGGGGGTTTGTAGTCGCCGGTCCGACTCTAGAGTTTAACGTCGCCGCTTGACGGTCTTCTGAGCGGGTATTTATGGTCGCCGCTTCGACCCTAGAGTTTAACGTCGCCGCTCGACGGTCTTTCGAGCGGGGTATTTATGGTCGTCGTTTCGACCCTAGAGTAAACATCTCTGTTCGACGGTCTTCTGAGCGGGGTATTTATGGTCGCCGCTTCGACCCTAGAGTTTAACGTCGCCGCTCGACGGTCTTCCGAGCGGGGTATTTATGGTCGCCGCTTCGACCCTAGAGTTTAACGTCGCCGCTCGACGGTCTTCCGAGCGGGGTATTTATGGTCGCCGCTTCGACCCTAGAGTTTAACGTCGCCGCTCGACGGTGAGGTATTTATGGTTGCCGCTTCGACCCTAGAGTTTAACGTCATCGCTCGACGGTCTTCCGAGCGGGGTATTTATGGTCGCTTCTTCGACCCTAGAGTTTAACGTCGCCGCTCGACGGTCTTCTGAGCGGGGTATTTATGGTCGCCGCTTCGACCCTAGAGTTTAATGTCGCCGCTCGACGGTCTTTCGAGCGGCGTATTTATGGTCGCCGCTTCGACCCTAGAGTTTAATGTCGCCGCTCGACGGTTTGATGGAGCTCGGTCGTTCGGTGGAAATTGGTATACCCTTATGTTTTGTGATTCCATTCCTGCAGCCAAAGGGTACAGGAGAACGAAAACATACTTAAATGATTACATTGGCGCACCTTTCACCCTGCTCGGTACGGCTGGAGATGATTAGCGCTCCATGGCCGTTCCAGCCGTCGTCTGTCTTGATCTTCGAGGTAGTAGGTGCCCGATCGAAGCTTCTCGATGACCTTAAAGGGACCAGCCCATGGGGCCTCCAGCTTACTCACATCGCTGACCGACTTTACCTTCTTCCACACCAAGTCGCCGACCTGGAATGCTTTGGGGATTATTCACTTGTTATAATTCTGCTTCATCCTTTGCCGGTATGCCATTAGCCGGACGGCTACTTTGGCTCGCTCCTCGTCAATCAAATTCAGCTCCAGCTGCCTCCGTTCAACGTTGTCCTTGTCGTAGCTCAATATCCGCTCAGACTCCACGCCAACCTCGACTGGGACGACCGCCTCTCCTCCATATACCAAATGAAACGGAGTAACGCCTGCTCCCTCCTTTGGGTTCGTGCGGATGACCCATAGCACGCCCGACAATTCATCCACCCAGCTCCCCCCTATATGGTCGAGCCGAACACGAAGAATCCGAAGGATCTCCCGATTGGCAACCTCTGCCTGCCCATTGCTTTGGGGATACACTACGGAAGTGAAGTGCTGCTGGATGCGGTACCCTTCGCACCATGCTTGGAGCTCTTGGCTGACGAACTGCCGCCCATTGTCGGACACGAGCTAGCGGGGAATGCCGAACCAACATATTATGTGTTGCCAGATGAACTTCTTGACCATCTACTCGGTTATTCTCGCCAGCGGCTCGGCCTCAACCCATTTTGAGAAATAATTTACCGCTACCAATAAGAACTTCCGCTATCCAATCGCCATGGGGAAAAGCCCCACAATATCTATACCCCACTGGTCGAATAGGCAGGATACCGTAGACGCCTTCATCTCCTCCGTTGGCCGATGGGAGAAGCAGTGGTGTTTCTGGCAGGAAAGGCAGTTGGCGACGGTCTAGGCGGCATCTTCTTGAAGGGTCGGCCAGAAGTACCCCGCTAACAGGATCTTCCTCGCCAGCGAGCGACCGCCCGGATGTCCTCCGCAAGATCCCTGATGCACTTCCTTCAATATATATTCTGCATCCTCTGAGTTGACGCACTTTAGCAACAGTCAGGAGAAAGCCTTCTTGTAGAGTTGGTCCCCTATGAGGGTGAACCGACCGGCTCTTCTTCTCTGGGCTTCCTCCCGATCGGACGGTGTAGTTCCAGAGCGCAAAAATTCCATTATGCCCATTCTCCAATCGCTCGGGAACGTGAGGCCCTCCATTCTATCGATGTGTGCCACCAAAGATACATACTCGATCGGTTGCTGGATGACGACCGACGATATTGAACTCGCGAGTTTAGCTAATTCGTCTGCTGCCTGGTTCTCCGTTCGGGGAATCTTCTGTATGACAACTTCCTCGAAGTTGGTTTTGAGCTTCTCGAAGGCGTCCGCATAGAGCCTGAGCCGTGCGTTGTTTATTTCGAAAGTTCCTGAAAGCTGCTGGGCAGCGAGCTGAGAGTCCGAGTAGAGGACCACCCGACCGACCCCCACATGTCAAGCAACCTGCAGGCCGGCTATGAGGGCATCATACTCAGCTTCATTATTTGTTGCTCGGTAATCCAGCCGGACAGATAGATGCATCCATTTTTCTTGAGGAGAGAGTAGTTGTTGGTGCGGGAAGCATCCGATGATCGACCGTTGTTTTGATAATGGCAAAGGAATTCAAAGTTAAGTTGTTTTGTGATCTAATGCACTTGATTGAGTGTTTTAGGAAAGTCCTAGCTGCGGTTAGGCAGGTGGAAAATCCTAGGGGGTGGTAACCCTAGGTCATAGGGGGTGGTAACCCTATGTGGAAAGTCTTGGCGGGTTGAGAGCTTCAGGCAAAAGTCCTAGGGGGTGGGGTAACCCTAGGTGGAAAGTCCTGGTGTCGTGAACCAGGTGAAAGACTGGACTAGCCGGGAAGCGGAAGTCCAGTAGAAAGTCCGGAAGCTTCGAACGCTGAGCAAAAGTCCAGTCGATCTGGAGGATCACACTAGCATCAGGTAAATCTCCTGAGTGGAGTAGATGAGGATGCGTTCCCCGTAGAGGGAACAGTAGGCGTCGGGTCGACCTAGGGTTTCTGGTGGAAAATCCGAAGTCAGATCCGGACAGTCTGACGACTGTCAAGTATATCTATCATATTGTTTCTGTGCTGACTTTGTTTTGATTGTGTTTGGGACTAACACATTTTTCAGGATCAAAGGAGCACACTTAGCCTCAGATGAACAGTGTCCGAGGCGCCTCCATGGGGCTTGGAGACGCCTCGGGTGCTAGCCGAAGCCAGCTGTCCAGAGACGCTGGAGGCGCCTCGGAGGTCACTGGAGGCGCCTTGGACCAGGCGTTGGAGGCGCCCTTGAGCAGCTTGGAGGCGCCTTCAATGGGATAAGGTGTGACCAGATCAGAGCTGATCTACGCGTGCGACTCGGCGGCCTGGAGTCGCCTCGGACAGGCTCGGAGGCGCCTCCAGCAGTGTTTAAAAGGGGACCTCGAGCAGCAGCTTAGAACTGTTGGTGCAATATCCCTAGGTCAAGGTTGACCTGGTTGACTGAGCTTGAATTGAGTCAAGCTCGAGTCTTGATGTTTGTCTTTCAATGTTTGACAATACCTGTAGACAACACATGAATATTGCAGGTGCAATTGTTCATGTGGTGAGATTATGAAGGAGAGTCAAGTAGGTCAAGGTTGACTGGATACTTGACTGGAAAATCTTGGTGAGTGAAGCCGAGTGAAAGTCCTAACTAGGAAGTTAGGCAAAAAGAAAGTCCTAGTGAGTGAAGCTAGGCAGAAGGAAATCCTGGTGAGTGAAGCTAGGCAGAAGGAAATCCTGGAGAGTGAAGTCAGGTGAAAGTCCTAGTGAGTGAAGCTAGACAGAAGGAAATCCTGGTGAGTGAAGCCAGGTGAAAGTCCTAGTGAGTGAAGCTAGGCAGAAGAAAATCCTGGTGAGTGAAGCCAGATAATTGGGAAAGTCCTGGTGAGTAAAGCCAGGCACGAGGAAATCCAGATGGATCAAGGCTGATCGGGCATATGGTGTTGGAAAGTCCAAGTAGGTCAAAGGAATTGACCGGATACTTGGAACGAGTTGGAAAGACCAGGTAGGTCAAAGGGATTGATTGGATACTTGGCATGAGGAGGAAAAGTTCAAGTGGGTCAAAGGGATTGACCAGACACTTGGTGAGTGAGTCCTAGCAGGTCAAGGGTGACCAGATGCTAGGCATGATGGACCAACAGGTCATGGTTGACCGGATGTTGGTTTAGGGAACTTTGGACTTTTTTTGGGCAAAAACAAGGAGCTGGATCGATCAGCCGATCGATTGGCACATGCCCAATCGATCGACCGATCGATTGGGTGAGTCCTCACGACAAACCTCTTCCCAATCGATCAGTGGATTGATTGGGGAGAAGCATCGCGCGAACAGAACAGCTCTGGATCGATCGACCGATCGATCCAGAGCCTCCAATCGATCAGTCGATCGATTGGGAGGGCGTTTTCGTGCGATGGACCTGGATCGATTGACCGATCGATCCAGGCGATTCTCAAGAGCACAGAGGCACTCTGGATCGATCAACCAATCGATCCAAAGCGTCCCCGGTCGATTGGGAGCAATTCAATCAATCGGGATCCGACTGTTGGCGCTGGATAAAGCCGTTGGCGTGCGATTCCTTTGGCAGAACTTGCACTATTCACTCCCGATCTTCACAGCAGCTTCTCCATAGAGTTCTCACTGCAAGAAGAATAAATCTAGGGTCAGGGTTTTCTTGTGCAAACTTGTAAGCTTTTGCTTGTATTTTGTTCACTTTCCCTTTCTTCTTGTAGTGTGAACTTGTAGGGCTTCTCCACCTTTGGTAGTTACCATAAAGGAGTGATTTATTAGTGGAGGGTGCGTGAGTGTGTGGATGCTTGGATTAGTCACATCTTCTTGAGGTGGATACCAAGTAAATCCCTAGTGTTAGCGTTGAGTGTGGTTCTTTGTATTTTCCGCTGCATATCCTTGAAGAAACAAGCAACGACGAGCACGAGATCGCGCCGAGCTATTCATCCCCCCTCTAGCTACATAATCGGTCCCAATAAGAACAACACCTTCCGAGCAAATCTTACGCCACAAGCTGCTAACGAGATGACTCATAAGTGCTATAGCGACATCCCGACGACCCGGAGCTTCAGTTTCAATCTAGTTGTTGTCGGTATAAAGCTTATTTCAGTTCATAATTGTACTTAGTTTGTAATACTTTTCGTGATTATAGTTGTTGCCCAACGTAAACATTCAACGAGTGTGGGCCTTGGAGTAGGAGTCGCCACAGGCTCCGAACCAAGTAACCAATTTGTGTTAGCGTGTGTTTGTGTTTAATTTCCGCTGCGTTTTACTCGATACATTTTAATCGAAAGAAATAGCCACGAGCGCTATTCACCCCCCTCTAGCGCTTTCGATCCAACAATTGGTATCAGAGCGGGGTCGCATTGATCTGGTGCAACCACCAATCACGTAATTTTTTCGTGGTATTTTCAGTTTTATGGAGTCAATTAGAATTAGCTTAATAGCTATATTCTAATTATTTTTTTTTGAATCGGTTTTTGCTCGAGACTGGTGCAACACCACTTGAGTTCGCTATCTCTTAACTTTACTTCCCACACTGCTAATCCAAGACCTAGTCTTGAGACATTTCTATTTTGTCGTTGTTTTTGCATATCACTAATGGTCCAACAAGAAGGTTTCAGCACCATTCGCCCCCCACTTTTCTCCGGAGAAGACTTCGGATATTGGAAGAGGCGAATGGAAACCTTTCTCAAGACATAGTTCGACACGTGGATGATTATCAAGACTGGACTACAACTGCCATCCGATGAAGATGGCAAGCCGACACCCTGCGAAAAATGGGAAATGACCCTAATCAAGAAGGTGGAAGCTGATGCCAGAGCGACCTATACCCTCCAGTGCGGACTAACCAAGGAGGAACTCAACAGAGTTAGACCATTGTCCAGTGCAAAAGAACTTTGGGAGAAGCTGATCGAACTCCACGAGGGCACCTTCAACACTAAGGTAAGTAAGAGAGATCTTTTGTTCAATAAATTATATAATTTGAAAATGCAGGAAGGAGAAACAACATGTCAACTCCATGCACGGATTCAAGACATCCTCAACTCCCTCCACGCTATCGGGCAAAAGGTTGAGAACAGGGACATTATAAGGTACGCACTTAAAGCTTTTCCGAGGAGCACATTGTGGGCATCGATGGTAGATGCCTACAAAGTCTCCAAGGATTTAACTTCCATTAGACTAGATGAATTGTTCTCAGAATTCGAATTGCATGAACAAACTAATACACAGCCAATCGAGAAAGGTATTGCTTTAATTGCATGTACCAGTCGAACACGCGGACCAAGATCACGGTAAAGAACTGAACCTGAATCGGAAGTCGAACCCGACTCGGACAATGAAGATGACGAATTGACCTCCGAACTCGTGAATCTTGTGAAGAAGCTCTACAAGAAGAAGAAAGGATTCAACAAGAAAGACCTAAAGAAAGCCGTACAATCAAAGGAGGTTCAACCCAACTCAAAGGTCAAGTTTGAGGTGATCTGTTATGGGTGCAACCAGAAGGGGCACATCAAGGCCAACTGCCCCAATCAGAAGGATGCAAAGAAACAGAGGAAGAAGAAGGTACTAAAAGCAACCTTTGAAGAATCTTCCGAAGAGGATAACGACAACGAGCTCGAACAGACGAACCTTCTTGTCCTGATGGCCCGAGACCAGATCGATGTGTCCGAGAGTGAGAGCAAGTCGGAAGCAGAATCGGAAAGAAGCCACAGATCTGTATTCGTTTCTGAAGGACCCGATCCCTCTGTAAGTATCCCTCGACTAAATAATCTAGTCAATTACTTGTTACGAAAATTAGCTAAATCTAATCTAAGAATTAAGTCACTTCTAAAGGAAGTAGCTGTCCTTAAAGAAGTGACTAACTCCGAATCTTTGACTGAACCAGTTCAGACTGGAAACTCGACTCAAGTCCAAAAACTTGAGGAAGAGAATTCCAGCCTGAAAACTCAGGTCAAGGATCTGGAAAAAACATTAGAACGATTCTGTTTGGGTTCCAAGAACCTTGACTTAATTCTTGGAACACAAAGGGCAATCTATAATAGAACTGGACTAGGATTCAAATCGAAAAAGAAATATAAGTCATATTTATCACTTATACAAAGAACAAATAGAAAAATGGTCCAAGTATGGGTCCCCAAGTCCAACCTGATCAATCAAGTTGGACTTGGACAATATTGGGCCCCTAAGGATCAAATACATTATCTCGATAGACCATATCGAGGCTATGATCCAGGGGGAGCTAGAAGAAAAATAATAAAAATAAAACTAGATTCAAATTAAATTAAATTAAAAATAAAATTAAATTCAAATTAAAAATAAAATTAAATTAAAATCAAATGAAATTAAATTAAAATCAAATTAAATTAAAATTAAATTAAATTAAATTAAATTAAAATTAAAATTAACAATAAATTAAAATAAAATCAAATTAAATTAAAATTAAAATTAAATTCAAACTAAATCAAATTAAAATTCAAAGGAAGGCTCTAGAATAGCTAGCACCTCCGAAATTAATCCACCCGATATGGATAAACAAGAGTAGACTACCTGACCGGGTAATTAAGGTTAGATTAAAATGGGCCAGGTTTAACTTGACCCACAGTACTGGTGAAGTATTGGATGATATTACGTTGGAGAAACTTAGTCATCGCATGTCTAGGAAGATATGACTTCGACCTGGTGCATTTGGCTAAGTGGAACTGACCGAAGCTACCCTTTATGAATCCTAACCAGTTAGACCAAGGTTTTGTATTAAGTTCAATGGGTATGACTATTTGGAAAACCTCGAAGGCATGATTACTTTAATGATGTCCTTGTGACTCATCATAGCCCAGAAGTTTATCCAAAGAACGCCTACTTGTTGAACCCAAAGCTAAACCTGAATCTAACTCAAAGTTAAACCAAACCCTAAAATTGAACGTAATTCATCTCACATATATTGTAGGATTACCTGATTGAAAATTTAGATCGGGTGAGATGACTAAAAAATAGAAATTTAAAAGATAATCAAAATTAATTCAAATTCAAAATTAAATTCATAATTAAGATTAATTCATATTCAAAATCAAAATTAATTCAAATTCAAAATTAAATTCATATTCAAATTCAAAATTAAATTCAAAATATTTTTCAAAATTAAATTAACTTAAATTATTTTTTAAAATTAAATTAACTTAAATTATTTTTCAAAATTAAATTAACTTAAATATTTTTTCAAAATTAAATTAACTTAAATATTTTTTCAAAATTAAATTAACTTAAAACATTTTTCAAAATTAAATTAACTTAAATTATTTTTCAAAATTAAATTAACTTAAATATTTTTTCAAAATTAAATTAACTTAAATATTTTTTCAAAATTAAATTAACCTAAATATTTTTTCAAAATTAAATTAACTTAAAATATTTTTCAAAATTAAATTAACTTAAATTATTTTTCAAAATTAAATTAACTTAAAATATTTTTCAAAATTAAATTAACTTAAAATATTTTTTAAAATTAAATTAACTTAAAATATTTTTCAAAATTAAATTAACTTAAAATATTTTTCAAAATTAAATTAACTTAAATTATTTTTCAAAATTAAATTAACTTAAAATATTTTAAAAATTTAATTAACTTAAATTATTTTTTTTATTAAATATTTCTCAAAATTAATTAACTTAAAATTCAATTTCAAACATTTAATTAACTTAAAATAATTCTTGTAAAATATTCATCCATCTCACAATCACCCATGGAAATAACTATTGAAAACGTAATACGGGTGAGATAAAAAAATAGAGAGCTTAATTCAATCAAACTATCTTTTAATCCATTAAAAGAATCCAAATCAACTACTTTGTGTGTAGGAATTGGATCAATGGATGATAGATAGTGGATGCTCCAGACATATGACTGGAGATAGGTTGAAGTTTACTAAGCTCAAACTGAAGAACCTAGGGTTAGTTGCGTTCGGCAACGACGGTAAACTTAAGGTAATCGGAAGAGGTAATATCGAACTTAACTCCAATTTTGTCATTCAAAAAGTTCTATTAGTTGAAAATTTTAATTTTAATCTATTGAGTATTAGCCAATTATGTGATAGTGGATACTTAGTTACCTTTGATAATTCTGGGTGCTTAATTGAAAGCGTAAACAACTCCAAAATCAGACTTAAAAGACTTAGGAAAAATAACATCTATACAATTGACCTACCCTCAATAAAGTGTCTCTTGACACAACAAGAGGAAATCAACTTGTGGCACAGAAGACTGGGTCACACTCATATTAGACTCATTTCGAAAATGAGTCAAAACGGCTTAGTTAGAGGATTGCCCAAATTAAGAAACCTAGAAAATACAATTTGTCATCCCTGTCAACAAGGAAAACAAACCAAGTCAACCCACAAGTCAACCAATCTAGATAGAACTAACTCTTTACTTGAGCTCCTTCACCTAGACCTATTTGATTCACATAGAGCCAAGTCACTAAGCAAGAACCAGTATTGCTTAGTTAAAATTGATGACTACTCCAGGTTCACCTGGGTAAAATTTTTAAAAACAAAAGATGAAACTTTTGAAGTCTTTAGTAATTTTTGTAAATTAACAGAAAATGAAAAAGATACTAAAATTAAAAGGACTAGAAGTGATCATGGGGGGGAATTTGAAAATCATAGATTTATCCAATTTTATAAAATCAACGGATACAAACACGAATTTTCATGCCCTAGAACCCCCCCAATAGAACGGGCTAGTAGAACGAAAAAATAGAACCTTACAAGAAGCCGCTAGAACCATGGTAAACGAATATAATCTAAATCATCAATTTTGGGCTGAAGCAATAAATACAGCAAACTATATTCAAAATCGAATTCTAATTAACAAACTTTATAATAAAACCCCTTATGAAATATAGTATAATAAAATTCCCAACTTAAACTACTTAAAAGTATTTGGATGTAAGGTTCATATTTTAAACACTAAAGACTACTTAGGAAAATTTACAGCCAAATCAAACCAAGGAATCTTTTTAGGATACTCTACAACCAGTAGGGCCTATAGAGTCTATAACCAAAATACACTAAAAGTTGAAGAAATAACTAATGTAATATTTGATGAAGAAAACAATCTACCAAATATAGATAAAAATGCAGACATTAACCCAAGAATTATAGAAGACGATGAAATTCAACTTAATACTAGTAAACCAGAGGAACTAATTCCTAACACAAATATAAGACCAACGAGAATAGGTACTTCTCTCCCACCTGACCAGATTTTGGGTGACCCAAACCTAGGAGTTAGAACTAAATCCTCTTATAGAAACCTAAGTTAAATTGCCCTTATTTCTAAGATTGAGCTTAAGACGATAGAAGAAGTCCTACCTGATCCAGACTGGATCATTGCTATGCAGGAAGAGCTAGCACAATTCGATAGAAACCAAGTCTGGGAACTTGTACCTAAACCCATAAATAAGTCCATTATTGACACCAAGTGGGTATTTAGGAACAAATTGGATGATTAGGGTGAAATAGTTAGAAATAAGGCCAGACTAGTAGCCAAATGGTTCAGTCAGGTTGAAGGTTTAGATTATGACGGAACCTATGCACCAGTAGCTAGACTCGAATCCATTAGGATGTTGCTGGCTTATGCAGCACATAAAGGATTTAGATTATACCAAATGGATGTCAAGTCAGACTTTTTGAATGGATTTATTAAGGAAGAGGTATATGTAGGTCAACCCCCCGGTTTTGAGGATTTAGATCATCCAAACCATGTATTTAGATTAAAAAAAGCCTTATATGGACTAAAACAAGTACCTAGGGCATGGTATGAACGGTTATCTAATTACCTAATATCCAAGGGCTTTAACCAAGGTCAAATAGACCAGACTCTATTTGTCAAAACCATAGAAAAAGATATTTTTGTTGCCCAAATCTATGTTGACGACATAATTTTTGGCTCAACTAACACTAAACTTTTAAAAGAATTTGTTAATTTAATGGAAAATGAATTTGAGATGAGTTTGGTGGGGGAACTCAATTTTTTCTTAGGTTTACACATTAAGCAAACCAAAGATGGAATCTACATTTACCAAACCAAATATGTTAAAGAACTAATTAAAAAATTCGGCATGGAAAACTCAAAAATTATAAATACTCCAATGGCAACAAATAACAACATTGATTCTGACCCAGATGGAAAACCAGTAGACCCAAAGTACTATAGAAGTATAATAGGTAGCCTACTCTACCTAACTGCAAGTCGACCCGATATTTTATTTACAGTAGGTATGTGCGCAAGATACCAATCCTGTGCAAAAGAGTCACACCTAACATATGTTAAGAGAATACTTAGGTACATTAAAGACACCCTAAATGTAGGACTTTGGTACCCTAGAACTTGCACCCTTGACCTTTTTAGCTATTCTGATTCAGACTATGCCGAGTGCAAATTAGATAGAAAAAGCACAAGTGGTAGCTGTCAAATTTTAGGTCAGTGCCTAGTAAGTTGGTCAAGCAGAAAACAACACTGTGTTACTTTATCCACTACTAAAGCTGAATACATAGCACTAGGAGAATGTGCTTCCCTAGAGAATACTTAGGTACATTAAAGACACCCTAAATGTAGGACTTTGGTACCCTAGAACTTGCACCCTTGACCTTTTTGACTATTCTGATTCAGACTATGCCGGGTGCAAATTAGATAGAAAAAGCACAAGTGGTAGCTGTCAAATTCTAGGTCAGTGCCTAGTAAGTTGGTCAAACAGAAAGTAACACTGTGTTGCTCTATCCACTACTAAAGCTGAATACATAGCACTAGGAGAATGTGCTTCCCAACTTTTATGGATGATGCATACACTAAAAGATTATCAGCTAGAATACAAAAATACAAAAATTTTAATTGATAATGTGAGTTCAATTAACTTAACCAAAAATCTAATTCACCACTCTAGGACCAAACATATAGAGGTAAAACACCACTTTGTAAGAGATCATGTGGCTAAGGGTGAAATTGTACTCAGCTATGTTGAGTCCAAGTCAAACCTAGCTGATATTTTCACAAAACCCTTACCTGAACTTGAGTTCAGTACACTTAGAAGGTAAATAGGAATGTGTTGGGTAGAATAGTTTTTAATTTTCAAATTAGCTTCCTACAATTTTTAAAATCATCTTATGTTTTAAAATTCTAGGAAAATACAATTTTTAAAATTCCAATTTTACTAGTTTTTCAAAATATGGAATTAGCTTAGGCTCTACCCTAGAAATCATTATTGGATCATGATGTTTCGATAGAGGGGGTGAATATCGATTACGAAAAGCGTTCGAAAAGAGTGAGCGCAGCAGAAAAGAAAATCAATGCTAACACAGAATCAATTTTACTTGGTTCGGATCCTGTGTCGACTCTTACTCCAAGGCCCACACATGAGGGTGCTTTAGATGGGCAATTCACTAGCAATTCGATAACTATTACAAACTAATACAGGAATGCTAATGAAAAATAAAGTAAAGCTATACCGATAGAAGAAGAAATTAAAGAACAACGTTGTCGGAACTTCGCAGTGTTGCAGGAGCGTAGGAAAGCAGATTCTGAGTTGTTGTTGAAGCTCTGCCTCTGCCCCTTCTTTTATATGAAGCTCGGGGTGCCCCGGATCCCTTCCGGGCGCCCTGGTGAGACGTGGCAGGTCCAACCAGTGAGTTCCATGTGGCGACGCTGCGTTTGGATAAATTTTGCCTCCCGAGCGCCCGGATCCCTTCCGGGCGCCCGGATCCCCTCCGGGCGCCCGGACCACCTTTTTCCAGGGAGCACCTTTCCTGCAAAACAAGGTTAGTCCGAGGCAAATATATAAATTATAACCTGCAAAATAGAGTGTTAGTTCAGTTTATAGTTTAACAAAAGTTATGACTTAGATTCCGTCTTTCTGAGACCGAAATCTAGTCACGATCTCGACTTAGATATCTGAAATGGATCTAAGCCGGATCGACGCCTAATGTTCCCTTCCCGGGAACGCGTCCTCACAGTCACTCCCTTCCAGTGACTTACCTTTACTCACCTGCCAGACGTTCGGTCAGCCCTTCGACCCGTCTGGACTTCTCGCCAGCTATCCGGTCAGTCCGTCGACCTAGCTGGACTTCTCACCAAGCGTCCGGTCAGCCCGTCGATCCGCTTAGACTTCTCGCCAGCTATCCATTCAGCCCGTCGACCTAGCTGTACTTCTCGCCAAGTATCCGGTCAGCCCGTCGACCCGCTTGGACTTCGTGCCAGACATCCGGTCAGCCCGTCGACTTGTCTGGACTTATCCTGCACACTCGGTCAGAGTGTTAGATCACGACAAACCTAACTTAACCTGATTTGTCATTCATCAAAACCCGAGTTAGACCGTTAGTGCTAACCGCACCAACAATCTCCCCATTTTTGATGGAATGACAACCTGGTTAAGTTAGTAAAAAATATATGTGAGTAAAAAGAGTTTAAACATTTTGTTCTAGCATGAGGTTTAAGTTGGTTTTTTTAACTTTAACATTTTGTTTTTCTTACTTAACCACCTATCCCTCCCCCTTTGGCATTCATCAAACAAGGATATACTTTAAACATTTAAAAATACAGAATACATAAAAAATATAAGGAATGATGTCTAGTTATCTTGGGGGAGTTTAAATTTTTTGAAGACTTGTTTAAATTATTAGCTTTAGCTTTTGGGAAATAGCTAAGTTTTGAAAGAGTAACTAATTTTTAAAGATCATTTTTGCAAAATTAATTAATTTTTCAAAAATGACTTTGCAAACTCAAAGAGAATTCTCTAATCAGAAATTTAAAAAGCTAATTTTCCAGTATAAGTGTATAAGTTTCAAATTTTAAGATCAGGTTTTAAATTTTCAAAATACGTTTCAATTTTGAGGTATCTTTCAAACATAAGTTTTCAAAATCAAAATTTTATGGCTAAGTTTTCAAAATTAGATTTATCAAGAAAATTTCCAAACATAAGTTTTAATTTTGAAACACTTTTCAAACCTGAAAAATCAAAGATTTCAAAGCTGAGTTTTAAAAGATATTTACTTTTCAAAACTAATTAAAACTAAGTTTGCAATAGATTCAATATCTTAGTTTATAAAATCTAATTCAAGAATTTAGTTTATAAAAGCTAGTTTAAAAAAGGTTTTTTTTGTTTTAAAAAAAAATTAAAACATAAGTTTTTAAGATTATGGATTTCAAAGCTAAGTTTTAAAAAAATCTTTCTTTTTAATACTGATTAAGTTTGAAAAAATTTTTAAATTTGAAAACCGAAATTCAATCTCAAAACTGAAAAAAATATTATGTTTAAGGTGGAGAAAATAATTTTGGTGTTAAGTGTTGATTTAATCCTCCCCCTAAACCTGACATAATTTAAAATAAAATTTTTAAGAATATTCACAGAAAAGTATTTAAAGTGAGATTTTTTTTAATTGAGGTATGATTTTCTAAGGAGATTTAAATAGAAATTTGATCAAAAGAAAAACTTGAACCTCCCCCTGAATTTGTTACTCCTCTTAATTTAATATCTCCCCATTAAGTTAAAACTACGGTTTGGTTATATTAAATTTTACACCTCAATACATTTTTGTACCTAAGTGTTTTGGTGGATGCAGTGTTAGTAACACTTATGTTTATCGAGTATATTATTTATATAAGTATTTTTATATACTTGGTATAGTTTTTTTTTTTTGATAAGAATAAGATTATTGAAATTAATAAATAATCAGTTATTCTTAATAATAAGTAATAATTTAATACTTAGTGAAATAATTTAAATTTCGTATTAATTGATTGAGTTGGTCAATGACAGTGTTAGTTATTATATATGATCCGGCGGTAAGAATGGGGGACCCACTTCCTGAAGGGTCCCAGCCTGAGGACGGATGGAGGGCTGACTAAGCGGGTAATGGCCGCGTCAAGCAGTTGAGCAGGTCCGAGCGGAGCCAGAGATAACCTAGCCATAGGCTTGGGTTTCCGACGCCAAGGCGGGAGGACTGAATAGCCGAGCGGGTGTCTGCCCGGCTGGAACCGAAGGGCCGAGCGGGTAATCCGTTCGGCCAGGATAAGGGCGAGGATACAAAGGTTAGCCGAGCGACCTATTCGTTCGGCTCGGGATATGGGATGTCAGCAAAGGCATGTCTGATGATTATGCCGTACACAAGATTTCACGATAGAGGGTCTTGCCGTCACATCATGGAGAGGTCGATACAGTAGCGGTATGGCCTTATGGATGCCCTTCTGACAGACCCATACCTGGGCATGGTCGAAAGCAGGTGATTGCTTTGATTGGTGCGCCCAGGCTCCTTCGAGAGGTCTATATAAGGTCTCCATTTCTTCACCGGAGGTACGAAGTCCTAATCTCTGAAGCCACCTCTTTGTTATTCCTCGCCTGACTTGAGCGTTGGAGGGCCGTCACCGGGACACCCCCCCGGCCGGTTTTGTTGCAGGTTCGCCGGAGCACTCGAGGGGCGCCACATCCCCAGCGTCCGTTGACTCCTGGTTCGGACAGGATCAATTTGGCGCCGTCTGTGGGAACGCACCTGCATCCGAGCAGAGGCAATGGACGAGGCTGGAAGAATACATACCGTGGCACTCTCACAAGAAGAGTTGGACGCTATAGTCGAGGCGAGGGCAGCCAAGATAGTGGCGCAGCAAAAGGAGAAAGCACAAGCTGAGCGAGCGCAACAGCAAACAACCTCGGCTTCAGCAGGCCGGGCGGCGCAAGCAGACCGCCCGGAATATGTTTCAACAGGAGGGTTCCCTCAGGCAATCTTCCGTACTCCCCCAGAAATCGCGCCCGCTCACGGGGAGCAAGGATCTTCATCTGATGAGCCTCCCGTTCGGGATCATAGGAAGGGCAAAGCCCCCCGAGTGAACGCACCGCCCGAGCAGGTTCACCGACAGTTCTCTGAAGCCATACATCGGGATTCGTTACCAAAATACTATAAACCACCTCCGATTGGAGCTTACAATGGGACGACCGACCCCGACGATCATTTAGGGAAGTTCGACAGCATCGCCACCTTGCATCAGTACTCCGATGGCGTAAAGTGCCGGGTATTTCTCACCACTCTATCGGAATCTGCACATAGGTGGTTTCGGAGGTTGCCGGACGGCTCTATCACTAGTTTCCAGGAGTTCCGAATGACATTTCTTCATCACTTTGCGAGCAGCCGACGTTATCAAAGGACAAGCGTCAGCCTGTTCACCATCAAACAAGAACCAAGAGAATCTCTCCGGGCGTATATACAGAGATTTAATCAGGTAGCGGTGGATATCCCCACAGCCACCTCGGAGACAATGGTAAACGCATTCACGCAAGGCCTCGCGGAAGGGGACTTCTTCCGCGCGCTCATTCGCAAACCGCCCAGAGACTACGACCACATGCTACACCGGTTGAATGAGTATATAAATGTGGAAGAGGCGGAGGCTGCCCGGCGGAAGGGAACCCATGCCGAACAGAAGCAGCCCGCTGCCCATCAGCAACCAAGAGGACCAAGAGTTGAGGCATCCCGGGCACATCATGCGAAGTCCCCGGTGGTCCAAGAGGTAGCGGCCGAGCGGAAGAATCGACTGCCTCAGTCATCTCCCTCAAAAGCAGATGCTTCGTCTCCCGAATTCAACTTATAGCAAGCCCCTCTTCTGGGACCTCAAGAGCGGGAGTTTGATGTCAAGCGATGAATTGACTACATAGGAGAAAGATGGGTAGATGGGCCGTCGAGCGGATGAAGATCCAAGCCACCGACTCAATAAAGTAGGCCCCGAGCCGTTCAGCCGGAGGTATAATATCCGAGCCAAGCGCTCGACGAAGCAGACCCCGAGCCGTTCGGCCGGGAGTACGTTATCCGAGCTGGGTGAAAGGTGCGCTAAATGTAAATTTATATACATTTCGGTCGCCAATACACTTGTAATGCAGGAAGCAAAAAGATGAAAACACATTGAGCATTCTCCGCCGAACGGCTTACCGCGTGAAGACCCCACGCCGATTCGGCAGGGTCATATAAATTAGCCGAGCCAAGCGCTCGAATAGCGAAGGCCCCCGGGCTGATCGGCCGGGAGGTTTATATCGGAGCCAAGCGCTCGACGACGAAGGCCCCGAGCTGCTCAGCCGGAGGTATATTGTACGAGCCAAAGGCTCGATTCCGAAGGCCCCGTGCCGCTCGGCCGGAGGTAAATTATCGGAGCCAAGCGCTCGACGACGAAAGGCCAGTGCTCGGTGGAGGTATATTATGCAGCCAAAGGCTCGATTCAAGGCCCCGTGCTTGCCTCGGAGGTAAATTATCTGAGCCAACGCTCGACGACGAAGGCCAGTCGTTCACCGGAGGTATATTATGACGAGCCAAAGGCTCGATTCAAGACCGTGCTTGCTCGCGGTGTTGTCCAAATTAGGCTTAAAAGCCCGACGAGCTCCGTCGTTAAAGATCGAGAGCTGCGCCGACCGGCTATAAATATCCGCGCCGTCTAGCCCAGACGTTAAACCGTAGAGACGAGCCGGCGTCTATAAACTCTCCGAACGGAAGACCGTCTAGCCCAGACGTTAAACCGTAGAGACGAGTCGGCGTCTATAAACTCTCGAGCGGAAGACCGTCTAGCCCTGATAAAAAACGAGAGACGAGTCGGCGCCTATAAACTCTCCGAGCGGAAGACCATCTAGCCCAGACGTTAAAACGAGCCAGCGTCTATAAACTCTCCGAGCGAAGACCGTCTAGCCAGACGTTAAACCGTAGAGACGAGCAGGCGGCGTCTATAAACTCTCGAGCGGAAGACCGTCTAGCCCAGACGTTAAACCGTGAGGAGGCGTCCTATAAACTCTCCGAGCGGAAGACCGCTAGCCAGACGTTAAACCGTAGAGACAGCGGCGTCTATAAACTCTCCGAGCGGAAGACCGTCTAGCCAGACGTTAAACCGTAGAGATGGCTGCTCTATAAACTTCTCCGAGCGGAAGGCTGTCAGCCGTGACGTTAAACCAGTAGAGACAGGCTCTATAAACTCTCAGCGGAAGACCGTCTAGCCAGACGTTAAACGTGAGAGCAGGGCGTCTATAAACTCTCGGCGGAAGATCGCCAGCCAGACGTTAAACCAGAGGAGCTGTCTATAAACTCTCCGGAAGACCGCCTAGTCGACGTTAAACCGTAGAGACGGCGGCCTATAAATCCCGGCGAAGATCGACCGACGGGCTCCGTCGTTAAAGATCGAGAGCCGCGCCGACCGGCTATAAATATCCGCCGACGAGCTCCGTCGTTAAAATCGAGAACGCCGACCGGCTATAAATATCCGCGCCGACGACTCCGTCGTTAAATTCGAGAGCCACGACCAGCTATAAATATCCGACCGACGAGCTCCGTCGTTAAAATCGAGAGCCACCGGCTATAAATATCCGCGTCGGAGCTCCGTCGTAAAATTGAGAGCCGCTACCGACCGGCTTATAAATATCCGCTACCGATGAGCTCCGTCGTTAAAGATCGAGCTACCGATCGGCTTATAAATATCCACCAACCCGCGTTGTGAACTTACTTGGGCCGGAACTAAGGACGCCAAATAACGAGCGTTCGCAAGTACTAAATTAATTTAGTCCGATCGGCCATCGGTTTGCCAATACTTCGCATTCACTGAATGCAAACAGTATAGCCAATCGCTAAACGATTTCAAGGAAATCGAGTCAATTGATTGACCTGATCGGTCGTCTAGTGGGAAACACGTGGAGCTTCACTGACTCTACGAATAAGCACCAAACAGACAAGAGACGGCAATGAAGGGCAAACAAAAATAGTGGCAAAGGAAGACAATTACGCCGATCGGCACATGCAAAAATTTTACATCAGCAGAGCGGATGAAATACAGAAAGTACTTGGAAGAACTCGCCTCACTCCGGGTCCTCAAAATTAAAAAAGGCATCCGGGATATCGTCAATCATAGCCGCCAGATCTGAAGAGGGAATGCTCAGGTCAGCAGGAAGGTGCCCTCCCTTCTTCCAGTACGCCGTGGTGACCTTGACCGCCTCGGCGAAAGTTGAGGAGACGTTGCCACCAAATTTTAAGCCGAACCGCTCCGAGCGGAGGTATTCTTGGCGCGCTGCTGCTAGGCGACTCGGCTCTCCCTCCTTGTACTTTCTGAGCGCCGCTCGGGAGGCAATTAGTGAATCTTGGAGAACTTTTTGGTCCACCTCCGCTTTAGTGCGTTCAACTGAGCGCCCATCCCGTTCGGCAGTTAATTGGGCTTCCAGATCCTTAGATTGCTGATCTAGGGCTCGGACTTCAACTTTCATCTTGTCCAGATCAGCGATCGCCCGCTTCTTCCGGCTACTGGCGCGCTTCACGTCTGCGTCACGTTTCTTCACCAATCCTTCAAGTCGAGCCACCTCTGTAGCCAGGTCGGCGACCTTCTTCTGTTCGGCCTCGCGGGCTTGTTTCTCCCGCTCGGCCGATGGACCCCCCGAGACTTGGAGTTTTTCCATGAGATCCTCCAGCTCGGCCAGCCGATGGCTAGTGGTGATTTGCTCCGCCCAATGCTGTAAGTGAAATAATAAAATCAGAAACCAAACAGTAGCATGGCGCAGGAAGAAAAATGAACCTACCTGAGTAGCCTGCTGCATGTGGTTATCGCCGAGCTGCTTGGGCGTCATGAGGGCCACCCGAATCTGGGCGTCCTCGAAAAGTTTGGCGAGCGGACCCGTCAAGGTTATTTCATGAACGGGGCTTGATGTCCGATCGGCAGACAATAAATATTCCTCCGATGGGAATCGAAGGGTAGTCTTGATGGTCGGGTGGCCGACCGGCACTTCCTCAGCCCTCCTGGCCCGAGGACTCCCCTATGGTTGAAGTCTCGCCCAACCGTCGTAAGCGACGATGAGTCCGTGGAGGAGAGCCAGAGGGCTGTGCGGTGGCGAGGCCACGGGGTCTGATCTGCGACGGCGGCGATCGCGGGCGATCTCGATCGGCGCTGGTTGTTCGCCTGGGGGGGTCGGAAGGCTGGAGTCCTCGACGCTTCCGCCAAACTTCGATGGTGAATCCCCACTGGGGACTCCCAACTCCGGTGGAGCAGAGGAAATAGGATCCGCCTCAACCTCTGTTGAGGCGGATGGGGCAGCACTGTTTCAGGGCGGACTGCGCCCCCCCCCTCTCACGCGTCTGCCGGGCGGCTGCAATTTCAGATGATCAGTAGCCTTGGAGCGCCACATGACTTCAGCCGCAGAGAAAAATTAAAATCAGTTAGACAAAAAAGGCGAAGTGAGTAAAGAGTCCTTACCCATGCGGTAGGGAAGATTGGCCCGAACGGAGATAATCCAAAATGTACAACACCCCCTTGAAAAGCAACTGGTCGATTTTGTACCACTGACCGGACAACCAGTTAGGCTGGATTGCTTCTGAATTTGCCGAGCTCCGGCTGGGTCGGCACAGCGGTCTGCCATTTGGTTCGGAATGCTGGCCGCTCGGGAAGCCGTATATAGAAGAAGAACTCCTTCCAGTGCTTGTTGGAGGTCGACATATTATCACAAAATTTGAAGCCTATTCTACTTTGGAAAATAAAAGTGCCCAACTCGGATTGTTTGGGGTAGAAGAAGAAGTGGAATATTTTGGGGTCAAGTGGAATACTGTGCAGCCTAAAGAGGACGACCACCCCGCTCAGCAGCCTAAAGGAATTCGGCACAAGTTGGCCGAGCGGGATGCGGAAATAATTACAAACTTCCAAAATAAATGGATGGGTAGGAAATCTAAGGCCGCCCTGGAATTGGTCCAGAAAAAAACAAATGGTACCGATCGGCGGGTTATGGGGCCGGTCGGTCGGGTCGGCTACAACTATTTCATGGTCGTCCGGGATCCCGTACGCCCGAACGAGACGCCGAGCGCCCTCCTCGTCAAATTTACTCTCCATGGTCATATACCAGGGACCATGAACATCAACAGCGGGTATGGAAGTGCTCGCCATGACTAAAGTACCAAGAAAAAGAAAGAAGGAAGCCGAAAGAAACTCGGAAATGGAGGACAGATAAAAGTTCGCAAGCAAGGGGACGAAAGGAGTTCCCCGCGAAAGGGAAAGGCCGAACGAAAGGAAGGGAGAAGCTTACTAAGGGAAGATGAACGGAGAGGATCACCAGAAAGCCGAAAACCACCGAGAGGCAAGAACTAGGACAGCCGGAACGATGCAGACGTGGGCACCTTCGACGGAGGACGCGCAATTAAACAGAGAATGTAGCATAAGGGCGAAGACGAAGGCTTTATGCGAACGAGGCTGGTCAGCCTCGTCCGTCGGATGCAGGTCACGAGAGATGAGGTCATCATCTAACCGTCCATTTCAAAGTAACCGCGTCCCATCGTACGGATCATCACCGCCACACAAGAAGAGCCACGTGGCGCTCTGTCACCAGGCGCAATTAATGCGCCCATACCGCGTATGCTTCGACTTAATGAAAAGGATTTGCATGATTTTCGAGAAGATTTAGACAAGCAAACATCCACGCTGGACGCCAAGACATCCAGAACGAAGAGCCGAGCGGATGATGAGTTATGAGGGCCGAACGGCTCTAGGTATATCATAAGCGACAGTAAGGCGACGACCGCCCGTTCGGACACATAGTCCAGTCAGTCGGACTCATTGCCTCCTTCGACTAGACTTGAAGAGGAGGCAAGTGATCCGGCAGTAAGAATGGGGGACCCATCAAGGGTCCTAGCTCGAGGACGGATGGAGGTGACTAAGCTGTAATGGCCGCGTCAAGCTGAGTAGGTCCGGGCCGAGATAACCTAGCCATAGGCTTGCTCGACGTCCAAGGCGGGAGGACTGAATGGTCGAGCGGGTGTCTGCCCGGCTGGAACCGAAGGGCCGAGCGGGTTGTCCGTTCGGCCAGGATAAGGGCGGGGATATAAAGGTTAGCCGAGCGGCCTATTCGTTCGGCTCGGGATATGGGATGTCAGCAAAGACATGTCTGAAGATTATGCCGTACACAAGATTTCACGATAGAGGGTCTTGTCGTCACATCATGGAGAGGTTGATACAGTAGCGGTATTGCCTTATGGATGCCCTTCTGACAGACCCATACCTGGGCATGGTCGAAAGCAGGTGATTGCTTTGATTGGCGCGCCCAGGCTCCTTCGAGAAGTCTATATAAGGTCTCCATTTCTTCACCGGAGGTACGCTGGTTTGAATCTCTGAAGCCACCTCTTTGTTATTCCTCGCCTGACTTGAGCGTCGGAGGGCCGTCGCCGGGACACCCCTGCATGCGTTGAAACTATGATCGGATTCTGCTGAGCGCATTCGTTGAATAATTGTACTTATATGGATCATATATATATATATATATATATATATATATATATATATATATATATATATATATATATATATATATATATATATATATATATATATATATATATATATATATATATATATATATATATATATATATATATATATATATATATATATATATTTTTATTTGCTTCCTTTTAAGTAGGATTAATTTAGTTTGAAGTTAGCATGAGGATAAAGTTATTAAACATAGTTAAGTAAGGTTTAATTCAAGTCAATTTTAGTTCTCAACTAGAGTTAGACTTAAACAATTAAGTTATACATAATTAGATTTAGAGTTTAAGTTACTGGAATTTAAGTCTTTAAGATAGGTGTCTAAGTTTTAAATGAATTTAAAAGATTTTATTATTATTATTATTATAAGTTAACAAAATTTTATTAAAGTGAAAAATAATACTTAAAAGAGTTTTCAAAAATAGTTTTTAAAATAGTTTTTTTTTTTGAGGATTTTTTAAAAGAAATTTTAAAAGGATTTATAAAATAATTTTTTTAAAAAATTTTAAAATAGTTTTTAAAAAGGATCTTTAAAATAATTTTTAAAAGTATTTTTAAAATATTTTTTAAAAGTATTTTTAAAATAATTTTTAAAACAATTTTTGAAAGAGTTTTTAAATATTTTTTTAAAAACATTTAAATAATATTTCAAAGAACTTTTAAAATTCGTTTTAAAAGTTTTTAAAAGAATTTTTTTGTTTTAAAAGAATTCTTTTAAAATATTTTTAAAGTAATTTTTAAAATAGTTTTTAAAGATTTTTTAAAATAATTTTTAAAGAATTTTTAAAATAGTTTTAAAGAATTTTTTAAAATAATTTTTAAAGAATTTTTAAAATAGTTTTTAAAGAATTTTTAAAGTAATTTTTAAAATAGTTTTTAAAGAATTTTTAAAATAATTTTTAAAATAGTTTTTAAAACAATTTTTAAGAATTTTTAAAATAATTTTTAAAGAGTTTTTAAAATAGTTTTTAAACGAATTTTTAAAGAATTTTTAAAGTAATTTTTAAAATAGTTTTTAAATAATTTTTAAAGAATTTTTAAAGTAATATTTAAAATAGTTTTTAAAGAATTTTTAAAATAATTTTTAAAGAATTTTTAAAATAGTTTTTTAAAGAATTTTTAAAATAATTTTAAAGTAATTTTTAAAATATTTTTTAAAGAATTTTTAAAATAGTTTTTTAAAGAATTTTTAAAAAAAATTTAAAGTAATTTTTAAATTAGTTTTTAAAGAATTTTTAAAGTAATTTTTAAAAATAGTTTTTAAAGAATTTTTAAAATAATTTTTAAAGACTTTTTAAAATTGTTTTTTAAAGAATTTTTAAAATAATTTTTAAAGTAATTTTTAAGATTGTTTTATAGAATTTTTAAAATAATTTTTAAAATAGTTATTTAAATAATTTTTAAAATAATTTTTAAAGTAATTTTTAAAATTGTTTTTAAAGAATTTTTGAAATAATTTTTAAAGAATTTTTAAAATAGTTTTTTAAAGAATTTTTAAAGTAATTTTGAAAATAGTTTTTAAAGAATTTTTAAAATAATTTAAAAAGTTGAAGTTCAATAAAATTTTTAAGTTAAGAAAAATTTAATTTTAATTGTAATTTGATTTAATTTAACTTAATTTAATTTAAGTTTAATTTTAATTTAATTTTAATTAATTTGAATTGAATTAATTAATTTAACTAAAATTCTAGTTTAATTTAATTTAATTGATTTAATTTTATTAATGTAATTTAAATTTAATTAATTTAATTTAAATTTAATTCAATTTTAGTTAATTTAATTAATTTAATTTAATTTAATTTTAATTAATTTAAATTTAATTAATTTCAGTTCATTTTAGGTTCTTAGTCATCTCACCCGATCTATGTTTTCAATCAGGGAATCCTATAATTTTGTGAGATGAATTAAGTTCAATTTTAGAATTTGTTTTTGACTTATGTTAGATTCAGGTTTAGCTTTAGGTTCAACAAATAACCGTTCTCTGGATAAACTTCTGGGCTATGGTGAGTCACTCGGACTTCATTAAAGTAACTATGCCTTCGAGGTTTTCCAAATAGTACTATCCACTGGACTTAGTACAAAACCTTGGTCTAACTGGTTAGGATCCATAAAGGGTAACTTCAGTCAGTTCCACTTAGCCAAATGCACCAGGTCGAAGCCATATCTTCCTAGACATGCATAGACTACGCTTCCCTAACGTACTATCATTCAAAATTTCACCAGTACCATTTTTCAAGTTAAACTTAAACCCTTTTTAACTAGTCATAGTTACCCTGTCGAGTAGGTTGATTAGGGTTACCCTGTCGGGTAGGTTGGTTAGGGTTATCCTGTCGGGTAGGTTAGTTTTGGAGGTGCCAGCTATTCTGGAGTCTCCCCCTGAATTATTGGTCGTTAATTTAATTTTTAGTTCTGGGTTTATTATAGTTAAGTTTTAATTAAAATTTAATGTTTAATTTGTAATTTAGATTCAAGTTTTTAATTTTGAATTAATTAAATTAGTCAAATTATCTTTCTTTAAGAGAATGTATTTAATATTTGAATTTTCTTTTAATTTTATTAAGTTAATTGCTTTATTTAATAGATTAGTGTTAATGTTTAGATTTTTACTAATTTTTAAATTTGAATTAATTAAAGTGTTTAAATTATATTTCCTTAAAGGTTTATCTTTTAACCTTTTATTAATTGTTAATTTTGAATTTTTCAGATTATCTTTGTTTAATATGTTATTTTTAATATTTAATTTTAATTTTGTTAAATTTAGTTTTGATTTTATCAAAGTGTTTGATTTTATCAAAGTGGTTGATTTTATTCTTATATTTTCTTTATTTTTAAGTTGATATAATTAGTGGAATTTATTAGATTATTCTTATCATTAAAATTTAATTTTTTGTTAATTAAATTATCTTGGGTTTGATAGGATTTTCTAGATTAATATTGTCTAGATTATTAAATAATTTATTAATTTTATCTAGATCAATATTGACCTTATCATCTCTATCATTTGAGTTTTCAGATTTGTTTAGGTTCAAGTTTGAATTTTTAAAATTAATTGGATTTGTTTTATCAGATAATATCCTAGGGGTATTTTTGTAATTATTGTCAACTACATTATTTTCACATATATTTTCAGAAATAACCAGATCAATACTCATATTTTTTAAACTACTATTAGCAGAGGTATTTTGGTAAATATCACTAACCTTGAGCGCAACCCCTAATTCAGTAGGCTTTTCGATTGGATCTAACCCGAGTTCGGATTCGATTTTTACTTGATCCTCGAGCTCCATCGGCTCCTCGTGAAGTTTGATCAATTGGGTCCAAAGCTCATGTGCATCTTTGTACTTTTCTAGTCTGCATAAAATATTGTTAGGTAAAACATTACAAATAATTTTACTTACATTTTTGTTTAGTTCTGAGTTATGAGAAGGTTTTCTCAATATCAGCCAATAGTCAAAGTTTAGACTTCCTAAGAAGCATTCCATTCTTCGCCTCCAGTAGTTGAAATCTTGATCGTACGGTGGTGGTTCGTTGGGGTTCCATCCTTCTTGAAGAGGCATTATTCTTGCACACAGAGAAACAAACAAAAAATCCCAAGACTTGGTCTTGGATTAGCAGTGCTGAAAAAAAAAATATTTCACTATTTTCGAAAAAAATAATAAAATATTAATAAAATATTTGAAAAAATATTAACTCAAAATTTTGAAAATGTAATATTTTGTCAATACTAAATAATGGTGAAGAGATGGTGATGTATTTTTCAAAAATAGTTTTGGAGGGAAAAATGAAAGGCATACGATATCTAATTTTTCTTTAAAAAACACCCCCTTTGCCTGATTGGTGGTTGCACCAAATCAGAGCGGTACCTGCTCTGATACCACTTGTTGGATCGTGATGTTTCAGTAGAGGGGGGTGAATATCGATTACGAAAAGCGTTCGAAAAGAGTGAGCGCAGCGAAAAAGAAAATCAATGCTAACACAGAATCAATTTTACTTGGTTCGGAGCCTGTGTCGACTCCTACTCCAAGGCCCGCACACGAGGGTGCTTTCGATGGCCAATTCACTAGCAATTCGATAACTATTACAAACTAATACAGGAATGCTAATGGAAAACAAAGTAAAGCTATACCGACAGAAGAATAAATTAAAGAACAGCGTTGTCGGAACTTCGCAGCGTTGCAGGAGCGTAGGAAAGCAGATTCTGAGTTGTTGTTGAAGCTTTGCTTCTGCCCCTTCTTTTATATAAAGTTCGGGGCGCCCCGGATCCCTTCCGGGCGCCCTGGTGAGACGTGGCAGGTCTAACCAGTGAGCTCCATGTGGCGACGCCGCGTTTGGATAAATTTTACCTCCCGGGCGCCCGGATCCCTTCCGGGCGCTTGGACCTCCGGGTGCCCGGATCCCCTCCGGATGCCTGGACCACCTTTTTCCAGGGAGCACCTTTCCTGCAAAATAAGGTTAGTCCGAGGCAAATATATAAATTATAACCTGCAAAACATAGTGTTAGTTCAGTTTATAGTTTAGCAAAAGTTATGACTTAGATTCCGTCTTTCCGAGACCAGAATCTAGTCACGATCTCGACTTAGATATCTGAAATGAATCTAAGCCAGATCGACGCCTAATGTTCCCTTCCCGGGAACGCGTCCTCACAGTCACTCCCTTCCAGTTACTTACCTTAACTCACCTGTCAGATGTCCGGTCAGTCCTTCGACCTGTCTGGACTTCTCGCCAGCTATCCGGTTAGCCCGTCGACCTAGCTGGACTTCTTGCCAAGCGTCCGGTCAGCCCGTCGACCCGCTTGGACTTCTCGCCAGCTATCCGGTCAGCCCGTCGACCTAGCTGGACTTCTCGCCAAGCGTCTGGTCAGCCCGTCGACCCGCTTGGACTTCGTGCCAGACATTCGGTCAGCCCGTCGACCTGTCTGGACTTATCTTGCACACTCGGTCAGAGTGTTAGATCACGACAAACCTAACTTAACCTGATTTGACATTCATCAAAACCCGAGTTAGACCGTTAGTGCTAACCGCACCAACAATCATGCTCCCCTAGATTCAGGCAGAGCATCTCACAAACACCTAGGCTTACCTTGCTTGTGTTTGAAAAACATAGAACGGCGTGAGATGCATAGGGTACAACCTGAACTCAAGAATGCTTATATCTGTGCATCAATATGAGTCTAGGCGTTAAACACCTAGTTAACAGTAATCAAGTCAAGTCTTCCAGCACTAGTCAAATCTAACTGGATCTATTGACTTAACTTGACTAACCAAGTGAAAGTTGTTGTCCTCTAGGCAATCAGCTAGTAGCTAAATGGTTAGACATGTGGCCGCGAACCTACGTGCTTGATTTTTAATCCTTTTGAGATCGCTTAGGCATGAACATTAAGGCTCTGATACCTTACTTAAAGAGAAATTAGCTAATCAATCTAACTCAACTCATGCTTGGACATTAAGGATTGAAACTCCTCCCTTGCCCTCAATGCTTTAAATTAATTATTTGTCTAAAAGAAAAATTCGTTCAAATTTAGCTAAGTTTTCAAAACTTTAAACTTTCAAAAGTCATTTTTGTTGTACTTTTTAGACTAAGCTTTCAAAATTATGGCCATTCTAAAAGCTAAGTATTTTGAAAATTTAACTAAGTATTTTTCAAAGCCAATCTTTTTAGCTTTTTGAAAGAAAAAAATGATCTTTAGACCTTGGTTTCACTTAGTTAAGAATATTAATTGTAAAAAGCTAAGTGTTATCAAAATATTTTTTTTTCTCTTTAAAAGCCTAAGGTTTCAAAATTTTGATTAAGTTGTTTAAAACTAAAGTTGCTTTTGCTATGCTACAAAAGAAAATCTTTCTCTAGCAAAATTAATAAAGTTTTAGAAAACTAACTTTGAACTCAAACTATTTCACTTAGCGAGTTGATCGCTTTTAAAAGTGTCTCAAAATTTTAAAAAGTTTCCTTACTTAGCCTTTTTTTCTTTTGTCCTAAAATTTTTTCAAACGTGTTCATTCTTTTTTATAAATGGAAAAGGGGGAGAGTAGAGAAATTTAGAATTCAAAAGCAAAAATTTATAAAGAAAATTTTTAAATAATGCCTTTATTAAGGGGGAGCCTGACAAAGTTTAAGTTTTAGCTTAACCATGCGTGCATTTAAATTTATTAAGCTTGCTTACTTAAACTTTATGCATCTATTTTACTTAGCTTTGAATTTCAGTTGTCATAATCAAAAAGGGGGACATTGATGGTGCGGGAAGCATCTGACGATCGACCGTTGTTTGATAATGACAAAGGAATTCAAAGTTAAGTTGTTTTGTGATCTAATGCACTTGATTGAGTGTTTCAAGAAAGTCCTAGCTGCGGTTAGGCAGGTGGAAAACCCTAGGGGGTGGTAACCCTAGGTCATAAGGGGTGATAACCCTATACAGAAAGTTTTGGCGGGTCGAGAGCTTCAGGCAAAAGTCCTAGGGGGGGGGGGGGTAACCCTAGGTGGAAAGTCCTGGTGTCGTGAACCAGGTGAAAGACTGGACCAGCCGGGAAGCGGAAGTCCAGCAGAAAGTCCAGAAGCTTCGAACGCTGAGCAAAAGTCCAATCAATCTGGAGGATCGCAATGGCATAATGTAAATCTCCTGAGTGGAGTAGGTGAGGACGCGTTCCCCGTAGAGGGAACAATAGGCGTCGGGTCGACCTAGGGTTTCCGGTGGAAAATCCGAAGTCAGACTCAGACAGTCCGACGACTGTCAAGTATATTTATCATATTGTTTCTGTGCTAACTTTGTTTCGCAGGGGTTGTGTTTGGGACTAACACATTTTGCAGGATCAAAGGAGCACACTTAGCCTCGGATGAACAGTGTCCGAGGCGCCTCCATGGGGCTTGGAGGCGCCTCGGGTGCTAGTGAAAGCCAGCTATCCAGAGACACTGGAGGTGCCTCAGAGGTCATCGGAGGCGCCTTGGACCAGGCGTTGGAGGCGACTTGGACCAGCTTGGAGGCGCCTTCAATGGGATAAGGTGCGACCATATCAGAGCTGATCCACACGTGCGACTCGGTGGCCTGGAGGCGCCTCGGACAGGCTTAGAGGCGCCTCCAGCACTGTTTAAAAGGGGACCTCGAGCAGCAGCTTAGAACAACACCTTTCGAGCAAATCTTACGCCACAAGCTGCTAACGAGACGACCCAGAAGTGCTATAGCGACATCCTGATGACCCAAAGCTTCAGTTTCAATCTAGTTGTTGTCAGTATAACGCTTATTTCAGTTCATAATTGTACTTAGTTTGTAATACTTTTCGTGATTATAGTTGTTGCCCAATGTAAACGCTCAATGAGTGTGGGCCTTGGAGTAAGAGTCGCCACAGGCTCCGAACCAAGTAACCAACTTGTGTTAGCATGTGTTTGTGTTTAATTTCCGCTGCGTTTTACTCTATACATTTTAATCGAACGAAATAGTCACGAGCGCTATTCACCACCCCTCTAGTGCTTTCTATTCAACAGTAGTAAGATACCTATTCCACTTCCGAGCCGAGTGGATGATCCATCTACAAATATTTTCCGTGAAGCTGCGGGCTCGGGGTTCTGTACTTCGGTTATGAAATCTGCTAAGGACTGCGCCTTAATTGTCATTCAAGGCTGGTACTGTATATCGAATTCACTGAGCTTGGTTGTCCATTTGATCAGCCGTCCGGGCGACTCTGGGTTGAGGAGGACTCTCCCTAGAGGGTTGTTCGTCATAACGATTATCGTGTGTGCCAAGAAGTAAGGCCGGAGCCTCCGAGCAGCGAGGACTAATGCGAAAGCAAGCTTCTCGAGACCAGTGTAGCGGGAATCAGCATCCTTTAGAATGTGACTTAGAAAATACACCGGCTGTTCTTCGCCGTCCGACCGTACCAATGTCGAGCCAATAGCATGCTCGGTTGATGATAAATAGATGCGGAGTGGCTCGCCGGTAATTGACTTGGCTAATACAGGCAGAGAGTTCAGATAAACCTTCAAAGCTTCGAACGCCCGGTCATATTCTTCATCCCACTGGAATTTGGTGGCTCGACGTAGAATCTTGAAGAAGGGAAAGGCTCAGTCGACCGTCCGGGAGATGAATTGCGACAGTGTTGTTATCCGACCGGTAAGATGCTGAACTTCCTCGAGATTTCTAGGTGGCGGCATATCCTGCAATGCCTTCACCTTGCTAGGGTTCACCTCGATGCCACGCTCGGTGACGATGTATCCCAGGAAGCGTCCTCTTTTGGCTCTGAATAGACACTTCTAGGGGTTCATCTTGACTCCGTACATTCTCAGCGTTCGGAAGATTTCTTCTATATCTGCACACAGATCGACCGCTCGAAGTGATTTAATAAGTATGTCATCTACGTATACCTCCAAGTTCCGCCCGATCTGCTTTCGGAACACCTTATTCATGAGCCGCTGGTACGCAGCTCTGGCATTCTTCAGTCTGAATGGCATCACGTTGTAGCAGTAGGTACCATCCGTCGTAATGAAGCTGACTTTCTCTTGGTCTTCCCGGGTGAGCGGCACTTGGTGGTAACCCTGATAAGCATCCAGCATGCATATCAGTTCACACCCGGCGGTTGAGTACACCATTTGGTCAATCCGGGGCAGCGGGTAAAAATCCTTCAAATATGCCTTGGTCAGATCACGGAAGTCGATGCAGACTCTCCATTTGTTGCTCAACTTCAGCTCGGATGATGACATTCTGTTCGGCACTGAAGTCCCTCTTTCTTTGCTTCACAGGACGAGCGTCCGGCCGGACATGAAGCTCGTGCTGTGCCACGCTCGACGAGACTCCCGAGACTCCCCGCAGCTCATGAGTTGACCAAGCGAAGACGTCGCGGTTTTGTTGGAGACATCTGGTAAGCTCCTCCTTCTGGTTTGCCTCCAGGTCGGAGGCTATGAACGTCGTGGCCTCCGGTCGGGCCGGGTGGATTTGTACCTCCTCCTTTTCTTCATAAACTAAAGTAGGGGGTCTTTCGGTTATAGCGTTTACCTCGATGCATGGTGTTTTCCGAGCAGCCTTTGCTTCGGCTCGGACCATCTCCACATAACATCGCTGGGCTGCCATTTGAACTCCTCGGACTTCTCCCACCCGATCTCCCACAGGGAATTTGATTTTTTGGCAAAATGTTGAGACGACCGCTCGGAACTCGTTGAGAGCCAGTCGCCCCAAGATCACATTGTATGCGGAGAGGGCGTCGACCATGATGAAGTTAGTTGTCCGCATTCTCCTGAGCGGCTCCTCTCCTAGCGATATAGCCAATCTGGTCTGCCCGATCGGCAGAACCTCATTGTCAGTGAAATCGTATAACGAGGTCGTCATTGGCAGTAGCTCGGCTGGTCAATTTAAAGTTGGTCGAATGCCTTCTTGAAAATAATGTTGACCGAGCTGTCTGTATCAATAAATATGTGGTGGATAGTGTAGTTAGCTATTACCGCTCGGATGATGAGGGCGTCATTGTGTGGGACTTCGACCCCCTCGAGGTCTCTAGGCCCAAAGCTGATATCGGGCCCATTCACCCGCTCCTGACTGCAGCCGACCGCGTGGATCCTGAGCTGCTGAGCATGTGACTTCCTAGCCCAGTTCGAGTCACTGCCTGTAGGTCCGCCAGCAAGGATGTTGATCTCGCCCCGAGCTGCGTTGTTTCTATTCTCCTCCTCCCGAGCGAAAGGCCTTGCCCATTCCTGCGATGCTCGGGGATTGACCCTTGGCTGACGATGATGATGTCGCTCAGGTGACTCTCTGGCACCGCGTCGACCAGGGCTTTGATGTCGGTGTCGTCGGTCCGGCGAAGGTGATCGGCGGCGATAGCTTCGTGGCTTAGGGTGAGCGATTGAGGGGAGGCTCCGACAATCGCGCATGTTGTGGGTTGCTGACTGATGGAGCGAACAAAACATGGGAGTCCATACCTTCCTTTTTTTGCTTGGGCCGATCGGCTACCACGTGTTGGACGGCGTGCGACCTTGCTCCCTGATGAGGGCGTACTACTTCCGCACGAGGTCCTCTCGGTGGTTGATAGCTGGTGGGCGGCCTTCGCTCGGCAGTGGCCGGCTCGGGTGGCGCTTCTTTTCTTCTGGCTGCCTGGGCTTTCTCTATGTTGATGTACTCACTGGCCTTGTTCAGCATGTGGTCGTAGTTACGGGGAGGCTTTCGTATGAGCGAGCAGAAGAAGTCGCCGTCCGCGAGCTCTTGTGTGAACGCATTCATCATAGTCTCCGAGGTGACTGTCGGAATATCCATGGCCACCTGGTTGAAGCACTGGATGTAAGCTCGAAGCATCTCCCTCGAGCCTTGTCTTATGGCGAACAGGTTGACGCTGGTCTTCTGGTAGCGCCTATTGCTCGCGAAATTGTGAAGGAAAGCTGTGCGAAACTCTCTGAAGCTCGTGATTGATCCGTCCGGCAGCCTCCGGAACCACCGTTGTGCCGATCCAGAAAGAGTGGTGAGGAACACCCGACACTTCACACCATCTGTATACTGATGTAAAGTGGCTATGTTGTAAAACTTACCTAGATGGTCATCCGGGTCGGTGGTCCCGTTGTACTCTCCGATTGTCGGGGGCGTGTAATGCCTTGGCAGTGAGTCTCGTAAGATGACTTCGGAGAACTAACGGTTAATCCGCTCGGGGGATGACTCCATTCGAGGTGCCTTGCCCTTCCTTGTGCCACGAACGGGCGCCTCATCGGATGAAGACCCTCGGTCGAGATTGGCTTGCACGACTTCTGATGGCGTTTAAAACAAGGCTCGATGGAAAGGTATCGGGGCGGGCGACGCTTCCACTTGAGTATCGGTCGGACCTTTGTTCTGCCCCCATACTGAGAGCTGGTCTGATCGGTCCTCTCGCACCGCCCGACCGCCCGATACTGATGTTGCCTGCTGTGCTAGCCACTCGGCTAGCTCCTTTTGCTGCTGCTGCTTCACGATCTTGGTCGCTCGTGCCTTAATTAGAGTGTCGAGTTCCTCCTGAGAGAGCATCACGGTGTGCGGTCGTCCGGCTCCTTCCATCTTCTCTACTCGGATTCAGGTGTGTTCCCACAGACGGCGCCAATTTGATCCTATCCGAGCGCTGAGTCAATGAAAACTGGGGACGTGGCACTCTCTGCTGCCTTCGGGTGATCTCCGCAATGACGTGGATCTCTGGTGGACCTGCAACAAAGCCGGGCTGGGAAGAGGTTCCCGACGACGACCCTCCGACGCTCAAGTCAAGCAATGGCGAGATGAAGCATCGACAAAATAACAAGACTGTGGTTGCAGTAGATGAGAAAAGCATACCTCCGTCGAAGTCTGGAGGTCCTTATATAGGACCCTAGAGCCTGCGTGCACGCTTCTCGAGGCGTGCACACTCCTCAAAGCATACCTTAGAATGGTTGTGTCAGAAAAGCGCGTCTGACGCCATACCGCAACCGTCCGAGTATATCTCTGCCATGACAGTGGAAACTTTCACCGTACGATCCTCGGTACGGCCCGACCGCCGACCATGCTGTTTGTCGGTGGCAGGTGTCTCGAGAATGATATCACTAACTGCTCTTTTTGTCCTCTTCTAAGTCTTTTGTCTCTTATTGGGCCGGACGGAATGGGCGCTCGGCCTCCAGGGCGCTCGGGTGTGTATGCGCATCGGACCGGGCGAGAAGGCCGCTCGGTCACATACTCGGACGGGAGTACGAGCTGGTTGATCTGCAGTTCAGCCAAGCGTATCGGCCGCTCGGCACAACGGTTCCTCTATAAGGGAAACTCGTGAGCATCGGAAGCTCGACTCGAGGTCGAGCTATCTTCGCGTCGGCCCGGGATTTACTCCGGTCGGTCGGCCAGGTGACTTCCCCCAATCAGCCGGGACTTTGACTCTCCCTTGTCGTTGACCCCTTCCTATGTGGGCCCCCAATCCTTACCACCGAATCAGTTATTAATTAGGATATTAGTAAAGCGTGCATGACTTCATACCGCAACCGTCTGAGCATATCTCTGCCATGACAGTGGAAACTTCAACCGTGCGATCCTCGGTACGGCCCGGCCGCCGACCATACTGTTTGTCGGCGGCAAGTGTCTCGAGAATGATATCACTAACTGCTCTTTTTGTCCTCTTCTAAGTCTTTTGTCTCTTACTGGGCCGGACGGGATGGGCGCTCGGCCTCCAGGGCGCTCGGGTGTGTATGCGCATTGGACCGGGCGAGAAGGTCGCTCGGTCACATACTCGGACGGGAGTACGAGCTGGTTGATCTGCAGTTCAGCCGAGCGTATCGACCGCTCGGCACAACGGTTCCTCTATAAGGGAAACTCGTGAGCGTCAGAAGCTCGACCCGAGGCCGAGCTATCTTAGCATCGGCCCGGGATTTACTCCGGTCGGTCGGCGCGGTGACTTCCCCCAATCAGCCGGGACTTTGACTCTCCCGTGTCGTTGACCCCTTCTTATGTGGGCCCCCGATCCTTACCACCGAATCAGCTATTAATTAGGATATTAGTTAAAGTTTAAAATACTTAATTTCAAATTTAATTAATTTAATTAATTAAGGTGAATTATTAATTTGGTATTGGTTTAAGTTAGGTTAAGAGTAATTAATTTTGAATTATTTCTTTAGAATTGAATATTAACTTGTTTGTTGTTTGATCATTATTCTATTTAATTAAGGTTACTTTTATAATTCAATTCAATTTTAATTAATGTAATAGTTTGATTAATTATTACTATTTTTTTTTAAAAAATTGGTTAGGTAATTAAGTTAATTAATTTGAAGCAATTAGGTTTAATTAATTTTAGTTTAAATTGAGTTAATAATTTTAATTTTATGTCGGATTTACTAATTTTGAATTTTATTAATTTAATTATTTTGAATAATTTTAATTGATTCCGAATTTTTAAGAAAATTTTATTTGTTTATATAAGTTTGAATTATTGAAGAATTCTTAAAATGGTTGTTTAACTTTATTATATTCAAACTTAGTTTTGAATTTATCAAAAAAGAATTTATAGGATAAATTTTTAAACTATAGTGAGTCACAATAGATATTATTAGAATAACCATATCTCAGATTTTGATTTTGAATAGATTTTGATTTAACTAACTTGTTTATTGTTTGATCATTATTCTATTTAATTAAGGTTACTTTTATAATTTAGTTCAATTTTACTTAATGTAATAGTTTGATTATTTATTATTATTTTTTAAAAAAATTGGTTAGATAATTAATTTAATTAATTTGAAGTAATTAGGTTTAGTCAATTTTAATTTAAATTGAGTTAATAATTTTAATTTTATTTCGGATTTGCTAATTTTGAATTTTATTAATTTAATTATTTTGAATAATTTTAATTGATTCCGAATTTGCAAGAAAATTTTATTTGTTTATATAAGTTTGAATTATTGAAGAATTCTTAAAATGATTATTTAACTTTATTATATTCAAACTTAGCTTTAGGTTCATCAAGAAAAAGTTTATAGGATAAATTTCTAAACTGTAGTGAGTCACAATAGACATCATTAGAATAACCACATCTGAGATAACTTCAAAAAAATGATCCTCCTAAGAACTTAATACTAGATTTTGATTTAACTAGCTCATGTTTGACTGGGTAGTTTCGGTTGATTTAACTAGCTCGTGTTTGTATATGCCCTTCTTATTGTGTCCATAGCAAGTCACTTCTGATTTGGTTTGGTTTTGGTTGATTGGTACTTTTTTCGTGCTTCTCTTGAACTTTTTCTTGATGAGCATTCTTTAGACCATACTTACCGGTTCTTTTTCATTTGTTGAGTCTGAGTCTGACTCACTTTTAGGTTCACTTTTTGTTCAAGGTAATTCCTTCCTCGACTTGACTCAAGTTAGACTGTTTGTGTAATTCTAAATCATAAAAGAGTTCATCTAACTTAATAGTTGAAAGATCCCAAAAAACTTTGTAAGTATCTACTATTAATACCCATAATGCATTTCGAAGGAAAGCGTTCAAAGCATACCTTATCGTGTCACAATTTTCTAGGTGATGACCGATTAGGTGGAGGCCATTGAGAATGTCTTTGAGGCGTGTGTGTAGTTAGTGTAAGTACCTCGTAATAGTTTTGATATGGTCAACTAAGTTAAGTTAGGTCTTGTTTGTATTTGATGTCTTATGTCTAAGTGTGCAAGAACTTAAGAGCATAAGAAGTCGAGCGGAAGATGTAGCGAATGAGAAGGATAGCACGGGAAAGGAGCCGATGGGTTTTGATGCGGCGATATAGGGAGGCCTACCTGGCACGGGGTCAACTGCCAAGGTGGAGATCAAAGTCAAGGTGGTCAATGCCAGGGTGTCAAAGGGCCGAACGGAGGATGATTGTAACGGCCGGTCGGGACAACCAGTGCCCGACCGGGGGGAGACATGTTCGAGCGGACCACCCGTCCAGCTCGGGATAATACAGTAAAATAGCAGACGCTCGGTGTGGAGCAGCAGGACTCTAAAGGAGATCGAAGAGCTTGTCTGAACGGGGAGGGCATGCTACTACATAGTCAACGCAAGGAAGAGCAATTGAGCTCGATAGAGCGGAGGTATTCCGGCCGAGCCGCTACCCCGTTCAGCCAAGCAGTAGGACCGAGTCATTAGCAGAGCGGAGGAGTCCCGATCGAGTAGCTACCCCGCTTGGCCAAGCAATAGGACCATTATCGTATCTCTCTCGATATCCTTCTGTGAGATAGTGCCGCTGACACGTGACATGGTCGACAGGTGGATCGTACGACAAAAGCTTCTATTGTTTTGTCAGGGATATGCATGCCTTGTTAAGGTATGGTGTCAGAGGTACTTTCCTGACTGGTCCCTTCATAGGAATATTTGAGAATATGGCTATGCCTCGAGGAGCGTGCACATTGCCCACCAGGGCTCTATATAAAGGATGGGGGTCCATCACCGACAGAGGTACACATTATTCAGTGTTTGCGCTAGGGTTATTGTTGCTTTACTTTCTTCCACTATTCTGGTGACTGACTTGAGCGATAGAGAGCCAATGCTACTTGAGCATCAGAGAGCCAACGCTAGAGACCCCTTTCATGGCTTGACACTGACGTTACTTGTTTTATAGAACGGAGCGAGGTCTACAGCCAGTGAGCGGAGCTGCCACATCCCCAGCTTTCCACCTTCCCGCTTTCGGACATGATCAAATTGGCACAGTCTGTGGGAATGTAGCTTGCATCCGAAATGAAAAGATGGAAGACGCTGGACGACTCACCACGGTGACGCTGGCAAAGGAGGAGCTCGATATGCTTATATAAGCCCGAGTGGCAAAGATAGTGGAGCAGCAATAACAACAAGCGTTGCCGAGTGCCAAGCATAGGAGCCAGCAGCATCAGCCACGGATCGTCAGGCTGAACTCGGAGATTGAGTGGACCAAATATCCACTCGAGGAAAGAATAAGAAGTCGACCGGTACGTATAGGGAGGCACTCAATGCGCCGATCCCCTTTCACTGAGCACTGTTCAAGACTCTATCAGAGGAACGAGGTTGAGTGGACAAGGACCGGGGGTCTTCCTTGGATGACGCGCCCGTCCAAGACGCACAGAAAGGAAAGACACCCAAGGACGACGATGTAACAACCCACCCTTCTTACTACTACTCTCTAAGGGCGGTTGTTACCTATCTATACTCTACTTACTATTGTCACTTATGCTAATATTAGCAACATTTAGATTTATCATGACCCCAGAGGAATTCCTACCGAAAAATTTCGGCAGAGTCTCCCCTGTACCGATGACCAAATCCATAATACAAACAATATATATGCAGCCACAGGCGGCTGGAACACATTTTTCACAACCACGCAGTAATAAAATCACACTATAACCAAAGCAACTACTCTAGCAAAAGCAACCAACTACATCACTCCACAAATAATAAAAGTAAAGTGCGGAATAAACTTAAATACAGTCTCAACTCATAATAACATTTAAGGAAACTAAAAGAATTAAACATAAAGTCTTGACAATTTTGCCAGCTAATTCTGGATCTCTCCACAGTCCAATCATCACACACCTTCATCACCACCACCACCCTGTCGCCTCCCTTTCATATCTTAGCTTTTCCTTTATCTGCAGTAGGAGGAAAGAAAATAAAACTATAAGCGAAACACTTAGTAAGTACTAATCTATCTCACAAAAACTCGAAGTGCATAAAAATAATGCAACAATACTAAATCTGAAATGCAAAAAGGAAAGCTGCATGTACTCATGGTATATAGAAATAAAGCTGAATACTAAACGTGCTCACTAATTGACAGGAAAATAATGAAACTACTATTGTAGGCTTAGAATTAAAGAACTAAACTTCTATTGATTCTAAGCATAATACTCGTTTCATTTTCCTACATCTTTATACTAGAAATTAATCTTTTAATTTCTCTTTCACTTTCTTCTTCTTTTTCTTTTTCTTTCTTCTTCTTTTTCTTTTCTTCTTCTTTGGGCCCAGGCTTAGTACCATCTTTGTTTTACGCGCTCTCTAATAGTGACTGGGGTAGCGAGCCTCCAACCCTATGAGGATAAAGACCTCGGTCTTACCAGGGCCAAGACCTCGGAATTGGTCACCTGGATTTGTTTAACGATAACCTCGGAAGTCGGGTACTAGCCTCTTACTTTAATTTACTTGTTATCTCTTTTTAACTAGACTTTAGTCTTTTTCTTTACTCATGCTTCTTATAATCCTTTATTGGAACCTATTAGAATCCTATAGATATATCTAACAAGTATAGGATTACAACTAACCAAGCATGCTGTATAAAAATAACATAAGGGAAGCAGATCTGAACTCTCTAAGCATGTTATAAAACAAAGCAAAGGAAAGCAAATCTGAACTTACTAATCATGCTATAAAATAAAGCAAAAGAAAGCAACTTTGAACTTACTAATCATGCTATAAAATAGAGCAAAAGAAAGTAACTTTGAACTTACTAATCATGTTATAAAATAGAGCAAAAGAAAGCCACTTTGAACTTACTAATCATGCTATAAAATAGAGCAAAAGAAAGCAACTTTGAGCTTACTAATCATGCTATAAAATAGAAACTACGTGCTAGAGTTAGAGGGATGTTCATTTCATGAAATAGCACCAAAACTAAACTGATATGCTAACATAAAGTTAGCAAGAAAAACTAAATTGCTGTTCACGGTATGTATGATATTCATGCTTACAGTAGTAATAGGAAGATTACAAAATTACATTCTGAAACTACAACAGAAATATCTAAACTACCTACTCATGCTATTAAGTTTCCATGCTTCAAGGAAACACCTTTAAAACCTACAACACGTATTCATCCATGTTTATACTACCATAATCAGCAAGTATCAGAAATTCTCAAAATTGCATGTGTATGGAATCACGAAACAAGCTAAAAGCTACTCATGCTCCTGGGAAACAGCAAGAACTCAAAACTATAATGTCAAAGACGAAACAGTTCATCAGCAAAGGACTTAAGATGACATGCTTTAAGAGGCTCGTGGAAATAAGGCACCTCCAATTTCCTTACCGAACACAGTGAAAGTCAAGTACATAAACATGCTGTGAAACTAAACAAAATCCCGTAGGGAATCTAAACTATACCCATGAACTAAGGCCCCTTTTCATGCTCAGAACTATCAAGGGAACATCCACGCTGGAAAAAAACAACTACTTGAATTATGTTGTGCCTATTATGTATAATCCTTGGGTTCGGACTTTAAATCAAACCAAGTTCTTTGAAACATGCCACGGTAGATACAACAAGAGGAAAACAAGTCTCGAATGTTTCCCTAAGTCCCTAAATCCTGCACACATGATCCAAACAAGAGAAACTATATCCCTAGCACTTTAAATTCGGCATAGCAAACCTAACCTTGCAATTTGGCTAGATAAATAGAACCTGGAGAGAAGCCCTAGCATATAGTTCTACTCGGCGCAGAAAAATCCGAAAGCAAGGAAATGAAAACCGAAAGCTCAGAGCAACTCATAGCACAGGTGAGTAGTACTTACAACGGGTTGCTTGCACTTACAACCGAAGGAGAGGAAGAAGGCTTTTAGGGTTTGGGCGAAACCTCTCGGCAACTTTTTTTTTTTTTTTTTTGCGTTTCCGAGTTCCCCTCACTGAGGTGGTCACGCACAGGTGAAGAACCGCCGGAAAATCTCGCCGGCGCCCGAAGGGAGGAACCCTAGCTGCGGCTGCGATCTTGCCCGAGAAGAGGAGACGCCATCGCGAGGGAGAAGGAGAGGACATTTTGAGAGGAAATCTTTAGGTTTTCCGAAAAATAAAAACCTAATTTCTTTTCTTATACTTGGGTTATAATTATAACTATGCTTTAAACCTAATTCTCTCCATATTGGGTTAACAAAACCCACGTAGCTCAGCTGGTTGGCTGCGTCTGGTTAGGTCAGGTTCGGCCGGAGGTCTTGGGTTCGAGTCTCACCTTCAACGGTTTTTGTCAAAACTTCTTTCTTTTTGTAAACATACTAAACAACCTCCAAAAATTACGTAAAAATACTCTAAAAATTCCTAAAAATCTCTAGAATATTTTAAAGGTATTTCCAAATATTTTTATGGACTTTTAGAACTTGAAATAGGGAAAATTGGGTCGTTACAGATGATTCGCCCGAGTAGTAGCTAAAACAGTTACTACTCTCCTTGTATTAGCTAAAACAGTAGTAGGAGAGACCTTGTGGATGTACTTATCAACCAACGATCATGCTGTTAGTTCTATATTAGTGAGGCAGGAAGAGAAAGAACAGTTACTTATGTATTTTTTTAGCCATTTATTAAAAGGAGCAGAGTGTCGATATACGACACTCGAAAAGTTAACTTATGGATTGGTTTTAGCAGCTCGAAGATTATGCCCTTATTTTTTGTCACACCCAATTATAGTATTGACTAACAACACTCTTGGTCAGGTACTCATTAACCCAGAAGCGTCCGAAGATTGATTAAGTGGATGATCGAACTTAGTGAATATGATATACAATATCAGCCTCGGACGACCATCAAAGCTCAAGCTTTGGCGGATTTCATAACAGAAATACTAAGTCCAGAAATAGAAGAAACCTAGATCATCTATGTGGATGGATCTTCTACTCGACAAGGTAGTGGAATAGCGATTCTTCTTATATCTCCTAGAGAAGATCGAATATACCTATCTGTTAGATTGAATTATAGAGCCACCAACAATGAGGCCGAATATGAAGTATTGATAGCAGGCTTGCAGGCTGCTAAGCATGTGGGAGCTGCTCGTGTGGTAATTCATTCTGATTCTCAATTGGTAGCACAATAATTAACTAGTAATTTTAGAATTAGCAATGAAAGACTCAAGCTATATGCAAAGGCATTTGACAAGTTGAAAGCTGAATTTCATAAAGTAAGTGTAAAGAAAATCCCCCGAATAGACAATCAAGCAGCAGATGAATTAGCTAAATTAGTTTATGCCATTATACCTTGGAATCTGGATAGATCAATGGAGCAAACATTATTAGTATCTTGTGTTGAGCAATAAGCTAATCTAGAAATCCAAAGTGATTGGAGAACACCTATCATTCTATTTTTATGATAAGAAATTCTACCCACTAATGCGGAACTGTTGAACCCCGTGGGTGTTTTGATGTGATCAACCAAGTTAGGTTAGGTCCTGCTTGTTATTCGATCCCTGTGTCTAAGTGTGCAGGAACTTAGGAGCGCAAGTAGTCGAGCGGAAGACGCAGCTAGCGAGAAGGACGGCACGAGAAGGGAGCTGACGGGCTCGGTGCGTCCGAAGGACGAGAGAGCTGCGGAAGAGTACTCCGGTGGACGAGAAGAACGTGCACGGCGTTCGAGGGACGAGAAGCCGGGATGGAAGCCTACTCGAGGAAAAGACCGGAAGATGGGTTCGGGTGAGCCCTATTCCGGATAGCGAAGATCACCCAAGCAAATGGAGCCGGAGCGGAAAAGACCCGGACTGAGGTAAGCTGAAAAGGAGCAGAAGGCCAGACCAAAAGTCAAATCCGGGCGCCCGGACCTCCGGGCGCCCGGACCTCCGGGCGCCCGAAACAGCCCTGGGCGCCCAGAGTTGGATTTTGACCAGATTGAGTCAAAACTCGATCTGAACATCAGGGGATAAAATTTTATCCCCCCAGGGCGCCTGAAACCCTTCAGGCCGCCCCGACCAAGGTTATAAATAAAGCCTTGGTCCAAATCTTTTAATCAATTGAAGCAATCAACTCTGTATTCATTTCTAGCAATAGTTCTGAGCTTTTAATGTGTAAAAGGCTTCTCCGCCTTCAGAGAAGGAGATCATTAGTGCGTTTTTCAATGTCTTGGATTAACAACCATCTTGGTTGTAACCAAGTCAACTTCTGGTCTTCTCTGATTCTTTTTGTCTTATTACATTATTATTATTGCTATTTATTTTGAGTTGAAAGTCTTGAGGAGGGTATCTTTAATTTTGCAAGCAATTCACCCCCCTCTTGTCGACCCCCACTGAGCCAACAAGTGGTATCAGAGTCCAACAGCCTCAGAAGGACTAACTGCTGACTGAAGCACAAAGATCAGGACGATAGCCAACACGAACATTCATCCTCTGAAGTTCGACGGAGACTTCGCTACTTGGAAGCGAAAAATGGAGGTATTTTTTAAGACCGAATTTGATATCCTTTTAATAATGAAATATGGATATATAGCGCCAAAAGACAAAGAAGAATACAACTGGATGAAAAAGGAGCAGGCCGATTTTGTGGCTAATGGAAAAGCAGAATTTCACCTGCTCAGCGTTATGCAGCCCCAGGAGGTAAGTCGGATCGGAAGTTATGACTCCGCCAAAGACCTCTAGGACAAATTCCTGGAGCTCCACGAAGGCACCTCAAAAGCAAAGCTAGCAAGACGCGACATCCTTCGGACCCAGTTAACGAACCTCCGGATGAACAACGGCGAGAAGGTAGCGCAACTCCAGGCAAGAATTAAGGAGTTGATAACTCAATTGACCAACCTCGAAGAACCTGTAACGAATCGAAACTCTATCCGGTATGCGTTCAATGCCTTCCTAAAAACTCCAGAGTGTGTGTCCTTAGTAGATGCTTACTACATCTCTAAGGACCTTGAGGTAAGTAGTTTAAAAAATTTATTCTCTACATTTGAACTTCACGAATCTCGAATCGTAGAGCCTAAACAAACGAAGAAGACGAACCTTAATATTGCCCTACAAGCCGAAAAGGGCAATCCCGATTCTGAAACATCGATCGACTTTTGCCTAACCGAACCTAGGACTTTTGCCTAAGTACACTTAGGACTTTCCTGCAATCTCATTTAATTTGTTAGATAACAAAATAACTTAACTTTGGATCCTTTGACATAATAAAAATACAGGTTCGACTGTCGGATGCTTCCCGCACAAACAAATTATTTTTTTAAATGGATAGAAGCAAAACTGTTGGCCAGAATTACTGAACATGCAATTATTAAATTTCTATAGCAGCATATTGTTTACAGTTTTGGTATTCCACACAAAATAGTTTCTGATAATGGAAGATAATTTTAGGATATAAAAATTAAAAAATGGTATTCTGATTATGACATCACACAAGCTTTTACCTCTGTGGCATATTCACAGAGCAATGGACAAGTCGAAGTAACCAACATGCATGAAAATTATTAGAGGACTCAAAACTAAATTAGATCATGTTAGTGGTAGCTGGGTAGATGAATTACCCAGTGTATTGTGGGCATATCATATCACTCCTCGAGAAGCCACAAGAATTACTCCTTTTCACCTAGTTTATGGAGGTGAGACAGTGATTTCGATTGAAGTTGGAGTGGAATCTGATCGAAGAAGATTTTATTATGACAACAATACGGATCTACGCCTCATGAAACTTGACTTAATAGCGAAAGTACGGGACAAAGCGGAAACCCGACCCATTTCTATCATCAAAGAATGAGACAAAATTATAACAAAAGAGTTATTCCAAGATTTTTTCAGGTAGGTGATCTTGTATGGAAGCACATCAAGCGTGTTGGAGATGTTAACAAGCCAGAACCCTAATGGGGAGGACCTTATAAAATCATACAGAAACTTGTATCAGACTCCTATTACCTCCAAGATGCAGAAGGGAGAGAACTCGAATGACCTTGGAGTGTTAATCATTTGCAACCATATAGAACTTAGCAAACATGCCTGTAAGTTATTCATATATTTTGTACAAACATTGTTGATATGAGTAGTAGAAAAGGTGCAGGTAATATTGTTTGGAGGGGTCATATATTTCTCTTTAAACCATCATACAGTCGATCGGGGACCTTAAGGAGTGACCGGACAAACTTCCTTAAGGGGAATTGGAGACTTTAAACCATCAAACAGTCGATCGGGAACCTTAAGGAGTGACCGGATATGCTTTTTAAGGGGAATCAGAGACTTTAAACCATCAAACAGTCAATCAGGGACCTTAAGGAGTGACTGGACATGCTCCTTAAGGGGAATCAGAGACTTTAAACCATCAAACAATCGATCAGGGACCTTAAAGAGTGACCGGACAGGCTTCCTTAAGGGGAACCGAAGACTTTAAACCATCAAATAGTCGATCGGGGACCTTAAGAAGTGACTGAGCATGCTCCTTAAGGGGAACCAGAGATTTTAAACCATCGTACAGTCGATCGGGGACTTTAAGGAGTGACAAGATAGACTTCCTTAAGGGGAACCGAAGACTTTAAACCATCGTATAGTCGATCGGGAACCTTAAGGAGTGATTGAACATGCTTTCTTAAGGCGAAGTGGAGACTTTAAACCATCAAACAGTCGATCGGGGACCTTAAGAAGTGACCAGACATGCTTCCTTAAGAGGAACTGGAGACTTTAAACCATCGTATAGTCGATCGGAGACCTTAAGGAGTGATCGGACATGCTTCCTTAAGGGGAACCGGAGACTTTAAACCATCGTATAGTTAATCAAGGATCTTAAGGAGTGACCGGACAGGCTTCCTTAAGGCTAACCGGAGACTTTAAAACATCCCTAAGATTAACCATGGGTTTTAGCATCAACATTACTTATTGTGTAGATATTTAATTTCGCTCGGGCATACAAATCCAACCGGTCTGTCATACAGCTAGGGAAGGCCCAGAGGAACATTTCTATTGCAGATGTTTAATTTCACTCGGGTATACAAATCTGACCTGTCTATCATACAAGCGGGGAAAGCCCAGAGGAGCATTTATATTACGGATGCTTAATTTCACTTGGGGTATACAAATCCGACCTGCCCATCATACAGTCAAGGAATAGTCCAGAGGAGCATTTATATTTGTATGATTATCTCATCCAGAAATATACATCTGACTGACCTATTAAACAGGTCGGGGATTCTTTATATATACATAAGCAAGGCATTTAACTCATCATACCAACTCGGAGATCATCAGAAAGAATTCATTCAGCATTATATATCAATCAAAAAATAACTATGAGATCTACTTCCTTTGATTATAATTTTTCTATGGGATTTCTCTACATATGGCGAGTATATTGAAAAAGTTCATTTATATAATAAACACTTGGGTGGTTCTAAAGATAGGAAAATCACACAAGGAAAGACAGGTAAGTGCAAATTTTCATTAATATTTGATAAACAACAAGTAGTATACAATAAGGAGGCAATGATAAAAAAATATAAATACAAGATCCCAAGTTCACTCAAATCTGCTTAGAAAATCTTTTGGAAGCTCCTGGTTAAGTCGTCAGCGGTCTATAAATAAGGAAGGAGGTTCCCAATTTTGAAATTAATTAAAGTTTTAAAATTAATTAATATTTTGAAATTAATTGATATTTTAAAATTAATTTTGAATTTGAATGGTTTGAATTGAGTTAGACTAATTCTCAATTTAAACCTAAATCCATGTCACCCTTTCTAGATTTTCAATCAGGGAACCTTATGGGTTTTGTGAGATGGTTAATTTAATATTTAATTTAAATTTAAATCTAAGGATTAATTTACATTTGAGTTAAACTAAGGTTTGATAGTTAGTCAATTAAACATTCATTTCAATAATTGGCTTCCAGGTTGTGGTGAGGCACTAGATCTTCTTGGATATTGGAACAACAACCATTTCTAGATAAAATCTTTTAAAGAAATTAAATATTTAATTTTCTTTCTAAGAATCCTTGGTCTAACTAAATAAGTGTCAATCAAGATTAAGTCCTTATCTATCCATTCTAACTTAAGCAATTAGTAATCATGAATGACATTTATCAGCATATACATGGTCATGGTAATTATGTATAGATCAACCAAGTCAAGCAATTATTGGTTAATTTTAGGTTACAAGTTTAAGTTAACTTTTTAAAGTTGAGTTTTAAATTTAAGTTATTAATTTATGATTTATTGATTACTTTCATAATTAAAAGATACTTGATTATAACTTGGTTTATAAAGTTTAAGTTTTACCTTAGACTTGTAACCAAAGTCTAGATTTTGTGAATTGATTAAGTTATTAATAATCTTTTTTAATTTATTAATTTTATCTTTTAAAATATTATTTTGTTTTACTAATTTGCTAAAAGTTAATTTATTATTTTTATTAAATAATTTTGAGTTGCTCTTATTTAGATTTGAATCAACTCCATTTATTGCATTATTAGCATACATATCTAATTGGTTAGCTCTTGACCTTCTCGGGACTCCTAGCTCCCAAACCTCTCAGGACTCCTGTCTCTCACCCCTCTTATGATTCTAGGCTCTAGGACTCCCTCCTGGTTCCCTACCCTCTTAGGACTCCTGGCTCCAGGACTCTCAGCTCCTTACCTTCTCAGGACTCTTGGCTCCCAACCCTCTCGGGACTCCAGGCTCCTGACCTTCTTGAGACTCTCGGTTCACGACCCTCTTGGAACTCCCAGCTTCAGGACTCTCGACCCCAGGACTCCCGACTCCTAACCTTCTCGGGACTCCTAGCACTCGACCCTCTTAGGATTCCTGGCTCCATGACTCTCGGCTCCTGACCTTCTCTGGACTCCTAGCTCCCGACCTTCTCGGGACTCCTGGCTCCTAATCATCTCAGGTCTCCTAACTCGCCAGCCTCTCAGAATTTCTATTTTCTTAGTAATACAAGATGAAATATCAAAATGGAAAGAAAGTTTGTTAATAGTGTTATTTTATGAAAAAGGCTATGACGTAATTAAATCTTGCACTATTTAAGGAATAACTTGTATAAAAATCAGAACAAAAGGAAAGAACCTATTAATCTAATCATTTTAAGAAAAAAGATGACGACTTGATTAAATCTTACATTATTTAAGAAATTAAATAATTACCATGTAAAAGGAAAAAAAGAGCAAAAGGTTTGTGGTTTCTCTATAAAAGAGGATTCTTCACAACTTCCCAAGTACATAAAGACATACGCTGCTCTACATATCAAAATGCTAATCTTTATCTTCCTCCTCTAACTTGAGCGTCGGAGTGATTACGTCGGGGAACTACTTGGCCATCACCCTAAGTCTCTTTTTTGGTTGCCAATTTTCTTCTACGTAGGCTTTAGATCACATTCAACGATTAGCAATTAAGTTGGTCATCTAGCTAGCTCAGTGGTGAATCATCAGTCGACGTTCATGGGCAGGATCAAATACATTTTGATAAAAAGTTTGAAAAATATTTTTTAAAAAATATATTATCTTGAAAATATTTTTTGAAATACTTTTTCATGAAAATATTTTGCACTCTTATCTTTAAAAATACACTATAAACTTAGAAACATACGTCATTCATTTTCAATAATGCGTTGACAATTATGAACAATATTTTTATGTTTTTGATGTGTATCAAAGGGAGATAAATGAAGATAAAATAAAAGTTAAGTTTTGAAAATTTGTTGTACATTTTTTGTGTTCTTAAAAATAGGAGAGAATTTTTAATTTGAGGGGAGAGATATTTTGAGAAGTTATTATTATTTAACTTAACCTTAAACTAGATTGTCAAATATCAAGGAGGAGGAGATTATTGATTCAAGGAGAGCCAGAATTAAACCTAGGTTTTGATGTTGTCAAATGTTCAAAGTTAAGTCTTCTTATGATCTAATAGGTTTATCAAGTGTTCAAATTGAAGGACTTGAAGGGTCTAGAGGACCAAATACTAGGCTGAAGTCCATTAAGGTCAGGGGAACCATATAGCTAGTAGGGAATCCAAATAGATTAAAGAGGACTAGATATCTTACAGAAAGTCCAGTTAGGTTAGCAGGACCTAATAACTGACTAAAGTCTAGATGGAGCATCTGGTAGGAAAACCTAGTGGGGCAGACGTCAAGTCAAGTGATCCTACAAAAGGTAGGTGATATGCATATTTTATATAGGATTTGTGTTATGTTTTAACACACCTTTTAACCTATTGTGTATGCATATATTTCATGATATCATCTCTTTATGCTTCATTTTGATACTTATATATTCTGAAGAACTGATTTCATGTATTTCTTTTGATAGGGCGTGAAAGGGAGCAAAAATGGAGATTAAAGATCAATGGATTAAAGTTCACAGCCTAACACGAGTGTCGTGTCAGCCATCACGGGTAGTGCTTCAATCAAAAAACCAGTCTAGCGCTTGTGCTAGTTGGTACGGGCCATGCTCTAATCAGCCGAATTGGCCACGGGCGCTCATGCCCGCCGGCATGACCTGTGGCCAATTCTCTTCTACTTCAGCGAACCTGACATGGGCGCCTGTGCCTGCCAACATGAGTGATGCTTTGTTTAACCAACTCCGTGTGCAACCGCTACACTCGACACGGGCGCCCATGTCAGTTCACACAACTCATGTTGGGCACTCTCCCTTTGCCTATAAAAGGATGATATCATCCCCTTGAGAGAGGATCCTGAGTTAGAGTTATCCTAGGGCTCCAAGGTGACCTGAAGAGATGATCTGGAGAGGATCTGACACCGTCTACACTTGGAAGATAGATCAAGGAATTCAAAGGAGAAATCTCACGAAGTGCCTAAGCTTTTCTTCTCAATGTCTGAATTTCTAAACTTATATCTGAATTGTCACCATTTGAACTCTCTTTTAATTGATCTATTAATGTTTGATCTTTCTTATTCAATGATGAGTTGATTTGTGTTTGAATCTACTACGTAAATATGATATGATGCCAAAAGTATGAGATTCATATCCCACTAGGATTTGGCAATGAACCAAAAGGAGAACCCAATCCTCTGACTTGTAAAAAACTAAGATGTGGAGAGTCAACTATGAAAGTAGATCGGTATGCGGTGAAGAGCAATGCACTGTCATTGATCTTAATGGATCAATCCTAATTCAACCTCACAAAAGTAGGAGAAGGGTTCTTTGGGGTTCATGGGATCTCATGACAAGATCTCCTTAGGGAAAAGATCTCTAATTTCAACCGCTCTGAAAGTAGGCGATGAATTAAAATTGATACACTAATATAGTTCCAAAAGTTTACATTGGATACATCGGATAGTCTACCTCCATAAACCAATATTAAGGATATGAAACCAAATGTAGATCAAGTATTTACTAACATAATGGTGAAACTGAAGTCCTAGAATTGCCTTCACTAATCAATTTCTTTCGATTTAGTCTACCTGTCTATTGTCTTCTTATCAAGCCTTCTCTCTCTCTCTTTTCTCTTCACTCTAGTCTTTTGATTTTCTTGTTCTTGACTCTCTACACCAGTTATTAATCTAGAGAATTAAATTTAGTTAGTAAGCTAGTGCTCAATCACCAGTCCTTGTGGGTTCAATATCTTTATTACTTGATGGCATCTCCATGCGCTTGCTAATTTATCACACATCAATAAGTTAGGTAAGCAATTAGAGAAGAGAGATCCAGTGAGGAACGAGCCCAATGGGACTACAGGGCTGATCCAACTTAGATTCATTTTAGAAATATAAGTTGAAACCAAGAATAGATCTTGATCATGTTAGACAGAATCTAATTCATAATTTTATTATGTATGCTAACTTTATTTTATAGATATTGTTGTTATTTTGAACTAACATGTTTTGGAGGAGCCTAGAGCAAACAATGAAGTTTGGATGAACAATGCTCGAGGTGCCTCAGCTAATTGGAGGTGCCCTAGATGGATGGAGTTTCCCTAGAGAAGATAAACTTCTAGGATGAAATTTCAACATTAGAGGCACCCTAGGTTGATTGGATGTGCCTCAGAGTTGATAAGCTCGAAGACTGGAGGCGTCCTCAGCCACTTGGAAGCACCCTAGAGTGAATTGACACTGCAGATTTTGAATCGGATTAGTATGCTTGGAGGCACCCTGGTCATTGGAGGTGCCCCTAATGCGGTATAGAAGGAGGCTTTGGCTACAACATTCTTAACCAATTCTTTACAAGATTTCAAGCTCATTATGCTCATCGACTCTTTGCAACTATTGTGTTACAACTCTACTACACCGAACTGATGCTCGAGTAAGCCTCTACAGCAAGAATCGTAACTACATCGAGCTACAAGTATCAGTAAAATTTAAAGTGTTGCTTCTTATTTATTATTCTTGTTGCATAAGAAAGTGTAATGTATTACACTTTCTTCATTTCTATGTTTGACCTCTCTAGCCGAAGGTTCTTCGGGGGAGAATTTAGTATCTTGTCCAATCGAAACAGTTCAAGGGATCGTGGGCCTTGGAGTAGTAATCGCGGGACTACGAACCAAGTGAAAATAAACATATTCTTACTTTTGTATTTAGTTTTTTTGAAAATATGGAATTTTAAGTTTTTAAACTACCAATTGATTGGTGTCAGTTACCAATCAATTGGTAGTTGCATTTTTTTTTTTAACTAAAATGAGTCTATTTCAGTCGGTTAAGTTGCCCCTATATATAGTAACTATTCTTAATTCTTTGATATGTTTGGATAAACATTTAAAGGTGATTTTCTTGATGAAAATAAAAGAGATGTTAAAAAAGGGAAGATAAAGATTTAAGGAAAAAGTTTAGATTCAAGGTTAATTTTTTTTTTCAATCTCATGGCTTAAATTTTTGAAATTTTCTAAAAGTTTAGAAACTTTAAATCATTGTTGGTACAGTAATAAAAGTTGGAGCATGCTTTGAGGGGGAGCTACACCTTAAAGACATGAATTAGAAATGAGTTGAGGAGACTTAAAGGATTGAGAAGAAAGATAGTGGGTGTATGCTCAAGGTAGAGCATTGAAGACAAAGAAAGATAAGGAACCTCTATTGTGATGTTGGAAGTTTAAGATAAATGAATTTTGAGAAAATATTTTTGATGTGTGTCAAAGAGGGGAGAATGTAGAATTTAAGTTAGGAAACTCTAATTCATGCTTTGACATGAGAAAAAGGTGAAGAAGGAAAAATGGGTTAATGAGTTAGCCTAACTTAAATATATTGTTAAACAACAAAAATGGAAAGATTGTTGGTACAATTAATCACAGTTCAAGGTTGACCAAGATTGGGTTGACTTTGAGTTTTAAGTTCAATATTTGATCAATATGTTAGTAAGATGTCGAGTATGTTAAGGTTGATTGGACACTTGACAGTGAAGAAGAGTCGAGTAGGTTAAGATTTGTTCGAACCAAATTCGAAATTTAGTGATTGTGTTTCTACACTCCTATGCACAGCGGGATTTAAAATTTTATTTGTGATTTAACAATTAAATCAAAGAAGTGTTCATGTGATTTTTAAAACAAACATAAGCATGATCTTTATCTAAGCATGCATTACAATCTAACCGTATAAGTAAGATCTTTAAAAGCATAATCAAGATAAACTATCATGTGATTGATTCATCTAATGCTCATTTAATAATTTTATTTAGACATGCTAAACTATATAAAATAAACATATTAGATCATTTAAGCATAACCTAAATAAAACTATTAACACGTGCATTAATAAACACATGAATCAATGTATAAGTATAAACATACCTTTCAAACAACATGTGTTTGGAGATGACTCCAACTATTCCGGTTGTAGCGAAATAACTCTTCATTGCTGTCACGAGCTCATATTTCCTTCGTCAAATCTGGTCCACGATCAGAGTCCTTCTTCCAACACTTGATCGCACTAGAGATCAAGTGTCGAGTGCGATCAAGTGTCGTTTTTCGTCGAGACGATCAAAATAATTCCCTCGAAGATGAGGAAGGGGCTGACCAATTACCCCTTCAAAAGGGGTTGTCTAATAGCCCTCAACAAGGGGTTATGTCTTCTAAAATTCTATAAGAAAGTGGGCGATGCTTCTCGAAGAGGAAAAGCAACAACAAGGAGATAAGACTTTTCGATGGAAGAGAGGGAATAAGATCTCTATTTTCTTCTCTAGAAGGGGCTACCACAACTCTCAAGAAAAAAGAGGATATGGCTGACAAAAACTCTACTGTCCGAATTCTGCAAGCTCCAAAAATTTTGGCTACTATAATTTTGCTGTCGAAATTCAGCAAACTCAAAAGAGGTGGCTGCCGTATCTCTTTTCTTCGAGAACGAAGCACTACCAATGGCCACCAAAAGACGAATTAATTCAAAACTTCACTCACCACCCTCCACTGAAGAAAAACCCGAAGCCAAAATTACCTTCGTTCTTCTCCAAAAAGGAAAAAAAAAAAATGTGGAGGTCATTACATGTGTTAGTGGAGTTAATGGGGAGTGGGAAAGTGGAGGATAAGGGAAAAAAATAAAAATTTGTTTTCTTGTTTTTTTTTTCTTTTCATTACACGTTGAAATGAAATTCCTATTTTTCTTTTTTTTTTATTTCATGATGCAATATTAATTGTAATTGCATTTTCTCTTGGTCTTGAACTTCAAAGCTTATCATCTTTTCCATCTTGATCTATTGAATTTTTAGAATTTTTCTAGAATCTAATAATACGAGTCCATTGTAATCATATCAACGATCCAATATCATTGATACGACAAACACATTTGCTTGATATTACAATAATATATAAATCAAATTTATATACTTTGTGTGGAACTCTTCCACTCTCCTTATTTCCATTAATTGGAAATCATTCTAATATTTGATCATATCAAACTGTATTTGACAATTCACTGTTTGATCATATCAAACTCTATTCACCAAATTCAACTCCTTGAATTTGACTTTCTCAATGGGAAATAGGAAAACCAATACTTGTGTGACCCTCAATGGTTTAGGGATATAGTTAGCTGTGGGTTCACAACTTTTTGTGATTTAGGACTATACTTGTCTTTTATTTGGGCATACCCTTAATAGCCCCATCCTATGATTAACTCCTTAATTATAGGATGTCAAAACTAATTCTGATTAACACACAACGAATCATGGTAAGAGCATTTAGCAGCACCGCCTCATGATTCCCTACGTATCACTGAAGAGTGTCTGTAAGAACCAGCCGATTATGATTAAAGTACAGTCCAGTCCCTTCATCTCATATATCCCCGTCAAATCTATAACCATTGGTACATCGAGGGTTGTATATTGATTCAACAACCATGTGATATATCTTATAGTGATATCACATGTGTAATTAGGAAACTCCTTTCCTGAAGTACATCTTATAGCTCTGATCAAAGACTGTATTCACTATAAAATAATATATTACATAGGATATCCACACATGTGGATGTGTGGTGAATTTCCAACTACAATACACTGACTCCTATATGTTTCGTTACTACACCCAATCTCACCACTTGATGACCCTAATAGAGTCGGTAAATAAGTCAAAGTGCAGCCCCAACATATAGAGCCTCAGTGTTATCCCGAGTCATAAGGACTACTAGTATACAACCACAACCAAAGACTTATCTACTCGATAAATGATAACCACTTGAAAAGTCTGTGTAAGGGATGTTTGATGAACTCATCATATGATCACCCATCTATACGTGTGAACATCTCTATGTCCTTACCTATGAAATATGGTACACTACATCACAGATGCTAGTCTCAGGCTCAAGTAGCCTTTTATCCTTATATTAGACGACCAAATTGACTAGGAACAAATTTAGAATATACAGTGAATATTGATTTATTTCATGATGACCATCATATGTACCACCATATCTCACTATAGTATATTCAAGGACTTTATCTATGCATATAGCATATAAAGTTAAACTAATGCTAAACTGAATTAAATTATATTAAAGTAAATGTTGGTTATTTACAAGAGTCAATAAAGCCCAAGCCAATAGTTGGTTTTTACAGGGCACCTACTCTAACAAACTCCCACTTGCCCTAATGCCAACTACTCACTAGTTTTAAACCCATCAGTTCACGATGTTTTTCAAAAGATGGTCCTGGCAAAGGCTTTGTAAGTGGATCATCAATATTATCTGCAGAGGGAACTTTCTCAATTGTAACGTCACCTCTTCCCACAATCTCTTGGATGATGTGGAACTTTCTTGGTATATGTTTGGACCGATGATGAGATCTTGGTTCCTTTGCTTGTGCAATAGCACCAGTGTTGTCACAGTGAACCGATACTAGATCAACTCTATTTGGAATGACACCCAGCTCTTGGATGAAATTTCTAATCCAAACTGCCTCCTTTAATGCTTTTGAAATCCATTGTATTCTGCCTTTGTGGTGGAATCCACAATTGTGTCTTGTTTGGAACTCTTCCAAGAGACCGCACCACCATTCAATGTGAATACATATCTAGAGGTTGATTTTAAATCATCCACATCTGATTGGAAGCTAGAGTCAGTGTAGCCTTCCAATTTTAATTCTCCAACCTCATATGTCATGAACACATTCTTAGTCCTTTGTAAATACTTAAGAATATCTTTCACAGCTTTCCAATGCAATGGATCGGGATTTGATTGATATTGGCTCGTGACACTCAGAGCGTATGCTATATCATGTTTTGTAGATATCATACTATACATAATATTACCAATGGCAGGTGCATATATAGGGAATGTGTGTCATTATCTCTATCTCTTTATCTGTCTTAGGGCACATAGACTTGAATAAAGTTATACCATGACACATTGGTAAGTATCCTCTCTTAGATTCTTCCATTAAGAATCTTCTGAGTATGATATCTATATATGTGGATGGGGGCAGCCCCAGCATCCTCTTTGATCTATTTCTATATATCTGTATTCCCAATACATAAGATGCTTCACCTAAATTCTTCATGGAGAATCTACTGGCTAACCATACTTTTATTGACTAAAGCATTCGTACATCATTCCCAATGAGTAGAATGTCATCAACATACAATATTAGGAATGTCACTGCACTCCCACTAACTTTCTTATACACACATGGTTCCTCAGGATTTTTAATAAAATTAAACTACCTAATTGTATCATGAAATTTGAGGTTCCAACTTCTCGACGCTTGTTTGAGACCATAAATTGATCTCTGAAGTTTGCATACATTATGCTCACTTCCCACAGATGTGAATCATTCAGGATGAGACATGTAAATCTCTTCCTTAATATCACCATTAAGAAATGTCATCTTCACATCCATTTTTCATATCTCATAGTCATACCATGCAACTATGGAAAGTAATATCCAAATGAACTTAAGCTTTATGACTGGTGAAAAAGTTTCATCATAGTTAATTCCTTATCTTTGATTATATCCTTTTGCCACCAATTTAGCTTTGAAGGTCAATACCTTTCCATCAACTCCAAGTTTCCTCTTGTAAATTCATTTGCATCCTATGGGAATGATTCCTTCAGGTGGATCCACTATTGACCAAACTTGATTTGAGTACATGGAGTCCATTTCGAATTTCATGGTTTCTAGCCATTGCATCGAGTCGATATCAGATATCGCTTCCTTAAAGGATCTAGGATCGCATCCATGATTAAGATCATTCTGATTTCCTTCAAGGAATAGACCATACCTTATAGATAGTCTTGAGACCCTATCTGATCTCCTTAAAGTGTCTACTTGTTCTACTGGTTGTTGGGGCGTAGGCTCTATTATACTAGTTGTAGAATTGTCGCGAACCTCTTCAAGTTCTATCATCCCACCTTTTCTATCTAATAGAAACTCCTTCTCTAAGAAGGTGACATTTCTTGAAACAAATATTTTTGTTTTCTTAGGATTATAGAAATAATATCCAACAGAGTTCTTTGGATATCCCACAAAATAACACAATGTGGATCTACTATCCAGTTTGTCTCCCACTGTTTGTTTCACATAAGCAGGACATCCTCATATTTTCAAGTATGATTACTAGGGGGTTTTTCTCATCCATATCTCATATGATGTCTTTTCTACTAATTTTGTATGAACTTTATTCAACAACATTTTCAAACCCATCAGTTCGCGATGTTTTTCAAAAGATGGTCCTAGCAAGGGCTTTGTAAGTAGATCAGCAATATTATCTGCAAAGGAAACTTTCTCAACTGTAATGTCACCTCTTCTCACAATCTCTCAGATGATGTGAAACTTTCTCATTATATGTTTGGATCGATGATGAGATCTTGGTTCCCTCCTCCTTAATGGTGTAGCAGGAGGAATCCACTGTGAGAGAATCTCATTCTCTTTTAGATAGTCCTTAAACTGTGTACTCAAGTATTCTCCACATCAATCTGATTGAAGTTCTTAATTTTCTTCCTCTACTTGGAGTTTGGGCAGCCACATTTTCTCTTCTCCTTGACAATTTCGGCCACCACTCCTAAAACAAAGAAGATAGAGATCTGCTGGAACCGAATTCGAAATTCAATGATCGTGTTTCTACACTCCTATACACAGTGGAAATTTAAAATTTTATTTATGATTTAACAATTAAATCAACGGAGTGATCGTATGATTTTTAAAACAAACATAAGAATGATCTTTATCTAAGCATGCATTACAATCTAGCCGTATAAGTAAGATCTTTAAAAGAATAACAAAGATAAAGTATCATATGATTGATTCATCTAATACTCATTTAATCATTTTATTTAGATATACTAAACTATCTAAAATTAACATATTAAATCATTTGAGCATAACCTAAATAAAACTATTAACACATGCATTAATAAACATATGAATCAATGTACAAACATAAACATACCTTCCAAACAACCTGTGTTTGGAGATGACTCCAACTATTTCGGATGTAGCGAAATAACTATTTGTTGTTGTCACGAGCTTGTACTTCCTTTGTCTAATCCGGTCCATAATCGGAGTCCTCCTTCCAACACTTGATCGCACTCGAGATCAAGTGTCATTTTCGTTGAGACAATCAAAACGATTTCCTCGAAGATGAGGAAGGGTTGCCCAATTAACCCTTCACAAGGGATTGTCTAATAGCCCTCAACAAGGGGCTACGTCTTCTAAAATTCTACAAGAAAATGGATGGCTACGATACTTCTCAAAGAGGAGAAGTAACAACAAGGAGATAGGATTTTTCGATGGAAGAGAGGGGAGAAGATCTCTACCTTCTTCTCTAGAAGGGGCTACTACAACTCTCAAGAAAAAAGAGGATATGGCTGACAAAAACTCTACTGTCCGAATTCTGCAAGCTCCAAAAAGTTTGGCTACTGTAACTTTGCTGTCGAAATTCAGCAAACTCAAAAGAGGTGGCTGCCATATCTCTTTTCTTCGAGAACGAAGCACTACCAATGACCCCCAAAAGACGAATTAATTCAAAACTTCATTCACCATCCTCCACTGAAGAAAAACCCGAAGCCAAAATTACCTTCGTTCTTCTCCAAAAAGAAAAGAATAAAAAAACGTGGAGTTCATTACATGTGTTAGTGGAGTTAATGGGGGAGTGGGAAAGTGGAGAATAAGGGAAAAAAATAAAAATTTATTTTCTTGTTTTTTTCTTTTCATTACACGTTGAAATGAAATTCCTATTTTCCTTTTTTATTTCATGATGCAATATTAATTGTAATTGCATTTCCTCCTAATCTTGAACTTTCAAGGCTCATTAAATCTTCCATTTTAGTCTATTAGATTTTTAGAATTTTTTTAGAACTCAATAATACGAGTCCATTGTAATTATATCAACGATCTAATATTATTAATACGGTAAACACATTTGCTCGCTATTACAATAATATATAAATCAAATTTATATACTTTGTGTGGAACTCTTCCACTCTCTTTATTTCCATTGATTGGAAATCATTCTAACATTTGATCATATCAAACTTTATTTGTCAATTCACTGTTTGATCATATCAAACTCTATTCACTAAATTCAACTCCTTGAATTTGACTTTCTCAACGAGAAATAGGGAAAACAAAACTTGTGTGACCCTCAATGTTTCAGGGATACAGCTAATCATGGATTCACAACTCTTTGTGATATATACTTGTCCTTTATTCGGGCATATCCTTAATAGCCCCATCTTATTATTAACTCCTTAATTATAGGATATCAGAACTAATTCTGATTAACACATAACGAATCATGGTAAGAGCATCTAGCAACACCACCCCATAATTCCCTAGGTATCATTGAATAGTGCCTGCAAGAACCAGTTGATTATGGTTAAGGTACAGTCCGGTTCCTTCAAATCATATATCCCCGTCGAATCTACAACCATTGGTACATCGAGGGTTGTATATTGATTCAACAACCATGTGATATATTATAATGATATTGCATGTGCAATTAGGAAACTCCTTTCCTGAAGTACATCTTATAGCTCTGATCAGAGACTTTATTCACTATAAAACAATATATTAAATAGGATATTCACACTTGTGGGTGTGTGGTGAATATCCAACTACAATACACTGACTCTTATATGTTTCGTTACTACACCCAATCTAACCACTTGATGACCCTAATAGAGTCGGTAAATGAGGCAAAGTGCAACCCCAGCATATAGAGTCTCATTATTGTCTCGAGTCATAAGGACTACTAGTGTACAACCACAACCAAAGACTTATCCACTCAATAAATGATAACCACTTGGAAAGTCTGTGTGAGAAATGTTCGATGAACTCATCATATGATCACCCATCTGTATGTTTGAACATCTCTATGTCCTTACCAATGAAACACGGTACACTACATCACAGATGTTAGTCTCTAGCTCAAGCAGCCTTTTATCCTTATTTATTAGGTGGTTCAATTGACTAGGAACAAATTTAGAATATACAGTGAATATTGATTTATTTCATGATGACCATCATATGTACCACCACATCTCACTATAGTATATTCAAGGACTTTATCTATGTATATAGCATAGGTATAAAGATAAAGTAATGTCAAACTGAATTGAATTATATTAAAATAAAGGTTGTTTATTTACAAGAGTCAATAAAGTCCTAGCCAACAGTTGGCTTTACAGGGCACCTACTCTAACAAACTCCCACTTGCCCTAATGCCAACTACTCACTAGTTTCAAGCCCATCATTTCACGATGTTTTTCAAAGATGGTCCTGACCAGGGCTTTGTAAGTGGATCATCAATATTATCTGCAGAGGGAACTTTCTCAATTGTAACGTCACCTCTTCCCACAATCTCTTGGATGATGTGGAAATTTCTTGGTATATGTTTGGACCGATGATGTGATCTTGGTTCCTTTGCTTGTGCAATAGCACTAGTGGTGTCACAGTGAACCGATACTAGATCAACTCTATTTGGAATGACACCCATCTCTTGGATGAAATTTCTAATTCAAACTGCCTCCTTTACTACTTTTGAAATCGCATTGTATTCTGCCTCTGTGGTGAAATCCGCAATTGTGTCTTATTTGGAGCTCTTCCAAGAGACCGCACCACCATTCAATGTGAATACATATCTAGAGGTTGATTTTGAATCATCCACATCTGACCAACCCCATATGTCATGAACAAATTCTTAGTCCTTCGTAAATACTTAAAAAATATCTTTCACAGCTTTCCAGTGCAATGGATCAGGATTTGACTGATATCGGCTTGTGACACTCAGAGTGTATGCTATATCTGGTTTTGTATATATCATACTATACATGATACTACCAATCACAAACGCATAAGGAATGTGTGTCATCATCTATATCTCTTCATCTGTCTTAGGGCACATAGACTTGGATAAAGTTATATCATGACACATTGGTAAGTATTCACTCTTAGATTCTTCCATTAAGCTTCTGAGTATGGTATCTATATATGTGGATTGGGTCAGCCCCAGCATCCTCTTTGATATATCTCTACAGATCTGTATTCCCAATACATAAGATGTTTCACCCAAATCCTTCATGGAGAATCTACTGGCTAACCATACTTTTGTTGACTGAAGCATTCCTACATCATTCCCAATGAGTAGAATGTCATCAACAGACAATATTAGGAATATCACTGCACTCCCACTAACTTTTTTATACACACATGGTTCCTCAAGATTTTTAATAAAATTAAATTGTCTAATTATATCATCAAATATGAGGTTTCAACTTCTCGATGCTTGTTTGAGACCATAAATTGATCTCTGAAGTTTGCATACCTTATGCTCACTTCCCACAGATGTGAATCATTCAGGATGAGACATGTAAATCTCTTCCTTAATATCACCATTAAGAAATATCGTCTTCACATCCATCTTCCATATCTCATAGTCATACCATGCAGCTATGACAAGTAATATCAAAATGGACTTAAGCTTTACGCCTGGTGAAAAAGTTTCATCATAGTTTATTCCTTATCTTTGATTATATCCTTTTGCCACCAATCTAGCTTTGAAGGTCAATACCTTTCCATCAACTCCAAGTTTCCTCTTGTAAATCTATTTGCATCCTATGGGAACAATTCCTTCAGGTGGATCCACTATTGACCAAACTTTGTTTGAGTACATGGAGTCCATTTCGGATTTCATTGCTTCTAGCCATTGCATCGAGTCGATATTAGATATCACTTCCTTAAAGGATCTAGGATCACATCCATGATTAAGATCATTCTGATTTCCTTCAAGGAGTAGACCATACCTTATAGGTAATCTGGAGACCCTATCTGATCTTCTTAAAGTGTCTACTTGTTCGACTGGTTGTTGGGGTGTAGGCTCTATTATATTAGTTGTAGAATCATCTCGAACCTCTTTGAGTTCTATCATCCCACCTTTTCTATCTAATAGAAACTCCTTCTCTAAGAAGGTGGCATTTATTGAAATAAATATTTCTGTTTTATTGAGATTATAGAAATAATATCCAATAGAGTTCTTTGGATATCCCATAGAATAACATAAAGTGGATCTACTATTCAGTTTATCTCCCACTGTCTGCTTCACATAAGCAGGGCATCCCCATGTTTTCAAGTATGATTACTTGGGGGGTTTCTCATCCATATCTTATGAGGGATCGGTGGCCGGCTAGAAGGGGGGTTGGATAGCTAGGTCACCTCCAACTTCTTTTCTTCTCTACAAAAGATTAGTGCACACGCGGAAATACAACTAACTAATGAAAACAATAAAGAAAGAATACCAAATCACTAACAAGCTCGATGTAACGTGGTTCGGAGATTGCTTGCTCCTACTCCACGGCGTATCCTTGAGGTGGACAAGCCCTTGATCCTTCGGTGGATCAATCCCCGACAATCTCCGGCTAGAGCTTTCTCCTTCTCGGTGGAGCAAACCTCTCACAAAGGATCTCTTCCTCTTTGCAATGATTAACTTAGGTTTAGGAGGAAGAGAGTAGGCTTGGAAGCTTTGGGCAATGACAAAGAGTTATTCAACAAGCATGAGTAACCTCCTTCAAGCCCCAAAGCCTCCCTTAAATAAGAGGAGAGAGTTGATCATCATATCAACTCATCTCGGCACCTGTAACGACCCACCTTCTGGGTACTGGCTGTAAGGCCGGTCGCTACAATTATGCTAAACTATACTGTGCGGAAAACTGGCTAATCCAAAATTTTGCTAAACTATTATCTTTAAAATCTGATTTTAATATTCTAGGTGTACCTAGGAGTTGTACACATGCTAGGGGAGGTGTTTACAACTGATAATAAACTTCGGATCGATCCACAGACCGATCTACTGATACTGGTACGGTAGGAACCTCCGGATCGTTCAACCGACTGATCCATAACTAGGCTGCAATTCACAGCTCACCGGATCGGTCTGCCGACCGATCCAGGTGGTCACTGATCGGTCGGTGAGACCGATCGGTGGCTTACTGATCGATCTGCCGACCGATCGGTGATCGCGATCCAGCTCCCGATCGATCCACGGATCGATCGGGGGACCTCGATCAGTGAGCCACTCGATCGGTCTACCGGCCGATCGAGGAGACCTCCGATCGATCCACGGATCGATCGAAATGTCGGATCGATGTTCGCAGAACCAGTCCGATCCAGTGATCCGATCGAGAATCTGATCGATCTGGCGACCGATCGGGTTTCTGATTTCGAGCTGAAACTATGATTTCAGCAGATTTCGTGCCAAAATCAGTGAAACAGCTCTACAAATGCTAATAACTATTCTATCATGCATTGGGCAACATTCAAGACATAATATAATGCATGTTCACTAGTTCATACCATTAACCATACTAGAATGCGAAGCATAAGGGAAAAGAGAACAAGACTTTAATAACTAGACTTGTTTCAAGTTCTAATGCATAGTAAAATAAAATTAGATCCCTAGGATCTTTATTCCAGTTCCTGCCACACACATCCCCAACTGCACTGACCTCCAGCCTCCACTGCTAGTCCATGTTCCTTTTACCTGTATTTGCAGTATAAGGAAAATAGTATTTGTAAGCTAAAAAGCTTAGTAAGAAACCATCTACCTCACTAAATCATGCATACGATGCAAATATTCTTTTAAATCATGCTGTTTGAAAAACATACTGAATATGCAAGCATGGCATGACATGGTATCATACAAAGCATGACATAACATAAGCTGAACGTAAAATAAAACTGATCATAACATGTCTAGAACTGTATATGAAGCTATCATATTTAACAACTGAAATAAACTGAGTTGATACAAAAGTGAGCTAAGCTGAAACTGAGCTAATACTGAATTCCATTATGTTTTAAAACTGATTTGGAAAACTATTATGTATAATAGATAAAAATACTAAACATGCTGCTGTAGGGCCCTGGCAACTGTAGTTGCTGTGCGCGCATCCCTAACTAGACCCGGGATTGCAAGTTCCGAATCTAGTAGGGTTTACTAGGTTAGCTGAACCTAGGGACGACTATGGGAGTCCAACCCAGTGGATATCTAATCCAGTACAGTGCCCCTACTGAAAGTAAAATACTGAAATACTAATTAGCTGAATTTAGGTTATCTGAACCTAGAACTAAGTTGTCTGAACCTAGAGGCGACTGTGGGAGCCCACCCATTGGACATCTAGTCCCATAAAGCTGAAATAAAACTGATATGCTAGTTTAAATGCTTCTATGCATCCAACTATGCTGTTAAAACTGTCTAATGTTGCGCTAAACATTTTATCGAACACCTAGTGTGCTCCAACTCTCCTCCCTAGTAGGGGGACTACCTCTAGGCACCCGACGACGTCTAGAACCTCTATCTGAAGAGGGAAAATGCGCCCGGCCCATCCAGAGATACTCAACTAACCCCTAAATCTGCGAAGAGAATTAAATACACTCTAGATATCGATAAAAATCTACATATAATTAAATTATAAGCATGCAATCAAACGAGAGCTACTTATACTGCAGGTGAGGGGTTTCTTACCTTGTGTGCTAGATTTCTTACAAATCTAATCGCTAGAAATTCCGGTGGAGACGACCTCTCGACGATTCGTTCGCGTCCACGCGTTCTTCTCGCGGAGGGGAACGTCCTCGTATCGAAGATCTCGCCGGAAAGTGCTCCTAGAGCCCTTGGGGCTTGGTGTGCCGAGAGAGGAAGAAGAGGGAAGAGGCGGCGGTGAGGTCTCAGTGGTGAGGGTTGAGAAGTTGCCGAACCCAAAATAAACCAAAACCTACTTAAGTTCTTAATTTATATTAAGCGGATTATTGAACCCAACTCTAATATAAATATAATTTGTTCCTCTTTCTTTCAGCACGGCCCTGCTGGGTTCACCGGTTACTAAGGCTAACTAAAGGTTTAGAGGACCCGAGAGGTCCCGGGTTCGATTCCCGCTTAAACCATTTTGCTTATCTAATTACTTTTGCTACTTCCGCTACTCGGAAAATTCCGGAAAAATATCTAAAAATTCCAGAAAAATCATAGAATAATTCTAATGCAAGTTTGAGAATTTTTGGGCGTTACAATCCCCCATACCTTATAAAAAGTTTGTCCTCGAACTTAGAACAATTCTGGGTACTTCTGTCTCATGCTGGCTTCTGTCTCCCAAGTTGCCTCTGCTGCTGTGTGACTTTGCCAAATGACTTTTACTAACGGTACTTCCTTGTTCCGCAATGTCTTAACTGCTCGGTTTATTATCTGAATAGGCCGACTGTCATAACTGAGATCTTCGCGAACTTGTACCGACTGGGGCTCAATCACCTGGGTGGCATCTGGGATATGCTTCTTCAGCATAGAGACATGAAATACGTTGTGGACAGCTGACATTTCCTGGGGTAGCTCTAGCTCATATGCTACCTTGCCCACTCTTCTGCTAATAAGGTATGGTCCCACATATCTGGGACTTAGCTTGCCCTTCTTCCCAAAACACATTACCCCCTTCATGGGAGCTACCCTGAGGAACACTGAATCCCCAACTGAAAACTCTAAGGGTGCTTTATAGCTTTTCTGGCGGCTCTGTCTCTATCCTCTGGCGGATTATAGCGGCTGTGGTATCTACTACTAGATCATCAACTCTAGTTCCTTCTGCTCACCACTCTCATACCAGCAGATTGGAGATCTACACCTCCGCCCAGAGAGCCTCATAAGGTGCCATACCGATAGTGGCACGATAGTTGTTGTTGCAAATTCTGCTAGACTCGGATATTTGCACCAACTTCCTTGAAATCTAGGGCACATGCTCGGAGCATATCTTCGAGTACCTGATTTACTCTGTCGACCATCCGTCTGAGGATGGAAGGTTGTTCTTAATGTTGACTGTACACACTCCCAGAAGTGTGATGTGAATCTGCTGTCTCTGTCTGAAATGATGGTTCGTGGGACTCCATGTAGTCTGACGATCTCCTGGAGATACAACTGAGCTAGCTTCTCCATGGAGTAGGATATCTTGATAGCTAAGAAGTGGGCTGATTTAGTCAACTTGTCGACTATTACCCAGATGGCGTCAAAACCATTCGTGGTTCTGGGTAGTCCCACTATGAAATCCATAGAGATATCCTCCCACTTCCATTCTGGAATCTGTATAGGCTGCAGAACTCCTCCTGGTCGCTGATGTTCTGCCTTGACCCTCTGACAGGTGAGGCAGATGCTAACATATCTGGCGATGTCTCGCTTCATCCCGGGCCACCAAAAACGGTTCTTCAGGTCTTGATACATTTTGGTGGAACCTGGATGCATCGCATAGGGAGTCTTGTGAGCCTCATCTAAAATCTGTCTCCGTAGTTCCTCCTGATCTGGAACACAGAGTCTGTCACCAAAATACAACACCCCTCTATCGGACACTCTGAATTCTCTACTTTCTGATTCTACTAGCCCTTGCTTGATTTTCTGAATTTCAGGGTCCTGCTCCTGAGCTGACTGAATATCACCAAGCAAGGTAGACTCTAAGGTCATAGTAGAGAGCTGTCCAACGATGAGCTCGAGACCGAAATCTACGATCTCCTTCTGTAGGGGCGGTGACATGGCTGTAAGAGATAATAAGGTAGCACTGGATTTTCTGCTAAGTGCGTCGGCTACCTTATTGGTTTTCCCTGGATGGTAGAGGATGTCTAAATCGTAGTCTTTGACCAACTCAAGCCATCTGCGCTGTCGCATGTTCAGATCCTTCTGAGTGAAGAAGTACTTCAGACTCTGATGATCTGTAAACACTCTGCACTGAGCTCCATATAAGTAATGTCTCCAAATCTTGAGAGCGAACACTACTGCTACAAGCTCAAGGTCATGAGTAGGATAATTCTTCTCATAATCCTTGAGTTGTCTGGAGGCATAGGCGATCACCTTGCCGTTTTGCATCAGTACTGCTCCTAATCCCAACTTAGAGGCATCACTATAGATGTCAAAGCTGCTGGTGTTGTCTGGTAGAGCCAAAATGGGAGCACTGGTCAATCTCCTTTTCAGCTCGCTGAAACTGTTCTCACAGTCCTCGGTCCACTGATACTTTCTGTTCTTTCTGGTAAGAGCTGTCAGTGGGGAGGCTATCCTGGAGAAGTCCTCTACGAATTTTCTGTAATAGCCTGCTAATCCCAGAAAGCTTCTGATCTCGCTAGCGTTCTTGGGTCTCTTCCAATTGCTCACAGCTTCTATCTTACTGGGGTCTACCATGATACCCTCCTTTGAGATGATGTGACCCAAGAAGGACACCTGATCTAACCAAAATTCACATTTCATGAACTTGGCGTATAGCTTACTGAAGGGTCTGCAATACTAGTTTCAGGTGCTCTGAATGTTCTTCCTGAGTTCCTGAATAGATAAGAATGTCATCGATAAACACAATAACAAACTTATCTAAATACTCCCTGAATACTCTGTTCATGAGATCCATGAATGTAGCTGGAGCATTGGTCACGCCAAAGGGCATGACTACGAACTCGTAGTGTCCGTATCTGGTTTTGAATGCTGTCTTGGGTATATCCCCTTCTTTAACTTTTACCTGATGATAACCTGATCTGAGATCTATCTTAGAGAACACTGCTGCTCCCTTTAGCTGATCAAACAGATCATCAATTCTAGGAAGGGGATACCTGTTCTTGATCGTGACTTGGTTCAGTGATCTGTAGTCTATGCACAGTCGCATGCTTCCATCCTTCTTCTTCACGAACAATACAGGCGCTCCCCATGGTGAGTGACTCGGGCGTATGAAACCCTTGTCAAGCAGCTCCTGTAGTTGCTCCTGAAGTTCCTTCAGTTCTGCTGGAGCCATGCGATAAGGCGCTTTGGAGATAGGATTTGTACCGGAAATGAGCTCTATCTCAAAGTCAATCTCCCTGTCTGGTGCTAAGCCTGGTAACTCTTCAGGGAAGACTGCTGGGTAGTCACATACGACTCGAACCTCTGCTAGCTGTTGGTTCTTGTCCTGGCTGGCGTTGACTACGTGTGCTAGGAATCCTGTACATCCTGAATCCAGTAGCTTCTGTGCTTTCATAGCTGAGAGAAACTTCTTGGCCTTTCTCTTTGGTTCCCCGCTGTATTCAAATTGCACTGCCGCTTCAGGTTGGAAGATGACTTTCTATTTACGGCACTCTATGGTAGCACCGTATCTGATCAGAAAGTCCATTCCAAAGATAACGTCATAGTCGGTCATTTCTAGCACTATCAGATCACAAAAGAGCTCTCTGTCTGCTATAATGACCGACATTGCTCTGAGCCAGTGCGTGGATGCCATGATCTCTCCTGAAGGTAGTGTCGTCAAAAACTGCCCACTGAGTACCTCTGAGGGTATTTCTACTTTTTCGGAGAACATCCTAGCTATATATGAATGGGTTGCCCCAGTATCAAATAGAACAGTAGCACTATACTGAAAAATGCTAATCTGACCTGTGACAACTGTCGAGGCATTGGCTACGTCCTCTCTGGTGAGTGAGTAGATCCTCGCATTCGCCATAGCTGGAGGGGCTTCTAATCTGCCCTGGCTGATAAGTGGACCTTCTAGAGCGGCCTGCATCTGATACAACTGAGCTGGCTGGCCTGCATACTGAATCTGCTGTGGCTGAGGAAGACCGGTCTTGTTTGGGCACTGCTTGGCCATGTGCCCTTCTTGTCCACATTCAAAGCATCCTCGTGTGCCCTTGCGACAAACCCCTGGGTGGAATTTCCCACAAGTAGCACACTTTGGATAGCTGGGTCGCTTGCTAGATGGTCCTCCTTTTGGGTCACTCCCTGATTTGCGCTTGCTGTTGGAGTTCCCTTTCCAGTTAGAGCTGTGGCCTTGCTGTTTTTGAGTGTGAGAGTTTCCTTGGCCTTTGGACTCTGAGGAGACTTGCTTCTGCTGCTTTATGCTGTTCTGGTAATGCTCTGTGGTCAAGGCACTGCTCACTAACTCCTCTGTGGTTTGTGGCCTATGTATGCCACCAGCCACGTTCACTGCTATCTCTGGCCTCAGCATCTTGAGCATCAACCGGATTCGTTCATTTTCTGTGCTGACTAGCTCTGGGCATAGACGAGCCAACCTGTTGAATTTCTTCACGGCTTCCTCAACTGATAGGTTGCCTTGACGAAACTCAGTGAACTCGTCGTAGTGGCGATTTGTAACCCGTATGTGAAAGAACTCCTCGAAGAATTCTTTCTTGAAGTCAGCCCATGACATCTGGTTCACTGGGCGCTTCGTTCTGATTCTTTCCCACCACATGCGTGCGTCTCCTGTCAGGCAGAAGGAGGCTCACTTCACCTTCTCGTGTTCTGGCCCGTCCAGAAGCTCCATCGTGCTCTCCAGTGTTTTGAACCAGGCTTGTGCATCCCATGGTTCACTAGTGCCTGAGAAGTTCTCTGGCTTTACTCGCTACCACTGGATCAGATAGGCTTCCTTTCTTGGCTTAGCTGCTGGGGCTGCTGGTGCTGGTGCTGTAGGCTGAGCTGGTGGAACCTCTAAGACTACCAGAGTTGTCAAATTCGGTTCCGGGGTGACTGTGGGGGTATTCTGCTGGTTAGCCTTTAAGGTGGCTATTTCCTGTTGCTGTTCAGCTAGCTGCTGCTGTAACTGAGCCACTAATGCCTCTTGCTGGGGCTCAGTAGCTAGTGCCCTTCTAGCTGGGCGTCCTCGTGCCATTTCTAAAGACATAGAGAACATAACATAACTAAGGTAATTACAGTTATATAACTACTGATATCATGTTTAAAACTATCACATACTAACAAGCAGTAGGCATATAAACATGAACTGTAACTAGAAAGCAAGAACAATAAAGAGAGTAGAGGTATTCTTACTTGGAAGCTGCAGGTTCAATGCTGATGTGTGTGTAGGAAGTATGGAACACTGCTTTGATACCACTCTGTAACGACCCACCTTCTAGGTATTGGCTGTAAGGCCGGTCGCTACAATTATGCTAAACTATACTGTGCGGAAAACTGGCTAATCCAAAATTTTGCTAAACTATTATTTTTAAAATATGATTTTAATATTCTAGGTGTACCTAGGAGTTGTACACATGCTAGGGGAGGTGTTTACAACTGATAATAAACTTCGGATCGATCCACAGACCGATCTACTGATACTGGTACGGTAGGAACCTCCGGATCGTTCAACCGACCGATCCATAACTAGGCTGCAATTCTGTACGCGGTCTGTCGACCGATCCGGAACTCTCTGATCGTTGACTGTCTGCCGACCGATCCAGTCGGGAACGAGCGTTCCAGCCCCGATCGATCCACGGATCGATCGTGAACAACAAAGTTTACGTCGCGAACAGATCCGATCGGTCACCGACCGATCGAGGCTTCCTCAGCTCCGCTCGATCCACGATCGATCGTAATACGAAGTTGTCGCAGAACCGGTCACGATCGGTCTACCGACCGATCGAGGACTCGATCGGTTACCGACCAGTGAGCCTCTGATCGGTCCCACCGACCGATCGGGTTTCGATTTCTGAAACTCTGATTTCAGCAGATTTCGTGCCAAAATCAGTGAAACAGCTCTACAAATGCTAATAACTATTCTATCATGCATTGGGCAACATTCAAGACATAATATAATGCATGTTCACTAGTTCATACTATTAACCATACTAGAATGCGAAGCATAAGGGAAAAGAGAACAAGACTTTAATAACTAGACTTGTTTCAAGTTCTAATGCGTAGTAAAATAAAACTAGATCCCTAGGATCTTTATTCCAGTTCCTGCCACACACATCCCCAACTGCACTGACCTCCAGCCCCCACTGCTAGTCCATATTCCTTTTACCTGTATCTGCAGTATAAGGAAAATAGTATCTGTAAGCTAAAAAGCTTAGTAAGAAACCATCTACCTCACTAAATCATGCATACGATGCAAATATGCTTTTAAATCATGGTGTTTGAAAAAGATACTGAATATGCAAGCATGGCATGACATGATATCATACAAAGCATGGCATAACATAAGCTGAACGTAAAATAAAACTGATCATAACATGTCTAGAACTGTATATGAAGCTATCATATTTAACAACTGAAATAAACTGAGTTGATACAAAAGTGAGCTAAGCTGAAACTAAGCTAATACTGAATTCCATTATGTTTTAAAACTGATTTGGAAAACTATTATGTATAATAGATAAAAATACTAAACATGCTGCTGTAGGGCCCTGACAACTGTATGTTGGTTGCTACTCGGAAAACCTAGAGGTTCCACTGTACAAAGGTCTGAACCTTTTCCTAGCTACCATGTGTTCTTTTAAAATAAATTTTGGATCGCCTGCGGAACTTAACACGTTTGATCCAAAACTTAATCTATTTGTTCTTTTAGGTTTAGACTTGGATCTCCTGCGGAACTTAACACGTTCGACCCAAATCACCTTAAGTTATTAATTCCATTAAATATTAATTTCCATAATTGGTTCCCAGTACTGACGTGGCGAGGCACATGGCCTTCTTGGATATGGGAGCAACCACCACCGACTAGACAAAACCTTTTATGGAAAGCTAATATTTAATTTCCTAAAATAACTTTAGGTTAACCGAAAAGAACAATCAAATCACAAGGAAAAGAAAAACAAAAGAACACTATATCGAAAACAAATTCGAAACACTAAAATCGTATGCCTCTTGTATTTAGTATTATTTCCAAAAATAACTAGTATGATGCGGAAAGAAAAATACTAGTTATACCTTTTAGAAAAACCTCTTGATCTTCTACCGTATTTCTCTTCTAACCTCGGACGTTGTGTGGGCAACGATCTTCCAAGATGAGAATCACCAAGCACCTTCTTCTTCCTTACAAGTTTCGGCCATCAAAACTTCTTCTAGGATGAAGAGGTTCGGCCACCACCACCATGCTCCAAGGGATGCTAGAAAAGAGGCTTCTTTTATCTCCTTCTTAGATCCGGCCACCAAAGCTATCTCCACCATGAGAAAGTTTCGGCCACACAAAGGAGAGGAGAGAAAAGAAAGGGCCGGCCACACCCAAAGAAAAAAAAAGAGGGAGAAAAATAATAGAGACATTCACAATGAAGCCTCCTCTACCTCCTCTTTTATAATCCTTGGTCTTGGCAAATAAGGAAAGTTTAATAAAAACTTCCTTAATTCTTTTGCCATTGAAAAGGAAAATTTATTTAATTAAAAATAATTTTCTTTTCATCATGTTAATGGCCGGCCACCTTAATCCCTTTAATCAAGGAAATTTTAATTCACACAAGAATTAAAACTTCCTAATTTGCTTCCGGAAATTTATAAAAATTTCTCAAATAATTTTTCCCTTCATGGTGGTTAATAAAAAGGAAATTTTATAAATTAAAATATTTCTTTTAAACATGTGGATAAAAAGAAAGTTATCTCTAAAAAAAATTAAAAACTCTTTTAATCTACAAATAAGGAAAGATATCAAATCTTTTCTTAATCTTTTGTAGAAACTTATAAAAGAGAATATTTAATTTTAAACTCTCTTTTAAATCATGAACATGATTAAAAATGAAAGTTTTCTTAAAATTTAAAATCCTCCTTTAATCAACAAATAAGGAAAGATTTCAAATTTTAAACTCTCTTTTAAACATGTAGATGATTTACAAATAAGGAAAGTTTTTACCAAAAATTAAAACCATCCTTTTAAACTACAAATAAGGAAAGAGATTAATCTCTTCTCTTAATCTTTTGTAGAAAGTTATAAAAGGAAATTTTTAATTTTTAAACTCTCTTTTAAAATCATGATATCCACATAAGAAATAATTTTAATAAAAATCCTTTTTAATATTCTAGTGGCCGGCCACCTAAGCTTGGGACCCAAGCTTTGGCCGGCCGCCTACATGACTCATCCACTTGGTCTTGGCCGGCCCTATCTTGGGTTCCAAGCTAGCTTGGCCAGCCCCATTGGATGGGTAAGAAGGTGGGTATGCGGTGGGTATAAATCTCTATATACTAGAGGCTACGATAGGGACCGAGAGGAGGAATTGGTTTTGGTCTCCCGATGAAATTAAGCATCCCGTGTTCGCCCCGAACACACAACTTAATTTCATTAATAATAATTCATTCCACTAAAGAACTATTATTGAACTACCGCACCAATCCCAAATTACATTTTGGGCTCCTTATTATGAGTGTGTTAGTCTCCCTGTGTTTAAGATAACAAATGTCCACTAATTAAGTAAGTTACTGACAACTCACTTAATTAATATCTAGCTCCAAGAGTAGTACCACTCAACTTCATCGTCATGTCGGACTAAGTCCACCTGCAGGGTTTAACATGACAATCCTTATGAGCTCCTCTTGGGAACATTCTCAACCTAGATTACTAGGACACAGTTTCCTTCTATAATCAACAACACACACTATAAGTGATATCATTTCCCAACTTATCGGGCTTATTGATTCATCGAACTAAATCTCACCCATTGATAAATTAAAGAAATAAATATCAAATATATGTGCTTGTTATTATATTAGGATTAAGAGCACACACTTCCATAATAACTGAGGTCTTTGTCCCTTTATAAAGTCAGTATAAAAGAAACGACCTCTAATGGTCCTACTCAATACACTCTTAGTGTACTAGTGTAATTATATAGTTAAGATAAACTAACACCTAATTACACTACGACCTTCCAATGGTTTGTTCCTTTCCATCATGGTCGTGAGCTACTGTTTATAATTTATAAGGTACTGATAACATGATCTTCTGTGTGTGACACCACACACCATGTTATCTACAATATAAATTAATTGAACAACTACATTTATCACAAATGTAGACATTTGACCAATGTGATTCTTATTTCTAGATAAATGTTTATACCAAAAGCTAGACTTTTAGTATACACTCTAACACTGTACTTGCTGTGCGTGCATCCCTAACTAGACCCGGAATTGCAAGTTCCGAATCTAGTAGGGTTTACTAGGTTAGCTGAACCTAGGGACGACTATGGGAGTCCAACCCAGTGGATATCTAATCCAGTACAGTGCCCCTGCTGAAAGTAAAATACTGAAATACTAATTAGCTGAATCTTGGTTATCTGAACCTAGAACTAAGTTGTCTGAACCTAGAGGCGACTATGGGAGCCCACCCATTGGACATCTAGTCCCATAAAGCTGAAATAAAACTGATATGCTGGTTTAAATGCTTCTATGCATCCAACTATGCTGTTAAAACTATCTAATATTGCGCTAATCATTTTATCGAACACCTAGTGTGCTCCAACTCTCCTCCCTAGTAGGGGGACTACCTCTAGGCACCCGACGACGTCTAGAACCTCTATCTGAAGAGGGAAAACACGCCCGACCCATCCAGAGATACTCAACTAACCCCTAAATCTGCGAAGAGAATTAAATACACTCTAGATATCGATAAAAATCTACATATAATTAAATTATAAGCATGCAATCAAATGAGAGCTACTTATACTGCAGGTGAGGGGTTTCTTACCTTGTGTGCTAGATTTCTTACAAATCTAATCGCTAGAAATTCCGGTGGAGACGACCTCTCGACGATTCGTTCACGTCCACGCGTTCTTCTCGCGGAGGGAAACATCCTCGTATCGAAGATCTCGCCAGAAAGTGCTCCTAGAGCCCTTGGGGCTTGGTGTGCCGAGAGAGGAAGAAGAGGGAAGAGGCGGCGGTGAGGTCTCGGTGGTGAGGGTTGAGAAGTTGCTGAACCCAAAATAAACCAAAACCTACTTAAGTTCTTAATTTATATTAAGCGGATTATTGAACCCAACTCTAATATAAATATAATTTGTTCCTCTTTCTTTCAGCACGACCCTGCTGGGTTCACCGGTTACTAAGGCTAACTAAAGGTTTAGCGGACCCGAGAGGTCCCGGGTTCGATTCCCGCTTAAACTATTTTGCTTATCTAATTACTTTTGCTACTTCCGCTACTCGAAAAATTCCGGAAAAATATCTAAAAATTCCAGAAAAATCATAGAATAATTCTAATGCAAGTTTGAGAATTTTCGGGCGTTACAGCACCAGTCGACTGGTGCTAGCGTTGGAGGTAGCCAACGGCTACTTTGCAACACCAACGGTCTGCCAACGGTCATTTATCAGTCGACTGCATGTTTTATCAGTCGACTGGTAGCTGCCGAATGAGTCAACAGAATGCCAGTCGACTGGTGCAGTCGACTGCTAAAACATGCAGTCGATTGGTGCAGTCAACTGCTAAAAGTTGCAACCGACTGGATTGCACCTTGTTACACACTCACACTCATCCTCTCCGGAGTCGCCCTTGAAGTCCTCTTCCTCGGCCTTCGTCCCTCAGATGCACCCGAGCCCGCGGCTCCTCTCCGTGCCATCATTCACGTTGCCTTGAAGTCTACTTCCCTCGGCTCCACTCCGTTGCTCCTCGTCCGGCGGTCCTTCGGATGCCTTCCACACCATCCTTCACCGACTCAAGGATCCGAGCCCTAGGATGAGCTTCCCAAGCGTAGTTGCACCAAGCTCCTCATGTGTGTTTCACCAAGTCCTGCAAGACTCAAACACACATATCAAACACATATGAAAGCCTAACTTAAACTCTTTGACACACACATCAAAATCATGATCGTATCGATCAAACTTGGGCCGATTGCACCAACATATCTCATATGATGTTTTTTCTACTGATTTTGTATAGACTTTATTCAACAACATTTTCAAATCCATTAGTTCGCGATGTTTTTCAAAAGATGGTCCTAACAAGGGCTTTGTAAGTGGATCAGCAATATTATCTATAGAGGGGACTTTCTCAACTGTAATGTCACCTCTTCCCACAATCTATCAAATGATATGGAACTTTCTCAGTATATGTTTGAACCGATGATGAGATCTTGGTTCCCTCCTGCTTAATGGTGTAGCAGGAGGAGTCCACTGTAAGAGAACCTCATTCTCTTTTAGATAGTCCTTAAACTCTGTACTCAAGTATTCTCCACCTCGATCTGATTGAAGTTCTTAATTTTCTTCCTCTACTTGGAGTTTGGGCAGTCACATTTTCTCTTCTCCTTGAGAATTTCGGCAGCCACTCCTAAAACAAAGAAGATAGAGATCTGTTGGAACTGAATTTGAAATTCGATGATCATTTTTCTACACTCCTATGCACAGTGGAAATTTAAAATTTTATTATGATTTAACAATTAAATCAAAGGAGTATTTGTATGGTTTTTAAAACAACATAAGCATGATCTTTATCTAAGCATGCATTACAAACTAATTTTATAAGTAAGATCTTTAAAAGCATAACAAAGATAAACTATCATATGATTGATTCATCTAATGCTCATTTAATAATTTTATTTAGACATGTTAAACTATCTAAAATAAACATATTAGATCATTTAAGCATAATCTAAATAAAACTATTAACATATGCATTAATAAACATATGAATCAATGTACAAGCATAAACATATCTTCCAAATAATCTGTGTTTGGAGATGACTCCAACTATTCCGATTGTAGTGAAATAACTCTTCGTTGTTGTCACGAGCTCGTACTTCTTTCGTCTCATCAGGTCCATGATCGAAGTCCTCTTTCCAACACTTGATCGCATTAAAGATCAAGTATCATTTTTTATCGAGACGATCAAAACGATTTCCTCGAAAATGAGGAAGGGGCTATCCAATTATCCGTTCACAAGGATTTGTCTAATAGTAGTCAACAAGGGGTTATGCTTTCTAAAATTTTGCAAAAAAGTGGACGGCTACGATGCTTCTTGGAGAGGAAAAGCAACAATAAGGAGATAGGACTTTTCGATGAAAGAGAAGGAAGAAGATCTCTGTCTTCTTCTCTAGAAGGGGCTACCACAACTGGAAGTACCACAACTCTCAAGAAAGAGAGGATATGGCTGACAAAAACTCTACTGCCCGAATTCTGTAAGCTTCAAAAAGTTTGGCTGTCGTAACAATGTTGTTGAAATTCAGCAAACTCAAAAGAGGTGGCTGCCGTATCTCTTTTCTTCGAGAACGAAGCACTACCAATGGCCACAAAAAGACGAATTAATTCAAAACTTCATTCACCACCCTCCACTGAAGAAAAAACCGAAGCCAAAATTACCTTCGTTCTTCTCCAAAAAGAAAAGAATAAAAAACGTGGAGTTCATTACATGTGTTAGTGGAGTTAATGGGGAGTGGGAAAGTGGAGGATAAGGGAAAAAAATAAAAATTTGTTTTCTTTGTTTTTTTTTCTTTTCATTACACGTTGAAATGAAATTTCCATTTTCCTTTTTTTTTAAAGTCATGATGCAATATTAATTGTAATTACATTTTCTCTTAGTCTTGAACTTGAAAAGGCTCATTATCTCTTCCATCTTGATCTATTAGATTTTTAGAATTTCTCTATAACCTAATAATATGAGTCAATTGTAATCATATCAACGATCCAATATTATTGATACGACAAACACATTTGCTCGCTATTACAATAATATATAAATCAAATTTATATACTTTGTGTGGTACTCTTCCACTCTCTTTATTTTCATTGATTGAAAATCACTCTAACATTTGATCATATCAAACTTTATTTATCAATTCACTGTTCGATCATATCAAACTTTATTTGCCAAATTCAACTCCTTGAATTTGACTTTATCAATGGGAAATAGGAAAATCAATACTTGTGTAACTCTCAATGGTTCAAGGATACAGCTAGTCATGGGTTCAAAACTCTTTGTGATTCAGGACTATACTTGTCCTTTATTCGGGCATATCCTTAATAGCCTCATCCTATGATTAACTCCTTAAATATAGGATGTCAAAACTAATTCTGATTAACACCCAACGAATCATGGTAAGAGCATCTAGCAGCACTGCCCCATGATTTCCTTGGTATCACTGAATAGTGTCTGTAAGAACCAGTCGAGTATAGTTAAGGTACAGTCCGATCCCTTCATCTCATATATCCCGGTCCAATTTACAACCAGTGGTACATCAAGGATTGTATATTGATTCAACAACCATGTGATATATCTTATAGTGATATCACATATGTAATTAGGAACCTTCTTTCCTGAAGTACATCTTACAACTCTGATCAGAGACTTCATTCACTATAAAATAATATATTACATAGGATATCCACACATGTGGGTGTGTGGTGAATCCCCGACTACAATATACTGACTCCTATATGTTTCGTTAATACACCCAATCTCACCACCTGATGACCCTAATAGAGTCGATAAATGAGTCAAAGTACAACCCCAGCATATAGAGTCTCAATGTTGTCTTAAGTTATAAGGACTACTAGTATACAACCACAATCAAAGACTTATCTACTTGATAAATGATAACCACTTGGAAAGTCTGTGTGAGGGATGTTCGATGAACTCATCATATGATCACCCATTTATATGTTTGAACATCTCTATGTCCTTACCAATGAAACATGGTACACTACATCACATATGCTAGTCTCTGGCTCAAGAAGCCTTTTATCTTTATTTATTAGGCGGCTCAATTAACTAGGAACAAACTTAGAATATACAGTGAATATTGATGTATTTCATGATGACCATCATATGTACCACTACATCTCACTATAGTATATTCAAGGACTTAATCTATGTATATAGCATGGGTATAAAGATAAAGTAATGTCAAACTGAATTGAATTATTTTAAAATAAAAGTTGTTTATTTATAAGAGTCAATAAAGCCCTAGCCAATAGTTGGCTTTACAAGGCACCTACTCTAACAAGATTGACTAGATACTTAATGGTAAAGAAGTCAAGTAGATCAAACTTGACCGAATACTTGATAATGTCAAAAGTCCAATAGGGAGTTGGCACAAGAAGTCAAGTACGTCAAGGCTGATCAGATACTTGACAATGTCAAAAGTCCAATAGGGAGTTGGTACTAGAAGTCAAGTAGGTCAAGGTTGATCAGATACATGACAATGTCGGCAGTCTAACGTGGCATTGACATGAGGTGAGAAAAGTCCTAGTAGATCACTATTGATCGAACACCTAGTGATCGAAAGACCAACAAGAAGTTGGCACGAAGATGATAAGTCCAAATGGTTCACGATTGACTGGACACTTGATGATTGAAAGTCCAATAGGGAGTTGACATGAGAAGAAAAAAGTCCAAGTGGATCATAGTTGACCAGACACCTGGTGATCCAAAGACCAACTAAAAATTGACACAAAGACAAGAAGTCCAAGTGAGTCATGATTGACCACACGTAGCAATCAAAAGTCCAATAGGGAGTTGGCATGAGAAGAAGAAAGTTCAAGTGGGTTATGATTAACCAAACACTTGATGATCAGAAGTCTAACAAGAAATTAGAAAAAGAAAAACCCAAGTAGGGCATGGTTGACCGGACACTTAGCAGTCAGAAGTTCAACGGGAAGTTGGCATGAAATGAGGAAGTCCCGACAGAGCAAGCTTCCAAAGGTCATAAGTTTTTGACTCAGATCTCAGAACAAGATGATTTTTGATGAGAAACGAAGCTTGTTTAGAAATATATATGTTACTACTTGACCAATCGATTGATGTAATCGATCGATGCAATAGATTGAAGCAATCGATTAGTAGTCTATTTCATATAGATAGAACACTCACAAATTGATTGCTCTAATCGATTGACAGCTATCAATCGATTGCACCAATTGATTGACCAGGAAAAAATAGTCATTTTACAAGTTTAAATAGTCAAATTCAATGGCAATCGATTAGTGAAGTCTAGCAATCAATTGGTAGGTGAAAATTAACCTGAATGCAATCGTATAAAAGAGGATTTCATGAAAATTTGAATGTGCCAGTTCTTAGGGGTTTTGGAGCAAAGTGTTGCTGCATTTCCAGACTAACAAGAGGCATTCTCAAGCAACAACAAGCATCAAAAGCAAAACTCAATTGTGTAAATGTGTTTCTTTCAATTTCTTTTGATTTCATTTATAGCTTTATATTTGCTTATGTTTATTGTAAGAACAACTTGTAAGAGACTTCTCCACCTCGGAGAGATATTCGAAAATGAGAAGTTCATAGTGGAGAAAGATCACTAGGAGTAGAGCCTTGGATTAGTCGCCTAAGAGGCGAATACTAAGTAAAATCTCAGAGTTGTGCAGGTGGAGTCAATTTTGAATCAAGGTTTTCACTGCGCATTCAAACAACGAGCATGAGATCAAGATGAGAAGCGATGAGACCTATTCACCCCCTCCTCCTGCCCGCCCATTGGTTTGTAAGGGTCCTAACAAAAGAACGTCTCATTTTGATTTGTTTTTATCAAAAAGACTTCTCATCTCTTGTAAAATGACACAACTGTCCTTTAATATTGTTCATCTCCCACCTAAATCCTAAACTAATCATGTGAGTTATAGTTGTTATGAAACCCTAGTTGCTACAACTAAACTACCATACAGTTATAGCAACTACAGTTTTATAGCTGCTACAACTAAATTGTCACACAGTTATACCAACTATTGTTTCGTAGCTAATGCTACAACGTGAAATTTTTTTTAAGTCTAAAATTGTTCGGAGCTTTCGAAAAGATTTAAATGACATTTTTAGCTTAAAACCTTGATGTTACAAGTTCCATCCTGTAACTCATTGTAGATCTCTAAACAAGCTTCGATTTAATTATTGTACATCTTATGGTTTAACTTGAGTCAAAAGTTATAATTTCTCGAAGTTTAGGGTTTAACATTTATATTTTAGCAACTATAAAGTGTAACTGCTACAACTATATGGTAGTTTAGTTATAACAACTACAAAATCCTAACCTTTAAGAGGTCATAACTTTTGACTTAGGTTAATCTATGAGACACATAATATATGAAATCGAAGCTCGTTTAGAGATATACAACTAATTATAGGGTGGAATCCGTAAGCACCCAATTTTAAGTTTAAAAAATGTCGTTTAAAACCTTTTTAGAGGCTCTTAATAATTTTAGTTTTGGAAAAAAAAATTCCATGTTGTAGCTACTACAACATCCCTGACTAGTTCAGGATTTATGCGGGAGGTGAATAGTATTGCAAGATAGTTGTGTCATTTTATGAAGGGATGAGACACTCTTTTCATAAAAAATCAAGGTGGGTGCCCCTTTGATGATTTGGAAAAAAAGGGCACCCTTTTAATTTTTGCTTTTGTTTTATTGTAATTATCAAAATGATATTCTTTTGGGAAAAAAATAAAACCTTTTCTTTTTCTTCCTCATAAAACTTAATTTGCAGCGGAATAAAGTAAAATCAAAAGACATAGAGACACAGTCAATTTTACTTAGTTCATAGGTTAGCAACTACTACTCTAAGGCTGTGATCCTTAATTACTTCCTATGGGCAATCTAATATAGTTCTTCCAAAGAAGCGGATCCGTACAAGTTTGAATACAATATGAAAGTATGATAAAGATACCAACAACAACGTGTATGAGATGAAGAGTAGGTTGTCGGAAGCCTCCCAACATCGTCGTAGTTGGAGCTTGCACGAGTAGTAGTAGAGACATGAATGAGCACAGTATGAATGATAGAATTCTTGTTTGACTCAGATCTCGAGGTCTTTTATATGCACTACTCGATAGACTAATCCACCATTTAGTCGACTAAACCTTTTGGTCGAGTGATCCAACTATCCATCAACTGAACCTCCACTCCTTTCCTTCTTTGATCTAATCCATTTCATTAGATCACATAAATCAAGTTGTTCGATTAACTCATCCTATTGATCCATTGACAAAACTTGAAATTTCCTTTCTTGGGTTGATTCGATCTGATCTTTACCATAACCATATTTAGATCGGTTGACTGATCCAAGTTATCTGTCGACTGATAAGGCTGTAATATCATTTTTGCAAACTCTAATTGATTCTGTGCCATGTTGGCCGGATGCTCAACCACAAATCACTTATTCAATCGACCGATTAATGCTCGGTCAACTCAGAACTTTATTTATTTAAAAAATAAAGTTAGCAAAACAATAATAATAGTAGTCATGCTAAACAAAGTTAGATGGATATAAATATGCATGAATAGTATGACTACTTAAACTATCTTGATCTCAACTTAGAAACCTCCTGATTTTTTCAGTTGGATTAGTGCCTAAGGTTTGTCCCTACCAGAACACGACCTCACTGCACTCCCTCCAGAACTTACCTCAACTCACCTGCCAAATATCTAGTGCTCTAGATCTGTTTGAACTTTCTTTACTCAGTTTTTTATTGTCTGATCCACTAAGATTTTTCCTACAATACTAAATTAGCACAATAACAATAATAGTAATGCAAAATAGTGTTGGTAACACTATTCTTAGGTTTACCAAAATCTATTGGTCCGGTCAACTAGAAATCTTTCAGTGAAACTTGTTTAAAGTTCACTCCTCCAAGACTTCTTATTACCTATTATTACCTCCCCCTAGGGTTTTCCCCTTTACTTAGAATTTACTTTTCTAAGACTTCTCATGATCTAGAGTTACCTCCTCCTAGATTTTTCTCTTTGATTAAAGTTCACTCCTCTAAGACTTTTCATTACCTAGGGTTATCTCTCTCTCAGGTTTTCCTCTTGCCAAGCATCGGGTCACCTTAACAAGCTTGGACTTGCTAGTCACTCCGTAGACTACTCACCCTTGCAGTCACTCAGTAAACTACTCACCCTTGCAGTCACTCGGTAGACTTCTCACCCTTGTAATCACTCAGTAGACTACTCACCCAACTAGTTTAATCTTGACTAAGCTCCATTAAACATATTATCAAAAAAAATCAAAACTCTAGAGGTCGATTGCACCAACAAAATGAGTACCCATCTTTTTTGGAATTACCAAGATGATGCTCCACTTTAATTTTTTATCAAAAGGGCACCCCCACCCCATGTATATTTATTCAACTATCCTCCACTTAAGGTTATTTTTCATATTATACCAGTTACGAAATTGTAGTTGCTACAACTATAATCTACAACTATTGTAATTGTAATAGCTATAAAATCGTAACTGCTACAATTGTTATAGTTGTAGTAGCTACGAAACCGTAACTATTACAATATATATGACATCTACGATTTCGAAGTTGCTTCAATGACCCTGACCGATTTAAGATTTAGGCTAGATATATAGGTGATATAATAATAAAAATAGTACTAAAAGATAATTGTACTATAATCTACAACTATTGTAATTGTAATAGCTACAAAATCGTAACTGCTACAATTGTTATAGTTGTAGTAGTTACGAAACCGTAACTGTTACAATATATATAACATCTACGATTTTGAAGTTGCTTCAACGACCCTGACCAATTTAAGATTTAGGCTAGATATATAGGTAAGATAATAATAAAAATAGTACTAAAAGATAATTGTATTATTTTACGTGGGGTATGGTGTTCTTTTGATAAAAAAAATCAAAATGGAGCGTCTGATGATTTGGAAAAAAGCCTTTTAAATTTTTGCCTATTCTTTTTTTATTCCTATCTTATTTTTATTTCATGAATATCCTCCTTATTTGACTGATATATATCTATATAATACTAATAATAATAGTTATGATGTATAATTGCTATAGCATATTAATAACCAATACTTATGTATATATTATAGTAATTATGAATCATAATGATTATAATATTGTAGTAGTTTGAATGATAACTATACAATATATAATATGCTAAATAATATTGATTTGAGTTGAACATGATTTCACCTGTATGCACATGTGAAGCATGCCCATCGAGATGTGTTGGTCAAGTCAAATGAATTAGCCAGGTCACACAAATTGTACTAATTGATCAATATAGGCTAGGCAGGTCAATCAATCTATACAAATTTGGAGACAATCAACTCGAGCAAATCAATTGATCTAGGTAGATTAAGCAAGCTAGTAGATCTATGTAAGCTATGTGAGTCAATCAATTCAAGCAAACTAAGTTGACTGAGCCACTTGAGATAACATGCAATTCGAGCAAGCTAAGATTGTTGATTAATCTAAGCAACCAAGGCAAATCAATCAGACCAAAAAAAATAAACAAAGCAACAGATTATTCTATTTGAACAAGCCATGCAAGCCAAGTGAGTTTGACATGGTTGATTGAGCTAGATGCTTCAAGTCATCTATTTATCTATCTACTCATATTTTTCCTTTCTAGTAAATAAGCCCTTACACTTTGTGAAATCACATAATCATAGTTTTAAAAAAAAATGTTGGTTTAGGGTTTAGTAATAATTAAGCCAATCCAAAAAGTACATTACTATACTTTGGAATGTTAAACAAACTTATTAAGTGTTTAGGGTTGAGTGGTGATTTGTCGCCATTATCCTCTCTCATGTTAGGATAATGATAGTGGCCTAGGCATGACGAACTATATAGAATTTTTAATTTTCATTGGGCATGATAAATTATATTATTTTCTCTTACAATTTAGATTTGATAGCATGCCATTAAAGCAGAAGGTGATAAAGCTCATTCCATACAAATAGATAAATTATAGAGATATTTTACTTTAACATAACGATCCTTTACATGAGAAATATAAGACACTTAATTAGACATTGTTATATCCGTTGAGATGAGAATTGTCTGATAGCATTCCATTGATCTTGAGTAAAGGAAACTCCATGTTAGATGTTAAAGTAGAAGTTGTTAGTGTAATCGACTTCTAGAGTTTTGATATTTGATAATGTACCCAAGTATAGTTAAGTTAACTAAGGGTTAATCCAAACATGACTTGATATTTGAAAGAGAGAAGTCTAGTTAAGACTAGATGACTAGTAATGGTAAGTCCTAATCGAAGGTTAGGCAGGTGAGAAGTCTACTAAATGACTAGTCCTAACTGGAGATTAGGCAAGGAAAAGTCCTGGTGAGTGAATCCAAACTCTAATAAGTGATGCTAGGTGGTTGAAGTACTAGTGAGTGAAGTCAGACCCTAGTGAGTAAAACTAGGTATTGGAAGTCCTAATGAGTGAAGCCAGACAATGGAAGTCTTAATGAGTGAATCTAGGCCCTAGTGAGTGAAGACAGGTGGTGGAAGTCCTGGTGAGTAAAGTCAGACAATGGAAGTTTTAGTGAGTGAAGCTAAGCAACTTTAGGGGAGGTAACCCTAGGTAATGAGAAGTCTTCGAGAAGTAAACTCCAAGTATGTGTGACCGACTGGTTTCCGGTCAATTGAGCACGGTCAACCAGAACAGTGAATTCTAATACTGTTAACATTATTTTACCTTACTATTTTATATCTATTGTATTAACTCAGTGTTGTAGATAAATCTTAGTAGATCAGATTGATCAGACACAAAGGGAGACTAGAGAAAGTCTAAATAGGTCTGGAGGATCAGATGTTTGATAGGTAAGGTCAGGTAAGTAACTAGAGAAGAGTGATCCAATGAAAATGAGTCTCAATTAGGGATGCTAGGCGTGGTTCATCTTATATCCATTTTGAAAGTCTAAGTTGAGACCAAGACTAGGTCTGAGACTAGAGGACAAGATCTAATTACTAATCATATTATATTAAATATGTTAACTCTATTTTGCATGTTATATTATTGTTATGTGCACTAATATGTCTCTACAGGAGTTAGAGGTAAATGAAGGCTCGGATATTATTCATCCAAGGCACCTCGGTTGGATTAGAGGTGCCTCGGAGAAGTTGGTCGAAGGCTCTGCACTGGGGGCGCGAAGGCACCTCAAGTGGAAGGAGGTGCCTCCCTGTGTAGATAAAAATTACGACCGTAAAGGATAGAGCCTCGACAAACCCAGGCGCCTCCAGTGGGAAGGAGGCGCCTCGAATCATCTATAAAAGAAGCTGTCGAATAGTGCATTAAACACATCCCCTGATATGCACTCCTACGACTATTTCTCTACTCCGACTTCACTGTTCTGCTGCATTTCAAGCCTCAACGATGCAAGAATGACACAATGCCGCTATGTGATCAAACGAGCCTAGACTTTGTAATGTGTAGTTGTTGCTTACTATTAGTCTTATTTCTTTACTACAATTCTTATTCTAAAGTTGGTAGTTTTGTTACCAACTTTAGAAATGATTGATTAGTGAATTATCCATCAGAAAGGTCCGAATGACCTAGGTCTTGAAGTAGAAGTTGTCGAAGGTTCTAGATCAAGTAAAATCGAACGTGTGTTATTTTCTTACTTAGTTTGTTTTATTCCGCTGTGCACTTTATTTTTAAAAAGATGAAAAAAAATAAGTTTTAAAAATATACGTGATTCATCCTCCTCTCACGTGCACATCAATCCTATAGAAGTCTCCTTTAGGGATGAAGATGACTTTGCGCAAAATATATAATTAGAGGATATCAAAATCATCCTACAAAACCCCTCTGATGATTAAATTACTCTCAAGTTGTGGTCGTTGATGAAGTAGTGGAAAGCAATAATGGATTACAACTTATGAAGAAGTTGTTAGAAATGTGGATGGAAAAGAGGTGGAAAGGAAGAAGGAGATTTCATTCTGAATAAGAATTTAGTGTCACATTGGAAATCTCTTGGCAAGTTTATTGGTTTAAATTGTTGCACAATGATGATATGAACAAATACATAAGGAGAGATTCTTTCTCACACGTGGATGTGTAAGGGGTGCACATATGGGGCCCGAATTGTACTAAATCAAATTGAATTGTGTACAAGTACAACCTACACGTGCCAAATGTCAGACCAGCAGGGACAAAATTTGCCCAAGTAAATGAACCAATTTTTTTTTGCTCAAATATAAAATGGATGAATTAATTGAGATTAATTCCATCGAAATGGAACTGATGAGTAGTAATGGCTAGCGAGTAATGACATTTAATGGTCATTTACTACCACCAAAGGCTAAACTCCTTATAAAGAGGTCATTAGTAGAGTAAGGAAAAAAGAGAGAACTTAGAGCATACGCTAAAGAAAATCCTTCCACATTCGTTCCCTAATTTTTCTCTCTATCATGCACCCACTCGGTAGATTCACTCATGATAGCAGTCGAGTACGCCCTCAGTTCACCGTGATCCACCAGTACTTAGTGGCAATGATGGTCTACCATTGTTACCTAGAAAATAGATGACCTGAGAGAACCTCAAAACACAGCTAGAGGTAGGATGAATATGTTTCAAGAAAACTACTTTAAAGCAAGCCTTGACATATTCATTTCTTGACTCGGTGATCCGAACGCTTCTTGCTGACTTAGCGTCTACTTGGGAACACTCAGCATCCACTTGGGAACACTCAGATTCCGCTCAGCAATCCCTCGGGATCATTCAGCTTCCACTCTGCGTTTGCTTGGGAGCCCTCAGAAACCACTCAAAACAACACATCCTGACTCGGATGTACTTGACAACTTCTCGTCGACGTACTTCCTAATGTGCATAGATTATATACACTTTTATACATGTTTTGATGCACATCTACTTATATTTTATGAGCATAATCTATGTTTATTGTATTCTATTTTATTATAATATCATATTTCTACTTCTTTTGTTCGAAGTTCTACTTTTTGCTTGTTTTCATTGATAGGAGATGATTTGGAGTAAAACGACGCTTGTAGATGACTCGAAGAACAAACAAAAAAAAGTGTCCGGTCGTGTGGAAACCACACGGCCATGTCACATGTCAGAGGAGGAGAAGACACTGGTCGTGTGAACCCACATGGTCATGCCACAAGGTAAGACAAAGCAAGACTTGACTGTGTGGATTAAAACAGAGGAGCAGACCTCGGCCATGTGTATTGATAACCATGATTTCATTGCATTATTTTGATTCATATATGCATGGTTTGATGTTGATTTCATAGGTTAAAATCATGGTTACATCACATTTTGTACATTGTGTGTATTTTTGGACTTAATTGCAAATTACTTTATTTTTATATTATTTGATGCTAATATTTGATTCTTATTTTGTAGGCATCAAAGGATCTTAGATTTGGATCTATTTGGACCGAAATTGGGCTCGAATCGGAGTTTAAACGATAAGATCAAGCTTTGGGTCGATTTGGGCCATTCATCAAGAATAGGAGAGATCTGGACCATCCGTTGAAGATCTGGCCGATCCAACCTAATGGGGAGCAGATATGAGCCATTGATGAAGATCCAGAAGTTTTGATCCAGATCTGAGTTCATCTAGCCATTGAGCCAGGCTGAAATAATCTGGGTCGTTCATTGAAGACAGGGCAGATCTGGGCCATCCAGTGATGATCTGATCGATCCGACCTACGGGAGGGTAGATCCAGACCCTAGATCAACATCAGTACCTTCGGATCGGATTTTGGATGACTTTTCACCGTTGATTTAGCCCGGAATAAATCTCAGCCGTCGGTTCAAATCCCAGATCTGATTTAAAAGGGAAGCTACAATGCTACAGCTTCTTCGTCGATTCCTCCGGATTTCGACCCCTTTCTCTGTCGGTTTTCTCCGGATTTCGACCCCTTTCTCTTCTCCGATCATTCTCCCGAGCTTCAATCTCGGTGGAGTACTTCTCGACGGTGTCATCCCGATCATCTGGAGCCATTGGAGAGTGTTTTCTCCGGTGGAATTTGGCTCGCGGCATCTTCCTTTTCCAGCTCGATTTGGCGGTGGTCCTCCAAATCCAAGCTCCGATTCCCATCAGCAATATTCGGAGGTGGTCTTCCGGTGTTCCTGAGCTTCACTCGACGTTCATCCGCGTTCCACAGCCTTCCATCAGATCCAGAGGCAGATTTCCAGAATTTCGGCATTTTCTTGGGTTTTGGCTTGTTCTAGCTCGTCGGGGGTGGTCCGTCGGCGTTCTTGAGCAATCCTGGAACTGATACGCTGTAGAGAGTCTCCACTGAGGTCCAGAGTTGGGTGGTCTCGACTTTGGCACTCTTGAGTGACGGCTTGAGTGTGAAGTTTGGTGAGATTGGTTGCGAGTTGGATTGGTTAGGGTTTAGTTCACTTTTATTATTGTTTTGTAACTTTGCACAGATTACTTTTATGTTTTGTTATATTTTTATGCAAGTAGTTAGTATTTCTTTCCTTGTTGAAGCTTAGTTTAAGTTTTAGTTGATGCTTGGTTACTTGTTTAGTGTTTAAATTCTAAGCTAGGGTTTACATCTTGCTTTAGATCAGATTTAATTGTGTCTTGCTATTTTATATCTTAGTTTGATGTGTGTTAATGGATTTATCACAACGTAGAGTGACAATGCGTAATGATTTGTTCATTGGCACATAGTTAGGTTTCACTCTTGCTTTAGATTAATTTCTTATTCGCTGTGCTTTATTTTTGTTAGATTTAGATTCAAAGTTTAAATTCCCCCAACTCCATTTTTATATCGAAAACCCCAAAAATAGGAATAAAAAGACAATCCTAGATTACATCATACTGTTGGTTCCTCGGATCGATCCTGGGCTCGTTACTACAACATTATTGTTTAATTAAGGGGTTCAGTGGATATACATTTGTACAATTTGATTAGCGGATGTGACAGATTCTCTTATATCAAATTTTGGCGCCGTTGCCGGGGATATTGTAATATGCAATGTTCAGAGTCAGTTAGATCAAATTGCATCATCCATCAACCAATTACAAACACAAAATGCCAGTGAGGAGTTAGATTGTGGAGCTCTTGTTAGGCCTGACACTGCATCTCCTTCTTCACTAGATTCTTTAAGTACTTATTGTTGTGATGATGTAGTTGTTAAAATTCCTGATTCTACTAATGATGTTGTTCTAGATGTTGTGAATGATGCAGGTATTGTTTTTGAAGATAATTTAAGTGTAGGGGAATGCTTACTGGAAGCATTACCTCAAGAATCACCAAGAATGGAGGATGTAAGTGTAGGGACTTGTGCTATGGAGCCAAGCACCCAAGAATCACTACATGAAGTTGAACATTCGCCAGAACTGGAGTCTGAACATTTACTTGATGAGGAAGAGGTAACAAACACTCTCCAATGTTGATGAGCTGTTGGAAGAAGAGGTAACAAACACCACTCCAGGTACCTTTCAAGATGACAAGGTGAGAATTTTGTGTAATTTTTCAGAGAATTTTATAGAGGTACCATTTGTTGATTTTATTAGTTGTGATTCAATTCTTGATATATATTTTACCCACACTAATATTCTCCTATTTTATTTTTACCCCACATGCGTGTGGGAGGTATTTTCTTTTATTGATGTGGTAGGAGAACATGAGCTTCCGGAGTGGGTATTAAAACTGAACCGACTTAGACCTCCAGAAAGAATGGTGAAAGGAAAAATGATTAATAAGAAGAATTTGAATGGAACCATGATTACTCTACTTCCGAGGTGGCTACTACTTCTAAACCTTCTTCAACCACCGAGAATGAAAGGGGAGTTAGTTCAAATTTGGCTTACTCTTGCATTTAAATTCATGCTTTATGTTTAGTTTTTCTCTAATAAATTCTTTATACGATCTTTGGTTTCATACTTTGCATTTGCATTTTGTTTTCATACCTTGCATTTGGTTTAGTACATAGCATGCCATTTTTAATAAAATTCTCCATGAATTTGCTTAAGTAATATTTCTAAGATGGTAAAAGCTTCTTAAATTTGATCATCAATTTTAGGTCATTGTACATGAGTGGATGCTTTTCTTACATGATATTGGTTAAAATGGTGGTGGATTCCATATTGATTAATTGAGCTTGATTGCATAATAAAATACCTAGAGAGGTCCATTTTAAGCCTATACACGATTATATTCTTTTGTGTGGTATGCACTCATAGCAATTGAAACTCTATAACTTGCTTAATTTCTTTTCAAAGTCACAATAGCATATGGATGCATGAAAAGGAAGGATAATTTTCATTGAACTCTTTTCTTTTGTCTATTTCAAATCCCATTTCTTTCTCCACAATTTTCTTGAAACATTCTCATTTAGAATCCTAAATCTTAATTCTCTTTGCTTGTCATATTTCTTTTATTTCATTAAGAGTTTGGATGAATTGCTTGATGAGTAAGGATGTCCAAGATTTTAAGTATGGAAGAAGGAACATCACTGAATTTGAAATGGCAGAAATGGATCTAGCTTTGGAAAATGTTTGAGCAAGGGCTGATTTTAGGAGGTGTTTATGGTGCAAAATTCTGAAAATTTGGTTGTGAATGAATGGCTCTAATGTTCTATGTTAAATGTGTCCATTTCTTGAGTCTTATCATGTCAAGAGCAAGCTACAATTGTTTTAGATTTAGAGACTTGATACTATGTTGATACATTTAAAGCTTTTGGAGACATTTGTGGGAAGAAGATGTTGGTATGCTAAATCCTGCAGAGATGAGAATGAAACTGAAAATTCTGCACTTGAAGATCAGATACAAGGGTTGAATCAAGGTTGCGAGTGTGCCATTTTGTGGATTGTTTGTGCCAAAATCAGTTCTGATTTTGTTCTAATTTCAGTTCTTTAAATCTGAATGGCATGAGATCTGAAATTTTTTTTTAAAAAAATAGAACTTGGAAATGTGTAGACATCAGTGAGCTATTTTGGAGCACAAACAAAAACAAAAAAAAATGAATACATATCTGTGCAGAGTGCAGAAATTCAAGAATGCAGATTTTGCAGAATGAATTGGGCCTATTTGTGCCAATTTTGGAAGAGAATTGCAATGAGCTAGAGTTGTTAGAAACTGGAAAGCTCTTAGTTATATATTGTAAAAGGTTTTAAGAGACAAGAAGAAGAAGTATTGAAAATTTTTGAGGCTAAACAGGGGAAAATTGATACAAAGTTCAGGTTCTTAATCAGTGAAGAGTTTAATGTTATTCCAGAGATTGATGAGCTTCTATTTTCCAGCAATTTTTGTTCTTGTGATGAAGCTATAGTGGAATTGGTAGACATGTAAAAGAATGAGTCACAACAATGCAGAAATTCTTTAAGTTGTAGAACCTGAAACTTTAAATCTGATTTCTGAAATTCTGGAATATGTGGAAAGCTGTGAACTGTGCTATAAAATTCAGAAATGGAGTAGTTTATCTCTAAATTGTTGCTGCACCAATATTGGTTGATTCTATTCTCATGTAGCATGAATACACTCCTCAGTTATTCAAGATCCGTAGAAAAAGAAAAAAAATTGGGTTTTAGATTTTGTGGCAGAAATGAAACCTGGAATCTGGAAATCAGTGTTTCTGTATTTAAACAACTTGTTGCAAGTTCTGATCATTGAAGAACTAAGTGGATTTCTAAACATCTTGAGAAGGAAGAGGGAGCAAACAAATGGTGTTTCAAATTGTCCAAGTGTTCTACAGCTTGGAATTTGGATCAATTCAAATTCTGAAACTTGGAATCTAGAAACTGAGTTCACAGTTTCAGAATCAGTCTAATGCTGGGAATTGCAGAGATAGAATTTTAACTTGGTGGCTGAGAATGGCAAAAGATAAATCAGTACTTTGAGTTGAAATTATAGAAATGCAGGAATTGTAGGCATTGAAGAGTTCAGGAAGTAGAAGTTGAAGTTGAAGTGCAGGAATGCAATGGTGTAAAATTTTCTCTGATCAGGAGCAAGAAACTGAAACTATAACACAAAGAAAAGGCTGTGGAAATCTGCAGAATTGTAGTGCAGAGTTGAAAAATCTATATCAGTTTTGTATCAAGATTTGGAAGCAATATCTAAATGAGTGGAGGCTTAATTGAATATTAAGAAGGTGCTGAAAACAAATGGTATGCTGTCTTTCATGCAATCTGCAAAACAAGGAAGGATGATTTCAGCACAGAATTCATCCTGGACACAAAGAAATGCCAGGACAGGGAGTTGTTGTGGCTGCTGGGATACAGAGCTGGATCTGTTCTGAAACTGATTTCTGATTACTGAAATTGTAGTTAGCAGGAAATCAATTTCGAACTGGATTTTCTTTCCTGCTATCATTGAGTCTTGAAGAGTATTCAAAAGATGACAGTCATAAACAAAGAAACTGAAGCAAGATAGATTTTGAAACAAATTAGGAATTGGAACCTAAGTTACTGATTAAAATTTCTGGTTTCAAGAAGCAGATGAGCTATGATTTAAAGTTGGTTGATTTCAGAATCAGGATTTGAAAGAGCAGGTTGTTAGGAAGTGCAGCAGAGGTTGCAACAGAATACAGTACCAGAATAGATTTCTGTTTTGAATTTGAAACTTGCAAGGATGAATTCAAGTTTAGAAGCTTTCTTGTAGTTGTTGGAGACATCATAACAATTCAGGACAGCAAGCAAGATTACTAGTGCATGCTGTAAAGGGAACCAGATTTCAAAATCAGCATTAGTTCTGTTCTCAGTACTGATTTTTGAGCTGCTGGAAGAAAGAGGTAACTTGATTGCAGATCAAATCCAGAAATCAGAAACGAAACTACATTATGAAACTGTTTGTGAATCTGAATTTTCTACGTTACAAATTGAAATTACTGTAATTTGTAGATTCTGAAACTTAGTCCAGGAAGTTGCTGAGTTAGATTGCTAAATTGACACTAATCTGCGGTTAAGAAATCAGACCCTAGCAGTATGTTCAATTAACCTCCTATTATCTTAGTGCCAAATGACAATCTGAAGTGCTGATTTCAGGAATTCATGAACTAGCATTCTTGGATTTCAAAGTAACTTCATTGAGTTTCTACAAAATCCAATTTAACAGATTTATTTCAACTGTCTAGAATCACCAGGAAATCATATTGGAGAGGCTATGTTTGGAAAAGAAGTTGACATGTAGCTGAATTCTTTAGGTATGGAATTCTGCAAAATCTGCAGAAATGCTTAAGTTAGCACTCAATTTTGTTGCAGACCTCTAATTAGTGAGAAATCAAAGTGGAGATTTGGCATAGAAGTTTTGTTATTTTGTAAGAAATAGAGATTGTGCCAAGTTCTTTGCAAATCTTTCAATTTAAAGGAAGTATCAAGCAGAATTGGGTGATAAATCTGTTCTGAAATAGAGTTCACGAATCTGAAAACTAAGTACAGTTCTGAATTTTCAGAAACTGAACGTCAATTTCTTCTGAAATTTTCAGAACCCAAACTATACCATCTGAAATCAGTACGTTGCAAAGTTCGGAGGTGCAAATTTGTATAAATCTGTGGCTATTGATTTGACACCAAACTTGTTTACTTCTCGAATTTTATCTCTGAAACTGCTCACTGACAGTTCTGAATGTATCAGCTTTAACATTTGTGTTCAGTGCTAAATGATCCGGCCTAGTATTCAAGAGCTGTGAAATGCATGATTTGAATTCTGAAATAGAAATTCTGTTTGATAGAAGCTGTATTCTGGGAATGGATTTCTAATTTTGAAGCAGCGAGCACAGGAATTCTAGAAACTGAACCTGCAGGATGCAAAATTTATGAGACAAAGTTGCTGGGTGGCTGAAATTGTGCCTTCTAATTTGAATTCGATTGCATTATTAAAAAATTCTGGAACTGAATTTCTCAAAGTTGCTGATTTCAGAGATTGCTGGAAATTGAATAGAGAATTTTTATTTGTGAAAATTTTGAAAAGTGCAGTTTGGCTTGCTGAAAAGAAATGCTGTAACCAATCTGCACTGGTTCACAATCTGGACAGTAATAAACTGCATAGATTTGAGTTTCTGAAACTGAGTTTTCGAAAGCTGAAAGCTGCAAGTAGTGAGAAGGAATTGAATGTTGGCTGTGGAATTTTAGATAGGAATTTGATATAGAAAATGGCTGCTGTTGGAGTCAACGAACTTTGTTTTGAAGTTGTAGATTAAAGCAACAATTCATAGATATTAGCAGCAATTCTAAGAAAATCCGAACTATTGTTGCTGCAGTGGATTGAATTTCTTATTGTTGTTGTTTCTGATTCATTGATCAGTAATGCTTGGAAGAAGTTTACATCACTTGAATCCTTCGAGTCATGCAATAACCACTCCACCAATGGCTTCTGTTTATAATGAATTCGGATCTGAAAACTCAGAAACAGTGGAAGGAAGTAAAATGTAATTCTGCAGAAAAGAATATAGTGGCTAAAAAATCTCGGAATATAGTTGCTGTAAAATGCAGAATGCAGTAGTGACAGCAAGAACCAAAACAGATTCAGTTTTAGAGTTGTATCGAATTGTATCAATCTTTTATCACCAGCTCTCAGACTAGTTTTAATGAATTGTTGTGGGTCAGGATACGGAAGTCTGATGTTTGAATCTACCAAAGGCAGAAACAGAGAAAAAGAAAGAAAAAAAAATATGCAGCATGTATACAAGAAATGTGTGTTGATGAGTATCAAGTTTATTGGAAAGCTTGATGTTTTGTATTGCCGAGACGGCCAATGTTTTAAGTGTGGGGGAGGGAGCTATTTTCCATTAGCTAATGTGAGTTTGTTTTTGTTTCAAATTGCTGAAATTGAAGTGGAAAAAATAGTGAAAGAATTTTTTTTGAAAATTGGCACATTCAAGAGAGTATCAAAAGGGAGACAATGTATCAAGATTCTATGTTGGCATTCAAATTGAATGGGAGGGTTGCTTGATACTTTGAATTGGTTAAAACAAATGGTATACAAATCTTTTACACATCAAAAATGGATCAACTCATCAAGTATATTCCTCCAATATTCTCATCTTCTCATTTTCTTCATTAATGCCTTTTCTTTTGGCATGTCATTCACTTCAATTGCTCTTCTTGCTTCCATTTCAATTCTTCATGATAAATTCCTTTTGATTCATGTATGCTATGTTTTATAGTGGTGGAGAAGTAGAATATAAGCAAGCTTATGGTAGTGAAATGTTGTGAGTTACATTGAGTGAGCTCCACTTATACACATGCTTGAGTGTGAGAGATAGATTAGGTAAATCCCTTGTGAGATTGCAACTTGCTTAATTTTTTCGATTGGATTGAAACTACCATACCTACTGATTATTGTTTGGATTGTATTCATGATTGTTTGTGATCTTTAGATGATCTTACTTAAATTCCTTTTTACTATCTTTTAGATATTGCTAGGGAATTTTCTATGGAGATGATTTTGAGTTTTCTTTACTTTCACGGGACGTTCAAGACTAAGTGTGGGGGATTTGATAACCATGATTTCATTGCATTATTTTGATTCATATATGCATGATTTGATGTTGATTTCATAGGTTAAAATCATGGTTACATCACATTTTGTACATTGTGTGTATTTTTGGACTTAATTACAAATTACTTTATTTTTATATTATTTGATGCTAATATTTGATTCTTATTTTGTAGGCATCAAAGGATCTTAGATTTGGATCTATTTGGACTGAAATTGGGCTCGAATCGGAGTTTAAACGACAAGATCAAGGTTTGGGTCGATTTGGGCCATTCATCAAGAATAGGAGAGATCTGGACCATCCGTTGAAGATCTGGCCGATCCAACCTAATGGGGAGCAGATATGAGCCATTGATGAAGATCCAGAGGTTTTGATCCAGATCTGAGTTCATCTAGCCATTGAGCCAGGCCGAAACAATCTGGCCCGTTCATTGAAGACAGGGCAGATCTGGTCCATCCAGTGATGATCTGATCAATCCTACCTACGGGAGGGTAGATCCAGACCCTAGATCAACATTAGTACCTTCGGATCGGATTTTGGATGACTTTTCACCGTTGATTTAGCCCGGAATAAATCTCAGCCGTCGGTTCAAATCCCAGATCTGATTTAAAAGGGAAGCTACAGTGCTACAGCTTCTTCGTCGATTCCTCCACGCATAGTAGCTTCGCCCGGCGCGGTTTTCTCCGGATTTCAACCCCTTTCTCTTCTCCGATCATTCTCCCGAGCTTCAATCTCGGTGGAGTACTTCTCGACGGTGTCATCCCGATCATCTGGAGCCATTGGAGAGTGTTTTCTCCGGTGGAATTTGGCTCGCGGCATCTTCCTTTTCCAGCTCGATTTGGCGGTGGTCCTCCAAATCCAAGCTCCGATTCCCATCAGCAATATTCGGAGGTGGTCTTCCGGTGTTCCTGAGCTTCACTCGACGTTCATCCGCGTTCCACAGCCTTCCATCAGATCCAGAGGCAGATTTCCAGATTTTCGGCATTTTCTTGGGTTTTGGCTTGTTCTAGCTCGTCGGGGGTGGTCCGTCGGCGTTCTTGAGCAATCCTGGAACTGATACGCTGTAGAGAGTCTCCACTGAGGTCCAGAGTTGGGTGGTCTCGACTTTGGCACTCTTGAGTGATGGCTTGAGTGTGAAGTTTGGTGAGATTGGTTGCGAGTTGGATTGGTTAGGGTTTAGTTCACTTTTATTATTGTTTTGTAACTTAGCACAGATTACTTTTATGTTTTGTTATATTTTTATGCAAGTAGTTAGCATTTCTTTCCTTGTTGAAGCTTAGTTTAAGTTTTAGTTGATGCTTGGTTACTTGTTTAGTGTTTAATTTCTAAGCTAGGGTTTACATCTTGCTTTAGATCAGATTTAATTATGTCTTGCTATTTTATATCTTAGTTTGATGTGTGTTAATGGATTTATCACAACGTAGAGTGACAATGCGTAATGATTTGTTCATTGGCACATAGTTAGGTTTCACTCTTGCTTTAGATTAATTTCTTATTCGCTGTGCTTTATTTTTGTTAGATTTAGATTCAAAGTTTAAATTCCCCCAACTCCATTTTTATATCGAAAACCCCAAAAATAGGAATAAAAAGACAATCCTAGATTACATCATACTGTTGGTTCCTCGGATCGATCCTGGGCTCGTTACTACAACATTATTGTTTAATTAAGGGGTTCAATGGATATACATTTGTACAATTTGATTAGCGGATGTGACAGATTCGCCTATACCATGTATCCACATCACCGTGAGGATTTTCCAAAGCCAAAGCCAACTATGGCCCTCGGAATCCACGCAGTTGTGTCGTTGGACCAGAGCCCAAGCAAACCTTGGCCGTGTGGATCTCACACGACTATGGCATGGGTCGTGCTAGGTAAAAACAAGGTTGTGTTGAATCTTGGGTAGACTGCAGACTTATTTTAAAATGGCCATAATTTTATGCTCGGTTGGAGTTATGGACTGTTCTTTATATTGAAACATATCTACTTCAAGATCTATAAATTTTCTACAGGTTTAACAGAGAGAAATCAGGGTCTAGCGGTGCTAAAAGGCACGATCGTACCTCCCAACCGCGGCTTCATTGGGTCTTCCACTTAGATTACAGACCAAACTTTGAACTATCATAACTTTCGACTTAGTTAGAACTAGAGCTCAATCTAAATATTAGATTGTAGATAATTTCAAAGGATGCAACTTTGATTCAGGGTAAATTATGAGAAAACTAGGTTTAAGTGGTAAAAAACTCAGTTTACCGAACCCCTTTAATCCTAGTTTTCTTGGGTAGTTTAGAGGAGGTATTAAAGGGTCAAGAACCTCATTGTTTGACTCATCTTGGTTTTGGGACTTTGTCCCACTCCTTATAGAAGGGTTCTCCCCTAGAGAGGACATCTTCATTATCTTTGATGATCTGTCCACCACTGGAACAAGAAGTCCAACCTATAAGACCGGTGACACACTGATAAACATTCTCTTCTCTCTCAATCCATGTTTTCAATTGTAGATGTCATTTTTATTGTCTCTTAGTTGTATCTTCCTTGCAATAGAGTATATTCTCTCGATCTAGGATGTAAGACGTAACTATGATGTGATGTAATGTGATATATGAATTATGTATTTGGATATTTTCTTATAAATGAAGTGTTTATGTCATGTTCTATGTATGTTGTGTCCTTTATGTATTTGATGAAATATGTGAATGGTGTAAACATGTAGATGTGTATTGATTGTTCACCCCATAGAGGGAATGCCCTAGATCGTATGACCGAGGGGTCCTAGTGACAAGGGTATCCCATTTTTGGACATTTAGGACATTGCTTTGAAAGGGAGGACAATTCTCCACAAGGAAGCATCTAATTAGGTTTGATGGGTTATCTATAATCCTATGTTAATAATTATCCTGTGTAATCTAGTGATTATATGACCGGGGGGCCTAGTGATAAGGGTATCTCTTTAACCAGACTCGCTAGATTACCTCTTCTACTTTGTGGCATCGGACACCAATAGGGGTAGTATTCCTACATGGCATCGGCCACCACGGGGTAGTGTTAGTATTTAGTTAGACTTCCTACATGTGCATAAGGATGGAGATAAGGAGATGAATAATGCATAGAAACATTAAATAGCATCGTAATGAAACTAAAAATTCTAGAATCGCCTCCCAAACCATTTCTCACATCTTCTTAAGCTCAACCTCTCTCAAGATCAATTATTCTCTCTCTTTCTCTCAACTTTCTCTCCCTCTCTTCAATCTCTCTTTTATCATTTGTGAACCACCTTTTGATTGTCTAGATAATTTATTTTATGAAGTTAACTAATACTTAATCAGCAGTCTCTATGGAATAGATATTTTATTACTTGACGACACTCGTATGCTTGTGGGCACACATCAAATTTTTGGTACCGTTGTCGGGGACTATTTCTGATTAATATTAGTTTATAAGCATATGAGTTACTCTAGACTTGTTAATATATTTTTCATTTATTTGTTTTCTTTTATTTCTTTATTTTTTTTCTTGTTTTCATTCTGTATTTTCTTTCTTGTTCTTAATTCTGCATTTTTGGTTTTCCTTATAATTTTTTTTAAATACCATGAGCATTAACATATCAAGCAGGTCTTTGAGAGAATTTGTCACACCCATGAGCGTAAGAGAAAGATCTCCCATTGATGAAAATTATGATTCAAAAGATGTTCAATTTGAGTTCCTTTGTAAAGTGGGTGGTAGTACATCTCATCCATCTGTTATTTGTCACTTGTTCCAAAAAACTGCCAATACTCCGGAACTTTAGTACTTATTTCAACATCAATATCAAGATACATATGAGAAAGTTCCTAATACTTATGAATATGACTGGAGAGAGTATCAAATTCAGAACCTTCAACCCTAGCTAATTATAGAGTAGAGTGAGCAGTCATTATCCCATCAACAGATCCCGAAGCTACCTCAACATTACAATCAATTTTAGATGGATCAACAAAACTTGGCCTACACCTACATACAAAATGTTGAGCATATTCCCCAAGTAAATCAGAGTCTTTTAGAGTTTTAGGATGATTCATCATTAAATGGACCATATCATTCTCAACTAGATGAGTCGACTGACTAGGAAAACTCCTAAGACCTAAATACCCCTGCTCCTAGTTAGATGAAGACCACAACACAATATTCTGAAGAGCTAATGGTGCAATGAGGGATCCTAGTTCCACGGATATTACAACAAATTTATGATAATGTTGTTGATCCTTCTATTGATGGTATTGATATTAGTGCACTCTTCACCGTGTCTAAAGCTGTTGATGTTATGGATGAAAGTGTAGGGATTTTTACTATAGAAGTAACATCCCAAGAATCACCTCCTTTGATCACACAACCAATTGATACTATGGAATTTGTAAGAATGGAATTAGTTAATGATATATGTGTATGGACTTTTGTAGTAGAGGCAAAGTCCCAAGAATCACTTTCTTTATAGGCACCACCACTTAAGCAAGAGCTAGAGATACTACAAGATCCAGAAGGAGTCACATCCACTTGTTTAGAACTTTTAGGTACCTCTCAGTAATGTAAAGTAAGTATCACTAGTGATCTTTTAGAAAACTTCACACAGATACCCGTCATTAATTTTATTGGATATGATTCATCTTTTAATACATGCTTTGTTAAATCTAATATTTTTATAGTTCTTTCTTATCTTTCTCTTGTATGGGAGGTGTGCTAGGTGTGCAGATTTTCATGGGGCCTATAATTAGAAACTCAATGTAAACCGTCTTTGACCACCTGAAAGAACTTCCAAGAAGACTAAGATGGAGAAAGCGATACTTCACTTTATATCTCCTTTGATGAAACACCCTCCATAATAAGAGCCCTTAGTGATAGGGTGTTGAAATATCTTACCCCTCCAAGAGCGCAACTTAGATGAATCTAATGAGGTGGTCGAGCTAATGACATTAAACAAGCGCTTCTTGGGAGTTAACCCAAGTTCTTCTTTCTTGTTTGCATTAAAGTTCTAGTTTCTTTTTAGTTTACTTTTCTTTATTCATAATAACTCTGATCCCTCTACTTAATTTTTCTTGTCTATTTATTTTTGTAGGATTCTAAGTTGTGGAGGAGTGTAATTCACATATAGGGAAGTATCTTCAGAACATGAATGTCTCAACCATTTGGAACTTATCACTTGGTAACTTCTCTAACTTCAAAAATATCCTCCATATTTCATTTATAGTTTTCATTCGGATAATGAAAAGTTTAAGTATGTGGGATATGATGGGTTGAGTTTAGTTTATTCTAGTTGCATCACTCATCATGTCATTGTTGTTTGTTCATCATAGTAGAATGCTAGCACGTTTCATCTAGATATTTATGTTGTGTGATTGGTATGCTAATATGTCTATTGATCTATATTTTCCTAATCCATAGTCGCATGAAGTGAGTATTATTATTACTAGAAGAATTTGAATGTTGGCATAGTTTTAGGATCTCTTCACATTATGTCTTACTTTGATGGTAGATATTTTTAAAAATAGTCATAATTCATAGAACTAAACTAGTACTCTTGCTTCTATTGTGACCTCTCAACTATATTTCGATTACTAGATAAACTTGGATCATGCAAGCTCATTTGAAAAAATTAATCCCTAAAAAATGAAAGTTTGTTCAAGTTTGATACTTTGCAAACATTCAGAGAACAAAATATATAATAAGGGATAAAAAAATAGTTATCGTGAGTGAAAACTAGTAATTCACCCCTTTGAGACCAAGTTAGGTTACTGAGAAAATAAATGCTATGTTTCTCTTGATACTAAGTATTCTTTTGAAACCTTGTATAGACGGTACATAACATTTTTTGTAGAGGGCAAACCTTGCGTGTGACAGGTAAGTGTCTATCACCGGAAGTATAAGGAACACGGTTAAATGAAAAATTGACTAGGCTTAGAGATTGACATTTAAGAAAGTTAAGCCACTCATCACACTGAGCACAGAGAACTTCTACTTAGGTCACACTCAAATAATTTTTATATCATGCTCATCAATGAAACTATATGATAGGTTTATATTGATTCACTAGGGATTATTACATTCCATCTACGCACATAAATCTAGATTGTGAGTTTTTCTTGAGGGTAAGCAAAGGTTTAAGTCTCGGAGTGTGATGTGCCTAGATTATATACACTTTTATACATATTTTGATGTACATCTACTTATATTTCATGAGTATAATCTATGTTTATTGTATCATATTTTATTATAATATCATATTTCTACTTATTTTGTTCAGAGATATACTTTTTGTTTGTTTTTATTGACAGGAAGCGATTTGGAGCGAAAACGGTGCTTTGTAAACAACTCAAAGAGCAAACGAAGAAAAAGGGTCCGGCCATGTGGAATCAACACGGTCATGTCACATGCCAGAGGAGGAGAAGGCACCGGCTGTGTGAACCCACACAGTCGTGCCACAAGGTAGAGATAAAACAAGACCCGGCCATGTTGATTCCACACGACTGTGTCAACAAAACAGAAAAGGAGCATACCTCGGTTGCGTGGATCCACACGGCCGTGTAAATTTTCTAGAGCTGAAGCCAAGTGTGGCTGGACCATATCCCAGGCTGACCTTGGCCGTGTAGATCTCACACAGCCGTGGCATGGGTCGTGCCAGGTGAAAACAAGGCTATGTTAAATCCTGGGCAGACTGCAGACTTATTTTGAAATGACTATAACTTTGCACTCGATTGAAATTATGGGATATTCTTTATACTAAAACATAACTAACTTTAAGATTTACAACTTTGCTTTAGGTAACAGAGAGAAAGCAGGGTGTAGCTATACTAAAAGGCACGGTTGTGCCTCCCAACCACGGCTTCATTGGGTCCTCCGCTTGGATTGCAGACCAAACTTTAAACTATCATAACTTTCGACTCGGTTAGAGGAAGAAGTCAATCCAAACGAAAATAAAATTGTAGATAATTTCAAGAGATACAACTTTAGTTCAAGGTGAATTATGGAAAAATTGGTTTTAAGTGGCAAAAAACTCGGTTTACCAGACCCCTTTAATCTTGATTTTCCTGGGCAGTTTAGAGGAGGTATAAAAGGGTCAAGAACCTCATTCTTTAACTCATCTTGGGGTTGGGAATTTGTCCCCCTCCTTGGGGAATAGTTCTCCCCTTAGGGAGAAACTCTAGAGAGGTCATCTTCATCATCTTCAATGATCTGTCCACCTCCAGAGTAAGAAGTCAACCTAGAAGACCGGCGGCACACCGATAAGCATTCTCTTCTGCCTCAATCCATGTTTAGAGTTGTAGATGCTGTTTTTACTATCTCTTGGTTGTATCTTCCTTGAAATGGAGTAGATTCTCTCGATCTAAGATATAGGAAGTAACTATGATGTGATGTGATATATAAACTGTTAGGACCGAAAAGTAGCTAGAGGGGGTGAATAGCTCCGCGTGTGCTCGTCGTGCTTCGTTGCTTGTTTCTTCAAAGTGATGCGCAGCGGAATACAAAGAAACAAACTACAACAATGCTAACAATAGGATTTTACTTGGTATCCACCTCACAAGAGGTGACTAGTCCAAGGATCCACACCTACACACACACCCTCCACTAATGAAACTCTCCTTTATGGTAACTACCAAGGGCGGAGAAGCCCTACAAGACTCAATACAAGAAGAAAGGGAAAGGTAATGAAATACAAGCTTACAAGCTTACAATGAGAGCAAAAACCCTAACCCTAGTTTCTTCTTCTTGCTTTGATCCGCCTCTTGACTTGGAAGAACCTCCAAGAGCCTTCAAGAACTGGCGATCTCGAGCTTGGGAAGAGCTGTGGAGAAGCTGGTGAAGATCTGGAATGAATCGGTGAAGTTCTTTCCGCAGACATCGCACGCCTGCAGCTCAAATACGATGCAACGGTCGGATCCCGATCGATTCGAAAACTCCCAATCGATCGGGGAGGCTTTGGATCGATCCACGGATCAATCCAGAGCGCCTCTGTGCTCTGGGAAAATGCCTGGATCGATCCACGGATCGATCCAGCGCTTATCGCACGAACCAGCAGCGTCCCAATCGATCGGCTGATCGATTGGGACCTCTGGATCGATCCACTGATCGATCCAGAGGCTCTCTGTTCGCTGGGAAAGGCCTGGATCGATCCACTGATCGATCCAGAGGCTTTCTGTTCGCTGGGGAAAAGCCTGGATCGATCCACTGATCGATCCAGCTCTTGGTTTTTGCCCAAAACCAAGTCCCAAGCCTCTCAAACCAACATTCGGTCAACCTTGACCTGTTGGCACATCATGCCTAGCATCTAGTCACTCCCTTGACCTGCTAGGACTCCCTCACCAAGTGTCCGGTCAATCCCTTTGACCCACTTGGACTTTTCTCCTCTTGCCAAGTATCTTGTCAAATCCTTTGACCTACTTGGACTTCTTCTTCGTCATGCCAAGTATCCGGTAACTCCCTTGACCTATTTGGACTTTCACCAGATGTCTGGTCAATCTTGACCCATCTGGATTTCCCCATGCCTGGCTTCACTCACCAGGACTTCCAATCTGCCTAGCTTCACTCACTAGGGTTTTCACCTGGCTTCACTCACCAGGATTTTCCTCATGCCTAGCTTCACTCACTAGGACTTCCTTCTGCCTGGCTTCACTCACCAGGACTTTCACCTAGCTTCACTCACTAGGATTTTCACCTGGCTTCACTCACCAGGTCTTTCCTTCTGCCTAACATCCCAGTTAGGACTTCCTAGTTAACTATCCGGTCATCCTTGACCTATCTGGCTCTTCTTCAATCAGCCTTGCATCGTCAAACATCGAAACCCAAACCAAGGCTCAAGCTTGGTCAACCAGGTCAACCTTGACCTGAAGGATGTTGCACCAACAATCTCCCCCTTTTTGATGTTTGACAATACCAACACTATCACTTACAATACCACATGTAAGTTAGGCTAATCTCATAGCCTAAACCTGCTTCATGCCACTGGCAATGAATACATAAGTTAAGCTCTTCATTCTCCCCCTAAGAGGGCAAACTCCCTCTAGGTAATGAAATCCTAACTTACTCCCTTTCATTCTCCCCCTATTGGCACACATCAAACTATGCCCCATCTTTGGGCACACATCAACAAATTCACTTGTTGAAAACTCTCCCCCTGAAGAGTTGCTCATCGTTGTTCACAACTTCACTCGTTGTGATCAACACGATAATGACGATCTCATACCCTTCATTATCCTTAACCCTACATTTTCCCCCAATGTAGGCAAATGTCCATCCTTGAGCATTATCCACTTGAAGCCACTTGAATAATGAGGATATCCACTCCCCATTAAAATTCAAACGCTCAACCTTGAGCATGTTCTTAACGGAAGGTTAACCACCTTCCAAGGTTCATGAAAAATAATTTTCATGTCTTTAAAGAGTCCCTCCCCCTAAAGACAGGGTGGTAACTTCTGTCATTGCACCAACAATGACTTGGAATCCCTAATACTTTAGGAAACCCAATTTTAGAAGTTTTGAGGTTCAAATATTTAAAATTTGAAACAAACCTCAACCTAAACTTCAACTTAGCCTTCCTTAACCAATCCATCCTTGTTTTCCACACGAAAACACCCTTTTTATGTATACAAATGTATTTTCAGGGGTTTGGAATGGTTACCTAGACTAAAATAGGTTCAAAATGCTGAAAATAAGCTTTCCCAGCCAAAATTAGCATCTTCGATCGATTGGAGTTGGGTTCCAATCGATTGAACCCTGCTGAATCGATTCACTGATCGATTCAGTCTTTTTGGATCGATCGGCTGATCGATCCAGCGAGCTTCTGTTCGCTAGAATTGCCTTCTGAATCGATCCACTGATCGATTCAGACACTCCAATCGATCCATGGATCGATCCGCGCTCTGATAGTTGCTGAATTTCAAATTCAGCCAACTTCAGAAACCCCTAGAAAATTCTACAAAAATCTAAAAATCATGAAATTTCGTGTAGACATTATTTAGGGCATACTTTATCATGAAAAAATAGTTTTCTATGAAAATACATCATATTTTCAAAGATTGACACAAACTTGAGAACTTGCAAAAACTTTAGTGTTTTCTTTAAGTTTGTGTATAACTATTCAATGGTGATTACTATCAAAAGATAGCCTTCACCAAGGTTTTCCAAAATTATTTTTAAAAATATTTTCAAAACCAATATCCCACCATGTTCCTTGGGCTTAATGCACATGACTTGTACATTAGCTTTCCCAATGATGGGAAACACACATAACTATGTGTTTTGATGAATTTAAAACTCAAAAGAATGCACTAAATCAACATATTGAGTTTTGTTCATCATCCTAACATATCACTTGTATCTAATGTGCACAAAACACATACAAGTCATCTTATAGGTCTTTGTGAGATGTAAATTTTGGTTTTGCCCTAATCTAGGGATCATGCATATCTTTCTCGGCATTTTGAGTGGTAAACATCCAACAAGGATGTTACTTGTTGATTCCACTTGTTTATAAATACTATTTGTTTATACCACTTGTTGGTAAAAACACTTGTCCTTAATTTTAAGGAAATAAACATAATGCATGATAATGTTATGGCATACATCAAAAAGAAATAGCTTTCAAAAGAAAGATTCCTATAACTACATGATGTATGTATGACATGACATGGTATTTTTGTATTTTTCATAATAAAAGAATGAATGCAAAATACAAACCTAAATATGATGAAACCTAGATTGCCCTAAATGCTTCAAAGAGATGCCAAAACCTAAATTGACATTTCTATTTCTCTTGATTTGTTTATGCCAATTAAAAATTTAGCATACCCTCAAATGTTGGCATATTCCATTTTTCCTCAAGAGTAATCACATAAATCAAGGCCCGGATTGCCTTAAATTTCTAAGAGAATACCAAAATCCCAACTTGGTATTTCTCTAGGTTTTCCCAATATATGCCATTTTAAGATAAGATCAATTTTCAACCATTTAGGCACATTTTACTCTTTCAAGGAGTAAATAATAAATCCATTTCATTTTCAAAGGTTAACAAAAACCTTGAAAATGCTCCTTGAGTGCCAATTTCTTCAAAGTTGGGTTAACTACCCTTCTTCTCAGAGTTGACACTCTCTAACCCATCTATGGGATAGAGAAAATGCTCCTAGGAACCCAAAACCTATTGATGCTCCTTGGATGCTCTAGGTATTCACTAGGGATAACTTCCCTAGATACCTTCCTAGTGACCTTGTTTGGCTTCTTAGAAGTCTTGGTCACTTTTTCTAGGTCAACTCTAGGGATTGCTTCCCTTGTAACCTTCTTTGTGACTTTCTTAGACTTCTTAGAAGTCTTAGTCACATTTGTTGCAAGAATACTCTTAGGGATAACTTCCCTTGTATTTTTGGCTTGACCACTAGACCTAGGGTTGGTTCCATAACTATATGGAACCCTATGGTAAGAGATTACATCCTTCTTAGCCTTTGGTTTGTATCCCAAACCCCTATGGCCATTAGATGACCTTTGTGCTCCTAGACCTAGGCTATGCTCATTTTGCCCTTTTAGGATATTTTCCATCCTTTTTAGGGTCTTTTCCATTTTATCAAGCCTTGACCTCAAGACTTGATTTTCTATCACTAAGTCCTTAGTTTTTGGTTTTTCATTAAATTTATGAGCATTTTTATTTCTAGGCTTGTAGCTAAGGTCCTTAGTGTGATTGCCTAGATTTTTATCTACCTTCCTAATCCTAGGTGTGGTAGTTTTAGCATGGTAAGCTACATTATTTTCCTTAATTTTACCATGCTCTCTATTCTTATGGTAAATAGCATTAAAATGATATAAGTTAGAACTAGCATCCTTTTTACCATAATGTAAAGGGGTAGGCTCAATAAAAGTTACCTTCCTTTTTACCTTAGAGGCTCCCCCTTGACTTGAGCTTCCTCCTTGAGCCTTGACCATCTTCTTCCCCTTAGGGCATTGACTCCGGTAATGCCCCTTTTGATTGCAAGAAAAGCACACAATGTGCTCCTTGCTCTTCTTTATTCCGGGGATGATCTCCTTTGGCTTCTCCTTGCCCTTAGGTGCCACTTGGCCCTTCTTCTTGGCCAATTTAGGGCACTTGCTTTTGTAGTGCCCATGTTCCCTACATTCAAAACATATAATATGATTCTTATTATTAATTGAACTATTTATACCTTCTTGTGTAGGGGTGGCACTTGCTCCTCCATTTGATATGAATGTAGAGGCTTCCTCTTGATCCGAAATCGATTTCCCTCCAATTGATTTATCTTGACTTGTGGAGGTGGAAGCTTCTTCATCCTCTTCTTCTCTTGACCCGGATGTGGAGGATTCTCCTTCTTCTTGATCCGGTGTCACCAAGAGTTGCTCCCCCTCAATCCTAGAGGTGGAGGCTTCACCTTCTTCTTCATCCTCTTGTACATGAAACAAGGAATATGCTCCTTCCTTTCTCTTTTGATTACACTCCCTTGAGAATGAAGCTTCTTGGATTTCCTCTTCTTCGGAAGTTGAGCATCTCTCAACTTCGGAGTCCTCCTCTTGATCTTGCTCCAATGAGTCACCCTCTTTGGATTCTTCTTGGTTAGGTTCAGTGGAGGGGATCTCATGAGCCTTTTCCAATTTGCTCCATAGCTCTTTGGCATCTTCAACTTCTCCAATTTTCTCCAAGATGTTGCTCGGCAATAGATTGACCAAAAGCTTGGTCACTTTGTCATTGGCCTCACATCTTTGGATTTGTTCTTGGCTCCATTTGCTCCTTTTGAGAACTTTGCCCTTTGAATTCCTTGGAGCCTTAAAACCTTCCATTAGAGCAAACCATTGCTCTATCTCCATCATAATAAAATTTTCGATTCTTGATTTCCAAGAATCGAAGCTCGTGGAAGTGTATGGTGGAGCCACCCTCGTGTCGAATCCGAGCCCATCTAGGAATTCCATTGTAGAAGTTGAGCTTTTGAATTTCTTTGACTTTGACAATTTTGCTTCAACTTCTTCACCCTCTAGCTCTTCTTGTTATGCTTGACCCTTCCGGCGATGATTCCGGTGAAGAGCGGCCTCGCTCTGATACCACTTGTTAGGACCGAAAAGTAGCTAGAGGGGGGGGTGAATAGCTCCGCGTGTGCTCATCGTGCTTCGTTGCTTGTTTCTTCAAAGTGATGCACAGCGGAATACAAAGAAACAAACTACAACAATGCTATTAATAGGATTTTACTTGGTATCCACCTCACAAGAGGTGACTAGTCCAAGGATCCACACCTACACACACACCCTCCACTAATGAAACTCTCCTTTATGGTAACTACCAAGGGCGGAGAAGCCCTACAAGACTCAATACAAGAAGAAAGGGAAAGGTAATGAAATACAAGCTTACAATGAGAGCAAAAACTCTAACCCTAGTTTCTTCTTCTTGCTTTGATCCGCCTCTTGACTTGGAAGAACCTCCAAGAGCCTTCAAGAACTGGCGATCTCGAGCTTGGGAAGAGCTGTGGAGAAGCTGGTGAAGATCTGGAATGAATCGGTGAAGTTCTTTCCGCAGACATCGCACGCCTGCAGCTCAAATACGACGCAACGGTCGGATCCCGATCGATTCGAAAACTCCCAATCGATCGGGGAGGCTTTGGATCGATCCACGGATCGATCCAGAGCGCCTCTGATTCGATCCACGGATCGATCCAGCGCTTATCGCGCGAACCAGCAGCGTCCCAATCGATCGGCTGATCGATTGGGACCTCTGGATCGATCCACTGATCGATCCAGAGGCTCTCTGTTCGCTGGGAAAGGCCTGGATCGATCCACTGATCGATCCAGAGGCTTTCTGTTCGCTGGGGAAAAGCCTGGATCGATCCACTGATCGATCCAGCTCTTGGTTTTTGCCCAAAACCAAGTCCCAAGCCTCTCAAACCAACATTCGGTCAACCTTGACCTGTTGGTACATCATGCCTAGCATCTGGTCACTCCCTTGACCTGCTAGGACTCCCTCACCAAGTGTCCGGTCAATCCCTTTGACCCACTTGGACTTTTCTCCTCTTGCCAAGTATCTTGTCAAATCCTTTGACCTACTTGGACTTCTTCTTCGTCATGCCAAGTATCCGGTCACTCCCTTGACCTACTTGGACTTTCACCAGATGTCTGGTCAATCTTGACCCATCTGGATTTCCCCATGCCTGGCTTCACTCACCAGGACTTCCAATCTGCCTAGCTTCACTCACTAGGGCTTTCACCTGGCTTCACTCACCAGGATTTTCCTCATGCCTAGCTTCACTCACTAGGACTTCCTTCTGCCTGGCTTCACTCACCAGGACTTTCACCTAGCTTCACTCACTAGGATTTTCACCTGGCTTCACTCACCAGGTCTTTCCTTCTGCCTAACATCCCAGTTAGGACTTCCCAGTTAAGTATCCGGTCATCCTTGACCTATCTGGCTCTTCTTCAATCAGCCTTGCATCGTCAAACATTGAAACCCAAACCAAGGCTCAAGCTTGGTCAACCAGGTCAACCTTGACCTGAAGGATGTTGCACCAACATAAACTATATATTTGGACATTTTCTTATTCAATAAAGTGTTTATGTCATATTTTATGTATATTGTACCTTCTATGTGTTTCATAAAATGTATGAATAGTTCAAGCATGTAGATGTGTATTGATTATTCACCCCATGGAGGAATGCCCTAGATCATATGACCGAGGGGTCCTAGTGATAAGGGTATCCCGTTTCCGGATATCTAGGGCATTGCCTTGAAAGGGAGGATAATTCTCCACAAGGAAGCATCTAATTAGGTTTAATGGGTTATCTCTAATCCTATGTTAATAAATATCTTGAGTAATCTAGTGATTGTATGACCTGGGGCCCTAGTGATAAGAGTATCTCTTTAACTGAACTCGCTAGGTTACCTCTTCTACTTAGTGGCATCGGGCACCAATAGGAGTAGAACTCTGACATGACCATCGTGGGGTAGTGTCAGTATTCAATTAGACTTTCTACATATGCATAAGAATGAAGGTAAGGAGATGAATAATGCATAGGAATATTAACTAGCATCATAGTGAAACTGAAATCCTATAATTGCCTCCCAAATCATTTCTTATATACTCTTAAGCTTAACCCCTCTCAAGATCAATTCTTCTGTCTCTTTCTCTCAATCTTCTCTCCCTCTTTTCAATTTCTCTTCTAGCGTTTATGAATCACCTTTCGATTGTCTAGATGATTCATTGTATAAAGTTAACTAGTGCTTAATCAACAGTCCCTATGGAATCTATATTTTATTACTTGACGATACTCGTATACTTGCAGGCATACATCACTTCCCGACTGAAACAACCACTTGGACTTAACTGGAACTCAGACTTGACGACACAAAGTGGCCATCTTCCAGATAACTTAGCAGCTCAGCCTAAATTTCAAGGTTGACAACCTAAGATTATCAATTCAGGTCATAAATAAGTTAAATTTTTTTTTTAATTTTAATTCAGCTAAAATTCTTCAATATCTCTGGTAGATTGTACAATAATCTTGAAAAAGATTGTTCTATTAAGATGGTCACGGAAACAGTTGAGATGTAACAGGTTCAACGTGTGAAAATCATCTCTGCCCTGATTGGAAATATTCCAATCAATCGTGAGGAAAGGCCAGAGAAGTTCTCTGGTTTGAACTTTAAGAAGTGGCAACACAAGATACTTTTCTATTTGACCATACTCAATCTGAGTCATTCTTGACTGAGGGCCCTCCCAAGCAGACCTCGTCATCTTCATTTCCTGACTTGGTGATTTGGACGCTTCTTCCCGACTCGACGTCCACTCAAGAACACTCAGCATCCACTTGGGAATAGATTCTGCTCAGCGTCTACACGGGACCATTCGGCTTCCACTCGACATTCGCTCGAGAGCCCTCTAAATCCACTCAGGAGAACACATCCCGACTCGGCTACACTCAACAACTTCTCGAGCGACTTACTTCTCAACTAAAGGAACCACTCAATGGCTTCCTTTCCTGACTTGACTTGCCACTCAAAATCGGTTGGGACTCGAACTTAGCGATATAAAGTAGTCATCTTCAAGACAACTTAGTAGCTCGATCTAACTTTCAAGGTCAATAACCTGAGATTATCTACTCAGGTCATCTTGACAAATAAGTTGACACTACAACAAAAATTGCAAACGACAACACCCCTACGACAACGGTTTTAAGAGAAAGCGTTGCATATTTGCTCAAAGACAACGGTTTTTGCCAAAACCGTTGTCTTTGAACTCCCCATTAAATATAAAAGATAACAGTTTTAGTAAAACTGTTGTCATTGAGTGACTTTTTTTTAAAACGACAACATTTTTTACAACGGTTTTATAAACCGTTGTCTTTATCCGCGTTTTTAGCGGCTACGACAACAGTTTTGAAAAAACCGTTGTAATTGAATTTGGTCATTTCCCCCCTTCGCTGTTTTCCTTTCCCTCGCTGTTTTCTTTTCGGCGCCGTGTTTTCGCGTCCCCAAACCTAAGCCATTTATCTTTCCCTCTCCTCATACGACGTTGTGCTCCTTCTCATTTCCTGGTGAGCGGCGGCATTCTCCAATGGACTGCCGAAGATCCAGACGCACGGGAGGGAGAAACCGGAGAACGGGATCTGCCACGACAACAGCGCGCCGCCGGTGAAGGCGAAGACCATCGACGAACTGCACTCCCTGCAGAAGAAGAGGTCGGCGCCAACCACCCCCATCAAGTGAAGAATCCTCAAAAGAGAGTATTTCAATCATTGTTGAGTATTTCAACAATGAAATACTCAAAAGAGAGTATTTCACATCTCTAAAGTCCGACCTGAAACCTTGAACCTGAATTGCAGAAGATACTGATATACTTAATGCTAGAGGTTAGACAAACACAATAGACAGACATGGTAATTAGGACTGCAATCTGAAACCCGACCTGAGCTGAAAGAGAGTATTTCGCATCTCCAAAATCCAACCTGAAAGCTGGAAAAAGAAACCCTTAATTTTCAGATGGGTTTGGTTCAGTTTCCGGTCAAAGTTGGATATGCTAGTCTTCTGGACCCCTACTTAGTTAATATCTTGATAATCTTCTACCTTGATATTCTTCTATACGTTCTTCCAAGATAATTTGTTTTGCTAATTTGTAGATTCATAATATTATTGCAGGGTAAGATCTACAGGCTTTTCGGCTGGGAATACAGAAAGCCTGCAAGGGTGCCAGCTGCTTGTCCATACAAGCCTGCTTCAAAAAATGTTGATGTATGTTAGCAAATTCTTTTTTCATTACATCGAATCTGAATCTTATTATTACCTGAGATCAGATTCCTGTTTCAAGTTTGTCACTGAGAGTTTTTTTTTTTAGTAAAATGCAATCTACAACGTAATAATAAGTTTCATAATGTTAGAACTGTGAATAATGGCTGGCATCTGAGACTGGTTGGAAGATTCCCCGTTTAGTTTTGCTGAGTTGCATTCATATGGGTTTAGCCATTACTGATTCTCCTTAAATCATGAACATTGATGTAACATTTATGGTTTTGGGGAGACTTTTTGATACCTAATATTTCTCTACTTAATTTCTGTATCCAGTGGTTTTAATTCATCCCGTTTTGGGTTTCAGGGTTTAAATGCAGGTACAGAGTCTCTTGTGGAACCTCATAAAAATTCTGCTACACAATCTGATAAAAAAGAAGAATAGAATCAGAGTCAGCAGCTGTTTCCATGCCAAATGAACAGTTTGAAGTTTGTATCAGCATGTTAAAAAATCGTACTTAATGATCTTATGGCAGTGTGTTACATGTGGTCTAATTATATAAACATCTTGAACCACAACGAGTGCAGTTTCTGGCTTCTTCCTGTGGTGTTGTGGCACATGGATGAGATGAAATGTGCATTCCATGCTATTATTATTTCTTGAAATGTCGTCTGCTCAGCATTAGTTATTCAATGTTTGCATTCCTAACATTCGAGTTGTTTGCCCCTTCGCCTGATCTTGCGACTACCAAAACTTCGGCGGTGTGGCCTTTATGCAGCGGATGAGGTTCTTTGGGCTGTTTATGGCTAGTGATTATGCTAGTGCATTCCTCTTGCCTCACATTGGCCCCTCGACAGCGGTCACTGCGTAGGAGGGCACCACGGTAGCAAGGGGATTGTCCTTCATATCGATTACCTCTGATAAACTATTCTTTCATGAAAATGTTCATGTGGCAAATATAAGACAATCATTCCATCAGAGTTCAAAATATTTCAGTTAGCATTTCATAAAATGGAAATTTATCTAAAGTTGACCGAGATATTCTCTAAAGAATCTCGGTTGAAGAATCCTCTTGCTGCCGAAGAGCCAAAAAAGAACAAGAAGATCATTGTTGAAGATGAGATCGATGTGAAGTATAAATCATTTAAGAAATTTGATACTGTTAAAGAACACTCGGATCACTATTTCAACATCCCAGAGCATCTCGATGGTGTTCCGTCTTGTCAGGAAATTAAGGTAAGTGCCATCACTCTTAGGGATGATAATTTCCATTGATATGGTTATCTGAATCTACCCACCACGGTCGGTGTTATATGATCGATTGCGTAAATAATGGAGATGAGATTGATACAGAAGTATAGCCTGGCAGTAGGGCAGGGATGTGGCAACGAATGATGATAATTTCCTAATCTCTTTTTATTGACAGCCTTCAAAAAATTGGGCAAAAAGGATTCTGCTTGAGTGGAAGCTTCTAGAGAAAGATTTACCTGGTAAGATCATTCTATTTTAGGTATTTAATTTAGATATGTTGAATTCCGACTTTATACTCTTTTGTTTATTACAATTGTTTTACACTATAAATTCTCTGATTGTATCAAATGCTTGTATAAGTCTACTGTTTGTGAAGAGTTCTTTTTTTGCTTTTCAAAATGCTTTTATTTAGTTATTTAGGCTTCATTAATAATTTATAATCAAGTAGGTTGGAAACGCTAGAATTTTAGATGTAAATAAAGTTTCCTTAATTTTCTGGTCTAGGGAAAAAAGATATCCAAATAAGTTGAAATATCTAATCATCCATGCAAGAGTATTGGCTTCTATGAACCCAAATGACGGTTAAATTTCATATGTAAATACAATTCATAGATCAACTTCTGCACTTGGCATAATTCTGCATATCTAGAGGATTCAAATATCCAAAACATGTAAACTAGAAGAAGAAAAACTCTCTTTTGCATGAAATAATTGGAAGGATCGCAGGTGCATCCGTACTATGCCTGAAGAACTGGAGGATTTCAGTACTCCGGACTTCACAATTTACAATGTTGGCCAGTTTCCATGTAATCGATACACACACTACATGACTACCTCCACCAGCATTGATCTTAATCTTGATAGGAAAGAAATGGTCATCCTTGGCACACAGTATGTCGGGGAGATGAAGAAGGGTTTGTTCGGTGTGAAGCACTATCTAATGCCTAAAAGAAACATTCTCTCCCTGCACTCTAGCAACAATATGGGCAAAGATGGTGATGTTGCCCTCTTCTTTGGACTATCATGTAAGTGTTTGTCGGACGAGATTCTGGCGCATCACCTGCCCATTGAATGGTTACTATACTGCCCTTTGCAACTTAACTAGAAGCATTCCATGTGTAAATGTGTAGAATTATGTTACACTGTAGTATTTTCGCCATATGGCTTCTTTGTTCTTATGACTTTTGCTTTGTTGTTTTAGGCACAGGGAAAACTACTTTGTCTACAGACCACAACAGGCTTCTTATTGGCGATGATGAGCATTGCTGGAGTGAAAATGGTATTTCAAACATTGAAGGAGGTGCTATGCAAAATGTATCGGCCTAACAAAGGAGAAGGAACCTGACATTTGGAATGCCATCAAATTTGGAACCGGCAAGTGCCCTATCAAACTCGACATGCACTTTGAACTGGAACCATTCATATTTTTTTGTCCTAATGTTTGCAAATTTCTTGCAGTGTTGGAAAACATCGTTTTCGATGAACACACTAGGGAAGTAGACTACTTTGATAACTCTATTACAGGTGATTAACAAGATGAAACAAACTTCTTGAGTGAATTGTTATTGTGTGAAAGGGAATCTAGTTCAATGGAATTGTTGATGTTGCAGAGAACACTCGAGCTTCATATCCAATTGAGTATATTCCTAATGCGAAGATACCGTGTGTTGGTCCGCACCCTAAGAATGTCATCCTCTTGGCATGTGATGCTTTTGGCGTGCTTCCACTAGTTAGCAAACTTGCTTTACCCCAAACAATGTATCACTTCATCAGCGGTTACACTGCTCTGGTGCATCGTCCATTGCATCAAGCACATCGTTATGTCTTGAAAAATGATGTTGACGTTGATCCTTATATCGAGTAATTCTCTTACTTATTAATATTTATTACACTGTTCTTACGTTTTACTAATTAACTTATTAATATTCTATTAGTTAACTTATCCCTATTCTGTTCATTAGGGATAAGTTCAGATTTGTGGATCCACAAACCCTTCCAGTAATGTCATATGTATCCAAACTTGACAAAAATGAAAAGACTGAATACTTGAATAGCTAGGCAAGTGTTTTGACTGATAGGCTGAGTGGTGCAACAAAAAATCAGCTAGTTTTGACACCTCACAATGTTGGGTAAATAAATATTACAATTTCATTTTTAATAGATTTATTTCAACAATTCTGTTGAATTTATGCAGTCACTCTGTTTTGTGCATAGTTGTCATTGGATTTTGACTGTCATCGACCCTTATGCAGAGATGGAAAACATGTGATTTAATGATAACAGGCGATATCATGTGATACTACCGCTGGAATCTCCATTTACTTATTGTCTCACTACTGTGTATGCTTTCTCTCCCTGCAGAAGCTGTGCCGAAGAAAATCCTTGAGTTGATGAGTGTGGTCAGACTTACTAGGGAAAATGTTGCAAGTCACTTGCAGGTATCTCTGCGCATCGTTTTGAACTTTATCCAGTTGCTTTTAAACTCTCTTATTGTTACCATTACCATGAATAGCAACTCTTCTTATCATTAGGTGTTGCAAATTGTAGGAAGAAATGGAGTCGATTGAGTAAATGATTGACTTACTCGTTGAAATCTAAAAGTTATCTTAATTTTCAGGGTTAATTAAAGCCAACAGCTTAGACTTTTCCTAGAAGACCACCATAGTTTCTTGAATCCAAGAAAGCTAACTAGTCACATATTCTTGATTTATTTGCTACATAACTAGAATTAAGGAATATATTACTTAAATTAAAACAAAAATTGGTCATCTCAATTGTATGTCACCAAGTGACATCCTTCTGCCTTGTTTTTACAATCTAATAGTAATTGGATGCTCTTGAACCGAGCTTTTGAGAGGAGGAACTCTGAATCATTAGACAACTCTTTTGTCGTATGAATTTGGTATTCATAAGATGCAAACTCATGCTACATCTGTTGTTAACTCCATCAAGACTTTGCTTAATTAAGCATCATTTTAAAGCTGTAGTATACTCTTTTCCATTGCATCAAATAATTCAGAGTTCTTCTTCTATACCAAACAAATATAGGTAGACAATTCAGAGTGAATTAAAAGGGGGCTGTGCATGCAAGAATAGATTCTGAAGTTATAGTTCTGTGGCAATTTTTTCTTGAGTTCAACTTTTTTATACAGATAAGTTTTTCAGAGATGAAATAATCTGATGATTATTGCACTTTCTAGTTTATTTTATTATTTGCTTGATGTTTTTATCATTTTCTCTCTATGCTGCTTATCTAAACCGTGTCCTTTTTGTACATGAATAGAAATATTGCCTGTATTTGAGGAGAGTAAGTATCACCTTATGTGGAGAACAGCAAATGGAAAACATGTGATTTAATGTATATGGAGAGTAATGGAAAACATGTGTATTTTGATGAGTAACAACTCATTTTGTATATTTTTGTATATATGGCTACAAGATGAATTATATATGGATGTTTATTTTGGATTTAATGTAGTAAATATTTAGTTTTGTATTGGTGGTTTGCTTATAGTAAAATAAGATTGGTTGTTTGGTATTAATGAACATTAAAGACACCAATTAAAATTGTTGTAAAAACTAGGTAAACCACAACGAAATTTTGTTTATAAAAAGTGATAAAAGACAACGGTTTTATTCGTTGTAAAATATATTAAAACTGTTATAAAAAAAAATAAAACGTGTCAAATATTATCTACCACAATAGTTTATATCTGTTGTAAAAAATGTCTACAACAACAGTTTATTTCTGTTGTTGAAATTATCTACCACAACGGTTTTAAAACGTTGTCGTATCCTTCATAACCAAATTTTGGGCATATAAACAACAACCGATAAAAACCGTTGTCAAATGTCTACAAAGACAACGGATTCAAAACCGTTGTCGTAGGGCAATACATTCTACAACACCCTCAGTTACAACGGTTTTTTGACCCTACGACAACGGATAATATCCGTTGTCGTTTGCAGTTTTTGTTGTAGTGTGAAATTGATTTTATACAATTTCAATTTGACTAAAATTTTTAAATATCTCTAATAAATTGTATAATATAAATCATGACCAGTTATGATCTGAATATGTAAAGACCATTCTTAATTATGACTCATACATGTAAGGTTCAGACCTAGTTACGATCCATACTGACAAGAACCACAGCTTAACACTTGCAAGGGGTAGGACCCATCACGAGGGACTCTAGAGAGTTCAGAATGCTCGAGGGAGGGGAAGGAAGGATTATGGTTCTCAGACGTCAAATTAAATGGAGTGTTTTAGGGATAGAGTTATGGGAGGGACTCGGGAGGTTGAGTCATCCAAGGAACTCAGGAAATCAAGTCATAGGGTTGATTTGGGATGCAAAGTTGTATAAGGATGCTCAGAATGTCATGCTCTGGGGGTGACTCGAGATGTTGAGTCATATAGGAGATGTTTAGGATGCCTAACGTGACTTGAGATACGAATCATATAGGTGTGCTTAGGATGTTGAACTATATATGGGGGCAACACGACATCTCGAGTTCAGGAGTCTGAGCTGAGTAAGGTGTTGGATCGTAAAGATGCTAGAGAGGGGGTGAATAGCATTCCTCTCTTTTTCAAAAGTTGAAAATACGCAGCAAAAAATAAATAAACTTAAAACGCTAACACAATAGATTTTACTTGGTTCAAAGCCTTCAACGACTCCTACTCCAAGGTTCACACTCGTTGAGTGCTTTCGTTGGGAAATCACTATAATCATGAATAATGAATACAAAGATTACATACAGATTGCAGGAAATAAAAGTATACCAATAATATAAAGTAGAAGAAGCAAACGTAGTTTGTCGAAATGGCTTTTCAGTATCTCGGAGGCCTTTTTGGAGCAACATACGAGTATAAAAGTCATAGAGAATGTTATATTGAAGTTGATGGTTGAAGTCTCCTTTTATAGCTCCATCTGGGTGCCTAGATCCCTTCCTGGATGCTTGGACTATGCTGACGTAGTGAGCTCTCGTCAAAACTTCATCCTCAAAGTTTATAAACCTCCGGGCGCCCGAGCCCCCTCCGGGCACCTGGATCGTTGACGTGGGTCAGCCAGTCATCGCTCTCTAACTCAATGTGAAGATGAAATTTTACTTATCTCGGTGCCTAGAGCAACTCCAGGTGCCTAGACTGCCTGGATGTCTAGCCAAGCACCTGCCCGGGGGTGCTCCCTCTCCGAACCTTGCCTGGGCACCTGGAGTAACTTCGGGCACCTGGAGCAACTTCTAGCACCCGAATCCCTTCCGAGCACTCGGACCACCCTTTTTTCAACTTGTTATTTCCTACAAAAAAGAGTTAGTCTGAGCAAATATAATATGTTTAACCTATAAAATAAAGTTAGCATAATAAGATAGTAGTATTAATTAGATCATATCTCCTTGAGACCAAGATCTAGTCATGATCTCAATTTAAGTTTCTGAAATGGACCTAAATTGGACCTGCGTCTAACATCCCTAAATGGGACTCATCCTTACCAAATCACTATCCTCCAGTGCTTACCTACTTACCAATCACATACTTCCTCGATGTCATGCCTCTTGACCCATTAGGACTTCTTGCCAGATCTCAACCAATCTGGACTTTAGCCAGTTGTCAACCAAACCAGACTTCCTTTTGTTAAATCTCAACTAATCTAGACTTTAGCCAATTGTCAACCTAACTAGACTTCCTTCTACCAAATCTCAACCAATCTAGACTTCGTGTCAACTATCAACCTAGCTAGACTTCAGTCTGGTGTTTCAGTCCTCTAGACCCATCAAGTCCATATCCCGCACACTTGGTAGACAGATTAGACAAACATAACATCTAACTTTAATTCATTTGTCATTCATCAAAACTCATATTTATATCAACAATCTCTCTCTTTTTGATGAAATGACAACCTGAGTTAAAGTTAAAAAAATAAGTAAAATAATAATGTATAAAAAATATGACAAAAGTATGTTAAGTTAAGAATGTTGAGTTAGTTTATTTTTCTACCTAACCCTTCCCTCCCCCTTTGGTATTCATCAAAAAGCAAAAAAAAATAATGCATAAGAATAGAATGGAAAGGAAGTAAGTAGCAAAATAAAAGTCAAAATAGCAGTGCATGAGTACGAATCCAGAAGCTATGAATATAAAGTAGTAGCAAAAAGTACAACTCAAAATGGCTACTCAGAGGAGGATTACGGATGGTGGGCTAGACCCCATGATCGGAGTATCTCTAGAATCTGGTGTTGTCTACCCTGCGTCTCCTGATGGCTAGTCCTCATCTCCTCCCGAAGATCATGTACCTCCTGTCATAAGATAGTGACAGGCATCTCTAGGCGGGTGACTCTCTCCAAAAGAGTAGTAGTGACTAGAGGTGGAGGTATCGGTAAATACTCAAGCATCAAATCTGCCTCTAGATCATCATAAGGCTGCTCCTCAGGGACAGGAGGATACTGGGTAAGCTGAGGCTGCTCTGGCTGGTGTTGGGCTGCAAGATACTATACCTTGAGCATCTATATGTATGGAGGCTAATGACAGATTCCTAGCACCTATCATGAAGAACTCATTTTGGGGTGTGACATCATCTATGATGACATCAATACCTAAAGAGTGTAAGTAGGTGGTCAATATATGACAATAGGGCATGTGGACTCATCAGCTAGTGCAGATACTGGCTAACCAGATAATGGTGCAGAACATGTGAAGGTTAATATCTATATCTAACCTCTGATAGAATGCATATAGGAGGAAAGAGTGAAAAGGTCGCATCATAGCGACATCTCTAATGGTGAGTGGCTGAACACTAAGTGTGACTGGTCTATATTGGGTGACCGTCGATATCCTCTCACCTTCAAAAAAAAATACAAATATATCGTATCCAAAGTGATGTGATAGTAGGGATCACCAAATGGTAAATCCCTAGGAGGATTATAGACAAATGGAATAGTTGAGGGTCGCAGACCTAGGAAGTCTTGAAGGATAGTAGGAGATAATGTGACTTCCGTAGTGGTGACCCTAGAGGTGTATGTAAAATTGTCTACTTTGACTAAATTATTGTACAACTCGGCATACAAACTTGAGTTAACCGAACTAGAACAATAAACTAGTCTATGTAACTGATAATACTCAATAACTTCTATACTAGGAATTCATGAACACTGAAAGAAGGTCCTACATAAGTACTGACTAAGTAAGGGCACATAAGAAATGGATGAAAATCTAACCCCATGTTCTTCGGTGGAAAACCTAGGGTCAATGGTAGGAGTCCTAGAGGAGCTAACACCAACATCTATTGTTTTCTTCCTACTCAACGATATAATAAAAAATGAAAAACTAAACTATTATTAAAATATTAAAACAAAAAAGTTTAAGTTCTGAGTGTTATTGAGGTATTCTGAATATTTATAAAAAGCCTAACAACGTAGCTTGAGAACCGGCGAGGAAAAAGTTTAAGGCTTTATGGAAAAAAAAACTTTAAAAAAAATATTTTCCACTTTTTTTTTCTTTTAACAATTCGGTGAAGAACTCTTTGCAAAGAAAAGTAGAGAGGGGCGCATGGAAGGGGCACCCACTAGCCCTCTTTTATAGTTGTTGTTCGGGCGCTTGGAATTAACTCCGAGCGCCCAGACCATTAAAATCCGGGGCTCCTCTACAAAACTATGGGCAAATTTTGTGAAGGTGGAGGCGGGGCACCTGGACTCAGTCCAAGTGCCTACAGCAACATTTTTTTTTACGTTGAGTTACTAAGTTATTTTTTAAAATTTAATTAAGTTTAAAATTTTAATTAAAATGTAACAAAAATTAAGTTGTGTAGAAATTTAATTAAGTTGTGTAAAAAATAAGATTTTTTTTAAAAAAATAATGAAGTTGTTAAAAATTTAAGTAAGGTGTTAAAAAAACTAAGTTGTTAAAAAAATTAATTAAGTTGTTAAAAATTAAGTTAAAAAATTAATTAAGTTGTTAAAAAAATTAAGTTAAAAAAATTTTAATTAAGTTGTTAAAAATTAATTTAAGTTAAAAAAGTAATTAAGTTGTTAAAAATTTAATTAAGTTGTTAAAAAGAATAAAAAAATTTATTTTAAAAATACTCATTTAAAATTAGTCCTTAAATGTCTAACCTTTATTTACTAACTAGCTATATAATAGATAGTAATGTTCACTTTGTTGGTCAAATTAAGTAATATTGTCTAGTTAGATATTTCTGAAAAAAGACTACTTAACTTAATTAATATACTATTATATTTATAGCTCATACTTGTTTTGATGTACTGATATAAGTATCTGAAATCCAGACAAAAAGTCTACTCATCTCACACAATTCTAAATTTTTAAATACACAATCAAGGTAGATCTAGTATGCTTATGAGATGTTCATTACCTAGATCTATGCGATCATGTTTTCTAAGAGTTTGACTTAGACTAAGGTCAAAGTAAATTTTTAAACACTAAGAAAATAAAAATTTTTAGTAAAAATTAGCTTAAAATTTGAAAATTATTTAAAGAATTATTCTCCCCCTTAACCTAAGGTCTTAGTTTTTAAGTAAAAACAATATACTTATGATTATTTGTAAATATGATAAATTATTAAGTTTAAAGAAATTAATTATTGAGATAATGATTGATTACTCAATATTCATTAGTATTATTAGATAAATTATTAGTTAATTCTAATTTTTTAATTAAATTTAATTATTATATTGGTATTAATTCAGTTAAAAGTCATTTCGAATTAATCAATTATTAATTAATTAATTAATTAAGTTATTATTTTTGGATTATTAGTTGATTAATTAAATCTTGGATTTATTATTAATTTTTAGTTATTAAATTGGTATTAATTGAATTATGATAGAAAAGTAGGTTTAATTGATTAATTATTGAATTTCAAATGGATTGATTAGAATTAATTATAATTTAACTTAAGTTAAGTTAAATTATTTTAATTTAAGTTGATTTAAATTTATTTTAAGTTAATTTATTTTAATTGAATTTATTTGTAATTGAATGTAATTTTATTTTATTTTATTTATCTTTATTGATCTCACCCAGTCTAAATTTACGGACAATGGAATCCTATGGTTTTGTGAGATGAGTTAAGTTAAATTTCAAGATTTAGTTTAACTTGTGTTAAATTCAAGTTTAGGTTTAGATTCAATAAGAAGACATTCTTTAGATAAATGTCTAAGCTGTGGTGAGTCACCTAGACATTATTAAAGTAACCACACCTTCAAAAAATTTTAAATAGTCCTGCCTAATGAACTTAGTACAAAACTTTGGTTTAACTTGCTAGGATTAGTAAGGGGTAACTTCAGTTAGTTCCACTAAGCCAAATGCACTAAGTTGAAATCATATCTTCCTAGATATGCATAGATAGAGCTTCCCTAACTTACTATCATTCAAAACTTTTATAGTACTATTTAGTAAGTTAAACTTTGTCCCTAATTAAACTAATCATAATTACCCATCCGGGTAAACTATTATTTTAAGGTGTCAACTAATTTGGTGTCTCCCCCTGAATTATTGAACTTTAGTTTAAGTTTTAGGTTTATGTCGATTGATTTTATAGTTGTAATAAACTTGATTGTAACTTGAGTTTAACTTAAATTTGTAGTTAATTATTTTAAGTTTAGTTTTTGAGTTTGATTTTAGCTTAGTAGGTTTAAAGGTTGAGTTACTTGGTTTATTTTGATTTGGTTTTAGGTAGTGTATTCCATTTTTAGGTACATAGTATTGATTGAGTCCTACTATCTTGATTAGATAAGCTTTTGGAACCCAAGCATTGGTTTGGACTTATTAATGAGATAATATTTTATTTGTTGAGTTAAACTTATATCCGAGCCTCGACTTATTGTATAGAGCTTTTTGTGATTTAAGGATTAAGTCTAAATTATTTGATCTTGTGGTGAAAGTTTCTTAAATCCTTTAAGTTTATCGATTTCACCTTTCAAAATGATATTTTCCTCCTCAAGTTTTATAGCTTGATTTGGATTTCCATTTTCAATTTGATTATTAATTTGTTTCTTGAGGTGTTAATTTTCCTCAAGGAGTATTTTAGCTTGTTTTTCATATTTAATTAATTTTTTATTAAGACATGTAATTATTTTAAAAAATTTTGCAGTTAAGATAGATGATACTCGTTCGAACCTTCGAAAACGAGTGAAGACTCGTGACTTGATTTGTATTAGAACTACTCTTCTTGATATGAGTCACTTTCTGATTCAGGTCCGATTGTCATGAGCGCGAGGTAGCTGGTTTGCTTCCGATCTTCTATGTCTGATTCTTCTGAGGAGGATTCATCTCAAGTGGCGTAGAGTGCCTTCTTTTTCTTCATTTTCTTAAACTTGTCTTCCTTCTAATTTGGACACTCATGCTTGAAATGCCCCTTTTTGTTACATCTGAAGCACGTAATCCTCTCCTTTGCGTCGTTGGGTGTAGATTTGATTACTTCTTGTAAGTCTTTCTTTGCGAAGTTATTCTTCCTTCTAGTGAATATTTTTCTGACCATGTTCACTAATTGTTCTTCTTCATCAGCTTCTGAGTTAGATTCATCTTTTGACATAGGCTTGACTCGAGTTCTAGTCTTCGTTTCTTTTGATGGACCTACAAGAAAAGCTATACCCTTCTCAACCTATTTGGCGTTAGTTTGTTCATATAATTCTAGTTCACAGAATAATTCATCTAGCTTTAACTTAGAGAGATTCCTCGAAACTTTATAGGCATCTACTATAGATGGTCATAGTGCATTTCAAGGAAAGGAGTTGAGAGCATACCTTATCATATCGCGGTTCTCAAGTTGATGCTCAATTAGGTGAAGATTGTTTACGATATTCTTTATTCTAGCGTGAAGCTGACTTGCGGTCTCACTATCCTGCATTTTAATATTAATTAAATTGTTCAAAAGTAAGTCTCTCTTGGTTATCTTTGAATCGATCGTGCCCTCGTGTAATTTGACCAGCTTGTCCCACAACTCCTTCACATTCTCATGCAGGCCGACGCGATTCAGTTCTTCCTTTGTAAGTCCGCACTAGATTGTGTTCATTGCCTTTGAGTCGAACTGGGCCTTTTTCTTATCTTCCAGATTCCATCTTTCTAGATCGATGAGTACTTTAGTTGCTTCGTCTATTGGCGCCTTATATCCACGTCGGATGGTGAACCATTGATCGATATCCGTCTTCAAGTATACCGTCATTCTTCTCTTCTAGTAGGGGAAGTCATCCCCGCTGAAGAGTAAAGGGTGAGTAGTGTTGTAACTATTGGGGTTGCAAGGTTGCAAACATAGTCTCATATTGAAAACACATGGGAAATATCATGGGTGTATAAGAGAAAGATATCTCTATTTGGCATTTTGGGGAGAACCCAAGAGAAAAATCATGAGGGCTTAGGCCCAAAGTGGACAATATCATGCAATTGTGGAGATATCTAAATTTTCTTCATTCCTACAATTGGTATCAGAGCCTGGACTGCTAGAAGGTTTAACCGCCGACTGTGCACAAGAGCTATGATCTGATTGAGCCATGTGGGTACAATATTGACCTCGAACAAAAAAAAATGGGGGCTCCTATATTCGGATCAAGAAGACTAGACACCAGGCAGGAAGTCCTAGTTGCGACTAGGCAAGGAAGTCCTAGTAGGTCGGGTGGACCGAGGGGCAAGAAGACCTGGTGGGTCGAGGATTAGACGTGGGAAGTCTGTGGTCCTTTGTTTGTGGGGAGGGATTGTTGGGGTTGCAAGGTTGCAAATATAGTCCCACATTTAAAACACATGGGAAAGATCATAGGTTTATAAGAGAAAGATATCTCCATTTGGCATGAGGCCTTTTGGGGAGAGCCCAAGAGCAAAATCATGAGGCCCAAAGTGGACAATATTATGCAATTATGGAGATATCTAAATTCTTTTTGATCCTACAGTAACATTCATTTTGGACCATTAAAGATGGAACCTTTCACATGAAAACTAAACTAACAGAGAAATCTCAAGACTAGATCTTGGATTAGTAGTGTGGGAGATGATAAGTATAAAAAGAAACTCGATTGGTGTTACACCAATTCAGAGTATTTTTGCAATGTGAAAAGCTTGTCTAAAAGAGGTGATTTCACCATTTAAACTAGGTCAAAAATATTAAAACTGAATGAGATTTAAAAAGAAAGAAAACAAGAGAACCCCTCCTTTGCTCGATTAGTGCTTGCACTAATTTAGAGCGTAACTTAACTCAAATACCACTTGTTGGATCGCCGAGGATGTGACGGCTCTACTGACTAGATAAAGAGCTCTCTTCTCTCTGTAAAACAAATTAAACCAGGCAAGGGGTCTCTGGCATTGGCCCTCCGACGCTCAAGTCAGAAACAGAAGAAGAGGAATTAAAAATAATAGGAACAGAGATGAATCTTGCTTTCTTCATACTTAGCATACTCTTTTATATTGGGAGATTGTTGGTGCAATATTCCCCAGGTCAAGGTTGACCTAGTTTGACTGAGCTTGACTGAGCTTGAATTGGGTCAAGCTCGAGTCTTAATGTTTATGTTTTGATGGTTTGACAATACATGTTGACAATACATGTTTGTCAATACATGTAGACAACACATGGAGACTGCAGGTGCAATTGTTCATGTGTGGAGATTGTGATGGAGAGTCAAGTAGGTCAAGGTTGACCGGATACTTGACTGGAAAATCCTGGTGAGTGAAGTCAGGTGAAAGTCCTAACTTGGAGGTTAGGCAAAGAAAGACCTAGTGAGTGAAGCTAGGCAGAAATGAAGTCCTAGTGAGTGAAGCTAGGCAGAAGGAAAATCCTGGTGAGTGAAGCCAGGTGAAAGACCTAGTGAGTGAAGCTAGGCAGAAGGGAAGTCCTGGTGAGTAAAGTCAGGCGAAAGTCCTAACTTGGAGGTTAGGCAAAGGAAGACCTGGTGAGTGAAGCTAGGCAGAAATGAAGTCCTAGTGAGTGAAGCTAGGCAGAAGGGGAAATCCTGGTGAGTGAAGCCAGGTGAAAGACCTAGTGAGTGAATCTAGGCAGAAGGGAAGTCCTGGTGAGTGAAGTCAGGCAAGGAAAATTCAGATGGATCAAGGATGATCGGACATCTGGTGTTAGAAAGCTCAAGTAAGTCAAAGGAATTGACCGGATACTTGGCACAGGAAATCCAGGTAGATCAAGGTTGATCGGACATCTGGTGAAGATGAATCCAAGTGGGTCAAGGTTGACCGGACACTTGGTGAGAGAGTTCTAGCAGGTCAAGAGTGATCGGATACTAGGCATAATGTACCAACAGGTCATAGGTGACCGGATATTGGTTTAGGAGGCTTTAGACTTGATTTTAGGGAGAAATCATGAGCTGGATCATTCAGCCGATCGATTGGACAAGTCTTCATGGCAAGCCTCCTCCCAATCGATCAGTGAATCGATTGGGACAAGTGCGTAATCGCACAGAACAGCGCTGGATCGATCAGTCGTTCGATCCAGATCCCCCAATCGATCAATGGATTGATTGGGAGCTACGATTTCACGTGATAAAGGCTGGATCGATCATGTAACGCCCGAAAATTCTCAAAATTATTTTAGAAATATTCTATGATTTTTCTGGAATTTTAGGAAATTTTTACAGAATTTTTAGAGTAGCGGAAGTAGCAAAAACAAATAGAAAACGAAAACGACCTACGCGGGAATTGAACCCGAGACCTATTGGGTTCTATGACTTATGGTGAACCTTAGTAACCAGGTGAACCCAGCAGGGTCGTGCTGAAAAGAAAGGGAAACAATTAAGTTTATATTCAGGTTGGGCCGAAATTACCACTTAATATAAATAAGAAATTATTAAGTGAGGGTTTTATTTTAATCGTGATTCTCTTCTCCTCAACCCTCACCGCCGCCCACTCCTCCTTCCCCTCCCTCTCTCGGCGCACCAAGCCACGGGTTCTAGGAGCACCTCCCGGCAACACCAAGGGCACGAGGACGCTCCCCTCCGCGAGAGGAACGCATAGACGCGAGAAGATCGTCAAAGAGATCTCTCCTCCATGAAACCTAGCGATTAGAATCGTAAGAAATTACGAACAGGAGGTAAGAAACCCCTCACCTGCAGTATAAGTAGCTTCCGTGTGAATTTCATGTTTTAGTTTAGTAATATGTAGACTTTCGGCACAAGGATGCGAATTAGTGCATACTAAGTGTTCGATTAAATTATTTAGCACAGAAAAATGCAACTTAGGCATTTTAATAACTCAGTAAATGCAATAGAAGCATTTAAATAGTTTAGTTAGCCTTGCCACAGCATATATGGGACTACGGTCCAATGGGTGGGCACCCACAGTCGCCTCTAGGTTCAGATAACCTAGTAGAAGCAAGGTAAATTAATTAGCTATGATTCAGTATTTTATTTTCAGTAGTGGCACTGTACAGGATTAGATATCCATTGGGCTGGGCACCCATAGTCGGTCCCTAGGTTTAGATAACCTAGTAAACCCTGTTAAATTCGGGATTTGCAACCCCGGGTTTAGTTGAGGATGCGCGCATAGCATGTACAGTTGCCGGGCCCATTAGCAGTATGATTATGTATTTTAATCTATTATATTATAGTTTTTTTCAAAACTCACAAAGATCAGTTATGTTAGTTGAGTTTGAATTCAGTTCCAGACTAGTTTAATTCATGTTCAGCTCAGTTTTCCTTGTTGTTACACATGATAGTTATGGTTAGTTTTGTATGCCATGTTTTGGTGTTCATATTCAGCTTTTATTACACATGTTTAGATGATAATGCCATGACTAGCTTTGATTTCTATATATGATAACATGTCATATTTCAGTCTAATCAGTGCACTTTCAAACAGCATGTTTTAAAAGAATATTGCATCGAATGCATGTTTTAGTGAGGTAGATGGTTTGTTACTAAGCTTTAAGCTTACAGATACTTTTTCCTTATACTGCAGGTAAAGGTAAAGGGAAAATGGACTAGCGGAGGCTGGAGGACAATGCGATGAAGGTGTGTGTGGAAGGAACTTAGAATAAAAGATCTTAGGGATCTAACAAGCTTTATTTATGCATTAGAACTTTCAGCAAAATTAGTTAACTGTTAGAACTTTATTATTCTACACATAGTACATTTGCATGCCATGAATTAGTGAACCATGCGTGATATCATGTCTAAAATGTTAAATAATACATGTTAAAAATGTTTCTAGCTGTTATAGACTTGACGTGTATGAGTTGGGCACGAAATAGTGCTGAAATCAGGGGCTCTGATTCGAAATCAGAAACCCAGATCGAAGACAATCGAATTCAGGCTGGATCGGTCGACCGATCCGATGGATCGATCAATCGACCAAAGTCGTGTAAAACCTGATCTCGAAATCAATCGATCTAGATCAAGCTGGACTTGGATATAAATGGATGGTCTTGACCCAGCACTTCAGAACAATGATCTCAGATCAATCCTTTGCTTCTGCATCCGACTCCGATAACCTCTACGATGCCTGGTTACAACTAGAAGGACATCCGAGAGGCATAGAATATCTTCCCTAGCATGTGTACAACTCCTAGGTACACCTAGAATATTAAGTTCAGGTTTTACAGTAATCAGTTTAGTAAAATTTTAATCAATCCAGATTTCCGCAATAGTAATTTAGCACAGCATAATGTAGCGATTGGCCTCACAGCCTAGTCAGTAGAAGGCGGGTCGTTACAGAGTGGTATCAGAGCCAAGTTCCATACTTCCTACACACACATCAGCATTGTACCTACAGCTTCCAAGTAAGAACATCTCTCACTTTCGTTATGTTTCTTGTTTTCATGTTCAGATATAACTAAAGCATGCTTGTTTATGATAGTAGTTAACATGATAACAATAGTTACTCTATTATGCTTGTGTTAGTCATGTATGTCCTCTATGTCTCTAGAATGGAACGAGGACGCCCAGCTAGAAGGGCACCAGCTACTGAGCCCCAGCATGAGGCAGGCAGTTCAGTGCCTCCCCCAGACCTTACAGCACTAGTGGCTCAGTTACAGCAGCAGCTAGCTGAACAGCAACAGGAAATAGCCACCTTAAAGGCTAGTCAGCAGAACACTCCCACTGTCACCCCGGAGCCTAACTTAGCGACACCAGTGGTCTTAGAGGTTCCACCAGTCCAGCCTACGGCACCAGTAGCCCCAGCAGCAGGAGCGCAGAGAGAAGCCTATCTGATCCAGTGGCAGAGAGTCAAGCCAGAGAATTTCTCAGGCAGCAGTGAACCATGGGATGCTCAGGCATGGTTCAAAACACTGGAAAGTACGATGGAGCTTCTGGACTGGCCAGAACATGAGAAGGTGAAGTGCGCCTCCTTCTGTCTGACAGGAGATGCACGCATGTGGTGGGAGAGAATCAGAGCGAAGCGCCCAGTGAACCAGATGACATGGGCTGACTTCGAGAAGGAATTCTTTGAGGAGTTCTTTCACATGCGGGTCACCAACCGCCACTACGATGAGTTCACTGAGTTTCGTCAGGGCAACCTATCAGTTGAGGAAGCCGTGAAGAAATTCAATAGATTGGCTCGTCTATGCCCTGAACTAGTCAGCACAGAAAGGGAACGAATCCGGTTGATGCTCAAGATGCTGAGGCCGGAAATAGCAATGAATGTGGCTGGTGGCGTTCATAGGCCACAAACCACAGAAGAGCTAGTGAGCAGTGCTCTAATCACTGAGCATTACCAATAAGCAGCAGAAGCAAGTCCTCTCGGAAGCTAAAGGTCAAGGAGGCTCGTGCACTCGGAAACAACAGGCCACAGCTCCCATGGCTCTTAATCGAAAGGGAACTCCGAACAAGCGCAAGCCGTGAGTTACCCAAAGGAGGGCCACCAAGCTTATCCAAAGTGTGCTACTTGTGGGAAATTCCATCCCGAGTTTGTCGGAAGGGCACACGAGGATGCTTTGAATGCGCACAGGAAGGGCATATGGCCAAGCAGGTCCAAACAAGACCGGTCTTCCTCGGCCACGCCAATTCAAGATGGAGGCCACCAAGTTACATCGATGCAGCCGCTTTAGAAGGTCCACATATCAGCCAGGCATATTAGAAGCCCCTCCACTACGACCAATGGGAGGATCTACGACTCACCAAAGAGGACGCAGCAAATGCCTCGACAGTTGTTACAGGTCGATTAGTATTTTACAGAAAGTACAACCGTCTTATTCGATTAGGGCAACCCATTCATATATATCCGTGGCATTTGCAAAGAAATTAGCGATACCCCAGGTACTCGAGTCGGGCTTAACAACGCTACCGTCAGAGAAATAATGGCGCAACGATCGAGCCATTATAGCGCATGAGAGCTCTTTTGCGATCCGATAGTGCTTAATATGACCGACAACGATGTCATCTTCTGGATGGACTTCTTGATCAAATACGGTGCCTCCATCGAGTCGTAAGCAAAAAGTCATATTCCAACCTGAAAGGATTTAGAGAACCTGTGAGAAAAGCCAAGAATTTTCTCTCAGCTATGAAGGCACAAATTGATGGATTCGGATGTATGGGATTCTTAGCACACGTAGTCAATACCAGACAGGACAACAACAACTAGCAGAGGTCCGAGTCGTATGTGACTACCCAAATAATCAAGAGAAGTTTTAGCAATGTGAGATAGAATTTGAGATAGAGCTCATTCCCACAAATCCTATTTCCAAAGCGCCTTATCGCATGGCCCCAGCAGAATCGAAAGAACTTCATGAGCAATTACAGACGCTGACAAGGGCTTCATCCGTCCTAGTCACTCACCATGGGAGCACTGTATTGTTCGTGAAGAAGAAGGACGGAGCATGCACCTGTGTATAACCGAGCACTGAACCAAGTCACAATCAAGAATGTATCCTCTTCCCGGAATAGATGACCTGCTTGATCGCCTAAAGGGAGCAAAGGTTCCCAAAATAGACCTCGATCAGTTATCATCGGTGAAGGTTAAAGAAGGACATACCCAAGACAAGATTCGGGCTAGATACGGACATTACGAGTTCGTAGTCATGCCCTTTGGCGTGACAAATGCTCCACCACTTTCATGGACCTTATGAACAGGGTATTCAGAGAATATTTAGATAGGTTCGTTATCGTGTTCATTGATGACATCCTTATCTATTCCAAAACTCGTGAAGAACACGCAGCACGAAAAGCGATTGCACCCTTCAACAGAATCACCGACGCCAAGTTCACCAAATGTGAATTTTAGCTAGATCAGTGTGTCCTTCCCGGGTCACATCATCTCAAAGGATGGTATCATGGTAGACCCAGAAGATAGAAGCCGTGAGCAACTAGAAAAGACCCAAGAACGCCTGTGAGATTTTCGGGATTAGCAAGTTACTACAGGAAATTAGAGGACTTCTCCAGATAGCCTCCCCACCGATCTTACCGTAAAGAATGTAAAATTTCGGTGAGGATCGTGAGAACAGTTTCAACGAGCTGAAAAGGAGATTGACCAGTGCACCTATTCTGACTCTACCAGAGAACGCAGATAGCTTTGACATATATAGTGATGCCTCGAAGTTGGGACTAGGAGCAGTGCTGATGCAAGATGGCAAGGTGATCGCCTATGCCTCCAGACAACCTAAGGATTATGAGAAGAACTATCCTACTCATGACCTTGAGCTTGCAGCAGTGGTGTTCGCTCTCAAGATTTGGAGACATTACTTGTATGGAGCTCAGTGCAGAGTGTATACAGATCATCAGAGTCTGAAGTACTTCTTCACTCAGAAGGATTTGAATATGCGACAGCGCAAATGGCTAGAACTGGTCAAAGACTATGACATATATATCCTCTACCACCCAGGAAAAACGAATAGGGTAGCAGACGCCCTCAGCAGAAAGTCCAGCGCTACCCTATTATCTCTAGCAGCCATGTCACCGCCCCTACAGAAAGAGGTCACCGATTTCGGTCTCGAACTCATAGTTGGACAGCTCTCTACTATGACATTAGAGTCTACCTTGCTTGGTGACATTTAGACAGCTCAGGAACAGGATCCTGAAATTCAGAAAATCAAGCAAGGGATAGCAGAATCAGAAGGTGGAGAGTTCAGAATATCAGATAGCGGGGTATTATACTTCTGTGACAGATTATGTGTTCCGGATCAAGAGGAACTACGCAAGAAGATTCTAGATGAGGCTCACAAGACTCCTTATGCGATGTATCCAGGTTCCACCAAAATGTATCAGGACTTGAAGAAACGTTTTTGGTGGCCTGGGATGAAGAGAGACGTTGCTCGATATGTCAGCACCTGCCTAACCTGTCAGAGGGTTAAGGCAGAACATCAGCGACCAGGAGGAGTCTTGCAGCCTATTCAAATTCCGGAATGGAAGTGGGAAGACATTTCTATGGACTTCATAGTGGGATTACCCAGAACCATGAGTGGTTTTGATACCATCTGGGTAATAGTCGACAGATTGACTAAATCAGCCCACTTCTTAGCTATCAGGATATCCTACTCCATGGAACAGCTAGCTCAGTTGTATCTCAAGGAGATCGTTAGATTACATGGAGTCCCACGAACCATTATCTCAGACAGAGACAGCAGATTCACATCACACTTCTGGGAGTGTGTACAGTCAGCTTTGGGCATGAAGCTAAAGTTCAGCACAGCCTTCCATCCTCAGACGGATGGTCAGACGGAGCGAGTAAATCAGGTACTCGAAGATATGCTCTGAGCATGTACCCTAGATTTCAAAGGAAGTTGGTGCAAATATCTGAGTCTAGCAGAATTTGCATACAACAACAGCTATCAGGCCACTATCGGTATGGCACCTTATGAGGCTCTCTATGGGCGGAGGTGTAGATCTCCAATCTGCTGGTATGAGAGTGGTGAACAGAAAGAACTAGAACTTCAGACAGATCTAGTGGCAGATACCACAGCAGCTATATAGCAGATCCGCCAGAGGATAGAGACAGCTCAGAGCCGCCAAAAAAGCTATGCTGATACATGGCGCAGACCTTTAGAGTTTTCAGTTGGGGATTCAGTGTTCCTCAGAGTAACTCCCATGAAGGGAGTAATGCGTTTTGGGATGAAGGGCAAGCTAAGTCCCCGATATGTGGGACCATACCTTATTAGCAGAAGAGTGGGCAAGGTAGCATATGAGCTAGAGCTACCCCAGGAAATGTCAGCTGTCCACAATGTATTTCATGTCTCTATGCTGAAGAAGCATATCCCAGATGCCACCCAGGTGATTGAGCCCCAGTCGGTACAGATCCGCGAGGACCTCAGCTATGATAGTCGGCCTATTCAGATAATAGACCGAGCAGTTAAGAAATTGAGGAACAAGGAAGTATCATTAGTCAAAGTCATTTGGCACAGTCACACAGCAGAAGAGGCAACATGGGAGACAGAAGCCAGCATGAGACAAAAGTACCCAGAATTATTCTAAGTTCGAGGATGAACTTTTTATAAGGTATGGTGGATTGTAACGCCCAAAAATTCTCAAAATTATTTTAGAAATATTCTATGATTTTTCTGGAATTTTAGGATATTTTTACAAAATTTTTAGAGTAGCGGAAGTAGCAAAAACAAATAGAAAACGAAAACGGCTTATGCGGAAATTGAACCCGAGACCTATTGGGTTCTATGACTTATGGTGAACCTTAGTAACCAGGTGAACCCAGCAGGATCGTGCTGAAAGGAAAGGGAAACAATTAAGTTTATATTCAGGTTGGGCCGAAATTACCACTTAATATAAATAAGAAATTATTAAGTGAGGGTTTTATTTTAATCGTGATTCTCTTCTCCTCAACCCTCACCGCCGCCCACTCCTCCTTCCCCTCCCTCTCTCGGCGCACCAAGCCACGGGTTCTAGGAGCACCTCCCGGCAACACCAAGGGCACGAGGACGCTCCCCTCCGCGAGAGGAACGCATAGACGCGAGAAGATCGTCGAAGAGATCTCTCCTCCGTGAAACCTAGCGATTAGAATCGTAAGAAATTAGGAACAGGAGGTAAGAAACCCCTCACCTGCAGTATAAGTAGCTTCCGTGTGAATTTCATGTTTTAGTTTAGTAATGTGTAGACTTTCGGCACAAGGATGCGAATTAGTGCATACTAAGTGTTCGATTAAATTATTTAGCACAGAAAAATACAACTTAGGCATTTTAATAACTCAGTAAATGCAATAGAAGCATTTAAATAGTTTAGTTAGCCTTGCCACAGCATATATGGGACTACGGTCCAATGGGTGGGCACCCACAGTCGCCTCTAGGTTTAGATAACTTAGTTAAATTAATTAGCTATGATTCAGTATTTTATTTTCAGTAGTGGCACTGTACAGGATTAGATATCCATTGGGCTGGGCTCCCATAGTCGGTCCCTAGGTTTAGATAACCTAGTAAACCTTGCTAAATTCGGGATTTGCAACCCCGGGTTTAGTTGAGGATGCGCGCATAGCATGTACAGTTGTCGGGCCCATTAGCAGTATGATTATGTATTTTAATCTATTATATTATAATTTTTTTCAAAACTCACAAAGATCAGTTATGTTAGTTGAGTTTGAATTCAGTTCTAGACTAGTTTAATTCATGTTCAGCTCAGTTTTCCTTGTTGTTACACATGATAGTTATGGTTAGTTTTGTATGCCATGTTTTGGTGTTCATGTTTAGCTTTTATTACACATGTTTAGATGATAATGCCATGACTAGCTTTGATTTCTATGTATGATAACATGCCATATTTCAGTCTAATCAGTGCACTTTCAAACAGCATGTTTTAAAAGAATATTGCATCGAATGCATATTTTAGTGAGGTAGATGGTTTCTTACTAAGCTTTAAGCTTACAGATACTTTTTCCTTATACTGCAGGTAAAGGTAAAGGGAAAATGGACTAGCGGAGGCTGGAGGACAATGCGATGAAGATGTGTGTGGAAGGAACTTGGAATGAAAGATCTTAGGGATCTAACAAGCTTTATTTATGCATTAGAACTTTCAGCAAAATTAGTTAACTGTTAGAACTTTATTATTCTACACATAGTACATTTGCATGCCATGAATTAGTGAACCATGCGTGATATCATGTTTAAAATGTTAGCTAATACATGTTAAAAATGTATCTAGCTGTTATACACTTGTCGTGTATGAGTTGGGCACGAAATAGTGCTGAAATCAAGGGCTCTGATTCGAAATCAGAAACCCAGATCGATCTACAGATCGATCAGAATTGAGTTGTATCATTGGATCGGTCAGCTGACCGATCCAGATGCAAATAGAGAGTACAGAATCTCACTGATCGGTCAGCCGACCGATCAGTGAGCCACTGGATCGGTCTACCGACCGATCAGTGAGCCACTGGATCGGTCTACCGACCGATCAGTGTACTAACTTATAGATCGGTCACCGACCGATCCGGAGTTTTTCTCCGTGCCGGTATCAATTGGATCGATCCGACAGCCCAATCGATTCATGGATCGATTGAAATGCCTGATTACAGCTAGAAGGACATCCGAGAGGCATAGAATATCTTCCCTAGCATGTGTACAACTCCTAGGTACACCTAGAATATTAAGTTCAGGTTTCACAGTAATCAGTTTAGTAAAATTTTAATCAATCCAGATTTCCGCAATAGTAATTTAGCACAGCATAATGTAGCGATTGGCCTCACAGCCTAGTCAGTAGAAGGCGGGTCATTACAGAGTGGTATCAGAGCCAAGTTCCATACTTCCTACACACACATCAGCATTGTACCTACAGCTTCCAAGTAAGAACATCTCTCACTTTCGTTATGTTTCTTGTTTTCATGTTCAGATATAACTAAAGCATGCTTGTTTATGATAGTAGTTAACATGATAACAATAGTTACTCTATTATACTTGTGTTAGTCATGTATGTCCTCTATGTCTCTAGAATGGAACGAGGACGCCCAGAAGGGCACCACCATCGAGCCCAAAGGCGAGGTGCAAGGCCTCCCACCTTACAAAGACTAGTGGCTCGCTGCAGCACAATGAAATAGCCACCTTAAAGGCTAGTCGGCAGAACACTCCCACTGTCACCCCGAGCCTAACTTAGCGCCAGTGGTCTTAGAGGTTCCACCACCAGCCAGAAGAGGCAGAGAGAGAAGCCTATCCGATCCAAAGGATGAGAGTCAAGCCGAGAATTTCGGGAACCATGGGATGCTCGTGCATGGTTCAAAACATTGAAAGTACGATGGAGCTCGGACCGCCGTAACATGAGAAGGTGAAGTCGCCTCCTTCCGGAGATGCACGCATGTGGTGGGAGAGAATCGAGCGAAACGCCCTGAACTAGATGACATGGGTTGACTTGAGAAGGAATTCTTTGAGGAGTTCTTTCACATGCAGGTCACCAACCGCCACTACGACGAGTTCACTGAGTTTCGTCGGCAACCTATCAGTTGAGGAAGCCGTGAAGAAATTCAATAGATTGGCTCGTCTATGCCCTGAACTAGTCAGGGAACGAATCCGGTTGATGCTCAAGATGCCGAGGCCGAAATAGCAATGAATGTAGCCGTATGCCTATAGGCCACAAACCACGTAAGAGCTAGTGAGCAGGTTTCAATCACCGAGCATTACGAATAGCATCAAGCGGCAAGTCCTCTCGTAAGCTAAAGGTCAAGGAGGCTCTGCACTCGAAAGCAGGCCACGCCCCATGGTTTAATCGAAAGGGAACTCCGAACAAGCGCAAGCCGTGAGTTACCCAAAGGAGGGCCACCAGAAGTTATCCAAAGTGTGCTACTTGTGGGAAATTCCATCCTCGAGTTTGTCGTAAGGGCACACGAGGATGCTTTGAATGCGCATGGAAGGGCATATGGCCAAAGGTTCTAAACAAGACCGCCTTCCTCACCACACCAATTCAAGATGGAGGCCACCATTACATCGATGCAGCCGCTTTAGAAGGTCCACATATCAGCCAGGGCATAAGCCCCTCCAGCCACGACCAATGCGAGGATCTACGCACTCACCAGAGACGCAGAGAATGCCTCAACAGTTGTTACAGGTCGATTAGTATTTTACAGAAAGTACAACTGTCTTATTCGATACGAGGCAACCCATTATATATCCAGGGCATTTGCAAAGAAATTAGCGATACCCCGGAGGTACCATGAGTCGGTTTCTAACAACGCCACCGTCAGAGAAATCATGGCGTCCATGGTCCATTATAGCATGAGAGCTCTTTGCGATCCGATAGTGCTTAATATGACCGACTACGATGTCATCTTGGGGATGAACTAATACAGTGCCTCCATCGAGTGTCGTAAATGAAAAGTCATATTCCAACCTGATTCGAATTCGTCGGAGAACCCGGGAGAAAAGTCAAGAATTTTCTCTCAGCTATGAAGGCACGTAAATTGATGGATTCGGGATGTACGGATTCTTAGCACACGTAGTCAATACTAGGCAGGACAAGGACCAACAGCTAGAGGTCTGAGTACCCAGCAGTCTTCCCTGAAGAGTTACCAGGATTAGCACCAGCATGGAGATAGAATTTGAGATAGAGCTCATTCCGACAAATCCTATTTCCAAAGCGCCTTATCACATGGCCCCAGCAGAACTGAAAGAACTTCATGAGCAATTACAAGGGCTTCATCCGTCCTAGTTACTCACCATGGGGAGCACTGTATTGTTCGTGAAGAAGAAGGACGGAGCATGCGCCTGTGTAGATTACCGCACCGAACCAAGTCACAATCAAGAACAGTATCCTCTTCCCGGAATAGATGATTTGATCAGCTAAAAAGGGTAATAGAGTTCTCTAAAATAGACCTGAGATCAGTTATCAAAGGTTAAAGAAGGGGACATACCCAAGACAAGATTCAGGGCTAGATACGGACATTACGAGTTCGTAGTCATGCCCTTTGGCGTGACAAATGCTCCACCACTTTCATGGACCTTATGAACAGGGTATTCAGAGAATATTTAGATAGGTTCGTTATCGTGTTCATTGATGACATCCTTATCTATTCGAACTCGGGAAGAACACGCAGAGCAACTGAAGATAGTACTGCAGACACAGCTGTACGCCAAGTTCACCAAATGTGAATTTTGGCTAGATCATGTGTCCTTCTGGGTCACATCATCTCAAAGGATGGTATCATGGTAGACCCGAGTAGATGTGAGCAACTAGAAAAGACCCAAGAACGCCGGTGAGATCGAAGCTTTGGATTAGCAGGTTACTACAGAAATTCGTAGAGGACTTCTCCAGATAGCCTCCCAGACTCTTACCGGAAAGAAGAAAATGTGAGAACAGTTTCAGCGAGCTGAAAAGGAGATTGACCAGTGCACCTATTCTAACTCTACCAGAGAACGCAGATTGCTTTGACATATATAGTGATGCCTCGAAGTTGGGACTAGGAGCAGTGCTGATGTAAGATGGCAAGGTGATCGCCTATGCCTCCAGACAACTTAAGGATTATGAGAAGAACTATCCTACTCATGACCTTGAGATTGCAGCAGTGGTGTTCGCTCTCAAGATTTGGAGACATTACTTGTATGGAGCTCAGTGCAGAGTGTATACATATCATCAGAGTCTGAAGTACTTCATGTGACAGCGCAGATGGCTAGAACTGGTCAAAAACTATGACATATATATCCTCTACTACCCAGGAAAAGCGAATAGGGTAGCAGACGCCCTCAGCAGAAAGTCCAGCGCTACCCTATTATCTCTAGCAGCCATGTCACCGCCCCTACAGAAAGAGGTCACCGATTTCGGTCTCGAACTCATAGTTGGACAGCTCTCTACCATGACATTAGAGTCTACCTTGCTTGGTGACATTTAGACAGCTCAGGAACAGGATCCTGAAATTCAGAAAATCAAGCAAGGGATAGCAGAATCAGAAGGTGGAGAGTTCAGAATATCAGATAGCGGGGTATTATACTTCGGTGACAGATTATGTGTTCCGGATCAAGAGGAACTACGCAGGAAGATTCTAGATGAGGCTCACAAGACTCCTTATGCGATGCATCCAGGTTCCACCAAAATGTATCAGGACTTGAAGAAACATTTTTGGTGGCCTGGGATGAAGAGAGACGTTGCTCGATATGTCAGCACCTGCCTAACCTGTCAGAGGGTTAAGGAAGAACATCAGCGACCAGGAGGAGTCTTGCAGCCTATTCAGATTCCGGAATGGAAGTGGAAAGACATTTCTATGGACTTCATAGTGGGATTACCCAGAACCACGAGTGGTTTTGATACCATCTGGGTAATAGTCGACAGATTGACTAAATCAGCCCACTTCTTAGCTATCAGGATATCCTACTCCATGGAACAGCTAGCTCAGTTGTATCTCAAGGAGATCGTTAGATTACATGGAGTCCCACAAACCATTATCTCAGACAGGGACAGTAGGTTCACATCACACTTCTGGGAGTGTGTACAGTCAGCTTTGGGCACGAAGTTAAAGTTTAGCACAACCTTCGGACGGACGGAGCGAGTAAATCAGGTACTCGAAGATATGCTCTGAGCATGTGCCCTAGATTTCAAAGGAAGTTGGTGCAAATATCTGAGTCTAGCAGAATTTGCATACAACAACAGCTATCAGGCCACTATCGGTATGGCACCTTATGAGGCTCTCTATGGGCGGAGGTGTAGATCTCCAATCTGCTGGTATGAGAGTGGTGAACAGAAAGAACTAGAACTTCAGACAGATCTAGTGGCAGATACCACAGCAGCTATACAGCAGATCCGCCAGAGGATAGAGACAGCGCAGACCTTTAGAGTTTTCAGTTGGGGATTCAGTGTTCCTCAGAGTAACTCCCATGAAGGGAGTAATGCGTTTTGGGATGAAGGGCAAGCTAAGTCCCCGATATGTGGGACCATACCTTATTAGCAGAAGAGTGGGCAAGGTAGCATATGAGCTAGAGCTACCCCAGGAAATGTCAGCTGTCCACAATGTATTTCATGTCTCTATGCTGAAGAAGCATATCCCAGATGCCACCCAGGTGATTGAGCCCCAGTCGGTACAGATCCGCGAGGACCTCAGCAATGACAGTCGGCCTATTCAGAAAATAGACCGAGCAGTTAAGAAATTGCGGAACAAGGAAGTACCATTAGTCAAAGTCATTTGGCACAGTCACACAGCAGAAGAGGCAACATGGGAGACAGAAGCCAGCATGAGACAAAAGTACCCAGAATTATTCTAAGTTCGAGGATGAACTTTTTATAAGGTATGGGGGATTGTAACGCCCGAAAATTCTCAAAATTATTTTGGAAATATTCTATGATTTTTCTGGAATTTTAGGATATTTTTACAGAATTTTTAGAGTAGCGGAAGTAGCAAAAATAAATAGAAAACGAAAACGGCCTACGCGGGAATTGAACCCGAGACCTATTGGGTTCTATGACTTATGGTGAACCTTAGTAACCAGGTGAACCCAGCAGGGTTGTGCTGAAAAGAAAGGGAAACAATTAAGTTTATATTCAGGTTGGGCCGGAATTACCACTTAATATAAATAAGAAATTATTAAGTGAGGGTTTTATTTTCAATCGTGATTCTCTTCTCCTCAACCCTCACCGCCGCCCACTCCTCCTTCCCCTCCCTCTCTCGGCGCACCAAGCCATGGGTTCTAGGAGTACCTCCCGGCAACACCAAGGGCACGAGGACGCTCCCCTCCGCGAGAGGAACGTATAGACGCGAGAAGATCGTCGAAGAGATCTCTCCTCCGTGAAACCTAGCGATTAGAATCGTAAGAAATTACGAACAGGAGGTAAGAAACCCCTCACCTACAGTATAAGTAGCTTCCGTGTGAATTTCATGTTTTAGTTTAGTAATATGTAGACTTTCGGCACAAGGATGCCAATTAGTGCATACTAAGTGTTCGATTAAATTATTTAGCACAGAAAAATGCAACTTAGGCATTTTAATAGCTCAGTAAATGTAATAGAAGCATTTAAATAGTTTAGTTAGCCTTGCCACAGCATATATGGGACTATGGTCCAATGGGTGGGCACCCACAGTCGCCTCTAGGTTCAGATAACCTAGTAGAAGCAAGGTAAATTAATTAGCTATGATTCAGTATTTTATTTTCAGTAGTGGCACTGTACAGGATTAGATATCCATTGGGCTGGGCACCCATAGTCGGTCCCTAGGTTTAGATAACCTAGTAAACCCTGTTAAATTCGGGATTTGCAACCCCGGGTTTAGTTGAGGATGCGCGCATAGCATGTACAGTTACCGGGCCCATTAGCAGTATGATTATGTATTTTAATCTATTATATTATAGTTTTTTTCAAAACTCACAAAGATCAGTTATGTTAGTTGAGTTTGAATTCAGTTCCAGACTAGTTTAATTCATGTTCAGCTCAGTTTTCCTTGTTGTTACACATGATAGTTATGGTTAGTTTTGTATGCCATGTTTTGGTGTTCATGTTCAGCTTTTATTACACATGTTTAGATGATAATGCCATGACTAGCTTTGATTTCTATGTATGATAACATGCCATATTTCAGTCTAATCAGTGCACTTTCAAACAGCATGTTTTAAAAGCATATTGCATCGAATGCATGTTTTAGTGAGGTAGATGGTTTGTTACTAAGCTTTAAGCTTACAGATACTTTTTCCTTATACTGCAGGTAAAGGTAAAGGGAAAATGGAATAGCGGAGGCTGGAGGACAATGCGATGAAGATGTGTGTGGAAGGAACTTAGAATAAAAGATCTTAGGGATCTAACAAGCTTTATTTATGCATTAGAACTTTCAGCAAAATTAGTTAACTGTTAGAACTTTATTATTCTACACATAGTACATTTGCATGCCATGAATTAGTGAACCATGCGTGATATCATGTTTAAAATGTTAGCTAATACATGTTAAAAATGTTTCTAGCTGTTATAGACTTGACGTGTATGAGTTGGGCACGAAATAGTGCTGAAATCAGGGGCTCTGATTCGAAATCAGAAACCCAGATCGATCTACAGATCGATCAGAATTGAGTTGTGCCATTGGATCGGTCAGCTGACCGATCCAGATGCGAACAGAGAGTACAGAAGCTCACTGATCGGTCAGCCGACCGATCAGTGAGCCACTGGATCGGTCTACCGACCGATCAGTGTACTCCTGGATCGGTCGGTAGACCGATCCAGCCGCATACAAAAGCAACATAAACTTATGGATCGGTCAGCCGACCGATCCAGAGTTTTTCTCCGTGCCAGTATCAAGCTGGATCGATCACTGGATCGATCCGACAGCCCAATCGATTCATGGATCGATTAAAATGCTTGATTACAGCTAGAAGGACATCCGAGAGGCATAGATTATCTCCCCTAGCATGTGTACAACTCCTAGGTACACCTAGAATATTAAGTTCAGGTTTTACAGTAATCAGTTTAGTAAAATTTTAATCAATCCAGATTTCCGCAATAGTAATTTAGCACAGCATAATGTAGCGATTGGCCTCACAGCCTAGTCAGTAGAAGGCGGGTCGTTACAGATCAGCCAATTGATCCAGGCAATTCCCTAGAGCACAGAGGCGCTCTGGATCGATCGATCCAAAGCCTCCCCGATCGATTGGGAGCAATCCAATCGATCGGGATCCGACCGTTGGCGTCGTATTTAGCTGCAGGTGAGCGTTTCCTTCAGCAGAACTTGCACTGATTCATCTCAGATCTTCTCTGTGCTCCCAGAGCTTCTTCACAAAGTTTAGATCGCCAGTTCTTGAAGGTTCTTGGAGGTCTTCCAAGTCAAGAGGCGAATCTATAGCTAAAGAAGAAAGCTAGAGTTAGGTTTTCAGTTGCAAAACCTATAAGCTATTGTTTGTATTTGTTTTCCTTTCTTTCTTCTTGTACTGTGAGCTTGTAGGGCTTCTCCGCCTTCGATAGTTACCGAAAAGGAGTGATTTCTTAGTGGAGGGTGCGTGAGTGGGTGTGGATCCTTGGACTAGTCACCTCTTGTGAGGTGGATACCAAGTAAACCCTCCTTGTTAGTATTGGGTAGTTTGTTTTTGTATTTTCCGCTGCATATTTCTAAAGAAACAAGCAACGACGAGCACCTAGCACGCGACGAGCTATTCACCCCCCCCCCCCCTCTAGCTACATTTTTTGTCCCAACAAGTGGTATCAGAGCAAGGCCGCTCTTCACCGGAATCATAGCCAGAAGGGGCAAATCTAGAGGGTGAAGAAGTTGGAGCAATTTTACAAGTCGAAGACTTCATCACAAGAAGCTCAACTTCAAATAGAATTCCGAGATGGACTCGGATTCGACACAAGGGTTCCTCCACCATTCACCATGATAAGCTTCGATCTTTGGAGATCAAGGATCGAGAATTTCTTGATGGTGGAGATAGAGCAATGGTTTGCTCTCATGGAAGGTTTCGAGGCTCCAACAAATTCCAAGGGCAAAGTTCTCAAGAAAAGCAAATGGAGCCAAGAACAAATTCAAAGATGTGAGGCCAATGATAAAGTGACCAAGCTTTTGGTCAATCTATTACCTAGCCACATTCTTGGAAAAATTGGAGAGTTCAAGGATGCCAAGGAGCTTTGGAGCAAATTGGCATCAATTAATATGATCTCCTCCACTGTACCAGACCAAAAAAAATCCAAAGAGGGCAACTCATTAGATCACAATAAAGAGCAAGAGTACTCTGAAGTTGAAAGATGCTCAACTTTCGAAGAAGAGGAAGTCCAAGAAGCTTCATATTCAAAGGAATGCAATGAAGAAGGCAAGGAGGGAGCATACTCCTTGTTCCATGTACAAGATGAGAATGAGGAAGCCTCCACCTCTAGGATTGAGGGGGAGCAATTTTCATTGACACCGAATCAAGAGCAAGAAGAATCCTCCACATCCTGGTCAAAAGAAGAAGAGGATAAAGAAGCTTCCACCTCCACAAGTCAAGACAAATCTATTGGAGGAGTATCAAGTTCGAATCAAGGGGAAGCTTCTACCTCCGGATCAAAAGGAGAAGATGTCACCCCTACAAGCAAAGGTATAACAATTTCAATAGAAAATAACAAAAATTATATCATTTGCTTTGAGTGTAGGGAAAAAGGGCATTACAAAAGTAAATGCCCTAAATTGGCCAAGAAGAAGGGTCAAGTGGCACAAAATGGCAAGGAGAAGCCCAAGGAGACCGCTCCCGGAACAAAAAGGAGCAAGGAGCACATTGTGTACTTTTTGTGCAATCAAAAGGGACATTACCGAAGTCAATGTCCCAAGGGGAAGAAGGCGGTCAAGGCTCAAGGAGGAAGCACACCTAAAGGGGGAGTCTCCAAGGTAAAAAGAAAGGTATCATTTATTGAGCCTACTCCCTTGAACAATGGTAAAAAGCATGCTAAGTCAAGTCTTTATCATTTTAATGCTATTTACCATAAGAATAGAGAGCATGATAACATTAAGGAAAAACACATGGCTCTCCATGCTAAAACTACCACACGTAGGGTTAGGAAGGTAGATGAAATTTTAGACAAGAACTCTAAGGATTTTAGCTACAAGCCTAGAAACAAAAATGCTCATGGACTTAATGGAAAACCAAAAACTAAGGACTTAGTGATGGAAAATCAAGTCTTGAGGTCAAGACTTGACAAACTAGAAAAGACTCTAAAAATGATGGAAAATATCCTTAAAGGGCAAAATGAGCAAAATCTAGGTTTAAGACAACAAGGGTCATCCAAGGGCCATAGAGGTTTGGAATACAAACTTAAAACCAAAAAGGATGTACCTACTTACCATAGAGTTCCATATAGTTATGAAACAAACCCTAGGTCTAGTGGTCAAGTCAAGAATACTAGGGAGGTTATTCCTAAGAGTATTTTTGTAACAAATGTGACTAAGACTTCTAAGGAGTACAAGAAAGTCACAAAGAAGGTCACAAGGGAAGCAATCCCTAGGGTTGACCTAGAAAATGTGACCAAGGCTTCTAAGAAGCCAAACAAGGTCACTAGGAAGGTATCTAGGGAAGTTATCCCTAGTGAGTACCTAGAGCATCCAAGAAGCACCAATAGGTTTTGGGTTCCTAGGAGCATCTTCTCTACCCTATAGATGGGTTAGAGAGTGTCAACTCTAAGTGGAAGGGTAGTTAACCCAATCATAATGAAGTTGACACTCAAGGAGCATTTTCAAGATTATTATTAATCTTTGAAAATGAAAAGGATAAAGGGTTTACTCGTGGAAAGAGTAAAATGTGTCATATTTTGAGAAATTGGATGAAATTTTAAATGACACAATTTGAGAAAATCATAAGAACTACCAACTTGGGATATTGGTATGTTCTTAGGAAATTAAAGGCAATTTATGCCTTAACTCAATTGATCACTCTTTAAAAGAGTAAATTGTGCCAAAATTTGAGGAATATGCTTAATTTAAATTGGCACAAATTAGGAAAAGCAAAAGAAATGTCAAATTTAGTTTTTGACATTTTCTTGGGAAATAGTGGGCAATCTAGGGTTTAAATTTTTAAGTTAGCTAAGGGTTAAGGATACTTAGGTAGGTAATCTAGGTATTTTATCTATGCTAACTTGACATGCTTTGCTTACCCATCAAACGCCATGACATCATATTTATTTATTTGTGTTTGCACTCATGCCTTATTATGAAAAACACAAAAATACTATGTCATGTCATCCATACATCATATAGTTATAGGAAATTTTTTTGAAAATTATTTCTTTTTTATGTATGCCATAACATCATCATGCATCATTTTAATTCCTTATTTATTAAGGACTAATGGCATTAATTAACAAGTAACATTCTTGGTGGATGTCTATAATTCAAAAATGCCTCGATAGATATGCATGATCCCTAGATTAGGGCAAAACCAAACTTTACATCTCACAAAGATGCATAAGGTAACTTGTATGTGTTTTAGTGCATATTAGATACAAGTGAGATGATGAACAAAACTCAAGATGTTGATGATCCTGTCCGAATGCCGAATCAACGGACGCTGGGCACGTGGCACTCCCCGGCTGCTGACGTGGATCTTCGACTGGTTGCACGAACCTCCGGTGAACCTGCACAGAAGTCGGGTCGGGAAGGGGTTCCCGGCGGTGACCCTCCGACGCTCAAGTCAGGCAAGCAAGTAGTGAAAAAAGTTGCTCCAAAGATGTCTCACCCCGTACCTCCGCCGAAGGATGAGGCTCTTTATATAGAGCGGTGAAAGAGCTCATGCACGTCCACCGAGGCGCATACGTGTCCGTAGCCCATACCTCGGTATGTGTCTGTCAGAAAGCTTACCTGACGCCATACTGCTACAGTCCAAGCACGTCTTCGATGGGACAACAGAACACCTCGTTGTCAGACTTGGAATATGGCCTAGCCATAGGACTTGACAGCTGTCATAAGATGTTTGTCCTTCTTTACAGACCACAGGCCGGGGCGTCCGGCCGGCCGGCGAGACAGGGCGTCCGTCCGGCTAGCACTTACTTCACGTCCGGCCTTCTCTCTCCATCGTCATGCTGGGGAGATCTTCGGTAAGATGTTATGTAGGGACTACTAGCAGTGTGTTATATTGCCTTCGGACGATCATGACGTCCGCTCGGCCCTTCGTTACTGTTCAATCGAGCGTCGGAACCCCGACTTCTGTCGGGGCGACTTTTGCCATCGGCTATTCACCGGTCGGCCGGCCGGGAGGTCGGGCCATCCTTCCCCGGTCGGCCACCTGGCCTTTTGATTCCCGCATGGCATTGACCCCTCAGAATGGGGGTCCCCTGTTCTAATCGCCGGATCACTTGCCTCCCCCTCAAGTATAGTCGAAGGAGGTGAAGTCTGACTGATTAGACTGCCGATCTGACAGAGTAACGACTGATACATTAATCCGCTCGGCCATGCTTAGGGATGCTCATCCGTTCGACGGTACTTTGCCCATGCCTTGTATTCCCTTGGAATCCATGCCCCATCCTCTCCTCTACTGTCCATCACGTGTGCTGCGCACGGTAAGGGGCGATCATTAAATGCGACCTATGTTCTGCTGACACGTGGCGATCATGCTTTTTTCAGTGTATGGCGGTGGCATCACTTCTGATGGGACGGCCGTCGTTTGAAATGAACGGCTGGATGATGGCCTCGTTCTTCACGACCTGGATCGGACGATGGAGGCTGCTCTCGGGCGGCGATATAAATCTCGCGGCCCCCTCTCTCCGCCGCCTTCTTCTTCATCGACCTCCGACCCCCCGCTGTTGTTTCTGCTCCGGCGATCCTTATTCCCCACCTGTTTGGTGCGCTTGCCATCTTCTTCATTTCCTCAATCTTTTTCGTACCCGTAAGCCTTCCTTTTCAACTCCCCTCCTCTGGTATTTCTTTTTTTTCCATTCTGTCGGCATTTTCTTCTAGTTTTTCTGTCAATATCTCTTCTGTTTCGACCATGGCGAGTACTTCTACACCTACAGTCGGCGCTCCTGGTCTCTGGTATACGACTATGGAGAGCCAATTCGATGAAGAAGACGCACTACGTCTTATTCAAACGTATGAAGTTCTGGCTGACCATGAGATAGTTGTGGCTAGTCCTTCCGATCGGCCTAATGACCCGCCGCCCGGCACCATTTGCTTCTTCCGTGATCAATTTTTGGTCGGGCTGCGTTTTCCTCCACATCCGTTCATCATCAACATATGCAACCACTTTCGCCTCCCGCTCGGCCAATTAGTCCCGAACTCGATTAGGTTGCTGAGCGGGGTGATAGTCCTTTTCAAGTTGAATGATATCCCCTTGGACCCCCAAATCTTCCACTATTTTTTCTACCCAAAACAATCCGAGTGGGGGACCTTCATATTTCAATCTAGGTCGGGTTTCATCCTATTTACCAACATGTCGAGCTCCAATAAGCATTGGAAGGAGCATTTCTTTTTTATGCGTCTTCCCGAACGGCCGGCCTTCCGAACGAAATGGCAGACGGCGGTGCCGAATCAACCAGGTCTTGGAAAATTCAAGAGCCATCCGGCGTATCTTCATGCGGCCAACCAGCTGGTCGGCCAACGTTACGATATCGACAAGTTGCTCCTTCCTGGAGTGATGTATATATTCGGCTTGTCTCCCATCCAAGCTGATCTGCCTTTTAGCATGAGTAAGCGATTCTTATCTCCCCATTTTCTTTTGTTCTAACTGATTTATTCTTTGTTTCTGCAGCTGAAGTTATGTGGCGTGTTAAGGCAACCGAAAAGCTCAAGCTGAAAGCCGCCAATATTGAGGCGGTGAAGGACAAAGAGGCAGCCGAACGGGGTTTGGTTCTGGCCGGCTCAACAACTGAAGGGAGCGAGGGAACTCAAGTTGCTCCCGACGCTTCGGCCGCCCGCATCTCCACTAATGAGGTCGCGGCCAATATCACAACATCTGCCCCAGCCGAGGAGGAAGGCTAATCGGCTGACGAGGCACCTTTGGTGACTCGTAAACGCCGTCGGCTAGAGCAAGCCGCTCAACAACCTCCACCAGGAGAGCAGCTTTCCGAGCGGAGCGATGATGCTCATGTGGTTTTTGAGGCGGTCTCCTCGGAGCACACTCCGACTCAGCTTGACTTGCCGCCGACCATCACTGAGGCGCAACCTTCCACCTCTCAGACTCTACATCATCTCAGGCGACTGGGCGACCGCCCGGTCCCGATCGGCGAGTCCTCTGGCCATGCTGCTGTGTCTCAAGATAACTCGAGCGGCCCGAGGGTGATTAAAACTGTCCTCAGATTTCCCTCGGAGGAATACTTACTGGTCACCGATCGGCCATCGATTCCCGAATAGCAGATCACCCTCACCGGTCCGCTCGCCAAAGTTTGGGAGGACGCGCGCGTACGCGTCGCGCTTATATCCCCCAGTCAGCTAGGGGATAGTAACCTGCAGCAGGCGACCGGGGTATGCCTTTCTGCTTTACTGATATTTTTTATTTGAGTTTTTAACTTAACTGCCTTCATTCGCAGAGTTGGGTAGAGCATATCGCAGTCAGCAATCGACTGGCTGAGCTGGAGGAAGAAATGAAAAAACTTAAACTTTCGGAGGCAAACCAAGGGCAATCCACGGCTGCTTTGGAGAAGAGCAAAAAGCTTTTGGAAGCCGAACGGAGACGTGCTTCCGATCTGGCGAGCGAGGTCGCTCGGCTTGAAGCTGTGGTCAAACAACGGGATAAAGAAATCAAGACGGCGACCACTCGGAAGCGCAAGGCCATCGACGACATGGACCTAATGAAGGTGGAGATCAGAGGGCTAGAGCAACGCGTCAAGGATCTGGATGCCCTTCTGCCACCGAGAAGGAGAGCCGTTCGGCCGATCGGCTTAAATTTGAAGGTGATTTAAAGGATCTCGAGACTGCCAACGATGCTTCCCGAGTCGCGCTCAAAGAGTATCAGGATGGGGAGTCGGCTCGCTCAGACGAAGTGAGGAGGGCATTTGTCCGCTCGGACGACTTCGGAGAGAAATTCACCGACAAGATTTCCCTCACTTTCGAAGAGGCGATTAAGGCGGCGGTGGATTACTTGAAGACTAAAGGTCATCTTTCCGCCGAGCTGACCATCCCCCCAGAGGATCTGGCTACCTTGATGGGCGCCATTCCTGATGCTCTTTTTTGATTTTGACGCGTGAGGCGTGTTTTTTATCAACCTTTTTGTATCACCGTTCGGCAAAACTTATTTTTGTTGTAATTTCTTTTGTTTGCCCAGCGTTTGACGTAAATAGATAATCTTTCCGTTCCTGCAACTTTTGTTTTGGCAAGAAATTTTTCTTTCGTCATGTTTAAAGTGTTCTTTAAAACTCCTCTGCTCGGCTTCATACTCTAATATGAGCTCAAGCCGATTGTCTTCAAAAAACGTCTTTCACCATTCGACTGCATGGTCGCTCGACGCGCGAACGTCATTCGTTCACGTGCTCACATCTTTAATTCTTATTAACTATCTTTTACTTTGCACCTTACCTTAAAGGGGGTTTCTATATAATTTTGCTAAGTGAGTCGTTCGGCCGTATGTTGGCCTTAAAGAACAGGCTCCGTCGTCGGTCGGCTCTCACCGTCGGAATGTATCACGTGGATGGCTATCCGCTCGGACGTTTATAGACGCTGGCTTGTCTCTCGATATTTAACGTCGGAGCTCGACGGTCTTCCGCTCGGAAGGTTTATAGACGTCGGCTCGTCTCTCGATATTTAACGTCGGAGCTCGACGGTCTTCCGCTCGGACATTTATAGATGCCGGCTCGTCTCTCGATATTTAACGTCGAAGCTCGACAGACTTCCACTCGAACGTTTATAGACGCCGGCTCGTCTCTCGATATTTAACGTCGGAGCTCGACGGTCTGTCGCTCGGACGTTTATAGACGCTGGCTCGTCTCTCGATATTTAACGTCGGAGCTTGACGGTCTTCCGCTCGGACGTTTATAGACGTCGGCTCGTCTCTCGATATTTAACGTCGGAGCTCGACGGTCTTCCGCTCGGACGTTTATAGATGCCGGCTCGTCTCTCGATATTTAACGTCGGAGCTCGACGGTCTTCCGCTCGGACGTTTATAGACGTCGGCTCGTCTCTCGATATTTAACGTCGGAGCTCGACGGTCTTCCGCTCGGACGTTTATAGACGCCGGCTCGTCTCTCGATATTTAACGTCGGAGCTCGACGGTCTTCCGCTCGGACGTTTATAGACGCCGGCTTGTCTCTCGATATTTAACGTCGGAGCTCGACGGTCTTCCGCTCGGAAGGTTTATAGACGCCGGCTCGTCTCTCGATATTTAACGTCGGAGCTTGACGGCCTTTAAGGCTAATTTTAACACTAATGACATACGCCCTACCGAGCGGCGAGGGGTCTTCGTCTTCGATGACTTGGCTCGGATAAATTTTACGCCCGGCCGATCGGTCCGGGGTCTTCGACATTGAGTCGGTGCCTCGGATCTTATACATCATGGAGATAGGCTGCTCGGTAGATAATGCCAATTGCGTTTGACATTTTGCTTCCTGCATTTCAAATATACAACCAAACGGAAAATATACAGCACACATTATATTGGTGCACCTTTCACCTTGCCCCGGAAAGGCTGGAGATAATTTACGCTTCATGGTTGATCCAAGTCCCAATCCATCTTCATCCGCTCGGTGGTGCTCCCCTTTGAATGCCGGTTGGATCATTGTCTTGGGGGAGGCGTCCGCTCGGGGATCATTGCCTCCGCTCGGCCACCTGATGCTGACGTTGTTTGTTGCTTCAGCCGCTCGGCTTGCACATTCTCTCTCTGTTGCTCCACGAGCTTAGCTGCTCTTGCCTTGATTAGAGCGTCGAGCTCCTTCGTGGAGAGCATCACCGTGTGCGGTCGTCCAGCCTCGTCCATTGCTTCCGATCGGATGCAGGAGCGTTCCCACAGACGGCGCCAAATTGATCCTGTCCGAATGTCGAATCAACGGACGCTGGGCACGTGGCGCTCCCCGGCTGCTGACGTGGATCTTCGACTGGTTGCACGAACCTCCGGCGAACCTGCACAAAAGTCGGGACGGGAAGGGGTTCCCGGCGGTGACCCTCCGACGCTCAAGTCAGGCAAGCAAGTAGTGAAAAAAGTGGCTCCAAAGATGTCTCACCCCGTACCTCCGCCGAAGGATGAGGATCTTTATATAGAGCGGTGAAAGAGCTCCTGCACGTCCACCGAGGCGCATACGTGTCCGTAGCCCATACCTCGGTATGTGTCTGTCAGAAAGCTTACCTGACGCCATACTGCTACAGTCCAAGCACATCTTCGATGGGACAACAGAACACCTCGTTGTCAGACTTGGAGTATGGCCTAGCCATAGGACTTGACAGCTGTCATAAGATGTTCGTCCTTCTTTACAGACCACAGGACGGGGCGTCCGTCCGGCCGGTGGGACGGGGCGTCCGTCCGGCTAGCACTTACTTCACGTTCGGCCTTCTCTCTCCATCGTCATGCTGGGGAGATCTTCGGTAAGATGTTATGTAGGGACTACTAGCAGTATGTTATATTGCCTTCGGACGATCATGACGTCCGCTCGGCCCTTCGTTACTGTTCAATCGAGCGTCGGAACCCCGACTTCTGTCGGGGCGACTTTTGCCATCGGCTATTCACCGGTCGGCCGGCCGGGAGGTCGGGCCATCCTTCCCCGGTCGGCTACCTGGCCTTTTGACTCCCGCGTGGCATTGACCCCTCAGAATGGGGGTCCCCTGTTCTAACCGCCGGATCAGTTGATTTAGTGCATTCTTTTGAGATTTAAGTTCATCAAAACACATAATTATGTGTTTCCAATCATTGGGAAAGCTAATGTACAAGTCATGTGCATTGAGCCCAAGAAACATGGTTGGATATTGGTTTTGAAAATCATTTTAAAATGCTTTTGGAAAATCTTGGTGAATGCTATCTTTTGATAGTAATCATCATTGAATAGTTGATCACAAACTAGGAGAAAACACTAAGGGTGCGTTTGGTTTGCACCGTTTTCATTTTCATTTTCTAGAAAACGCGCGTTTTCTAGAAAACAGAAAATGACTGTTTGTCATTCTCTATTTTTCTAGAAAACGATAGTCAATTTTTTAGAAAACGCGCGCGGAAAACGCAAACCAAACACCGTTTTTCAGAAAACGCGCATTTTCCAGAAAATGAAAATGGAAAACGCGCGTACCAAATGCCCCCTAAAGTTTTTACAAGTTTCCTAGTTTGTGTCAATCTTGGAAAATATGAAATATTTTCTTAGAAAACTATTTTTCTATGATAATATATGCCCTAAGGAATGTCTACATGAATTTTCATAATTTTTTGAATTTTATAGAATTTTCTAGGGGTTTCTGAAATTCACTGAAATTGAATTTCAGTTTTTCAGTGCTTCAATCGATCACCCGATCGATTGAAGTGCCTCAATCGATCGGGTGATCGATTGAGAAGGCATTTCTCGCGAGCAGAAGCTCGCTGAATTGATCAGCCGATCGATCCACGCAGTCTGAATTGATCAGTGGATCGATTCAGCAGGATTCAATCGATTGGGACCCAAATCCAATCGATTGGGGAAGCTGATTTTGGCTGGGAAAGCCTGATTTCAGCATTCCAAACCAAGTTTAGTCTAGGAAACCATTTCTAAACCCTCAAAATACATTTGTATACATAAAAAGGGTGTTTTCATGTTGAAAACAAGGATGGATTGGTTGAGGAAGACCAAATTGAAGTTTAGGTTGAGGTTTGGTTTCAATATTGAACTTTTGAACCTCAAACTTCTAAATTTGGGTTTCCTAAAGGTTTAGGGATTTCAAGTCATTGTTGGTGCAATGACAGAAGACACGACCATGTCTTTAGGGGGAGTTACTCTTTAAGGACATGAAAACTAAATTTTCATATACCGTGGAAGGTGGTTAACCTTCCTTAGTGAAAGATGCTCAAGGTTGAGCATTGGATTACAATGAGAGTGGATATCTTCATTGCTTAAGTTGTAAATGCTCAAGGTTGGGCATTTGTCTACATTGGGGGAGAATATAGGGTTAAGGATAAATGAGAGGTATGGGACTTTCATTATCGGGTTGATCATAACGAGTGAAGTTGTGAACAACGTTAAGTAACTCTTCAGGGGGAGAGTTTGTTTTGATGTGTGTAAATAGGGGGAGAATGTAGGGTTTAAGTTAGGACTTCATTATCTAAGAGGGAGTTTGCCTTCTTAGGAGGAGGATGAAGGGTTTAACTTATGCATTCATTACCTAGTGGCATGAAGGAGGTTTAGGCTATGGGATTAGCCTAACTTAAAGAAGGTATTGTCAAACATTAAAAAGGGGGAGATTGTTGGGAGATTGTTGGTGCAATATTCCCCAGGTCAAGGTTGACCTAGTTTGACTGAGCTTGAATCCCCAGGTTAAGGTTGACCTAATTTGACTGAGCTTGAATTGGGTCAAGCTCGAGTCTTAATGTTTATGTTTTGATGGTTTGACAATACATGTTGACTATACATATTTGACAATACATGTAGACAACATATGGAGACTGCAGGTGCAATTGTTCATGTGTGGAGATTATGATAGAGAGTCAAGTAGGTCAAGGTTGACCGGATACTTGACTGGAAAATCCTGGTGAGTGAAACCAGGTAAAAGTCCTAACTTAGAGGTTAGGCAAAGAAAGACCTAATGAGTGAAGCTAGACAGAAATGAAGTCCTAGTGAGTGAAGCTAGGTAGAAGGGGAAATACTAGTGAGTGAAGGCAGGTGAAAGACCTAGTGAGTGAAGCTAGTAGGGGTGAGCAGTCAATCCGCCAAACCGACCAACCCGCTTATACCGACCCGAACCGGACCGAAAAAAATGATCCGCCGGATATAGGGCCGGATGTAGGGTCCTAATATTGCATTATCTGATCTAGTAAGGTCGGATAGTTTTTTATCCCAATAACTGAACCAACCCGATCCGATCACCCCTACTTGTAGCAACTAATGTTGATAAGTTGTTACACGTTGTAGCAACTATTGCCGATAAGTTGCTACACGTTATAATAGTTATTTCCGATTAGCTGCTATAACGTGTAATGAGTAATGTCTATTATCATTTTAAAAAATTTTATTTTTTTATTATATTTATATTTATATTTTATATTTCATTGGATATAGGGTCGGATATCCAAATAACTGACAACTCGTCGGATATCTAAAACATAAGAACCGCCGGATATAGGGCCGGATGTAGGTCCCGATTTTGCATTATCTGATCTAGTAGGGTCGGATAGTTTTTTACCCCAATAACCGAACAAACCCGATCCATGATCACCCCTAGAAGCTAGGCAGAAGGGAAGTCCTGGTGAGTGAAGCCAGGTGAAAGTCCTAACTTGGAGGTTAGGCAAAGGAAGACCTGGTGAGTGAAGTTAGGCAGAAATGAAGTCCTAGTGAGTGAAGCTAGGCAGAAGGGGAAATCCTGGTGAGTGAAGCCAGGTGAAAGACCTAGTGAGTGAAGCTAGGCAGAAGGGAAGTCCTGGTGAGTGAAGTCAGGCAAGGAAAATCCAGATGGATCAAGGATGATCGGACATCTGGTGTTGGAAAGCCCAAGTAAGTCAAAGGAATTGACCGGATACTTGGCACAGGAAATCCAGGTAGATCAAGGTTGATCGGACATCTGGTGAAGATGAGTCCAAGTGGGTCAAGGTTGACCGGATGCTAGGCATAATGTACCAACAGGTCATAGGTGACCGGATGTTGGTTTAGGAGGCTTTAGACTTGATTTTAGGGAGAAATCTTGAGCTGGATCGATCAGCCGATCGATTGGCTCATGTCCAATCGATCGGCCGATCGATTGGGCAAGTCTTCGCGACAAGCCTCCTCCCAATCGATCAGTGGATCGATTGGGACAAGTGCGCGATCGCACAGAACGGCGCTGGATCGATCAGTCGATCGATCCAGATCCCCCAATCGATCAGTGGATTGATTGGGAGCTACGATTTCACGTGATAAAGGCTGGATCGATCAGCCGATCGATCCAGGCAATTCCCGAGAGCACAGAGGCGCTCTTGATCGATCGGTCGATCGATCCAAAGCCTCCCCCATCGATTGGGAGCAATCCAATCGATCGGGATCCGACCGTTGGCGTCGTATTTAGCTGCAAGCGAGCGTTTCCTTCAGCAGAACTTGCACTGATTCATCTCAGATCTTCACTGTGCTCCCAGAGCTTCTCCACAAAGTTCAGATCGCCAGTTCTTGAAGGTTCTTGGAGGTCTTCTAAGTCAAGAGGCGAATCTACAACTGAAGAAGAAAGCTAGGGTTAGGTTTTCAGTTGCAAAACTTGTAAGCTATTGTTTGTATTTGTTTTCCTTTCTTTCTTCTTGTACTGTGAGCTTGTAGGGCTTCTCTGCCTTCGGTAATTACCGAAAAGAAGTGATTTCTAAGTGGAGGGTGCGTGAGTGGGTGTGGATCCTTGGACTAGTCACCTCTTGTGAGGTTGATACCAAGTAAACCCTCCTTGTTAGCATTGGGTAGTTTGTTTCTATATTTTCCGCTACATATTTTTAAAGAAACAAGCAACGACGAGCACCTAGCACGCGACGAGCTATTCACCCCCCCCCCCTCTAGCTACATTTTCGGTCCCAACATTTTATACCTTTCTTAGTGACCCTCCATCTTCCCCTGTTTAACGATTTTAATTACCGATAGAAGGTATCTTTGTCTCAGCTTCTTACATTCATGAAATTAGTATTAATCATAGGCAGAAGACTATTTTTGTCTTGGCTTCGTTGCATTGAATGATAGATGGAATATTCTCTTTCATTTTATCTTCTCCTTATTAAGTATCTCAGCCTTTTCCTCTTTTATTATTTTATCAGTTTGTTATTAATACGTGCAATGCCATATCTCAAGCCGGACGAGTGGCCTACTCTCCTGCTGACTGGGCTGACCAGACACTGGTTCATCCAAATGGTCGACCAGACAGTGGTTCCTCCGATCTGCTGATGTAGCCACTTTCCGCTCGGCTCATACGGACAAGCCTTGCTTAAGCTCTGGTGTTGACCGCCGTGACTTTGACCTACACTGTGGAAATTGGCTCGTGCCAAGTAGGCTCCTTCTTATCGCCGCATCACAAGACTCCCTCTCAAGTCTAGTCGAAGGAGGATATAAGTCCAACTGACTGGATAGGTGGTGCCTTAGGTGATTTCCACATCCGATCAGCCTATGCTCGGTCCTTAATCGCTGATCGACCCATAAGCCAACGCTGGTTGGCTTCATTTTTCCATTGTCGGGGTTAACCCTGTGACTCGTTCTTTGCGTCGATCAGGACCATGAGTAGCAACACTTGGCAAATTTTTGTCCTTTCCCTGCACTTCCTTGTGCGAGTGTGATCTTGACTGATGTCATCCAAATTTCTCGAAGACTATGCAAATCCTTGATAATTATGGTCGAGCATGCGGCTATACCTTTTAATTAAGCACATAAAATGTTGCCCGATGATCGAAAGACACGTGTCCCACACTGCCAACGCACGCTTGATGTGACAGACGGATATCCGCTTGCAATGTGACGTGCACCTTTTCAAATTCAATGGTTGGATCTACTTCTAAATTTTTGTGGTTCTGGATTGGACGGCTAAGGCCGATCAGCCACGAGGTTTATAAACCTCGCGTGTGTCACTGTCTTCTACTTCGTGCCTTCATCTTTGAACTTTGTCGTTGTGACGTTCTGCTCTCTTCTCCGGTGATCTTTCTTGTAAGGTTCTTTCCTTCGATCAAATTTGTTTGTTGCACTTCTTCAATCTCGCTATTTTCGATGGCAAGCTCTTCACAACCCCTCGCCTCTATACCTGGACCCTGGTACACTTCTACTGAGTCCAGGTTTGATGGTGGCAATGTTGAAAGTTTGAGGGCTACTTACGAAATTATGATTAGCAGATCGCTCTCCCTTCTGCTTTCGACTGGTCGCATTCTTCGCTGCCTAGTTTTGTATGTTTCTTTAGGGATCAATTCACCGGCGGTCTATGGTTCCCTATCCATCGGTTCTTCTCCGCCATTTGCAAATATTTCTGCATCTCTCTCCACCAATTAGTCCCCAACTCCTTCAGGCTGCTGTGCGAGGTTGTTGTCCTATTCTGCCTGCACGGTCTTCCTTTAACCCCTCGGCTCTTCCACTATTTTTATTATCCGAAATTATTCGAGCCAGGGACCTTTTTGTTCCAAACCCAAGTGGGCTTGGTCTTCTTCAATAAGATGTCATCCTCCAACAAACATTGGAAGGAGTACTATTCTTTTGTTAAATTCCCTGAGCGACCAGATTTCCCGACCGACTGGCAACTAGAGGTTGCGAATCTACCATTACTCAATAAGTACAAAGGCTGAGCGGACTACCTCTAGGCAGCCTCAAGCTTGGTTGAACAGAAGTATCACATTCACAAGTTACTACTAGAGGGTGTCCTCTACATGTTTGGCCTGAGCTCGATTCGCACAAGGCTTCCGTCCAGCTTAGGTATACTCTTTCTTAGTCTAACCTTTGAATCTAACTGATTTCTCTCCTTCTTTTGTAGCTCGAATCATATTGTGAGCGGGTCTGGCCGGCAAGTGTAAGCTTGCTGATGTAGACATCAACGCTGTGACCGCGGCTAAGTTGGAGAGCCGCAACTTGCAATCGGTCGACTCTCAAGAAGATCCGCTTGGAGAGAGCACGGGGGCGCCAGCTCAAGGGAGCAAATGGGTAGCCAGCCGGACGGCTAGCGGTGAAGTGGTTGGTGCAGCGAATCCTCCACCAGAACGGCTTCCGATGATTCTGGCCTACAAGGCGTCAGAATCGGCTTCTTCTGGGGAGCCGCTAATAAGCTGAAAGAGGCGCCGTGCGAAGGCTGCCTCCCGATCCGCTTCCTCCACGATGCAAACCCCAACTAAAACTAGCTCACTCCTTCCTTCCGAGCGAGGTTAAACCTCGACGCCTGCTGCCCAAACGGCGATCATTCTCCATACGTCTTTGTCGTCCGATCGGACTCCTTCCTTGCCCTGGCTGTTACAAGGAACCATCTGTGCACCGCCGATCGCTTTCATACCATCTCCACCTCTGTTGAAGGCTTAGAAGTCTAGAATTCGACCAACATTAACATCTCAGTCGGCTGGCAGAGCAACTTCAGCTGCGTCCACTCTGAGTGGCTGCCGCCACATAATGGCAGTCTTCCATCGGCCTACAGACTAGTGGAGCAACTCTGATAGCGCTGAATCCCGAGCCCCTGAGCACCAAATAATTATCTAGGGTCACTCGCGCAGATATGGACCAACGCCCGGGCTTGCACAACGGTGATGCCTCCCAGTGCACTCACCGACACTCAAACCCAAATGTCTACTGGGATAAGTATTTTACTTGTATGTTCATATTTATTGCCGCTCGGCCCTAATAAATTCTTGGTTCCTCACAGCATTGGGTAGAGAGCTTGGTCATGTGCCAAAGGCTCATATTTTTGGAGTAAGAAGTTAAACAGTTGCGCGCCTCGAGCGGTCGAGAAGCGGCTTCTCAGGCGTAGCTAGAGCAAATAAGCGCTGAGATGACTCAATTAAGAGCCGATCTGAGTAAAAGCTCCGAGCAGTTGGAGATGGAGAAGAGAAAAGGTGTTGAGCAGGCTACACAATTAGCTCAGCTTAATAAACAGGCCAGCTCCTTCGAGTCCAAGCTCAACTTGGCCAACACCAGGAAGCTCTAGGCCATTAAAGACTTGGAGATCAAAAATAAGGAGTTTCAGGTATTGACTCAAAACTTGAAGGATGTGGAGGCCTTGCTAAATGCCGAGCGGGAGAGTCGGTCAGCCAAACGCTCCGCCACGAAGACTCAGCTCGACACCAAAGATGAAGAGCTGGACAAGTTGAAGTAGAGCTGGAAGCCTCCCAAGTGGCCCTTGCAACATACCAGGAAGTCGAGTCTTGTAGATTCGAGCTCATAAAGTGGGCCTACATCCGCTCGGACGTCTTTAATGACAAGTTTGTCGATCAGGCACTCTGCTTATTCAACCTTGTCATCGACGGTACACTCGATCAACTGAAGGAGGGCGGCTACATTCCGACCGCTCTGACAAATAAGGTCATCAGCTAGGATAAGCTATCCAAGTCACTGCCCGATGATGTCTTGGATTATCTTGAGTGTGTTGGACCCCGTGGTTGTTTTGATGTAATCAACCAAGTTAGGTTAGATCCTATTTGTTATTTAATCCCTGTGTCTAAGTGTGCAGGAACTTAGGAGCGCAGGAAGTTGAGCGGAAGATGCAGCTAGCGAGAAGGACGACACGGGAAGGGAGCCGACGGGCTCGGTATGTCCGAAGGATGAAAGAGCTGCTGAAGAGTACTCCGGTGGATGAGAAGAACGTGCATGATGTTCGAAGGATGAGAAGCTGGGATGGAATCTTTCTCGAGGAGAAGGCCGAAAATTAGGTTCGGGTGAACCCTATTTTGGTTGGCCGAAATCACCCAAGCGATCGGAGTTTCGGAAGAAGAAAGGAAGATGAAGAGAAGCTGAAGAAGCCCTTGGAGGCGCCCTCAACAGTATTGAGGGTGCCCTCAATAGTGTTGGAGGTGCCCTCAACAGTGTTGGAGGCGCCCTCAACATTGAAGGCACCCTTAATGTCATTGAAGGCTCCTTCGACCTAGTCTACTTGACTGTTTAGACTTTAGATAAAGTTTTATCCGAAGCCTTGGATGGAGGCACCCTCAACCCCTTTGGAGGCACCCTCAAGACTCGAGATAGAGTTTCCAGGAGCTATATAAAGGTTCCTGGACCTAGGAATTATTCATTCAACTCAGTATTCAATTCCTAGCAACTTGTAAGAGCTTTTAGTGTGTAAAAGGCTTCTTCGCCTTCAGAGAAGGAGACTTTCTTAGTGTGTCTGTTCAACCGCCTTGGATTAACAACCTTCTTGGTTGTAACCAAGTCAACTCGCTGAGTCTTCCTGCTTTTCTTTATTTTTATTTTATTATTATTATTGTTGGTATTATTCTTGAGTTGAAATAATGAGGAGGGGTTTGTTTTATTTACAGGTAATTCACCCCTCTCCTCTTGCTGGCCCTACTGCACCAACAAGTGGTATCAGAGCAAGACCGCCTCAGAAGGACTAATCGCCAACTGAAGCAACAAAGATCAAGATAATGGTTGGAACAAGTATTCATCCCCCAAAATTCGACAGAGACTTCGCTACGTGGAGACGACGAATGGAGGTATTTTTAAAAATGGATTTCAATATTCTTATAACTATGAAATATGGTTTTACAACTCCAAAAGACAAAGAAGAATACCAATGAACGAAGAAGGAGCAAGTTGATTTCATGGCCAACAGAAAGGACGAGTTCCATCTGCTCAGCTTGCTGCCACCCCAGGAGGTAAGTCGGATCGGAAACTACGAATCCGCCAAAGATCTCTGGGAAAAATTCCTGGAGCTCCACGAAGACACCTCAGAAGCGAAATTAGCAAGGCACGACATCCTCCGAACTCAGTTGACAAATCTCTGGATGAATAACGGCGAAAAGATAGCACAACTCCAAGTGAGAATTAAGGAGCTGATAACTCAACTGACCAATCTCGGAGAATTGGTAACAAACCGAGATTCTATCTGGTATGCGCTCAACGCCTTCCCAAGAACTCCAGAGTGGGCGCCCTTAGTAGATGCTTACTATATCTCTGAGGACTTTGAGGTAAGTATTTTAGAAAATTTATTTTCTACTTTCAAACTTCATGAGTCTCGAATTGCAGAACCAAAACAAATAGAGAAATCAGATCTCAATATTGTCCTACAAGCCAAGATGGACGATCCTGACTCCGAAGCGTCAATCGATGAAATTGAAGTGGCGCTATTGGTAAGAAAACTAAATAAGTTTATTAAGACTAATAATTTTAGGTCGCAGTCGAGAAAGCATCAATGCAATAGAAGGACGATCCGATGCTACAACTACAATGAAGAAGGGCACATCAAGGATGACTGTCCAAAACTAAAGAAAAGGGACAAGGAGAAGTCTCAAAGGTCGACGTCCTCGAAGCACAAGAGTCTGAAGACTACATGGGATGAATCATCATCCTCTAAATCTGAAGTCGAAGCCTTCTCGGGATTAGCACTGATGGCCAACCATCAATCGGAAGAAGAAACCAGCTCAGAGATGAGCATAGATAAAGGGGGAGGATCATCAGAAGAAGAAAACTACGATGAAGGGGGAGCATCAGAAATAGAGGTATGTAAGGTACGTTCTCTGACTCCCAAGCAGTCCTTTCAGTTTATTAAAGTGCTTACAAAAGATTTAGTTAAATTAGAAAAGGAAAATGATATGTTAAAATTAAACTTAGCAAAGGCATGTCCTCTTGAGATGTACGATAATCTAAAATCAGAAAATGAAAATTTTAAAATTTAAAATTTTGAAAAATTGAAAATTTGAAAAATTGAAAAATAATGCATGCTTAAATAAATTTCCAAAATCAAAACTTAGAATTAATGGAAAGTTGAATTGGTATATTAGAAAACATCAAGGACAACTTAGAAAAGTTCTCAAAAGTTATGTACCCCTAAGTTTTTGATTAATCCGGTAGGAAGGAACCTATACTGGGTTCCAAAAACCTTTCTAGATTAAATTTTTCTAAGTTAGCACTTTCAGCAAGAAAAATTAAATAGTTTTCTTTTGAGACTTTGTCTAAGAAAGTGGTTATTGCTCCAATAACCAAGAAGGTCTAGTACCTCGCCACTGCTTGAAAGCCAAAATATTGAAATAAAATATTTAATTAACTTACTGATAAAGCATGAAACTAGAAATTAGAAAATTCTTTAAACAATTTTTTCAGAAATTTCTCAAAATTTAAAAAAAAAATTGCCTAAGTTAGAATTTTTCTCCTACTTAGAAAATTTCCCTGTTTAAAAATGATTTATTTTAAAACTTGAATACCTTTTACTTAAAATATTTTTACTTGAAAATTATTATCCCATTTTTTTGATGTGATCAAAGAGGGAGAGATAGGTACAAGTTTAGGGGGAGTTTTAAGGAAATTAATATTTTTTAATTTTACTTAGTGTTGCAAATTCTTTTATTGCAACCTTTTTGCTTAAAATGTTAGTTTTAAATTACTTGTCTATTTTTTTCCCTAACTTGAACTTGGATTGATGCACATCAAAAAGAGGGAGATTTGGACCCTGTGGTTGTTTTGATGTGATCAACCAAGTTAGGTTAGGTCCTGTTTGTTATTTGATCCCTGTGTCCAAGTGTGCAGGAACTTAGGAGCGCAGGAAGTCGAGCAGAAGACGCAGCTAGCGAGAAGGACAGCATGGGAAGGGAGCCGACGGGCTCGGTGCATCCGAAGGACGAAAGAGCTACGGAAGAGTACTCTGGTGGATGAGAAGAACGTGCGCGACATTCAAGGGATGAGAAGTTGGGACAGAAGCCTGCATGAGGAGAAGGCTGGAAATTGGGTTTGGGTGAGCCCTATTTCGGTTGGCCGAAATCACCCAAGCGATCGGAGTTTCAGAAAAAGAAAGGAAGATAAAGAGAAGCTAAAGAAGCCCTTGGAGGCGCCCTCAATTGTGTTGAGGATGCCCTCAACATTGAAGGTGCTCTCAATAGTGTTGGAGGTGCCCTCAATGCCATTGAAGGGGTCGTCGACCCAATCTACTTGACCATTTGGACTTTGGATAAAGTTTTATCCGAAGCCTTGGATGGAGGCGCCCTCAAGACTCGAGATAGAGTTTCCAGGAGCTATATAAAGGCCCCTGGACCTAGGAATTATTCATTCAACTCAGTATTCAATTCCTAGCAACTTGTAAGAGCTTTTAGTGTGTAAAAGGCTTCTCCGCCTTCAGAGAAGGAGACTTTCTTAGTGCGCATGTTCAACCGCCTTGGATTAACAACCTTCTTGATTGTAACTAAGTCAACTCGCTGAGTCTTCCTGCTTTTCTTTATTTTTATTTTCTTATTATTATTGTTACTATTACTTTAGAGTTGAAAGTTTTGAGGAGGGTATTTTTATTTTACAGGCAATTCACCCCTCCCTTCTTGCCGGCTCCGCTGCACCAATAGAGTGAGCCTCCTCCCGCATATCCGTCTACTCCATTTGGACTAGTAAAGTTACACCAAGTATTAATGAATGGTCGCCCATTTGGCATACCTTTTTATTTAATATCGATCCTTTGTTTTGCGTCGTTCGACTTTTCCTTTTCATATTTTCCACTTTGTTTCACTGCGCCATCGCTCAAGAGCAAGCAAGTTTGCAAATACAAGCCTTTTTTTGTAGGTCTTGGGTTTATAGCCGTCGCTTGACCGTTGAGTGGCATAGACATGGGTTTAAGGTCGACACTCGACCACTGAGTGGCGTAGATGGGGATTTAAGGTCGCCTCTGGACCGCTGAATGGCATAAACAGGGGTTTAAGGTTGTCGCTCAACCGCTGAATGGCGTAGATAGGGGGTTTAAGGTCGTCGCTCGACCGCTGAATGGCGTAGATAGGGGTTTAAGGTCGTCGCTCGACTGTTGGTGAATATTGGAGTTTAAGGTCACTGCTCGATTGTTAAGTGGTATAGACATGGGTTTAAGGTCATCGCTCGACCGCTGAGTGGCGTAGATAGGGGTTTAAGGTCATCGCTCAACTGTTAAATGGGGTAGACAGGGGTTTAAGGTCTCCACTCGTGTAACGCCCAAAAATTCTCAAAATAATTATTAGAAATATCCTATTATTTTTCTGGAATTTTAGGATATTTTTATGAAATTTTTAGAATAGCGGAAGTAGCAAAAATAAATAGAAAACGAAAACAGCCTACGCGGGAATTGAACCCGAGACCTAGCAAACCCTATGACTTATAGATAGCTTTAGTAAACCAAGTGAACCCAGCAAGGCCGTGCTAAAAGGAAAGGGGAACAATTATATTTATGTTTCAGTTGGGCCGAATTACCCACTAAATATAAATAGGGATTTAAGTGAGGAATTGTTATTTTCTTAAACGAGAAAAAACCTTTCCCTAACCCTAGTCACGCCGCCCTCTCCTTTTCTCCCTCACCTCTCGGCGCCAACCTCAAGAAACCTAGGGTTTCCTTCCCAAGGGCAAGAGGAATACCTTCCGGCGATATCTCGACTACGAGAACGTTCCTCCCCGTGAGAAGAGCACGTGGACGCGAGGAAATCGACGGAGGGATCTTCTCCATCGGAAATCTAGCGATCAGATCGTAAGGAAATCTAGCGCAGGATGTAAGAAACCCCTCACCTGCAGTATAAGTAGCTTCCGTATGAATTTTATGCTTCAGTTTAGTAGTATGTAGACTTTCGGCACAAAGGATGCGAACTAGCGCATACCAAGTGTTCGATTAAATTATTAGCACAGTTAAAATGCAACTTAGGCATTTTATTAGCTTAGATAAATGCAATAGAAGCATTCTTACAGCTTGTTTAGTCTTGCTACAGCTCTTATGGGACTAGATGTCCAATGGGTGGGCTCCCACAGTCGCCTCTAGGTTCAGACAACCTAACTCTAGGTTCAGATAACCTAGAAAGAGCAAGACAAGCAATAATTAGCTATGTTCAGTATTTTACTTTCTCAGTGGCACTGTACTGGATTAGATATCCATTGGGTTGGGCTCCCACAGTCATCCCTAGGTTCAGATAACCTAGTAACCCTACTAAATTCGGGACTTGCAAACCTGGGTCTAGTTAGGGATGCGCGCATAGCAAGTACAGTTGCCGGGCCCAAACAGCAACATGATTATTATTTTGATCTACCTATATATATGGTTTTCGAACTCTCACAAATAGTTATGTGAATTCAGTATAGCTTTAGCATTAGTTAGAATTAGCTCAGCTCAGTTTTTGTATCAGTTTAGTTCCTGTGATACTATATGATAGTTTATGTTAACACTTGTTGCCATGACTAGTTTGTTTGTATGTCATGCCATGTTTCTACCTGTTCAGCATATATTTCAAATAACATGTTTTAAAAACATAAACTGCATCGTATGCATGTTTTAGTGAGGTAGATGGTTTCTTACTAAGCTCTCAAGCTTACAGATACTCTTTTCCTTATACTGCAGATAAAGGTAAAGGAAAAATGGACTAGCGGAGGTTGGAGGTCAATGCAATGATGAAGATGTGTGTGGATGGAACCTGGAATAAAGACCTTGGGGAAGCTAGAAATAAGTCTGAAACCTTAGCATTTTATTAAGTTGTTACTTTCCTTATTTCAGTTATTTTAATGTTTGAATCATGAAAGGCTTGGTTAGATTGTTAGTGCTCATGCTTAGAATGTCAGTTAATCGTTATTAGCATGTTTATAACCATGTTAGAACTTGTATATGTGAATTTGGCACGAAATAGTGCTGAAATCAGACTTTTGGCACGAAATCAGAAACCCCAATCGATCGGTCGATCGATTGGAGGCTTCTCAATCGATCAGCCGATCGATTGAGAAGCTCGTACCACGAACAGAAAGCTTCTGGATCAATCAGCCGATCGATCCGGATGCAGTCCGTCGCGAACAGAAGGCTCTGGGAGCGATCGCGGGATCGATCGGGGGAATTAGCCTCGCGAACAGAGAGCTCCCGAATCGATTCTTGGATCGATTGATTAGCCTGGATCGATCAGCCGATCGATCCAGAATATTGCCCCGAGCACAGTAGCGTGCTGAATCGATCACTGGATCGATCCAACCCAAGTTCCGCATACAGTAGCATGCTGGATCGATCACCGGATCGATTCGACCATTCCAATCGATCGGTGGATCGATTGGGAGGTTTGATAATGGTTGGAAAAGGTTTAATTCAGTTCCTTGACCCTAGGGGATGTAGCATATGCTAGGTATACTTTAGATTACACCCCTTAGCACATATGGAATAAAGAAATGACAATAGTTTAGCAAAATTTATTTAGTACAGCTTCCGCACCTAGATTTAATGATGGTCAGGGAATAGTTTAGCACAGCATAATGTGATGGTCCGGCCTTATAGCTTAGTTAGTAGAAGGCGGGTCGTTACAGAGTGGTATCAGAGCAAAATTTCATACTTCCTTCACACACATCAGCATTGAACCTGCAGCTTCCAAGTAAGAATACCTCTCACTTTGTTATGTTTATTGCTTTCCTGTTTGTAGATAACTAAAGTATGCTTATCTGTGATAGTAACTAACATGATAGTATTAGCTATGTAACCATGATGCTTTAGTTATGTATGTCCTCTCTTCCTTTAGAAATGGCAAGAGGCGCCCGACTAGAAGGGCACCGACTCTTGAGCCCGGACGAGGCGGTTCGGTGCCTCCCGGACCTTACATTAGTGGCTCGATTGCGGCGGCTAACGACGAGAGATAGCCACCTTAAATGCTAATCAGGAGAATACTCCCACAGTCACCCCGGAACCAAACCTAGCAACGCCAGATGGTCTTAGAGGTTCCACCGATCCGACCTCTGACACAGTGGCCCAGGCGGGAAGAGAAGCCTATCCGATCCGGTGGTAGAGAGTCAAGCACGAGAACTTCTCCGGCCGGTGAACCATGGGATGCTCAAGCCTGGTTCAAGACAGCATGGAGCTTCTGGACGGCCAGAGCATGAAAAGGTGAAGTGTGCCTCCTTATGCAGGAGATGCACGTATGTGGTGGGAGAGAATTAGGGCGAAGCGCCCAGAACCGGATGACGTGGGCCGACTTGAGAAAGAATCTTTGAGTAGTTCTTTCACATGCGGGTCACAACCCGCCACTATGACGAGTTCACGGAGTTTCGTCAGGGCAATCTATCAGTTGAGGAAGCCGTGAAGAAATTCAACAGATTGGCTCGTCATGCCTGAACTAGTCGAAAAAGAACGAGTCGGTTGATGCTCAAGATCTTTGGGGAAATAGCAATGAACGTGGTGGCGGCGTTCATGGGCAAAACCACGAAGAACTAGTCGGTGCTCTAACCACCGAGCACTACGAATAATATCAAGCGTGAGCAAGTCCTCTCGAGTCAAAGGGCAAGGAGGCTCGGTACTCGAAACAACAGGACCACTCTAGCGGAAGGAACTCCATCAACAAGCGCAAACCAGGGAGTTACCCAAAAGGAGGACCAGCTAGCAAACAGCCTAGTTATCCCAAATGTGCTACTTGTGGGAAATTTCACCAAGGAATTTGTCGCAAGGGCACACGAGGATGCTTTGAATGTGGACAGGAAGGGCATATGGCTAAGCAGTGCCCAAACAAGATTAGTCTTCCTCAACCCCAGCCGATTCAGTACGGAGGCCAGCCAGCTCAGTTACATCAGATGCAGGCCGCTTTAGATGGTCCACATATCAGCCAGGGCAGACTAGAAGCTCCTCCAGCTACGACCAATGCGAGGATCTACGCACTCACCAGAGAGGACGTAGCAAATGCCTCGACAGTTGTTACAGGTCAGATCATTATTTTATATCAAAGTACAACTGTCTTGTTCGATACTGGGGCAACCCATTCCTAAATATCCAAGATGTTTTCCGAAAAGTTAGGGATACCCTCAGAGGGACTCAGTAGTCAGTTTCTGATGACACTACCTTCGGGAGAAATTATGACATTCACGCACTGGCTCAGAGCAGTGCCAGTCATTATAGCAGACAGAGAACTCTTTTGTGATCTGATAGTACTAGATATAATGGATTACGATGTCATTTTTGGGATGGATTTCCTGATCAGATACAGTGCCTCTATAGAGTGCCGTAAACAGAAAGTTGTATTCCAACCTGAAGCAGAAGTGCAGTTTGAATACGTCGGAGAACCAAAGAGAAAAGTCAAGAAGTTTCTCTCAGCTATGAAAGCACAGAGATTAATGGATTCAGGATGTACGGGATTTTTAGCACACGTAGTCAGTACCAGTCAGGACAAGGACCAACAGCTAGCAGAGGTCTGAGTTGTATGTGACTACCCAGCAGTCTTCCCTGAAGAGTTACCAGGCCTAGCACCAGACAGGGAGATTGAATTCAAGATAGAACTCATTCCCGGTACAAATCCTATCTCCAAAGCACCCTACCGCATGGCTCCAGCAGAACTGAAGGAACTCCAGGCTTGACAAAGGCTTCATACGCCCTAGTCACTCACCATGGGGAGCGCCTGTATTGTTCGTGAAGAAGAAGGATGGGAGCATGCGCCTGTGTATAGATTACCGGGCACTGAATCAAGTCACAATCAAGAACAGGTATCCTCTTCCCAGAATTGATGACCTGTTTGATCAGCTAAAGGGAGCAGCAGTGTTTTCAAAAATAGACCTCAGATCAGGTTATCATCAGGTGAAAGTTAAAGAAGGGGATATACCCAAGACAGCATTCAGGACTAGATACGGACACTACGAGTTCGTAGTCATGCCCTTTGGCGTGACAAATGCTCCAGCTACTTTCATGGACCTCATGAACAGGATATTCAGAAAATACTTAGATAAGTTTGTTATCGTATTCATCGATGACATCCTTATCTATTCAGGAACTCAGGAAGAACACGTCGAGCACCTGAGAATAGTATTGCAGACCCTTCAGCAGAACCAGCTGTACACCAAGTTCACGAAATGTGAATTTTGGTTAGATCAGGTTCCTTCCTGGGTCACATCATCTCAAAGGATGGTATCATGGTAGACCCCAGTAAGATAGAAGCTGTGAGTAGTTGGAAAAGACCCAAGAACGTTGGTGAGATCAGAAGCTTTCTGGGATTAGCAGGTTATTACAGAAAGTTCGTAGAGGACTTCTCCAAGATAGCCTCCCCACTGACAGCTCTTACCAGAAAGAACAAAAAATTCCAGTGGACAGAGGACTGTGAGAACAGTTTCAGCGAGCTAAAGAGGAGATTGACCAGTGCACCTATTCTGACAGTACCAGAAAATACAGACAGCTTTGATATTTATAGTGATGCCTCTAAATTGGGACTAGGAGCAGTGCTGATGCAAAATGGCAAGGTGATCGCCTATGCCTCCAGACAACTCAAAGACTATGAGAGGAACTATCCTACTCATGATCTTGAGCTTGCAGCAGTCGTGTTCGCTCTCAAAATTTGGAGACATTACCTGTATGGAGCTCAGTGTAGAGTGTACACAGATCATCAGAGTCTGAAGTATTTCTTCACTCAGAAGGATCTGAATATGCGACAACGCAGATGGCTAGAGCTGGTCAAGGACTATGACATAGACATCCTCTACCACCCAGGAAAAGCAAATAGGGTAGCAGACGCACTTAGCAGAAAGTCCAGTGCTGCCTTATTATCTCTAGCAGCCATGTCACCACCCCTACAGAAGGAGATCACAGATTTAGGTCTCGAACTCATAGTTGGACAGCTCTCTACTATGACATTAGAGTATACCTTGCTTGGTGACATCCAGACAGCTCAAGAGCAGGATCCTGAAATTCAGAAAATCAAGCAAGGATTAGCAGAATCAAAAAGTGGAGAATTCAGAGTGTCCGCTAGTGGGGTGTTGTGTTTTGGTGACAGACTATGTGTTCCAGATCAGGAGGAACTACGAAGAAAGATTTTAGATGAGGCTCACAAGACTCCCTATGCGATGCATCCTGGCTCCACCAAAATGTATCAGGACTTGAAGAAACGTTTTTGGTGGCCTGGGATAAAGAGAGACATCGCTCGACATGTCAGCACCTGCCTAACCTGTCAGAGGATTAAGGCAAAACATCAGAGAGCAGGAGGAGTTTTACAGCCCATTCAGATTCCAGAATGGAAGTGAGAAGATATTTCTATGGATTTCATAGTGGGATTACCCAGAACCACGAATGGTTTTGATACCATCTGGGTAATAGTCGACAGATTGACTAAATCAGCCCACTTCTTAGCTATCAGGATATCCTACTCCATGGAACAGCTAGCTCAGTTGTATCTCAAGGAGATCGTCAGACTACATGGAGTCCCACGGACCATTATTTCAGACAGAGACAGTCGATTCACATCACACTTCTGGGAGTGTGTACAGTCAGCTTTGGGCACTAAGTTGAAATTTAGCACAGCTTTTCATCCTCAGACAGATGGCCAGACGGAGCGAGTAAATCAAGTACTCGAAGATATGCTCCGAGCATGTGCCCTGGATTTCAAAGGAAGTTGGTGCAAATATCTGAGCTTAGCAGAATTTGCATACAACAACAGCTATCAGGCCACTATTGGCATGGCACCTTACGAGGCTCTCTATGGGCGGAGGTGTAGATCTCCAATCTGCTGGTATGAGAACTAGAACTCCAGACAGATCTAGTAGCAGATACCACAGCAGCTATACAGCAGATCCGCCAGAGGATAGAGACAGCTCAGAGCTGCCAGAAAAGCTATGCTGATACACGGCGCAGACCTTTAGAGTTTTCAGTTGGGGATTCAGTGTTCCTCAAAGTAGCTCCCATGAAGGGAGTAATGCGTTTTGGGAAGAAGGGCAAGCTAAGTCCCAGATATGTGGGACCATACCTTATCAGCAGAAGAGTTGGCAAGGTAGCATATGAGCTAGAGCTACCACAGGAGATGTCAGCCATCCATAATGTATTTCATGTCTCTATGCTGAAGAAGCATATCCCAGATGCCACCCAGGTGATTGAGCCTCAGTCGGTACCAGTCCGCGAAGACCTCAGCTATGATAGTCGGCCTATTCAGATAATAGACCGAGCAGTTAAGAAATTACGGAACAAGGAGGTACCATTAGTAAAAGTCATTTGGCAAAATCACTCAGCAGAAGAGGCAACTTGGGAGACAGAAGCTAGTATGAGGCAGAAGTACCCAGAGTTATTCTAAGTTCGAGAATGAACTTTTTATAAGGTATGGGGGATTGTAACGCCCAAAAATTCTCAAAATAATTATTACAAATATCCTAGTATTTTTCTGGAATTTTAGGATATTTTTATGAAATTTTTAGAATAGCGGAAGTAGCAAAAATAAATAGAAAACGAAAACAGCCTACGCGGGAATTGAACCCGAGACCTAGCGAACCCTATGACTTATAGATAGCTTTAGTAAACCAAGTGAACCCAGCAGGGTCGTGCTGAAAGGAAAGGGGAACAATTATATTTATGTTTCAGTTGGGCCGAATTACCCACTAAATATAAATAGGGATTTAAGTGAGGAATTGTTATTTTCTTAAACGAGAAAAAATCTTTCCCTCACCCTAGTCACGCCGCCCTCTCCTTTTCTCCCTCACCTCTCGGAGCCAACCTCAAGAAACCTAGGATTTCCATCCCAAGGGCAAGAGGAATACCTTCCGGCGATATCTCGGCTACGAGAACGTTCCTCCCCGCGAGAAGAGCACGTGGACGCGAGGAAATCGACGGAGGGATCTTTTCCATCGGAAATCTAGCTATCAGATCGTAAGTGTTAGAATGTATACTAAAAGCCTAGCTTTTGGTATAAAACATTTATCTAGAAATAAGAATCACATTGGTCAAATGTCTACATTTGTGATAAATGTAGTTGTTCAATTAATTTATATTGTAGATAACATGGTGTGTGGTGTCACACACAGAAGATCATGTTATCAGTACCTTATAAATTATAAACAGTAGCTCACGATCATGATGGAAAGGAACAAACCATTGAAAGGTCGTAGTGTAATTAGGTGTTAGTTTATCTTAACTATATAATTACACTAGTACACTAAGAGTGTATTGAGTAGGACCATTAGAGGTCGTTTCTTTTATACTGACTTTATAAAGGAACAAAGACCTCAGTTATTATGGAAGTGTGTGCTCTTAATCCTAATATAATAACAAGCACATATATTTGATATTTATTTCTTTAATTTATCAATGGGTGAGATTTAGTTCGATGAATCAATAAGCCCGATAAGTTGGGAAATGATATCACTTATAGTGTGTGTTGTTGATTATAGAAGGAAACTGTGTCCTAGTAATCTAGGTTGAGAATGTCCCCAAGAGGAGCTCATAAGGATTGTCATGTTAAACCCTGCAGGTGGACTTAGTCCGACATGATGATGAAGTTGAGTGGTACTACTCTTGGAGCTAGATATTAATTAAGTGAGTTGTCAGTAACTTACTTAATTAGTGGACATTTGTTATCTTAAACACAGGGAGACAAACATACTCATAATAAGAAGGAGCCCAAAATGTAATTTGGGATTGGTGCGGTAGTTCAATAATAGTTCTCTAGTGGAATGAATTATTATTGATAAAATTAAGTTGTGTGTTCGGGGCGAGCACGGGATGCTTAATTTTATCGAGAGACCGAAATCAATTCCTCCTCTCGGTCCCTATCGTAGCCTCTAGTATATAGAGATTTATACCCACCGCATACCCACCTTTTTACCCATCCAATGGGGCCGGCCAAGCTAGCTTGGAACCCAAGCTAGGGCCGGCCAAGACCAAGTGGATGAGCCATGTAGGTGGCCGGCCAAAGCTTGGGTCCCAAGCTTAGGTGGCCGGCCACTACAATATTAAAAGGGTTTTTTATTAAAATTATTTCTTATGTGGATATCATGATTTAAAAGAGAGTTTAAAAATTAAAATTTCCTTTTATAGCTTTCTACAAAAGATTAAGAGAAGAAATTAATCTCTTATTTGTAGATTAAAAGGATGATTTTAATTTTTATTAAAAACTTTTCTTATTTGTAAATCATCCACATGTTTAAAAGAGAGTTTAAAAATTTGAAATCTTTCCTTATTTGTTGATTAAAAGGTGGATTTTAAATTTTAAGAAATCTTTCCTTTTTAAACATGTTCATTATTTAAAAGAGAGTTTAAAAATTAAATATTCTCTTTTATAAGTTTCTACAAAAGATTAAGAAAAGATTTGATATCTTTCCTTATTTGTAGATTGAAAGAGATTTTAATTTTTAGAGATAACTTTCTTTTTATCCACATGTTTAAAAGAAAGATTTTAATTTATAAAATTTCTTTTTTTTTAACCACCATGAAGGGAAAAATTATTTGAGAAATTTTTATAAATTTCCGGAAGCAAATTATGAAGTTTTAATTCTTGTGTGAATTAAAATTTCCTTGATTAAGGGATTAAAGGTGACCGGCCATTATCATGATGAAAAGAAAATTATGTTTAATTAAATAAATTTTCCTTTTCAATGGCAAAAGAATTAAGGAAGTTTTTATTAAATTTTCCTTATTTGCCAAAGACCAAGGATTATAAAAGAGGGGGTAGAGGAGGCTTCATAAAGAAGAACTCTATTATTTTTCTCCCTCTTTTCTTCCTTGGGTGTGGCCGGCCCTTTCTTTCCTCTCCTCTCCTTTGTGTGGCCGAAACCTTCTCATGGTGGAGATAGCTTTGGTGGCCGAAACTAAGGAGGAGAAGAAGGAGAGAAAAGAAGCCTCTTTTCTAGCATCCCTTGGAGCATGGTGGTGGTGGCCGAACCTCTTCATCCTAGGAGAAGTTTTGATGGCCGAAACTTGTAAGGAAGAAGAAGGTGCTTGGTGGTTCTCATCTCGGAAGATCGTTGCCCACACAACGTCCGAGATTAGAAGAGGAATACGGTAGAAGATCAAGAGGTCTTTCTAAAAGGTATAATTAGTATTTTTCCTTTCCGCATCATACTAGTTATTTTTGGAAATAATACCAAATACAAGAGGCATGCGATTCTAGTATTTCAAATTTGTTTTCGATGTTGTGTTCTTTGTTTTTTTTTTCTTTTCCTCATGATTTGATTGTTCCTTTCGGTTAACCTAAAGTTATTTTAGGAAATTAAATATTAGCTTTCCTTAAAAGGTTTTGTCTAGTCGGTGGTGGTTGCTCCCATATCCAAGAAGGCCATGTGCCTCGCCACGTCAGTACTAGGAACCAATTATGGAAATTAATATTTAATGGAATTAATAACTTAGGTGATTTGGATCGAACGTGTTAAGTGTTGGGATCCTTCGTACGGCTAGAGAGGGGGGTGTGAATAGCCGACCCCAATCTTTCTCGTTTCTTCCTACGATTAAGTTAGCGCAGCGGAAATACAAAGTAGAAAGAAAACAGGAGAAGAAAGACAAACCATATAACGAGGTTCGGAGATGAACTCCTACTCCTCGGCGTGTCCGTAAGGTGGACGAAGCCTACCAATCCGTCGGTGGATGAGTCCCCGGAAACCCGGCTAATAGATACTCCTTGTGGGTGGAGAAACCTCACCACAATCTTTGCAACAGCAATAGGAGTACAAATAGGAACAAGAAAACAAGAACAGAAATGTAAACAACACTTGCTTGCCTTCTTGAAGTCAGCAGGAACCCTGGTGAAGCAGCAGCTTCTCGGATCCAAGCCTAGCTAGAAAACCAGCAACAGGAAGAAGCTTCACGCGAAGCTTTAGCACCCAACGAGCTCAACAAAGCTCAAGAAGAAGAAGCTTCAGACGTAAGAGTACTTCCGGAAGAAGAAGAAGACCAGAGAATCCTCCCTTTATACCGAAGAAGAAAGCAATGAAGAAACTGGCCGCAACGGCGAGAACTCTGATCGGTCTGCCAACATCGTGGACCGATCAGAGGAGATCACGGCAGACCGATCCCTTCCTTTCCCTTCTCGTGATGCTCGTCTCCGATCGGTCTATGGACCGATCACGCCTCTTTACTCGATCGGTCACCGGACCGATCAAGAATCAACAGAGCTTCGATCGGGTCACGGACCGATCGATAACTATCGATAACATCTTGATCGATCGCGATCGGTCACCGCATCGATCGATGAGCTATCATTGGATCGGTGCGATCCAAACTTCTCACCCTAAACCTAAGGCTTCCACACCAACATCCGGTCAACCTTGACTGTTGGTACATCATGCCTAGCATCGGTCACTCCCTTGACCTGCTAGCACTCCCCGCTAAGTGTCCGGCCAATCCTTTGACCCACTTAGACTTTTTCACACCAGATGTCCGATCATCCCGATCCATCTGGATTTTCCTCTTCGTGCCAAGTATCCGATCACTCCCTTGACCTACTTGGACTTTTCAACACCAGTCCGATCATCCCCGATCCATCTGGATTTTCCTTGCCGGCTTCACTCACCAGACTTTCCACCGGCTTCACTCACCGTGATTTCCACACCTAACATCCCGCTAGGACTTTCTCCGCTTCACTCACGGACTTTCCAACCGCCTAACATCCCAGTTAGGGCTTTCCCATTGCCTAACATCCCAGTTAGGACTTTTCCTCGTGCCAAGCTCCCTGCTTGGACTTCTCCGTGCCAAGTCTCCATACTTGGACTTTTCCAGTGCCAAGTCTCCATACTTGGACTTTTCGCGTGCCAAGCTCCCTGCTTGGACTTTTCCGTTACCAAGTCTCCACACTTGGACTTTTCAGGTCAACCAGGTCAACCTTGACCTAAGGTTGCACCTACAATCTCCCAAACATCTATTCTTGTCCCATATCAAGAATACAACTCTTCCACGAGTGTCAAACATCAACATGCAACTCAACTAGGTCAACCTTGACCTAAGGTTGCACCGACAATCTTCCCCAGTCAAACATCAAAATACAACTCGAGTCAAGTTACCTCGAGTTGGGTCAACCAGGTCAACCTTGACCTAAGGTTGCACCAACATTAAGTTCCGCAGGAGATCCAAGTCAAAACCTAAAAGAACAAATAGATTAAACTTTGGATCAAACGTGTTAAGTTCCGCAGGCGATCCAAGTTTAATTTAAAAGAACACATAGTAGCTAGGAAAAGGTTCAGACTTTTGTACAAAATTTTTGTACAGTGGAACCATTAGGTTTTCCGAGTAGCAACCAACAATTGGTATCAGAGATAGGGTTTTGCCTCTGTGTATTTGGTATTAGTTTAATTATGCACATGTCATACATAATTTAGGCAGGTTAATAGTAGGATGTGCTAACTTTGTGGATGCAGGATCCAACTATTATGGCTTATAGTTATTATGTGTGTGATTGGACCCTTGGACATGTCAAGGGCATTTTATTGTGTGTGCATGATTGTATTATAAAATACAGCAGGAGCTGTATTTAGCTTTATTAGGATTTTATTTTTTGATCTAGTTACATGTACATTCCTTTTATGGAATATAGGTTCGATGGATGTAAATTTTATTTTATGTTCGATCTAGTTTACATGTACATTCCTTCTAGGAATATAGGATCAAAATGTAAAATTCTATTTATGTCGCGGATCGAATCTTGCAAAGCGTGGAACCTTCTAAGGACCAGAGGCGCAGTGGAACTAGGAGCAAGATGGATGCGACAGCTAGACCCGGTGGCAAATATGGCAGCAGCTTGGGATGACAACACACGGAGGACAACTAGAGATAAAAGCCATAATAGTTGAAAATTAGATTTTCTATTTATTGCTTTTATATTGTGTTGTGTGTGCATGTTAGTTTACATATTTAGTAGGCTAGCATAGTTAAAATTCCTCATTTATAAATAACTAAGTGGGAGAGGAATTTTTAAGTAAATCCCATGGTCTCCATTACTGGTTTGTAAGTGATGCAAACAAGCTTGCGCGTTGGCTCTGAGTGCCTTCCTCCATAACGGATGAGCTTTTTTGTGGATAGACTTCCATTTTTGGATGACTATAGGAAGTTAATTAAGAGCGTGTGATCTTCCCCAACGGAAGGGGCATAATCTTATTAATGGACTTAGTGTCAAGAAATGGTATACACTTAGACACATCTAATAGTATCCTCCCCATCGGAGTCACTGCTATTATTTGTGTGACCAAATGATACCAACTATTAATTTTATTTGTCAAAAAGTTAGGTTGACAAGATAATAAAATTAATGGGTTAAAACCCTCCTTTTACAAATGTTGAATTTGTATACGTCCACACTAACGTGGCATGCAAAATTCACGGTGTTTGAGGTGTTGGTGAATTTAAATAATATTGTTTGAGGAATCAATGTTATTTTAAATTCAAAAAGTTTTGACCAAATATTTGATCAAAGACAGATCAACTATTAATTTTATTCATAAAGTAAAGTTGACGAGATAATAAAATTAATGAATAAAATCTCCTCTTCGATTTTGTATACGTTCACACTATCGTGGCATACAAAATTCATGGGGATTTTTAGGAGTTGATCTTGACCAAATATTTTTGTGATTCTTAGGATTTAAAATGTTTGTCAATCCCCTAGTAGTCATACTATAGAAAAGACTTAGTAGTCCCAATTGTAATGATTGGAAATAGGACTTGGACATTAAGGTAGACTGTCTTCTTAGAATTAAGAACAATATAGGTGTATTTAATTCATTAGTTGAAACATGTTTAGTGGTGTTATCTACCAGAACCTGGAGTGTAGATACAGATGTCATTAATCATGTCTTACTACATTCTCTAAGGGCGACCGTTAACTAAATGAATATTAAAACACCGTCCACATGGGCACTACTATAAAAATGGTAGCTGTTGCAGTGGGAGATGTTTATCTTTTGATAAGAATAAAATATGGATTTTTGAGTAATTGTCTTTACGCACCAAGTTTAGAAAGAACTAGTTTTCAGTTTCTAAACTATTCAAAGAACTTGATATTCTGTCTCTTTTAATAACAAAGTTGTTATTAAGAAAAAGAGGGAAGTTATCTGTTCTGGTACGTTGGTTGGTAATTTATAAATCCAATAACTCTCATGATGCAACAAATGGAAATTAGTAACACATCTTCTAACTTTAAGAGAAAGTAACCTTCGGAAATGAACCAATTATATCTTTGGCATCTAAGGCTAGGTTATATTAACTTGAGTATGATTCATTGGTAGCTGATGAACTTTTGGGTTCATTAGTAGTGGAAATCTTTCCAACCTGCGAGTCTTACTTGGAAGGAAAAATAACCAAGAAGCTTTTAAGTCTAAGGGGTATGGAGTCAAAGATATGTTGAAATTGGTTCATTCTGATTTGTGTGATCCTATGACTATCCAGACAAGAGGTAGTATTGAATATTTCGTCTATTTTATAGACAACTATTCAAGATACAAATAAATTTACTTAATGTACCGCAAGACCAAGTACTTTGATTAGTTCAAAGAGTACAAGGCTGATGCGGAGAAATGTTAAAGTAAAAGTCACTATGGTAAGATCGTAGTGGCAAGTACCTCTTGGGAGAATTTAGGAGTCACTTATCAAAAGTAGGGATTCAATCCCAACTAACTGCACCTGGTACACCCCAACAGAATGGTGTAGAAAAAGGAAGGTATAGGACTCTTATGGAAATAAGTAGATTGATGAGTTATTTAGAATATTACCAAAATCATTTTAAGGATATACTGAAACGAAAATTATAATACTACTTCAAGATGAACTCTCTACTAGTTTGAATAGGTGTAAGCCTATTTCGAAGCATATTCGGATTCGGGTAGTCCAGCACATATGCAGAAGAGAGACAATGATAAGTTGGATAGGAATTCACTTGTTTGTGGGTTATCCTAGAGAAATGAAAATAGGTTTATAGTCTTAAAAATCAGAAGGTCATTGTTAGCATCAATGACCGATTTTTAGAAAAGAACTATGTAATAAACCATGTGCCCATAAGAAAATTTGTTCTTAAGGAAATAATAAAAGACATGTCTAATCTAGTACCAACTGTACAAGATGAGATACCACAAGGAAACTGCAACACGTATCACAAATGATACACAATTGCAGAAAGTGCCTCGTCGTAGTGGGAGGGTTGTTAGGCAACCTAAAAAGATTCATGTTTTGGGAGAGTTTTTGGACTCGATCCCAGGAGGACATGAACCTGATCTCCGGACATATGACGAAGCATTCCAAGATAAAGATGCAACATCTTGACAAAGAGTAATGAATAACAGAATTAGAATACATGTATTCTAATAAAATCTGGAAGCTTGTAGAACCACCAAATGGTGTAAAAGCCTTTGGGTATAAAAAGGTCTATAATAGGAAAAGAGGGATAGACAGGAAGATAGAAACTTTCAAAGCAAGGCTTGATGAAAAAGGAAACTTTTTCATTGGTAGTCATGTTTAAGTCTATCTAGATTCTTTTATCTATTTGGCAAGTGGATGTCAAGACAGCATTCCTTAACGGAAGTCTTGAAGAAAGCATCCATATAAAGCAACCAGAAGGGTTCATTGCAAAGAGCTAAGAGCATCTTGTGTGCAAGCTCAATCAGTCTATGGACTGAGACAAAGCTTCAAAGGTCTTGGAAAATCTGGTTTATCAAAGTTATCCAGACCTATATGTTGGATCGAGACGCGCTAGAGGGGGGGTGAATAGCACTCGCGGCTATTTCGTTCGATTCGTAAAACTATCGGAGTAAAATACGCAGCGAAAAATGTAAATAAACACAAACACAGAGACACGGTCGTTTACTTCGTTCGGAGCCTAAGGCGACTCCTACTCGAAGGCCCGCGATCCTTGATCGCTTCCGGTGGGCAACAACTATAAGCTCGATAAAAGATTACAAGTTAAAGTACAATAAACGACAGTAAATAATTATACCAACGACAAAGAAATGAAGATTCGGAGCTCCTGGTCGTCGGGCACAAGTAGCAGCACTTCGGAACGTCGTTTGGAGCAGCACGTAGCACTTGAATCACTTGGAAGAAGTTAATTGAAGCTGCTGGTCGAGACCCCTTATAAAGGGGGTTCAAGGCGCCTTATACTGTTCACCAAGGCGCCTTCAGCCTATCCAAGGCGCCTTCAACCTCCGGTCCAAGGCGCCTTGAACTCCATTCAAGGCGCCTCCAGTCTGCTGCGCTGGCCTTTTCCTGACTCGCACCCGAGGCGCCTCCAAGCTCCATGGAGGCGCCTCGGCACTGTTCATCCGAGGTCTTTTTTGTACTTTGGTCCCTGCAAGATATGTTAATCCCAAAAATACCCTGCAGCACAAAGTTAGCACAAAACAATGATATAACTATTGAAATATTTAACAGTCTCTTGACTGTCCGAGTCTGACTTCAGGTTTCCTACCGGAAACCCTAGGTCGACCCGACGCCTACTGTTCCCTCTACGGGGAACGCGTCCTCACCTACTCCACTCAGGAGATTTACCTGTTGCCAGTACGATCCTCCAGATCGACTGGACTTTTACTCACCGTTCGAACATCCGCTTCACCGGCCAGTTCAGACTTTCACCTGGTTCGCGACACCATGACTTTCCACCTAGGGTTACCACCCCCTAGGACTTTTGCCTGAAGCCATTGACCTGCCAAGACTTTCCGCATAGGGTTACCACCCCCTATGACCTAGGGTTACCACCCCTTAGGGTTTTACCTTTCCTAACCGCAGTTAGGACTTTCCTGAAACACTCAGCAAAAGCTTTCAGATAACAAAGCACCTTAACTTTGAATCCTTTGCCATTATCAAAACTTAGGTTCGATCGTCGGATGCTTCCCGCACCAACAATCTCCCCCTTTTTGATTATGGCAATACGTAATTCAAAGTTAAGAAAAAACAACATATGCATAAAGTTAACCAAGCTTAAATAAACTTCAAATGCAATAACAGTTAAGCTGGAAACTTTTAACTTTGTGATATTAGACTCCCCCTTAATAACAGCCCTCCTTTTATTAAATACTTTGAATTTTCCTTTAACTTTAATTACCTACTATCCCCCTTTTTGATTATGGCAACACGTAATTCAAAGTTAAGAAAAACAACATATGTAATAACTGCATAAAGTTAACCAAGCTTAAATAAACTTCAAATGCAATAACAGTTAAGCTGGAAACTTTTAACTTTGTGATATTAGACTCCCCCTTAATAACAGCCCTCCTTTTATTAAATACTTTGAATTTTCCTTTAACTTTAATTACCTACTCTCCCCCTTTGCCATATATCAAAAACAAACCAGTTTGAAAGTAGATTTGTATTTTTCTGAAGGACCATTTTCAAAGAGGGATAACAATAAATTTTTTTCTTAGATTGCCAAATTTGAAAATACTTAGCTATATATTCAGCTTCGAAATGATTTGTATTGAGAAAATATTTTGCCAAATAGCTAAGTTTAGAGTACAATCTAACTAAGTCTAGTTAAAATAGTCTTAAAATTAACTAAGTTTGAAAATATGAGTATTTGAATTTTCAATAAAAGGATTTGCTTAGAAGTTATAAAATATGAGGTCACTTGAAAACTTTAAAGCGTTATAAAAAGTTGACTAGATTTGAAAATATTTGAATACTTAATTACATGGATAAGTTTTGAAAAACTGTAATTAAGTTTTGAATACGCATTTTGAAGAAACTTTGATATTAAAGAAAAATATTTAGTTTTAGGACACAGGGAGTAGCAGTAGTTTGTTTTCTAGTCCAAGCATGAGTCAAATTAAATTACTTAGTTTAATTTGATTAAGTATCAGAGCCTTAAAATAATCAGGTAAAGTAATTTGATTAGAACCTTAAAGTACAATCATGCTTAAAAAATTGAAACACACTTTTCCCAATTGTCTAACCTTTAGCTACTTGCTGATTGCCTAGAGGGCAGTAGCTTTCACATAGTTAGTCAAATTAAGTCCATTTGGTCCAGTTAGAGTCGACTAGAGCTGGAGAACTTAACTTGATTAATGTTTATTGCATATTTAACGCCCAGACTCATATTGATGCACAGATTTAAGCATTCTTGAGTCCAGGCAATACCCTATGCATCTCACGCCTTTCTAAGTTTTTCAAAACACAAGCAAGGTAGACCTAGGTGTTTGTGAGATGCTCTGGCTTAAAGCTAGAGGAACATGATTTCTAGGGGAAACCTAGGCTAATCCGAATTTTTGAAAATTCTAAGAAATTGGAATTTTGAAATAAGTATTTTCCTAGAAATTTTAAAAGCAAATGATAACAAAAAACATTGTCTATTCTACCCAACACATTCCTATTTGTCTTCTAAGTGAGCTGAACTCAAGTTCAGGTAAGGGTTTTGTGAAGATGTCAGCTAGATTTGATTTTGACTCAACATAGTTGAGTATAATATCACCCTTAGCTACATGATCCCTTACAAAATGGTGCTTCACTTCTATATGTTTAGTCCTTGAGTGATGAATTGGGTTTTTTGTTAAATTTATGGAACTTATATTATCAATTGAGATTTTTGTGTTATGATAGTTCATAAGGTGTTTTCTTGTGAAAGCTGTTGAGTGCATTCACCTAAGGCTATATATTCAGCTTCAGTGGTAGATAAAGCAACACAATGTTGCTTTCTACTTGACCAACTTACTAGGCATTGCCCTAGAAATTGACAACTACCACTTGTGCTTTTTCTGTCTAACTTGCATCCGGCGTAATCCGAGTCAGAATAGCCAAGAAGGTCAAAGGTGCAAGTTCTAGGGTACCAGAGTCCTATATTTAGAGTACCTTTAATGTACCTAAGTATTCTTTTAACATAGGTTAAATGTGACTCTTTTGCACAAGATTGGTCATACCAACCGCAAATAATATGTCGGGTCGGCTTGCAGTTAGGTAAAGCAAGCTTCCTATGGCACTCCTATAGTATTTTGGATCTACTGGTTTTCCTTCAGGGTCAGAGTCTATGTTAATGTTGGTTGCCATTGGAGTATTTATTATTTTTGAATTTTCCATGCAGAATTTTTTAATTAATTCCTTTGCATATTTAGTTTGATAAATGTATATTCCATCTTTAGTTTGTTTTATTTGTAAGCCTAAGAAAAAATTAAGTTCACCAACCATACTCATTTCAAATTCATTTTCCATTAGTCTAATAAATTCTTTTAAAAATTTAGAGTTATTTGATCCAAAAATTATATCATCAACATAGATTTGAGCTATGAAGATGTCTTTTTCTACAGTTTTTACAAATAGAGTTGGATCTATTTGACCTTGGTTGAAACCTTTGGATATTAAGTGATTTGATAATCGTTCATACCATGCCCTAGGGGCTTGTTTAAGTCCGTACAAGGCCTTTTTTAACTTAAATACATGATTAGGATATCCTAAGTCCTCAAATCCTGGGGGTTGGCTTACATATACTTCCTCCTTAATAAATCCATTTAAGAATGCTGACTTGACATCCATTTGGTATAGTTTAAATCCTTTGTTTGCTGCATAGGCTAACAACATTCTAATGGATTCGAGTCTAGCTACTGGGGCATAGGTTTCATCATAGTCCAAACCTTCAACTTGGCTAAATCCTTTAGCTACAAGCCTAGCCTTATTTCTAATTATTTCGCCTTGATCATCTAGCTTGTTTCTAAATACCCATTTTGTATCGATTATTGATTTATTTGAGGGTTTAGATACAAGTTCCCAGACTTGATTTCTCTCAAATTGGGCTAACTCTTCCTGCATAGCTATGATCCAGTCCGGGTCAGGTAGTGCTTCTTCTATTGTTTTTGGTTCGATTTTAGAAATTAGGGCAATCTGATTGTGGATTCTATAGGAGGATCTAGTTCTGACTCCTAGGTTTGGATCACCCAAAATTTGATCAGATGGGTGAGAGGTACTGGCCCTAGTTGGTCTTATAAGTGGGTCAGGGGCTGGTTCCTCTGGTTTATTAAGATTTGGTTGAATTTCATCATCTTCTATATTTCTTGGATCAATATCAACATTCTCATTTATATTTGGTAGATTATTTTCTTCATCAAATATTATATTAGTTGTTTCTTCAACTTTTAGGGTGTTTTGATTGTAGACTCTATAGGCTCGACTGTTTGAGGAGTATCCTAAAAATATTCCTTTGTTAGATTTGGGTGTGAAATTTCTTAAATAATCTTTAGTATTTAAAATATGAACTTTACATCCAAATACTTTTAAATAATTTAAGTTAGGAATTTTATGATAATATAGTTCATAAGGAGTTTTCTTGTGAAATTTGTTGATCAAGATTCTGTTTCGAATATGATTTGCAGTATTTATTGTTTCAGCCCAAAATTGGTGATTTAAATTATATTCATTTAGCATGGTTCTAGCGGCTTCTTGTAGTGTTCTATTTTTACGTTCCACTAGACCATTTTGTTGGGGGGTTCTAGGACATGAAAATTCATGTTGATATCCATTTATTTTAAAAAGTTGGGTAAACCTATGATTTTCAAATTCTCCCCCATGATCACTTCTTATTCGTTTAATTTTCGTGTCTTTTTCATTTTCTACTAATTTGCAAAAAATTACTGAATATTTCATAGGTTTCATCTTTTGTTTTTAGAAATTTTACCCATGTGAACCTAGAGTAGTCATCAATTATCACTAAACAATACTGGTTTTTGTTTAGTGACTTGGCTCCATGTGAATCAAATAGGTCAAGGTGAAGGAGCTCAAGTAAAGTGTTAGTTCTTTCTAGATTGGTTGACTTGTGGGTTGACTTGGTTTGTTTTCCTTGTTGACAAGCATTACAGATTGAGTTTTCAATAAATTTTAATTTGGGCAAACCTCTAACTAGACCATTATGACTCATTTTTGAAATGAGTCTAGTGTGAGTGTGACACAATCTTCTGTGCCACAAATCAGTTTCCTCTTCTTGTGTTAGAAAACACTTTGTTGAGGATGTCGGTAGATTAATTGAATACATATTATTTATCCTAAGTTCTTTAAGTAAGATTTCAGGATTTTCAATGTTTTTAACTAAACACTTGATTTTGTCAAAAGTTACTAAGTATCCGCTATCACACAATTGGCTTATACTTAGTAAATTAAACTTGAAATTTTCAACTAAAAGGACTTTTCGAATAATAAAATCGGAGTTGAGTTCGATATTACCTCTTCCGATTACCTTAAGTTGACCTTCGTTACCGAATGCAACTGATCCTAAGTTCTTGTACGTGAGTTTAGTAAACTTCAATTTATCTCCAGTCATGTGTCTGGAGCAGCCACTATCCAACATCCATTGATCCAATTCCTACATAGGATGTGGTTGAATTGTTTTAATGGATTTCAAGATAGTTAAATTGAAGTAAACTTGTTAGAGATAAATTTTGAAAGATTTTGAAATTAAGTTTTAAAGATTTTTGAAATTAAGTTTTAAAGATTTTGAAATTAATTTTGAATTAACTTGATTTAAGTTAATTTTAGTTTCTTAGTCATCTCACCCGATCTAAATTTTCAATCAGGTAAACCTATAATTGTTGTGAGATGAATTATAATTCAATTTTAAGGTTTGGGTTAACTTTGTGTTAGATTCAGGTTTAGCTTTGGGTTCAACAAGTAAGCATTCTTTGGATAAACTTCTGGGCTATGGTGAGTCACAAGGAACTCATTAAAGTAACCATGCCTTCGAGGTTTTCCAAATAGTCCTACCCATTGAGCTTAGTACTAAACCTTGGTCTAACTAGTTAGGATCCATTTAAGGGTAGCTTCGGTCAGTTCCACTTGGCCAAATGCACCAGGTCGAAGCCATATCTTCCTAGACATGCGATGCCCAAGTTTCCCTAACGTACTATCATCCAAAAACTTTACCGGTACTTTGGTTAAAGTTAAACTCAGCCCTTTTTAAACTATCCTTAATTACCCTGCCGGGTAATCTACTCTTGTTTTACCCATTTCGGGTAAATTAGGTTCAGTTACCCTGTCGGGTAGTTCAGTTGGAGGTGCCAGCTAGTTTGGATCCACCATCTATTTTTGAATTTAGAATTTCGAATTTAGAATTTCGAATTTGGAATTTCGAATTTAAATTAAATTTGAATTTTAATTTTAAATTTTGAATTTTGAATTTTAATTTCAATTTCGAATTTAATTTTGAATTTTGAATTTAATTTTAAATTTTGAATTTAGAATTTTAATTTCAATTTCGAATTTTGAATTTAATTTTAATTTCAATTTCGAATTTTGAATTTAATTTTAAATTTTGAATTTAATTTTAATTTCAATTTCGAATTTAATTTTGAATTTTGAATTTAATTTTAAATTTTGAATTTAGAATTTTAATTTCAATTTCGAATTTTGAATTTAATTTTAATTTCAATTTCGAATTTTGAATTTAATTTTAAATTTTGAATTTAATTTTAATTTCAATTTCGAATTTTGAATTTAATTTTAAATTTTGAATTTAATTTTAATTTCAATTTCGAATTTAATTTTGAATTTTGAATTTTAAATTTTTAGGATTGTTTTTCTTTTTGCTCCCCCTGGATCATGGCCTCGATATGGTCTATCGAGGTAGTATATTTGATCCTTCGGAACCCAGTATTGGCCAAGTCCAACTTGATTGACCAAGTTAGACTTGGAGACCCATGCTTGGACTGATTTAATACTTTGTTTGTTTATTAATGATAAATAAGATCTATATTTACTTTTGTATCCCAGCCCAGTTCTGTTGTAGACGGCTCTTTGTGTCCCAAGAATCAAGTCCAAATTCTTGGAGCCCAAAGTAAACCGTTCTAGGGTATTTTCAAAATCTTTAACCTGATTTGTTAGAGTTGAATTTTCTTCCTCAAGTTTTTGAACTTGAGTTGGAAATTCAGTCTGACTCTGGTCAGGTGAGGGTTTGGTGTCGGCCACTTCTTTAAGGACACTTACTTCCTTTAGAAGTGACTTAATTTTCAGTTTTGACTTAGCTAATTTGCGCAATAAGTAGCTAACTAAAATGTTCAACCGGGAGATACTTACAGCGGGGTCTGGTCCTTCGGAAACGGATACGGATCCGTGGCTTTGCTCGGACTCTGCCTCAGACTCGCTCTCGCATCCATATTCAACGACTTGGTCCCGGGCCATTAATGCGAGTAGACTCGTTTGTTCGAGCTCGTCGTCGTCCTCCTCCGATGAAGATTCGTCCCATGTTGCCTTAAGGACCTTTTTCCTTCTTTGCTTTTTGACCTCCTTCAGGTTAGGGCAGTTGGATTTGATGTGCCCTTTTTGATTACACCCGTAGCATGTAACTTCAAACTTCATCTTTGTATTTTGTGGGCCTTCCTTTGATTTTCCGCCTTCTTTAGATCTCTTTTGTCGAATCCTTTCGCCTTGTAGAGCTTCTTCACGAGGTTTACCATCGGTTGTAATGTCACCTTCTTCATCGCCAGAGTCTGGTTCAGATGTTGGTTCGGTTCTCCGTCGTGGTCTCGGTTCCCGGGTTGTACCTGCAACCAACGCAATACCTTTCTCGGTAGGCTGTGCATTAGTCTGCTCATGAAGTTCAAATTCACTAAAAAGTTCATCTAATTTTAAAGAAGATAAATCCTTGGAAACTTTGTAGGCATCTACCATTGATGCCCACAATGTATTCCTTGGAAACGAGTTTAGGGCATACCTTATTACGTCCCGATTTTCTATCTTCTGGCCAATTCCGTGAAGAGAGTTAAGGATGTCTTGTATTCTCGCGTGAAGAGAACTCACCGTTTCGCCTTCCTGCATTTTTAGATTGTATAATTTATTAAGTAAAAGATCTCTTTTACTTACCTTGGTGTCGTCAGTGCCTTCGTGGAGTTCGATTAGCTTTTCCCAGAGCTCCTTTGCAGAGGAGAACGGGCCGACCCTGTTGAGCTCTTCCTTGGTAAGGCCGCACTGGAGGGTGCAGGTAGCTTTGGCGTCGGCTTCCACCTTTTTTATTAGAGAGGCATCCCACTTCTAGCAGGGAGTCGGTTTGCCGTCGTCATCGGATGGTAGCTGAAGTCCCGTCTTTATGATCATCCACGTTTCGAATTGTATCTTTTAGATACGTTTCCATTCTTCCCTTCCAGTAGCCAAAATCCTCTCCGGAGAATAGCGGGGGACGTACAGTGCTGAAACCCTCTTGTTGGGCCATTTATAATATGTAACAAAAGAAAACAACAGAATATGTTCCAAGACTAAGTCTTGGATTAGTAGTACTGGAATAAAGAGTAATAAAAACGAACTCGAGTGGTGTTGCACCTACTTCGAGCAAATGTCGATTCGAGGGAAACAAAAATTAGAATATAGCTATAAGGCTAAATTCTAATTCGACTCCGAAAAAACTGCGAAAAATTTGTTTTGAAAGGTGGTTGCACCAATTCAAAACGACCCCGCTCGATACCAATTGTTGGATCGAGACGCGCTAGAGGGGGTGAATAGCGCGCATGGCTATTTCGTTCGAATCGGAAAACTATCGGAGTAAAATACGCAGCGAAATAAAATAAACACAAACACAAACACGGTCGTTTACTTCGTTCGGAGCCTTCTCGAAGGCCCGCGATCCTTGATCGCTTCCGGTGGGCAACAACTATAAGCTCGATAAAAGATTACAAGTTGAAGTACAATAAACGACAGTAAATAATTATACCAACGACAAAGAAATGAAGATTCGGAGCTCCTGGTCGTCGGGCACAAGTAGCAGCACTTCGGAACGTCGTTTGGAGCAGCACGTAGCACTTGAATCACTTGGAAGAAGATATTTGAAGCTGTTGGTCGAGATCCCTTATAAAGGGGGTTCAAGGCGCCTTATACTGTTCACCAAGGCGCCTTGAACGAGCCGAGTCACCCGCGTGGATCAGCACGGACCTGGTCGAACTCTATCTGGTTTAAGGCGCCTTCAGCCTATCCAAGGCGCCTTCAACCTCCGGTCCAAGGCGCCTTGAACTCCATTCAAGGCGCCTCCAGTCTGCTGCGCTGGCCTTTTCCTGGCTCGCACCCGAGGCGCCTCCAAGCTCCATGGAGGCGCCTCGGCACTGTTCATCCGAGGTCTTTTTTGTACTTTGGTCCCTGCAAGATATGTTAATCCCAAAAATACCCTGCAGCACAAAGTTAGCACAAAACAATGATATAACTATTGAAATATTTAACAGTCTCTTGACTGTCCGAGTCTGACTTCAGGTTTCCTACCGGAAACCCTAGGTCGACCCGACGCCTACTGTTCCCTCTACTCCACTCAGGAGATTTACCTGTTGCCAGTACGATCCTCCAGATCGACTGGACTTTTGCTCGGCACTCGATGCTTCCGGACTTTCTGCTGAACATCCGCTTCACCGGCCAGTTCAGACTTTCACCTGGTTCGCGACACCAGGACTTTCCACCTAGGGTTACCACCCCTAGGACTTTTGCCTGAAGCCATCGACCTGCCAAGACTTTCCGCATAGGGTTACCACCCCCTATGACCTAGGGTTATCACCCCCTAGGGTTTTACCTTGCCTAACCGCAGTTAGGACTTTCCTGAAACACTCAGCAAAAGCTTTCAGATAACAAAGCACCTTAACTTTGAATCCTTTGCCATTATCAAAACTTAGGTTCGATCGTCGGATGCTTCCCGCACCAACACTATAGATTTATTTAGTAACCGGATAAGTCTTGTGTATACAAAAGGTGTGATGGAAACGTGGTGGTATTTCTTGTACTATACGTAGATTACATTTTTGATAGTTGGAAACAATATCAAGGTGTTATCGGAAGTAAGGGTATGGTTGTCCAAGCAATTCGTTATAAAGGACTTAGGAAAATAAGCACATATTCTTGGGAACAAGGTTCGCAAGAAAAGAATGTTGTGCTTATCTCAAGCTTTATATAACAAGCTCGTTTTATCATGCAAAACTCCAAGAAAGGTTTTCTACCTTTTAAGCATGGAGTGTCTTTATCTAAAGAGATGTCTCCGATGACATCAAAGGAGATTGAGGACATGTAGGCAGTTCTTTATGCTTCGAAAGATAGACAGCCTAATGTATGCTATGCACGAGATCAGAAATCTATTTTGCCAATGGCATAGTTAACAGATATCAAAGTACCCTAGACAAGGACATTGGACTGTAGTAAAGCATATATTAAAGTACCTTAGAGGTACTAGAGATTATATGCTAGCTTACAAGGCAGTTAATTAGGTCCCTGTGGGTTGCACGAATTTTGACTTCCAATCAGATAGGAGCAATAATAAGTCAACCTCGGGGTTTTGTGTTTACTTTAGGAGGAAAAGTCATAACTATGGAAGAGTGATAAGCATAGGTGTTTTTCTGGACTCCACCATAGAAGCTGAGTATATAGCAAGCCTATGAGGTAGCCATAAAAGCTAAATGACTCAATAACCTCAAGATGGACTTAGATATGATTTCTGGTTTGTCCAAAGATTATTACAATTCATTGTAATAATAGTGGTGCAGTAGCAAACTCGAAGAAAACATGAGTCTATAAGGCAAGTAAACACAATAGAGCGCAAGTACTACCCAATACGAGAAATTGTATAACGAGGAGAAGTTGTTGCCGCCTAAATTGCATCAGATGATAACCTAAGGTCCTTAAGGCAAGAGCTTTTTGAAAGGCATGGGAATCAGATGTATGGCAGCAGATATGGCAGCTTAGTCTTTTCGTATAAGTGGGAGATTGTTAGAATGTATACTAAAAGCCTAGCTTTTGGTATAAAATATTTATCTAGAAATAAGAATCACATTGGTCAAATGTCTACATTTGTGATAAATGTAGTTGTTCAATTAATTTATATTGTAGATAACATGGTGTGTGGTGTCACACACAGAAGATCATGTTATCAGTACCTTATAAATTATAAACAGTAGCTCACGATCATGATGGAAAGGAACAAACCATTGAAAGGTCGTAGTGTAATTAGGTGTTAGTTTATCTTAACTATATAATTACTCTAGTACACTAAGAGTGTATTGAGTAGGACCATTAGAGGTTGTTTCTTTTATACTGACTTTATAAAGGAACAAAGACCTCAGTTATTATGAAAGTGTGTGCTCTTAATCCTAATATAATAACAAGCACATATATTTGATATTTATTTCTTTAATTTATCAATGGGTGAGATTTAGTTCGATGAATCAATAAGCCCGATAAGTTGGGAAATGATATCACTTATAGTGTGTGTTGTTGATTATAGAAGGAAACTGTGTCCTAGTAATCTAGGTTGAGAATGTCCCCAAGAGGAGCTCATAAGGATTGTCATGTTAAACCCTGCAGGTGGACTTAGTCCGACATGACGATGAAGTTGAGTGGTACTACTCTTAGAGCTAGATATTAATTAAGTGAGTTGTCAGTAACTTACTTAATTAGTGGACATTTGTTATCTTTAACACAGGGAGACTAACACACTCATAATAAGAAGGAGCCCAAAATGTAATTTGGGATTGGTGCGGTAGTTCAATAATAGTTCTCTAGTGGAATGAATTATTATTGATAAAATTAAGTTGTGTGTTCGGGGCGAGCACGGGATGCTTAATTTTATCGGGAGACCAAAACCAATTCCTCCTCTCGGTCCCTATCGTAGCCTCTAGTATATAGAAATTTATACCCACCGCATACCCACCTTCTTACCCATCCAATGGGGCCGGCCAAGCTAGCTTGGAACCCAAGCTAGGGCCGGCCAAGACCAAGTGGATGAGCCATGTAGGTGGCCGGCCAAAGCTTGGGTCCCAAGCTTAGGTGGCCGGCCACTAGAATATTAAAAGGGTTTTTTATTAAAATTATTTCTTATGTAGATATCATGATTTAAAAGAGAGTTTAAAAATTAAAATTTCCTTTTATAGCTTTCTACAAAAGATTAAGAGAAGAAATTAATCTCTTATTTGTAGATTAAAAGGATGATTTTAATTTTTATTAAAAACTTTTCTTATTTGTAAATCATCCACATGTTTAAAAGAGAGTTTAAAAATTTGAAATCTTTCCTTATTTGTTGATTAAAAGGTGGATTTTAAATTTTAAGAAAACTTTCCTTTTTAAACATGTTCATTATTTAAAAGAGAGTTTAAAAATTAAATATTCTCTTTTATAAGTTTCTACAAAAGATTAAGAAAAGATTTGATATCTTTCCTTATTTGTAGATTGAAAGAGATTTTAATTTTTAGAGATAACTTTCTTTTTATCCACATGTTTAAAAGAAATATTTTAATTTATAAAATTTCTTTTTTTTAACCACCAAGAAGGGAAAAATTATTTGAGAAATTTTTATAAATTTCCGGAAGCAAATTAGGAAGTTTTAATTCTTGTGCGAATTAAAATTTCCTTGATTAAGGGATTAAAGGTGGTCGGCCATTATCATGAAGAAAAGAAAATTATGTTTAATTGAATAAATTTTCCTTTTCAATGGCAAAAGAATTAAGGAAGTCTTTATTAAATTTTCCTTATTTGCCAAAGACCAAGGATTATAAAAGAGGGGGTAGAGGAGGCTTCATAAAGAAGAACTCTATTATTTTTCTCCCTCTTTTCTTCCTTGGGTGTGGCCGGCCCTTTCTTTCCTCTCCTCTCCTTTGTGTGGCCGAAACCTTCTCATGGTGGAGATAGCTTTGGTGGCCGGAACTAAGAAGGAGAAGAAGGAGAGAAAAGAAGCCTCTTTTCTAGCATCCCTTGGAGCATGGTGGTGGTGGCCGAACCTCTTCATCCTAGGAGAAGTTTTGATGGCCGAAACTTGTAAGGAAGAAGAAGGTGCTTGGTGGTTCTCATCTCGGAAGATCGTTGCCCACACAACGTCCGAGATTAGAAGAGGAATACAGTAGAAGATCAAGAGGTCTTTCTAAAAGGTATAATTAGTATTTTTCCTTTCCGCATCATACTAGTTATTTTTGGAAATAATACCAAATACAAGAGGCATGCGATTCTAGTATTTCGAATTTGTTTTCGATGTTGTGTTCTTTGTTTTTTTTTCTTTTCCTTGTGATTTAATTGTTCCTTTCGGTTAACCTAAAGTTATTTTAGGAAATTAAATATTAGCTTTCCTTAAAAGGTTTTGTCTAGTCGGTGGTGGTTGCTCCCATATCCAAGAAGACCATGTGCCTCGCCACGTCAGTACTGGAAACCAATTATGGAAATTAATATTTAATGGAATTAATAACTTAGGTGATTTGGATCGAACGTGTTAAGTTCCGCAGGAGATCCAAGTCAAAACCTAAAAGAACAAATAGATTAAACTTTGGATCAAACGTGTTAAGTTCCGCAGGCGATCCAAGTTTAATTTAAAAGAACACATGGTAGCTAGGAAAAGGTTCAGACCTTTGTACAAAATTTTTGTACAGTGGAACCATTAGGTTTTTCGAGTAGCAACCAACAGTAAGAAAATCTAGCGCAGGATGTAAGAAACCCCTCACCTGCAGTATAAGTAGCTTCCGTATGAATTTTATGCTTCAGTTTAGTAGTATGTAGACTTTCGGCACAAAGGATGCGAACTAGCGCATACCAAGTGTTCGATTTAATTATTAGCACAGTTAAAATGCAACTTAGGCATTTTATTAGCTTAGATAAATGCAATAGAAGCATTCTTACAGCTTATTTAGTCTTGCTACAGCTCTTATGGGACTAGATGTCCAATGGGTGGGCTCCCATAGTCGCCTCTAGGTTCAGACAACCTAGCTCTAGGTTCAGATAACCTAGAAAGAGCAAGACAAGCAATAATTAGCTATGTTCAGTATTTTACTTTCTCAGTGGCACTGTACTGGATTAGATATTCATTGGGTTGGGCTCCCACAGTCGTCCCTAGGTTCAGATAACCTAGTAACCCTACTAAATTCGGGACTTGCAAACCCGGGTCTAGTTAGGGATGCGCGCATAGCAAGTACAGTTGCCGGGCCCAAACAGCAACATGATTATTATTTTGATCTACCTATATATATGGTTTTCGAACTCTCACAAATAGTTATGTAAATTCAGTATAGCTTTAGCATTAGTTAGAATTAGCTCAGCTCAGTTTTTGTATCAGTTTAGTTCCTGTGATACTATATGATAGTTTATGTTAACACTTGTTGCCATGACTAGTTTGTTTGTATGTCATGCCATGTTTCTACCTGTTCAGCATATATTTCAAATAACATGTTTTAAAAACATAAACTGCATCGTATGCATGTTTTAGTGAGGTAGATGGTTTCTTACTAAGCTCTCAAACTTACAGATACTCTTTTCCTTATACTGCAGATAAAGGTAAAGGAAAAATGGACTAGCGGAAGCTGGAGGTCAATGCAATGATGAAGATGTGTGTGGATGGAAACTGGAATAAAGACCTTGGGGAAGCTAGAAATAAGTCTGAAACCTTAGCATTTTATTAAGTTGTTACTTTCCGTATTTCAGTTATTTTAATGTTTGAATCATGAAAGGCTTGGTTAGATTGTTAGTGCTCATGCTTAGAATGTCAGTTAATCGTTATTAGCATGTTTATAACCATGTTAGAACTTGTATATGTGAATTTGGCACGAAATAGTGCTGAAATCAAACTTCTGGCACGAAATCAGAAACCACAATCGATCGATCAATCTATTGGAGGCTTCTCAATCGATCAGCCGATCGATTGAGAAGCTCGTACCGCGAACAGAAAGCTTCTGGATCGATCAGCCGATCGATCCGGATGCAGTCCGTCGCGAACAGAAGGCCCTGGGAGCGATCGCGGGATCGATCGGGGGAATTAGCCTCGCGAACAGAGAGCTCCCGAATCGATTCTTGGATCGATTGATTAGCCTGGATCGATCAGCCGATCGATCCAGAATATTGCCCCGAGCACAGTAGCGTGCTGAATCGATCACTAGATCGATCCAACCCTAGTTCCGCATACAGTAGCATGCTGGATCGATCACCGAATCGATTCGACCATTCCAATCGATCGGTGGATCGATTGAGAGGTCTGATAATGGTTGGAAAAGGTTTAATTCAGTTCCTTGACCCTAGGGGATGTAGCATATGCTAGGTATACTTTAGATTACACCCCTTAGCACATATGGAATAAAGAAATGACAATAGTTTAGCAAAATTTATTTAGTACAGCTTCCGCACCTAGATTTAATGATGGTCAGGGAATAGTTTAGCACAACATAATGTGATGGTCCGGCCTTACAGCTTAGTTAGTAGAAGGCGGGTCGTTACAACTCGACCGCTGAAGGGCGTAGACAGGGGTTTAAGGTCACGTTCGACCATTGAATGGCATAGATAGGGGTTTAAGGTCGCCACTCGATCGTTGGTGAAGACTAAGGTTTAACGTCACCACTCGACCGTTGAATGGCGTAGACATGGATTTATAGTCACTGCTCAACTTTTAACTTGGCCGATCGGCTCAAGAGTCTGAAAAACTTAGCTATTATTCATGTTTATCCTGCATCCAAAACGCATATACATAAGTACATCTATATTTACTCACACACCTCTCACCCGGCTCTGTAGAGTTGGAGATGATTCGCGCTCCATGGCCGCTCGAGCCGTCTTCCATCTCGCCCTCCAATAGTAGGCTCCCGAACGGAATTTCTGCATGATTTTGTAAGGTCCTCCCCATGGTGCCTCTAGCTTGGTGACGTCGCTGACTAGCTTGATTTTCTTCCACACCAGATTGTCGACATGGAAAGACCTCGGGATCACCCTTCGGTTGTAGTTCTGTATCATCCGTTATCGGTATGCCATTAGCCGAATGGTAGCTTTATCCCGCATTTCATCCACCAAGTCAAGCTCCAATAACCTCTGCTCGGCGTTTTCCTCGTCGTAGAGTCGCACTCGGTCGGATTCTACTCCCACTTCCACGAGGGTCACCTCTTCTCCTCCATACACCAACTGGAATGGTGTTGCACCGGTCGCCTATTTTGGAGTTGTGGGAAGTGCCCACAAGACACTCAGGAGCTCGTCAACTCAGCTGCCCCCAGCGTGGTTGAGCTGAGCTGGTAAACTTCTAAGGATCTCTCGGTTTGTGACTTTTGCTTGGTCGTTACTTTGGGGGTAGGCTACTGAGGTTAAGGTCTGCTGGATGTCATAGCCTTCGCACCACTCCCTGAGCCTCCGACCCGCAAACTGCCTTCCGTTATCCGAGACGAGACGGTGGAGGATGCCCAACCGACACAAGATGTTCTACCAGATGAATTTGATGACCATCTATTCACTTATCTTTGCTAGTGGCTCGGCCTCTACCCACATTGAGAAGTAGTCCACCGCGACGAGCAAGAACCTCCGCTAACCAGTCGCCATGGGAAACGATCCCACAATGTCCATGCCCCATTGGTCGAATGGGCAAGACACCGCAGATACCTTCATCTCCTCGACCGGTCAGTGTAGGATGTTGTTGTTCATACCACATTGGTATTAACGGCCTAACTTAAGTTTTGATGAATGACAAAGTAGGTTAAGTTAGTTTCATAGTAATCTAACACTTTGACCAAGTGTGCAGAAGAAGCCCAGCTAGGTTGACGGGTCGACCGGATAGCTGGCACGAAGTCTAGACAGGTCAACGGGCTGACTAGATGTCTGGAACGAAGCTCAGCTAGGTCGATGGGTCGACCGAATAGCTGGCACGAAGTCCAGACGGGTCGACGGGCTAACCTAACATCTGGCATGAAGTCCAGCTAGGTCGACAGGCTGACCTGATAGCTGGCACGAAGTCCAGACGGGTCGAAGGGTTGACAGGACATCTGGCAGGTAAGTTGAGGTAAGTCACTGGAGGGGAGTGGCTGTGAGGACGCATTCCCGGGAAGGGAACTTAGGCGATGATCCAACTTAGAACCATTTCAGAACTCTAAGTTGAGATCTTGACTAGATTCCGATCTCGGTGAGATAGAATCTAATTAATACTCCTATTTAATTATAAAATTTGTGCTAACACTTTGTTTTGCAAGATATACAATTTGTATTTGTGCTTCGGACTAACATTTTCTTGTAGGGAGTTGAAACTGCTTGAAAACAAAGGTCTGGGCACCCAGAATGCAAAAGTTATCCTCATCGTGCTTCACCACATGGAGCTTCATGGTTGGCTGGGCTACATCACGCTCCAGGCGCCTGGAAGGGATCCGGGCACCCGGAGACTCTTATATAAGGAGGATGCACCCTAGAGCAAATAACAACTAACAACAAGATCTTCCAACGCTTGCTCTACCGTGTTGTGCTCCTTCGACGCTACAAAGCTACTCCGATAACAAGCGGCTCAAGTTTTTCTTTTCTGTGTTGTCGGTATTCCTTTCTAATAATTCCTGTACTTAGTTTTGTAATAACTTTGTGAATTATTAGTAATTACCCAATGAAAGCACTCAACAAGTGCGAGCCTTGGAGTAGGAGTAGGAGTCGACCAAGGCTCCGAACCAAGTAAAACAGTTCATGTTAGCGTTGTGTTTTCATCTTTCCGCTGCATACTTGCTTAAACACGTTCGATCGATATTCACCCCCTCCCCTCTATCGACTTTCACGATCCAACAGTTATGATACCTTTGAGTGGACATGCATGTGGCTACTGTCTGAGCGGCATCCTCTTGGAAAGTTGTCCAAAAATATTTGGCTAGGAGAATCTTTCGAGCCAATGAACGGCCACCCAGGTGGTTTCCACAAGAGCCAAGATGTACTTCTTAGAGTGTACTTCATGTCCTCTGGGCCCACACATTTGAGTAGCGGCCTTAAGAATGACCTCTTATAAAGCTCATCTCTGATCAGGGTGAATTGTCCAGCCCTCTTCTTTAGTAGTCGAGCTGCCGCTTGGTATGTCGGCGTGCTACCCGATATGAGGAATTCAATCAGCGACGTTCTCCAGTCACTTGGGAAGACATCTCCCTCCATTCGGTCGATGTGCGCCACCAATGAAACATGTTCGATCAGATGGCTAATCACGACTGATGATAATAAATTGACTAACTTAGTCAGTTCGTTTGCTGCTTGATTGTCCGATCAGGGGACCTTCTGTACGGTAATCTCTTGAAAATTTGTCTTCAGCTTCTCGAAGGCTTTTGCATATAACTTGAGTCGAGAGCTGATAATCTTGAACATCCCGTCTAGCTGTTGGGCAGCCAACTGATAATCGTTGTTGGTGGCTCGATAATCCAGCCGAACGGAAAGTTACATTCGGTCTTCCCATGGTGAAATAGGGAGAATGTCAATCCCGTTTCCTTGTCAAGTGGGCGAACCATCTGATAGGATCGAGTAGCGCGATAGAGGGGGGGTGAATATCGCGTTATTTTAAAAACTATTCTTTTTTTTTTTAAGTCAGAATCATGCAGCAGAAAATAAGAAAGGAGACACAATCGTTTTACTTCGTTCGGAGCCTAGCTCGACTCCTACTCGAAGGCCCGCGGTTCTTGACCGCACCGATGGGAAAAGCACTAAAACTCTTCTCTCCGAAGTCCTCGGAGAGAAGCAGATCGTATAGGTACAATAAAATAAGATAGTAACAAGCCTACTATCTTATTTGCAATTAAGTGAAAAACAAAATATATATACCGACAAATGAATCGAAGGTTTAGCGTAGGTCGGTGCTTTCGAATGACGTAGCTTGTTGTACTGATGAAGATGAGTCGCTTGCAGAGCAGTAACTTGTGATCAGAAAATTGTTCATGGCCTCTAACCTCGAGCCTTAATTTATAGGTGCACTAAGGTTCGGTCGACTGATCCCTCTGTTCAGTCGACCGAACCAGCTCCAATCACCCACAGCTGTAGTCTGACGCTGGCTCGTAAATTCTGCATTAACTGGCCTTCAATGGTTCGGTCGACTGAACCCTTTTATCGGTCGACCGAACAAGGTTTTTCCTTGTTCGCTGAAATCTGCTGAGATCACCCTTTAATGCTGATTAAATGATGATTGGATCGGTCGACCGATCCCCAGGTTCGGTCGACCGATCAGCTTCTATTTCCTTTGCTGCTGATCGGTGCTGACATAACTGATCTGTGCTGAGTCAACTTGGTTCGGTCAACCGATCCCTCTGTTCGGTCGACCGATCCGGCTATACCTACAACACAGAGTTAAGCAAAGTATCCCTGCAATACAAAGGTTAGAACAGTAATATATAATGCATGAGTAGTATAAAGACAGTAGGACTGTTTTGATCTCAACTTGGAAACCTTCTCGGTTTCTTCAGTTGGATCAGCGACCTTAGGTTGTTCCCTTTGGGAACCCGACCTCACTGTCGCTCCTCCAGTTGTTTACCTTAACTTACCTGCCAAACATGCTCCTCTAGACATGTTTGGACTTTTGCCTGCTCAGTGTCTGATCGCCTGATCCACTAAGACTTTTCCTGCAATACCATATTAGCCAACAGCAATAATAGTAATACAGAAAACAATAGTAAACCTAAACCTAGATTTATCGAGATCCGCTGGTCCCGATCAACCTTGCTTGGAGTTCACTCCTCCAAGACTTCTCGTTACCTAAGGTTACCACCCTTTAGGATTTTCTCCACTTGGCTTCACTCACCAAGACTCAGTATTCGGCTACCCAGGGATCAAGTCCTCCAGACTTATCCACCTGGCTTCCACGACATACCGAGATTTCCCTTACCTAGCCTACAACTAGGACTCAGTATTCGGCTACCCAGGGATCAAGTCCTCCAGACCTATCCACCTGGCTTCCACGATATACAGAAATTTCTCTCTCTGCCTAGCCTCTAACTAGGACTTCCCTTGCCTAGCTTACAACTAGGACTCCCCTAGATCAAGCTCCATACTAAAACATTCTTACTTAAACATATTTGTCTGACATTAAAACCTAGGAGGTCGATTGCACCAACAATCTCCCCCTTTTTGATGTTTGACAAATATGTTTAAGTTAGGTCAATTTAAAAAGATTTAGATTTCTAACTTAAACCTCTTTTCTCCCCCTTTTGTCATACAACAAAAAGAACCCTTCATAAATGACTTTTAATTGTTAAGGATCCCTAAGTTTTGCACCAACAATAATAGAATACCTTTAAACATTTCCAAGATATTTTCTAAGGTATTCTCCCACCCTTTTGAAGGACAATAATAAGATGTATTTTTCTAAGTGAGCATGCATCAAATATTAATTAAAAAATTCCAAAAATTCCAAAAAAAATTTGTAAAGCGTTTTTATCAAGCATTCTTTCCAAAGAGTATTTGAAATCTGAGTTCAATACCATTTTCAAAATAAATATAAAATATTTCAAGGCTAAACATATTTTCAAGGATTTTAAAAAGATATTCCAAGGCTTGGACTTTGTCAAAAATCCTTTTTTTCTTACTGGTTTACTAAGATATGAATGTCAAAATATTCAAAGTATTTTCAAAGTATGAAACATAAAGTTTTTAGAGTAATTTTCAAAGTATTTTTCAAAAAGTATGAGTTTGAAAAATATGATTTTGAAAAGATGATGCTTGAAGAAGAATTTTGTAAAAGTAATATATATATATATATATTTAAAAAATATTTGATTAAGAGATTTTAAGATTTTTTTAAAAAAAATTTGTAAAGAAGTTTTATCAAGCAATTTTCAGAGTGTTTTGAAATAATTTTTTTTTTTAAGAATATGTTTTCAAAAGCATGATTTTGAATTAAAAATATGTCCTTCAACCAAGTCTCTCCCCCTTAACTGGACACTATTTTTTAGATATCCTTGTTACCCACAAGGAAGACTTTTCTATGTGTGTCTAAGAGTCACGATTGACTTAAGGTTCTAAAGACTTAGGCGGTGAATAACAATAATTATATATAATACACTCAATCAATCATCAATCAAGATTTTAAAAATATTTTATAAGAAAATAGATTTATAAGTTTTCAAAATCCTTTTTAAGAAAATAGTTTAAATTTTAATTTTCTTAGCATCTCACCCATTCTAAATTTTCAAGTATGGTAATCCTATAATTGTGTGAGATGACTTTACTTAAATTGAATTTTAGTTTAACTTAAATTAATTTTGGGTTAAGATGAATGATTAATTAATGGTAACATTATTTGAACTAATATTTAGTTTACTGATTTTAAATTTATTAACTAATTAATAAAGGATTAATTTTAAAATTCAATGATTATTAATTAATTTTAATTGCTATGGTTGTAGGTTGATTGTTAGATTAATAATTGGTTTTAAAAAAAATTAGTTTCAATTTAGTATGATTATTTAAGTTTAATTAATTACTTTTTAAAGGTTAAAGTTAAATTAATTTATTTATTGTTTTAAAAATAATTTTGATTAAGTTTCAAAAATAATTAAGTTTTTTTTAAAATAATTTTAATTAAGTTTTTAAATAATTTTAATTAAGTTTTAAAATAATTTTAATTAAGTTTTAAAATAATTTTAATTAACTTTTTAAATAATTTTAATTAAGTTTTAAAATAATTTTAATTAAGTTTTTAAAATAATTTTAATTAAGTTTTAAAATAAATTTAATTAAGTTTTAAAATAATTTTAATTAAGTTTTAAAATAATTTTAATTAAGTTGTTAAAATAATTTTAATTAAGTTTTAAAATAATTTTAATTAAGTTTTAAAATAAGTTTAATTAAGTTTTAAAATAAATTTAATTAAGTTTTAAAATAAATTTAATTAAGTTTTAAAATAAATTTAATTAAGTTTTTAAAATAATTTTAATTAAGTTTTAAAATAATTTTAATTAAGTTTTTAAATAATTTTAATTAAGTTTTAAAATAATTTTAATTAAGTTTTTAAATAATTTGGTTTGAATTAGATTTGAATTAAGTTTGAATTTGAATTAATTTAGTTTGAATTAGATTTTATTGAAAAAGGTTATTGAACCCATGTTAGATTCAAACTTAGCTTTGGGTTAATCAATTAAGCAGACGTCCTAAGGATAAGTTTCAGTTCAGTGGCGAGGCATATGGCCTACTTGAATATCATTAGACCACTTGTTGAAGACTTTCCAAGCTGTTCCTGCCCAAAAAACTTAATACTAAGCTTTGGTCTAACTAGCCCATGTTTAACTGGGGTAGCTTCGATTAGATCCACTAAGTCTAGTGCACCAGGTAGAATTCCATATTCAGCCTAAACATGCCTTCGACAAAGTTTCCTTGACGTACTATCATCCCAATCCATTCCGGTGCTATGTTGTTAGGGTTTGGTAAACCTTTGTAACTAACCGTTCTAAACTAGTAGCATATAGAAAAGATGCATGACATGTTAAATAATAGATAAGTATGCATGAACATGGCAAGTCATATAATTCAAACAAGTCATACATGATTTATTATTGTTTAGTTATTTATTTATTGTGTTATTATTGTTATTATTATTATTATTATTGTTATTGTTGTTTTATTATTATTGTTGTTATTGTTTTATTATTATTATTATTATTATTATTATTATTATTATTATTATTATTATTATTATTATTATTATTATTATTATTGTTGTTGTTGTTTTATTATTATTATTATTGTTGTTGTTGTTGTTTTATTATTATTGTTGTTATTGTTTTATTATTATTGTTATTATTATTATTGTTGTTATTATTTTATTATTATTGTTATTATTATTATTATTGTTATTATTATTATTATTGTTGTTGTTGTTGTTATTGTTATTATTGTTGTTATTATTATTATTATTATTGTTATTGTTGTTTTATTATTATTGTTATTATTATTATTGTTGTTATTATTATTATTATTATTATTGTTATTGTTGTTTTATTATTATTATTATTATTTAGTTTTATAATTAAAAAGTACATTATTATAATTAAGTTTATGAAAGTTTTATTTTAAATTTGGTTTTGATTTATAATTTAAATCTAGATTTTATGAGTTTATAAAATTATTAATAATGTTTTCTAATTTATTAATTTTATTTTGCAAAACATTATTTTGTTTTTCTAGTTTTCTAAAGTTTGATTTATAGTTTAATTTCTTATTTTTACTTTCTAGATTTTTAGTTAAATTATGTTTGCTGTTAGTTAATTTTAGATAATTATTATTTTGATTCAAATTATGTTGAATATATTAATTAAATAGATCTGAGTCTTGATTAAGGTTTGGGTTGATTTGGTCAATTTTAATTTTATTAATTAAGTTTTTATTATTTTTGTTAAGTATTTTTAATGTTGAATTTTCATGCATTTTTAATTTTATATTACCATTCAAGCAAGAAGGATCTAAAGCATGCAAATTTTCATATAATTTAAAATTATTTACCATACTAGCTCCCCCTGAATCCTTGAGTCTTTTCTCCGAGCATTGAGATTTGTAGTATCCCATCTTTTTGCACTTGAAACATTCGATTTGGTCCTTCCTTTTCCGGACTCTAGGCTTCGGCTCCTCCTTTGCCTCCGGTTGTGCAGATCGACTCATCGGGCATTTATTTTTGTAGTGCCCATTTTCACTGCAATTAAAACACGTTATGTGTTCTTTAAATTTTGTATTTAAAATATTACCTTTTGAATCCTCATTAGGATTCTCCCCCTTGACCATTGCCGTTTCAGATTCAGACTCAAGTGTTTGGTCAGACTCGGGTTCAGATCCATTAGCCTCGTCCTCAGCCACTAGAGCGATGAAGCTGATTTGGTCTAGATCTTCTAGATCTGGTTCTGAAGATAGCTCTTCGGATTCGGATTCGGATTCGGACTCACTTTCTCCTTGATCTTCTAGCCTCGACGGGGTCTCGTGAAGCTTGATCAACTTGGTCCACATCTCGAATGCATTCTTGTAACCTTCTAGTTGACACAAAACTTCATTAGGCAAAACATCTATTAACATATTCATTACCTTTTTGTTCGATTCTGAGTTTCGAGAAGGTTGTCTTAGTGAGATCCAGTAGTCGAAATTGTTACTTCCAACGAAGCATTCCATCATTTGCCTCCAGGAACTGAAGTATACTCGATCATACGGAGGAGGGTCATAGATACTTCGTCCTTCTTGATATGATATCGACATTTTTGCAAGAAAAGATTTAAAAAATATTTCCAAGACTTTTGTCTTGGGATTAGTAGTGCTTGAAAGATAAATATACGAAGAAAAAATAATATACTAAAAGAAAAGAAAAAAGTTTTAAAATGCTTTGAAAATCGGTTAAGAAATTTCAGAGCTAACCGGCTCTGATACCAATTGATAGGATCGAGTAGCGCGATAGAGGGGGGGTGAATATCGCGTTATTTTAAAAACTATTCTTTTTCTTTTTAAGTCAGAATCATGCAGCGGAAAATAAGAAAGGAGACACAATCGTTTTACTTCGTTCGGAGCCTAGCTCGACTCCTACTCGAAGGCCCACGGTCCTTGACCGCACCGATGGGCAAAGCACTAAAACTCTTCTCTCCGAAGTCCTCGGAGAGAAGCAGATTGTACAGGTACAATAGAATAAGATAGTAACAAGCCTACTATCTTATTTGCAATTAAGTGAAAAACAAAATATATATACCGACAAATGAATCGAAGGTTTAGCGTAGGTCGATGATTTCGAATGACGTAGCTTGCTGTACTGATGAAGATGAGTCGCTTGCAGAGCAGTAACTTGTGATCAGAAAATTGTTAATGGCCTCTGACCTCGAGCCTTAATTTATAGGTGCACTGAGGTTCGGTCGATCGATCCCTCTGTTCGGTCGACCAAACCAGCTCCAATCACCCACAGCTGTAGTCTGACGCTGGCTCGTAAATTCTGCATTAACTGGCCTTCAATGGTTCGGTCGACCGAACCCTTTTATCGGTCGACCGAACAAGGTTTTTCCTTGTTCGCTGAAATCTGCCGAGATCACCCTTTAATGCTGATTAAATGATGATTGGATCGGTCGACCGATCCCCAGGTTCGGTCGACCGATCAGCTTCTATTTCCTTTGCTACTGATCGGTGCTGACATAACTGATCTGTGCTGAGTCAACTTGGTTCGGTCGACCGATCCCTCTGTTCAGTCGACCGATCCGGCTATACCTGCAACACAGAGTTAAGCAAAGTATCCCTGCAATACAAAGGTTAGAACAGTAATATATAATGCATGAGTAGTATAAAGACAATAGGACTGTCTTGATCTCAACTTGGAAACCTTCCCGGTTTCTTCAGTTGGATCAGCGACCTTAGGTTGTTCCCTTTGGGAATCCGACCTCACTGTCGCTCCTCCAGTTGTTTACCTCAACTTACCTGCCAAACATGCTCCTCCAGACATGTTTGGACTTTTGCCTACTCAGTGCCTGATCCACTAAGACTTTTCCTGCAATACCATATTAGCCAACAGCAATAATAGTAATACAAAAACAATAGTAAACCTAAACCTAGATTTATCGAGATTACTGGTCCGGTCGACCGGAAACCATTCGATCAACCTTGCTTGGAGTTCACTCCTCCAAGACTTCTCATTACCTAAGGTTACCACCCTTTAGGATTTTCTCCACTTGGCTTCACTCACCAAGACTCAGTATTCGGCTACCTAGGGATCAAGTCCTCCAGACCTATCCACCTGGCTTCCACGACATACCGAGATTTCCCTTACCTAGCCTACAACTAGGACTCAGTATTCGGCTACCCAGGGATCAAGTCCTTCAGACCTATCCACCTGGCTTCCACGATATACCGAAATTTCTCTCTCTGCCTAGCCTCTAACTAGGACTTCCCTTGCCTAGCCTACAACTAGGACTCCCCTAGATCAAGCTCCATACTAAAACATTCTTACTTAAACATATTTGTCTGACATTAAAACCTAGGAGGTCGATTGCACCAACACCATCTACATATATTCTCCAAGTTGCTGCTGGCTCGGTGTTCTAGACCTCTGTGATGAAATCATCCAAGGTCTGAGCTTTGATCGCCGTTCGGGGTTGATATTAAATATCAAACTCACTTAGTTTGGTTGTCCATTTGATTAGCCGCCCAGACACTTCTGGGTTGAGTAGGACTCTTCCTAGGGTACTGTTGGTCATGACAATGATCGAATGAGAGAGGAAGTATGGGCAGAGTCTCCGAGCGGCTAACACCAGCGCATAAGCCAACTTTTCAAGATAGGTGTAGCAGGATTCTACATCTTTCAATATATGTCTTAGAAAATACATGGGCTATTGTTTAGGGTCATTCTGCTTTACTAATGTCGAACCAACCGCATACTCGATGGTCGACAAATAGATCCAGAGTGGCTCACCAACGCTCGGCTTAGCTAATACAGGCAATGAGTTAAGGTACTTCTTGAGCTCTTCTAACGCCCGGTATCACTCTGTGTCCCATTGAAACTTTATGGCTCAGCACAGAACCTTAGAGAATGGATGATTTCGGTTGGATGACTTAGAGATGAACCTGGACAATGTAGTGATCCGTCCGGTCAGCCGTTGGACCTCCCTCAAGCTGCGGGGCGGGGAGCATGTCTTGTAGCACCTTCAGTTTGCTCAGATTCGCCTCGATACCCCATTTGGCAACAATATATCTGAGGAAGCATCCACTCTTAGCTTCGAACAGACACTTGCTCGGGTTTAGCTTCATCCTGTATGTCCTCAAGGTTCGGCATGTTTCTTTGATACCTGCACACAAATCGGCAGCTCGGACTGACTTTATTAATATGTCATCGACATATACCTCCAAGTTGCGGTCGATCTACTTCCAAAACACCTTGTTCATAAGTCTCTGGTAGGTGGTGTCAACGTTCTTCAGTCCAAACGGCATGACGTTGTAGCAGAACGTTCCATCGGTCATGATAAAGTTAACCTTTTCTTGATCTTCTTTGGAGAGCAGCACTTGATGGTAGCCTTGATATGCGTCAAGTATGCAGATCAGCTCATAGTCTATTGTAGAGTCCACCATCTGGTCTATTCGGGGCAGTGGATAGAAATCCTTCTGGGACACCTTATTTAAGTCACGGAAGTTGATGCACACCTTCCATTTGTTACCTGGCTTGGAGACCAGCATGACATTAGCGAGCCAACTGGGGAACTGGACTTCCTGGATATGGCCGACCTCTAGTAATTTCTCTATTTCTGCCTGGATGATCAAGTTTTGCTTCTCGTTGAAGTCACTTTTCTTTTTCTTCACGAGTCAGGTGTCTGGTCGGATATGAAGTTCATGCTAGGCGACGCTCGGCGAGATTCTGGGGAGCTCGTGGGGTTGACTAGACGAACATGTCATGATTCTGCCTAACTGCCTAAGGCAGGTAGACAACTCTGCCTTTCTCTCGCTCTCCAGATCAGAAACAATGAAGGTGGTCACTTCCGACCGGCTCGGGTGAATCTAGACATCTTCCTTTTCTTCATAAACCATTGCAGGGGGCTTCTCAATGATGGTGTTCACCTCCAAGCGAGGGTTTTTCTGAGTGGTCCTTGCTTCTGATCTGACCATCTCAACGTAGCATCGCCGAGTGGCCAATTGGTCACCTCTGACTTCTCCCACCTTGTCGTCTACCGGGAACTTAATCTTCTGACAGTTGGTGGACACTACCGCTCAAAACTCGTTGAGGGCCGATCAGTCTAATATAATGTTGTAAGCCGATGGTGCGTCTACCACAATGAAGTTTGTGGTCCTTGTCATCTTTAGGGTCTCCTCGCCAAGTGAGATGGCCAACTTGGTTTGGTCGATCAGCAACACTTCGTCATCGGTAGTAGTTCACTCCAATCGATTTGCAACTAATTGAATGTCTTCTTGTATATGATGTTCACGGAGCTCCCTGTATCAACAAAAGTTCGATGGATTCTATAATTGGCAATTACCACTCGAATGATCAGTGCATTATTGTAAGGAATTTCCACTCCCTCTAAATTTCTAGGGACGAAACTAATTTCGAGTCCTTCAGCTCTCTCCTTGTTGCAGCCAACAATGTGGATCTCGAGACGTCGAGCATGCTACTTCCTTGCTCGGTTAGAATCTCCGTCAGTTGGGCCGCCGGCGATCATTCCTATCTCTCCCCGAACAGCATTACTCTGGTTCTCTTCCTCCCGTGTCGATGGTCTGATCTACTCAGCAGAGGCTCGGGCGGGGCCCAGGTTATTCCTTTGCAGGGGTTGATGATGGTGTGGCTCAATCGTCCCCCTTTCCTCCTTCCTTCGCCCTATAAATCAGCTTCGGTATCGCCGATCAGGAGGTGGTGATCGACGGCGATATCCATGCGGGGCCAGTCTGCTAACTATCGGCGTTAGATCGTAGTAATCACGCGTGTTGTGTTGCTGACTGGTGGAAGGAGAAGAAGAGTGGCATCCATTCCTTGCCTTTGGTGGCCTTCAAGCGACCAGCCGCCACATGTTGTACGACATGCATTCTTGGCTCTTGGTGGGATTGGGCTCCTCCCGATCGAGGCCCCTTGGGGGGTTGATGACTGCTCGGCTATCGCCGTTCAGACGCTCCTGTGGGCTCGGTAGGCGTCTCCTTCTTTCTTACCGCCTAGGCTCCTTCCATATTGATATATTCGTTGGCCTTCTTTTGTAAGTGGCCAAAATCCCTTGGCAACCTCCGAATGAGCGACCGGAAGAATTCTCATTTGGTAAGCCCTTGGATGAAGGCGTTCACCAACATGTCCGAGGAGACCGTCGAGATGTCCATCGCCACCTTATTGAAGCGCTGGATATAGGCCCTCAATGCCTCTCGAGGCCCCTACTTCAGTGAGAATAGATTCACGCTCGTCTTCTGGTGGCAGCGACTGCTAGCGAAGTGATACAGGAAGGCCACTCGAAAATCTATGAAGATGTAAATCGAGCTGCTCAGCAACTGTTTGAACCAACATTGCGCCGATCCAAATAACATGGCGAGGAAAACCCTGTACTTCACCCCATCCATGTACTGGTGAAGTGTAGACGCGTTATCAAACTTGGTCAAATGGTCGTCCGGATCGATCACTCCATTATATTCCCCGATCATCAACGGGTTATATGCTTCGGCAAAGGGTCATCCAGAATCCCCTGTGTGAACTGTTGATTGACCCGTTCGGGGGAATCGTCTAACATTGGTGCATTTCCATTTCGTGCATCCCGTACGGGCGCATTATCTGATGAAGATCCCCGGTCTCTATCCGCTTGGCCCCCCCTCTTTTGATGGAGCCTAGGATAGCACTCGATGGAATGGGATCGGCGCATTAGGGGCTTCCCCATAGGTGTCGATCGACTTTTTGTTTGGCTCCCGAGTGGAAATTTGTTCGGCTCGGTCTCCTCGCTCAGCCTAGCGACCTACCGGTGAGGCTACAAGCTCCTGCACTTGGCATTCGGGCAGTGTCTGTTGGCGCTCGGTTAGCGCCTGTTGTTACTATTGCTCCACTATCTTCACCGCTCGGGTCTGTATCAGCGTGTCGAGATCCTCTTGCGTCAGTGTCACCTTTGTGAATCGTCCAACATCTTCCATCTTCTTGTTCGAATGCAGGTTACGTTCCCACAGACGGTGCCAAAATGATCCTGTCCGAAAGCGTGATGCTGGAACGTCAGGGATGTGATGGCTCTGCTGACTGGATGAAGACCTCGCTCCTCTCTGCAAAATAAATCAAACCAGGTAAGGAGTCCCTGGTGTTGGCTCTCCGATGCTCAATTAGAAACAAAAGAAGAGAAATTGAAAATAATAGGGACAGAGATAAATCTTACTTTCTTCATACTTATCATACTCTTTTATACCTTTCTTAATGACCCTCCATCTTCCCTTGTTTAACAATATTAATTACCGACAGATGGTATCTTTGTCTCGGCTTCTTACATTCATGGAATTAGTATTAATCATCGGCACAAGACTATTTTGTGTTGTCTTCGTTACATTCAATGATAGATGGAATGTTCTCTTTTATTTTCTCTTCTCCTTATTAAGTATCTCATCTTTTTCCTCTTATATTATTTTATCGGTTCGTTATTAATACGTGCAATGTCATATCCCAAGCTGGACGGGTGGTCTGCTCTCTTGCCGACCGAGCTGACCAGACATTGGTTCATCCAGATGGCCGACCGGATAATGATTCCTCCGATCGGCCGATGTAGCCACTTCCCGCTCGGGTCATGCGGACGAGTCTTGCTTAAACCCTGGTATTAATCGCCTTGACTTTGACCTATGCCGTGGTAATTGATCCGTGCCAGATAGGCTCCTCCTTATTGTCGCATCACTCATGTTTACACCAACATAGGAACTGGATAAGTTACATAGGTTGAGTCAACTCCGTAGATTAGATCTGCTGACCTAGAATGAGATCACAATGGCAAAAAGACGAATATGCTCGCCTCCAGCGCACCCACCAATCCGTCACAGGGTCAACACGAAAGAGGTAAATCACGAGAGGCTATTAGTCTTTGAAATAGTGACTAGCACATAAAGGAGGCATTTACTTCGATTTTGCCAAGATTTGAACTCCAAACCTTATGTGATAATACCTTATGTGCTAGTTACTAGATCATCCCGAAAGAATCTAGAATGAGATCACGAAAAGTTGTAAGAGCTTTTAGTGTGTAAAAGGCTTCTCCGCCTTCAGAGAAAGAGACTTTCTTAGTGCGTCTGTTCAACCGCCTTGGATTAACAACCTTCTTAGTTGTAACCAAGTCAACTCGTTGAGTCTTCTTGCTTTTCTTTATTTTTATTTTATTATTATTATTGTTGTTATTATTCTTGAGTTGAAATAATGAGGAGGGGTTTGTTTTATTTACAGGCAATTCACTCCTCCCCTCTTGCCGGCCCCGCTGCACCAACAAGTGGTATCAGAGCAAGACCGCCTCAGAAGGACTAATCGCCGACTGAAGCAACAAAGATCAAGATGATGGCCGAAACAAGTATTCATCCCCCGAAATTCGACGGAGACTTCGCTACGTGGAGACGACGAATGGAGGTATTTTTTTAAAATGGATTTCGATATTCTTATAACTATGAAATATGGTTTTACAACTCCAAAAGACAAAGAAGAATACCAATAAACGAAGAAGGAGTAAGCTGATTTCATGGCCAACGGAAAGGACGAGTTCCATCTGCTCAGCGTGCTGCCACCCCAGGAGGTAAGTGGGATTGGAAACTACGAATCCGCCAAAGACCTCTGGGAAAAATTCTTGGAGCTCCACGAAGGCACCTTAGAAGCGAAATTAGCAAGGCACGACATCCTCCGGACTCAGCTGACAAATCTCTGGATGAACAGCAGCGAAAAGATAGCACAACTCCAAACGAGAATTAAGGAGCTGATAACTCAACTGACCAATCTCGGAGAATTGGTAACAAATCGAGATTCTATCCGGTATGCGCTCAACGCCTTCCCAAGAACTCCAGAGTGGGCGTCCTTAGTAGATGCTTACTACATCTCTAAGGACTTTGAGGTAAGTATTTTAGAAAATTTATTTTCTACTTTTGAACTTCACGAGTCTCAAATTGCAAAACCGAAACAAATAGAGAAATCAGATCTCAATATTGCCCTACAAGCCAAGATGGACGATCCTGACTCCGAAGCGTCGATCGATGAAACTGAAGTGGTGCTATTGGTAAGAAAACTAAATAAGTTTATTAAGACTAATAAATTTAGGTCGCAGTCGAGAAAGCATCAACGCAACAGAAGGACGATCCGATGCTACAACTGCAACAAGGAAGGGCACATCAAGGATGACTGTCCAAAACTAAAGAAAAGGGACAAGAAGAAGTCTCAAAGGCCGGCGTCCTCGAAGCGCAAGAGTCTGAAGGCTACATGGGATGAATCATCATCCTCTAAATCTGAAGTTGAAGCCTTCTCAGGATTAGCACTGATGGCCAACCATCAATCGAAAGAAGAAACCAGCTCAGAGATGAGCATAGATAAAGGGGGAGGGTCATCAGAAGAAGAAAACTACGATGAAGGGAGAGCATCATAAATAGAGGTAAGTAAGGTACGTTCTCTGACTCCCAAGCAGTCCTTTCAATTTATTAAAGTGCTTACAAAATATTTAGTTAAATTAGAAAAGGAAAATGATATGTTAAAATTAAACTTAGCAAAGGCATGTCCTCTTGAGATGTACGATAATCTAAAATCAAAAAATGAAAAATTGAAAATTTGAAAAATTAAAAAATAATGCATGCTTAAATAAATTTCCAAAATCAAAACTTAGAATTAATGGAAAGTTGAATTGGTATATTAGAAAACATCAAGGATAACTTAGAAAAGTTCTCAAAAGTTATGTATCCCCTAAGTTTTTGATTAATCCGGTAGGAAGGAACCTATACTGGGTTCCAAAAACCTTTCTAGATTAAATTTTTCTAAGTTAGCGCTTTCAGCAAGAAAAATTAAACAGTTTTCTTTTGAGACTTTGTCTAAGAAAGTGGTTGTTGCTCCAATAACTAAGAAGTCCTAGTACCTCGCCACTGCCTGGAAGCCAAAATATTGAAATAAAATGTTTAATTAACTTACTGATACAGCATGAAACTAGAAATTAGAAAATGCTTTAAATAATTTTTTTAGAAATTTCTCAAAATTTAAAAAAAAAATTGCCTAAGTTAGAATTTTTCTCCTACTTAGAAAATTTTCCTGTTTAAAAATGATTTATTTTAAAACTTGAATACCTTTTACTTAGAATATTTTTACTTGAAAATTATTATCCCATTTTTTTATGTGATCAAAGAAGGAGAGATAGGTATAAGTTTAGGGGGAGTTTTAAGGGAGTTAATATTTTTTTAATTTTACTTAGTGTTGCAAATTCTTTTATTGCAACCTTTTTACTTAAAATGTTAGTTTTAAATTACTTGTCTGTTTTTTTCCCTAACTTGAACTTGGGTTGATGAATATCAAAAAGGGGGAGATTGTTGGACCCTGTGGTTGTTTTGATGTGATCAACCAAGTTAGGTTAGGTCTTGTTTGTTATTTGATCTCTGTGTCCAAGTGTGTAGGAACTTAGGAGCGCAGGAAGTCGAACGGAAGACGCAGCTAGTGAGAATGATGGCACGGGAAGGGAGCTGACAGGCTCGGTGCATCCGAAGGACGAAAGAGCTACGACAGAGTACTCCGGTAGATGAGAAGAATGTGCATGACGTTCGAGGGATGAGAAATCGGGACTGAAGCTTGCTCGAGGAGAAGGTTGGAAATTGGGTTCGAGTGAGCCCTATTTAGGTTGGCCGAAATCACCGAAGCGATCAAAGTTTTGGAAGAAGAAAGGAAGATAAAGAGAAGCTGAAGAAGCCTTTGGAGGTGCCCTCAACAGTGTTGAGGGTGCCCTCAACATTGAAGGTGCCCTCAATAGTGTTGGAGACGCCCTCAATGCCATTAAAGGCGCCTTCGACCCAGTCTACTTGACCATTTGGACTTTTGATAAAGTTTTATCCGAAGCCTTGGATGGAGGTACCCTCAAGACTCGAGATAGAGTTCTCAGGAGCTATATAAAGGCCCCTGGACCTAGAAATTATTCATTCAACTCAGTATTCAATTCCTAGCAATTTGTAAGAGCTTTTAGTGTGTAAAAGGCTTCTCCGCCTTTAGAGAATGAGACTTTCTTAGTGTGCATGTTCAACCGCCTTGGATTAACAACCTTCTTAGTTGTAACCAAGTCAACTCACTGAGTCTTCTTGCTTTTCTTTATTTTTATTTTCTTATTATTATTGTTGCTATTACTTTAGAGTTAAAAGTTTTGAGGAGGGTATTTTTATTTTACAGGAAATTCACCCTCTCCCTTCTTGTCGGCCCCGCTACACCAACAGAGTGAGCCTCCTCCCGCATATCCGTCTACTCCATTTGGACTAGTAAAAGTTACACCAAGTATTAATGAATGGTCACCCATTTGGCATACCTTTTTATTTAATATCGATCCTTCGTTCTGCGTCATTCGTCTTTTCCTTTTCATATTTTCCACTTTGTTTCACTGCGCCATCGCTCAAGAGCAAGCAAGTCTGCAAAGACAAGCCTTTTTTTTGTCGGTCTTGGGTTTATAGTCGACACTCGACCGTTGAGTGACATAGACATGGGTTTAAGGTTGACACTCGACCACTGAGTGGCGTAGATAGGGATTTAAGGTCACCGCTAGACCGCTGAATGGCGTAGACAGAGGTTTAAGGTTGTCGCTCAACCGCTAAATGGCGTAGATAGGGGTTTAAGGTCGTCACTCGACCGCTGAATGGCGTATATAGGGGTTTAAGGTCGTCACTCGACTGTTGGTGAAGATTGGAGTTTAAGGCCACTGCTCGATTGTTAAGTGGTGTAGACATGGGTTTAAGGTCATTGCTCGACTGCTGAGTGGCGTAGATAGGAGTTTAAGGTCATCGCTCAACTGCTGAATGGGGTAGATAGGGGTTTAAGGTCTCCTCTCGACCGCTAAATGGCGTAGACAGGGGTTTAAGGTCACGTTCGACCGCTAAATGGCATAGATAGGGGTTTAAGGTCGCCGCTCGACCATTGGTGAAGGCTGGGGTTTAAGGTCGTCACTCGACCGTTGAATGGCGTAGACATGGTTTATAGTCACCACTCAACTTTTAACTTGGTCGATCGGCTCAAGAGTCTGAAAAACTTAGTTATTATTCATGTTTGTCCTGTATCCAAAAGGCATATACATAAGTACATCTATATTTACTCACACACCTCTCACCCGACTCTGTAGAGTTGGAGATGATTCGTGCTCCATGGACGCTCGAGTCGTCTTCCATCTTCGCCCTCCTAGTAGTAGGCTCCTGAACGGAGTTTCAGCACGATTTTGTAAGGTCCTCCCCATAGTGCCTCTAGCTTAGTGATATCGCTGACTAGCTTGATTTTCTTCCACACCAGATCGTCGACCTGGAAAGACCTCGGAATCACCCTTCGGTTGTAGTTATGCATCATCCACTATCGGTATGCCATTAGCCAAATGGTTGCTTTATCCCGCATTTCATCCACCAAGTCGAACTCCAATAACCTCTGCTCGGCGTTTTCCTCGTTGTAGAGTCGCACTCGGTCGGATTCTACTCCCACTTCCACGGGGACCACCGCTTTGTTGGTTGCTACTCGGAAAACCTAGAGGTTCCACTGTACAAAAATTTTGTACAAAGGTCTGAACCTTTTCCTAGCTACCATGTGTTCTTTTAAATTAAATTTTGGATCGCCTGCGGAACTTAACACGTTTGATCCAAAACTTAATCTATTCGTTCTTTTAGGTTTTGACTTGGATCTCCTGCGGAACTTAACACGTTCGACCCAAATCACCTTAAGTTATTAATTCCATTAAATATTAATTTCCATAATTGGTTCCCAGTACTGACGTGGCGAGGCACATGGCCTTCTTGGATATGGGAGCAACCACCACCGACTAGACAAAACCTTTTATAGAAATCTAATATTTAATTTCCTAAAATAACTTTAGGTTAACCGAAAAGAACAATCAAATCACAAGGAAAAGAAAAAACAAAAGAACACAACATCGAAAAACATATTCGAAATACTAGAATCGTAAGCCTCTTGTATTTGGTATTATTTCCATAAATAACTAGCATGATGCGGAAAAGGAAAAACTACTAGTTATACCTTCTAGAAAGACCTCTTGATCTTCTACCGTATTCCTCTTCTAACCTCAGACGTTGTGTGGGCAACGATCTACCGAGATGAGAAACCACCAACCACCTTCTTCTCCTCCAAGCAAGGTTCGGCCACAAAAGAAAAGATTCACCAAGGAAGAAAACCAAAATACTAACCAAGCTCCAAGAGATGCTAGCTTTCTCTCCTTCTTCTTCTTCTTCTCCGAGTAGTATCCGGCCACCACAAGAGCTCCAATGGAAGAGGGAGGTTCGGCCACCACAAGAGGAAGAGAGGGAGAGGATGATGATGGCCGGCCACACCAAGGAATAAAAGAGGGAGAGAAATAATAGAGGTTGTGTCTCATGAAGGCACCCTCACCCCTTCTTTTATATTCCTTGGCCTAGGCAAATTAGGAAATTTAATTACAATAAAATTTCCTCAATTTCCTTGACATGATTTAATTGAGAAAAATAAAATAAAATTTCCCCAATTACAATCTTATGGCCGACCACATCATTGGAGAACAAATTGGACAAGTTTCAATCAACAATTAAAACTTCCTAATTTGTTTCCGGAAATTTTAAAAATAAAATTTCTCTTTAAAAATCTCTTCATGGTTGATAAAAAGAAATTTCTATAATTTTAATTTTATCAACATGTGGATAATTTTAAAGAAAAAATAAAATATCTCACCAATCTACAAATAAGGAAAGAGATCTAATCTCTTTCTTTAATCTTTTGTAGATCTTTTACAAGAGAGATATTTTAATTTTAATTCTCTTTAATAAATTATTTCTTCCACATAATAAAAATTAAAATTAAAATTTCTTTTTAATTTAATTTGGCCGGCCCCCACTAGCTTGGGTTCAAGCTAGGGCCGGCCACCCAATTTTATTCCCAAGCTAGCTTGGCCGGCCCCTATTGGTGGGTATAGAAGGTGGGTATCGGTGGGTATAGAACTCTATAAATAAGAGGCTACGATAGGGACCGAGAGGAGGAATTGGTTTTGGTCTCCCGATAAAATTAAGCATCCCGTGTTCGCCCCGAACACACAACTTAATTTTATCAATAATAATTCATTCCACTAGAGAACTATTATTGAACTACCGCACCAATCCCAAATTACATTTTTTGGGCTCCTTCTTATTATGAGTGTGTTAGTCTCCCTGTGTTTAAGATATCGAATGTCCACTAATTAAGTGAGTTACTGACAACTCATTTAATTAATATCTAAGTCCAAGAGTAGTACCACTCAACCTTATCGTCATGTCGGACTAAGTCCACCTGCAGGGTTTAACATGACAATCCTTTTGAGCTCCTCTTGGGGACATTCTCAACCTAGTATCTCTAGGACACAGTTTCCTTCTATAATCAACAACACACACTATAAGTGATATCATTTCCCAACTTATCAGGCTTATTGATTCATCGAACTAAATCTCACCCATTGACAAATTAAAGAAATAAATATCAAATATATGTGCTTGTTATTATATTAGGATTAAGAGCACACACTTCCATAATAACTGAGGTCTTTGTTTCTTTATAAAGTCAGTATAAAAGAAACGACCTCTAATGGTCCTACTCAATACACTCTAAGTGTACTAGTGTAATTATATAGTTAAGATAAACTAATACCTAATTACACTACGACCTTCAAATGGTTTGTTCCTTTCCATCTTGGTCGTGAGCTACTGTTTATAATTTATAAGGTACTGATAACATGATCCTCTGTGTGTGACACCACACACCATGTTATCTACAATATAAATTAATTGAACAACTACATTTATCACAAATGTAGACATTTGACCAATGTGATTCTTATTTCTAGATAAATGTTTATACCAAAAGCTAGGATTTTAGTATACACTCTAACACGCTTCTCCTCCATACACAAGCTGGAATGGTGTTGCACCGGTTGCCTCTTTTGGATTCGCACGAAGTGTCCACAAGACACTCGGGAGCTCGTCAACTCAGCTACCCCCGGCGTGGTTGAGCTGAGCTGGTAAACTTCTAAGGATCTCTCGGTTTGTGACTTTCGCTTGGTCGTTACTTTGGGGGTAGGCTACTGAGGTGAAGGTCTGCTGGATGTCATAGCCTTTGCACCACTCCCTGAGCCTCTGACCCGCAAACTGCCTTCCGTTATCCGAGACGAGACGGTGGAGGATGCCCAACCGACACAAGATGTTCTACCAGATGAATTTGATGACCATCTATTCACTTATCTTTGCTAGTGGCTCGGCCTCTACCCACATTGAGAAGTAGTCCACTGCGACGAGCAGGAACCTCCGCTGACCAGTCACCATGGGAAATGATCCCACAATGTCCATGCCTCATTGGTCGAATGGGCAAGACACCGCAGATACCTTCATCTCCTCGGTCGGTCAGTGTAGGATGTTGTTGTTGGTGCAGTTAGCACTAACGGTCTAACTCAAGTTTTGATGAATGACAAAGTAGGTTAAGTTAGTTTCATAGTAATCTAACACTTTGACTAAGTGTGCAGAAGAAGCGCAGCTAGGTTGAAGGGTCGACCGAATAGCTGGCATGAAGTCCATACGGGTCGACGGGCTGACCTGACGTCTGGCACGAAGTCCAGCTAGGTCAACGGGCTGACCTGATAGCTGGCACGAAGTCCAGACGGGTCGAAGGGTTGACCAGACGTCTAGCAGGTAAGTTGAGGTAAGTCACTGAAGGGGAGTGACTGTGAGGACGTATTCCCGGGAAGGGAACTTAGGCACTGACCTAACTTAGAAGCATTTCGGAACTCTAAGTTGAGATCTTGACTACATTCTGATCTCGGTGAGATGGAATCTAATTAATACTCCTGTATAATTATAAAAATTGTGCTAACACTTTGTTTTGCAAGATATACAATTTGCATTTGTGCTTCGGACCAACATTTTCTTGCAGGGAGTTGAAACTGCTGGAAAACAAAGGTCCGGGCACTCGGAATGCAAAAGTTATCCTCATTGCGCTTCACCACGTGGAGCTTCATGGTTGGCTGGGCTACGTCACGCTCCAGGCGCTTGGAAGGGATCCGGGCGCCCGAAGCCTCTTATATAAGGAGGATGCACCCTGGAGCAAATAACAACTAACAACAAGATCTTCCAACGCTTGCTCTACCGTGCTGTGCTCCTTCGATGCTACGAAGCTACTCCGACAACAAGCGGCTCAAGTTTTTCTTTTCAGTGTTGTCGGTATTCCTTTCTAATAATTCCTGCACTTAGTTTTGTAATAACTTTGCGAATTATTAGTAATTACCCAACGAAAGCACTCAATGAGTGTGGGCCTTGGAGTAGGAGTTGATCAAGGCTCCGAACCAAGTAAAACAGTTCGTGTTAGCGTTGTGTTTTCATCTTTCCGCTGCATACTTGCTTAAACACTTTCAATCGATATTCACCCCCCCCCCCTCCCTCTATTGACTTTCATGATCCAACAGTTATGATACCTTTGACTGGACATGCATGTGGCTACTGTTTGAGCAGCATCCTCTTGGAGAGTTGGCCAAAAATATTTGGCTAGGAGAATCTTTCGAGCCAATGAACGGCCACCCAGGTGGTTTCCACAGGAGCCAAGATGTACTTCTTAGAGTATGTACTTCATGTCCTCCGGGCCCACACATTTGAATAGCAGCCTTGAGAAAGACCTCTTATAAAGCTCATCTCTGATCAGGGTGAATCGTCCAGCCCTCTTCTTTAGTAGTCGAGCTGCCGCTTGGTATGTCGACATCCAGCCCTCTTCTCCAGTCACTTGGGAAGACCTCTCCCTCCATCCGGTCGATGTGCGCCACCAATGAAACATGTTCGATCAGATGGCTAATCATGATCGATGATAATAAACTGACTAACTTACTCAGTTCGTCTGCTGCTTGATTGTCCGATCAGGGGACCTTCTGTACAGTAATCTCTTGAAAATTTGCCTTCAGCTTCTCGAAGGCTTCTGGATATAACTTGAGTCGAGAGCTGCTAATCTCGAACATCTCGGCTAGCTGTTGGGTAGCCAACTGAGAGTTCGAGTGAATAAGGACTTTTGTGGCTCCGACATGTCGTGCTGCTTGTAAGCTGGCTTTCAAGGCTTCATACTCGGTTTCGTTGTTGGTGGCCCGATAATCCAGCCGAACGGAAAGTTGCATTCGGTCTTCCCATGGTTAAATAGGAAGAACGTCGATCCTGCTTCCTTGTCAAGTGGGCGAACCATCTACATATATTCTCCAAGTTGCTACTGGCTCGATGTTCTGGACCTCTGTGATGAAATCAGCCAAGGTCTGAGCTTTGATCGCCGTTCGGGGTTGATATTAAATATCAAACTCACTTAGTTTGGTTGTCCATTTGATTAGCCTCCCAGACACTTCTGGATTGAGTAGGACTCTTCCTAGGGTACTGTTGGTCATGACAATGATCGAATGAGAGAGGAAGTATGAGCAGAGTCTTCAAGCGGCTAACACCAGCGCATAAGCCAACTTTTCAAGATAGGTGTAGCAGGATTCTACATCTTTCAATATATGTCTTAGAAAATACACGGGCTATTGTTTAGGGTCATTCTGCTTTACTAATGCCGAACCAACCGCATACTCGATGGTCGACAAATAGATCCAGAGTGGCTCACCAACGCTCGGCTTAGCTAATACAGGCAATGAGTTAAGGTACTTCTTGAGCTCTTCTAACGTCCGGTCGCACTCCGCGTCCCATTGAAACTTTGTGGCTCGGCACAAAACCTTGAAGAACGGATGACTTCGATTGGATGACTTAGAGATGAACCTGGATAGTGTAGTAATCCGTCCGGTCATCCGTTGGACCTCCCTCAAGCTATGGGGTGGGGGCATGTCTTGTAGCACCTTCAGTTTGCTCGGATTCGCCTCGATACCCCATTTGGTAACAATATATCTGAGGAAGCATCCACTCTTAGCGCCGAACAGACACTTGCTCGGGTTTAGCTTCATCCTGTATATTCTCAAGGTTCGGCATGTTTCTTCGATCGATATCTGCACACAAATCGACAGCTCAGACTGACTTTATTAATATGTCGTCGACGTATACCTCCAAGTTGCGGTCGATCTGCTTTCCAAACACCTTATTCATGAGCCTCTGGTAGGTGGTACCAACATTCTTCAATCCGAACGGCATGACGTTGTAGCAGAACGTTCCATCGGCCATGATAAAGTTAACCTTTTCCTGATCTTCTTTGGCGAGCAGCACTTGGTGGTAGCCTTGATATGCATCAAGTATGTAGATCAGCTCATAGTATACCGTAGAGTCCACCATCTGATCTATTCGGGGCAATGGATAGAAGTCCTTCTGGGACACCTTATTCAAGTCATGGAAGTTGATGCACACCTTCCATTTGTTGCCTGGCTTGGAGACCAGCACGACATTAACGAGCCAGCTGGGGAACTGGACTTCCCGGATATGGCCGACCTCCAGTAATTTCTCTATTTCTACCCGGATGATCAGGTTTTGCTTCATGTTGAGGTCACTTTTCTTTTGCTTCACGAGTTGGGTGTCTGGTCGGATATGAAGTTCATGCTGGGCGATGCTCGGCGAGATTCTTGGGAGCTCGTGGGTTGACCAGACAAGCATGTCATGATTCTGCCTAAGGCAGGTAGATAGCTTTGCCTTTCTCTCGCTCTCCAGATCGGAGACAATGAAGGTGGTCACTTCCGACCAGCTCGGGTGAATCTGGACCTCTTCCTTTTCTTCATAAACCATCACAAGGGGCTTCTCAATGATGGTGTTCACCTCCAAGCGAGGGTTTTTCTGAGTGGTCCTTGCCTCTGATCTGACCATCTCAATGTAGCATCGCCGAGCGACCAATTGGTCACCTCTAACTTCTCCCACCTTATCATCCACCGGGAACTTAATCTTTTGGCAGTTGGTGAACACTACCACTCAAAACTCGTTGAGGGTCGGTCAGTCTAATATAACGTTGTAAGCCGATGGTGTGTCTACCACAATGAAGTTTGTGGTCCTTGTCCTCTTTAGGGTCTCCTCGCCAAGTGAGATGGCCAACTTGGTTTGGTCGATCAGCAACACTTCGTCATCGGTAGCAGTTCGCTCCAATCGATTTGCAACTAATCGAATGCCTTCTTGTATATGATGTTCACGGAGCTCCCTGTATCAACAAAAGTTCGATGAATTCTATAATTGGCAATTACCACTCGAATGATCAGTGCATTATTGTAAGGAATTTCCACTCCCTCTAAATTTCTAGGGACGAAACTGATTTCGGGTCCTTCAGCTCTCTCCTTGCTGCAGCCAACAGTGTGGATCTCGAGTCACCGAGCATGCTACTTCCTTGCTCGGTTAGAATCTCTGTCGGTCGGGCCGCCGGCGATCATTCCTATCTCTCCCTGAACAGCGTTACTCTGGTTCTCTTCCTCCCGTGTCGATGGTCTGATCTACTCGGCAGAGGCTCAAGCGGAGCCCAGGTTATTCCTTTGCAGGGGTTGATGATGGTGTGGCTCAATCATCCTCATTTCCTCCTTCCTTCGCCCTACAAATCGGCTTCGGTATCGCCGATCAGGAGGTGGTGATCGACGGTGATATCCATGCAGGGCCAGTCTACTAACTATCGGCGTTAGATCGTAGCAATCACGCGTGTTGTGTGTTGCTGACTGGTGGAAGGAGAAGAAGAGTGGCGTCCATTCCTTGCCTTTGGTGGCCTTCAAGCGACCAGCCGCCACATGTTGTACGGCATGCATTCTTGGCTCTTGGTGGGATTGAGCTCCTCCCGATCGAGGCCCCTTAGGGGGTTGATGACTGCTCGGCTATCGTCGTTCAGACGCTCCTGCAGGCTCGGCAGGCGTCTCCTTCTTCCTTACCGCCTAGGCTCCTTCCACATTGATATATTCGTTGGCCTTCTTTTGTAGGTGGCCAAAATCCCTTGGCGGCCTCCGAATGAGCGACCGGAAGAATTCTCATTTGGTGAGCCCTTGGGTGAAGGCGTTCAACAACATGTCCGAGGAGACCGTCGGGATGTCCATCGCCACCTGATTGAAGCGCTGGATATAGGCCCTCAATGCCTCTCGGGACCCCTGCTTCAGCGAGAATAGATTCACGCTCGTCTTCTGGTGGCGGCGACTGCTAGCGAAGTGATACAGGAAGGCCACTCTAAAATCTTTGAAGCTGTAAATCGAGCTGCTTGGCAACCGTTTGAACCAACATTGCGCCGATCCAAATAACGTGGTGAGGAAAACCCTGCACTTCACCCCATCCATGTACTGGTGAAGTGTGGACGCATTATCAAACTTGGCCAAATGGTCGTCCGGATCGATCACTCCATTATATTCCCCGATCATCAACGGGTTATAATGCTTCGGCAAAGGGTCGTCCAGAATCCCCTACGTGAACTGTTGATTGACCCGTTCGGGGGAATCATCTTACATTGGCACATTTCCCTTTCGTGCATCCCGTACGGGTGCATTATCTGATGAAGATCCCCGGTCTTTATCCGCTTGGCCCCCCTCTTCTGATGGAGCCTAGGATAGCACTCGATGGAATGGGATCAGCGCATTAGGAGCTTCCCTATAGGTGTCGATCGACTTTTTATTTGGCTCCCGAGTGGAAATTTGTTCAGCTCGGTCTCCTCGCTCAGCCTAGCGACCTACCGCTGAGGCTACAAGCTCCTGCACTTGGCGTTCGGGCAGTGTCTGTTGGCACTCGGTTAGCGCCTGTTGTTACTATTGCTCCATTATCTTCACTGCTCGGGCCTGTATCAGCGTGTCGAGATCCTCTTGCGTCAGTGTCACCTTTGTGAATCGTCCAACGTATTCCATCTTCTTGTTCGAATGCAGGTTACGTTCCCACAGACGGTGTCAAAATGATCCTGTCCGGAAGCGTGAAGCTGGAACGTCGGGGATGTGACGGCTCTGCTGACTGGATGAAGACCTCGCTCCTCTCTACAAAACAAACCAAACCAAGCAAGGGGTCCCTGGCATTGGCTCTCCGATGCTCAATTAGAAACAGAAGAAGAGAAATTGAAAATAATAGGGACAGAGATAAATCTTACTTTCTTCATACTTAGCATACTCTTTTATACCTTTCTTAATGACCCTCCATCTTCCCCTGTTTAACAATATTAATTACCGACAGATGGTATCTTTGTCTCGGTTTCTTACATTCATGGAATTAGTATTAATCATCGGCACAAGACTATTTTGTATTGTCTTCGTTACATTCAATGATAGATGAAATGTTCTCTTTTATTTTCTCTTCTCCTTATTAAGTATCTAAGCTTTTTCCTCTTTTATTATTTTATCGGTTCATTATTAATACGTGCAATGTCATATCCCAAGCTGGACGGGTGGTCTGCTCTCTTGCCGACCGAGCTGACCAGACATTGGTTCATCCAGATAGTCGACCGGACAATGATTCCTCTGATCGGCCGATGTAGCCACTTCCCGCTCGGATCATGCGGACGAGTCTTGCTTAAACCCTGGTATTAATCGCCTTGACTTTGACCTATACCGTGGTAATTGATCCGTGCCAGATAGGCTCCTCCTTATCGCCGCATCACTCATGTTTACACCAACATAGGAACTGGATAAGTTACATAGGTTGAGTCAACTTCGTAGATTAGATCTGCTGACCTAGAATGAGATCACGATGGCAAAAAGACGAATATGCTCGCCCCCAGCGCTCCCACCAACCCGTCCTAGGGCCAATACGGAGGAGGTAAATCACGGACGGCTATTAGTCTTTGAAATAGTGACTAGCACATAAGGAAGACATTTACTTCGACTTTGCTAAGATTCGAACTCCAAACCTCATGTGATAACATCTCATGTGCTAATCACTAGATCGTCCTGAGATGAACTAGAATGAGATCACTAACCGAAGTATCATGGATCATTAATATTACGTGGGGCTGGCGATGAATGACGTTTGGTTTAAGCGTTATCATGGTTACATCAATGGATCATTAATGTTAGTATTACGAATCCTTTCTATCATAGACTTTGACAACACTTTCTATTTTAGACAAAAATTTATATTTCACAATTTGATATCGTCCATAACCAAATGAGGATGCAGAACGGAAGACAGTGACTAGTCTAGCAGGGGTTATGGCGTAAAGGATCTAATCATGGAGTTCACATGCTTTGCATCCAATAAGAAGCTAAGCACATGAGACTTGAGCTGCTGCATAAACTTGGTGGTGATACCCAGAACATGCTACCTCCTCCTTAGTTTTTTTTATTATTATTTTTATAATCGAGGTGTTTGAGCTTTGAGCTCAGTTAATCGGCGGTTTTTCACTTTAGTTCGGTTATAATTTTTTTACTAGAATATTAAAATGGGATAATATATATATATATATATATCAAATCAAAATTTATTTAAATTTATATTTGTTATAAGTGAAATTCGTAACCGTCAGTTTTTCAAATCCAAAAAAAAATATCGAATCAATATATTTTAAAAGATTATTATAAAATTCATACGTGAATCAAACGAATTCAACAATTTTAACTGTATCATTCACCCATCATCCATCCGATAAATCTGGCCACACAAGCGAGTCCAATTTCAACAATCAACTTCTCATATTTTTTTATTCAGTGGAGGAAAATATCACGTGGTTAAAACGTTTTTTTGTTGCACCATTCTTAGTCTCTTATGTTTGAGTCAATGGTCTCCATTACACAGTCATCGTCCCATTTGGTATACAAATTCAGTGGGGAAGATTGTGAACTCCATTGTGTGTTTTGTTGACTGGAGCCTAATGGAACTTCCTCCAACACAAACACATGTTCTAGCAATTCATGCCATTCCCCTTCTTTTTTTTTTCATACAATCGATCACGTCCAGACATTTTTTTCTAAATTAAATCGGCAATTGATAAAAATGACTTTTTTAAAAATGAAATCGTAATTGATAGTAGGACACACTTACAATTACTTTTAAAAAAACATATTTAATTTTTAAATTTCTTTTTTATTTTTCATTTTATATCTTCCTTCCATCAATTGTTGATGTTGACAATACCAATAGGATTTTAATTTTTAAAAAATAACACCAATCAATATTAGTATGATGTTGTAGTTTGAAAATCAATATTATAACAATGTTATTTTTTAAATACATCAGGCATAAATTAGAAAATGATTTTTTTTTAAGAAATAAATCTCAAATTTTGGATGATAATTTCGTAATTGCAAGTGCGTATTTTGGTCTGGAATAAAATAGAACTTCTGGGACTGCTCCAGTAGTTTTCAGATGATTAAAGCAAGAAGTGGACAGGTACATGTTGATAGCTGCATGCACTTGTCTCTTCACATTATTGCGTCAAGTTGACGTTGCCATTCTTCAGAAACAATATTATGAAATAGGAAAGCTGATGCAGACTCAAGATTCTCTTTTGTTTTTAAATCATCACAAAAATAAATAAATAAATATTATTATTATTAATGGGAACAAAAATCACAAAAAAATAAAAATAAAAATTGTCAGCCTGACAAATTATTCGAAGTTCTTCTGCACATGGAGATTCAGCTGCTGCTGCTCCCCACCTTTGTCGATCCCGTACATGAATCTGATGGTGCCGTCGAGGTACTCCGACCACTTGAGGTCCTCTGGCTCGCCTCCGGTGTGGATTTCAGCTCCTTCATTCGGCGGCAACGCCGGCCATGGAGCACAGCTCTGCAGCTCCATTGTTCCCGAATACCGGAAAGGCAGAAAGGAAGCATCTCGAGGTAGATTTGCAGTCGGAGTACTGAAAGTGTCGCCGCCGTTGCTGCTGTCGCCGGTGAACCAGTTCGAATTCTCGATCATCGACGGCGTGGCTAGCTCGTCGTCGGGCGGCTTCTCCCCTCGGAGCCTCAGCTTCTTCTTGATGCAGGAGTTCCAGAAGTTCTTGATCTCGTTGTCTGTTCTTCCGGGCAGCCTGGAGGCGATCTGAGACCACCTGAAGGGAGGAAACAAAAAAAAAAAAAAAATCAAAATGTCACAGAATCGATCGACAGATAATTAAATTCGATCGATGTTCTAACTAGATCATCCACCTGTTGCCTAGCAGTTCATGGAGCTCGATTATGAGCCTCTGCTCCTCCTCAGAGAAGGTGCCGCGTTTGAGATCAGGCCTGAGGTAGTTTATCCACCTCAACCTGCAGCTCTTCCCGCACCGCTGCAAACCTGAAAAATTGGATCCCCAAAGTTTTTTCCCCCTCGATCAATCCATTATTCAAATTAAGATTAATTAGGAAGAGCTAGATAGAACTAAGTAGCTACCATACATGTACGGTACGTACCTGCTAACTTGGCGACTGAACTCCAACATCCATGGCCATGCTTGGTGATGTGGTCGAAGAGTTTCTCGTCCTCCTCCGGCGACCACAGACCTTTCCTCAGCTTCTGCTTGTAGCAGCCAGAGTGCCTCCCCTGCATGGCCATGCAATTGGTGATGTGGTCAAATGCATGTGCAGGCCGGTTGGATGATTTAACTGCCTCTCATTTCGACTGGATTTGATTATCCGATGGTGGGGCACTGATCGCTGGCCTTTAGAAAAGCATCTTCCCAGGATCAATCAAGATCTTCCATGACTCTCTGATCCTGTCCGAGAGTTGAGTCGATGGACGTTGAGGAGATGGTGCTCATGTTGATTGGATGTAGACTGAAGATGACGAAGACCTCCAACGAGCTAAGCTTACAATCACAAGTCGTTAGTGCCGAGCCGGAGAGGGGTTCCCAGACGATGACCCTCCGACGCTCAAGTCAGTCGCCTCCGTCGAAACCTGGGGGTCCTTATATAGGGTTCTAGGGAGGCGCGTGCACGCTCCTCAAAGCATACCTGGAAAGGGCGTGTCGGAAAAGCATGTCTCACATCATACCTTAATAACCCGAGCATATCCCGAACATGACATTGGAAGCTTCCACCACACGATTCTCCATCCGACCCTGCCGCCGACCATGTCGCCTGTCGATGATACTAGTCCCTAGGAAGATATCGTCAACTGCCCCTTTTGTCCATTATTGGGTCGAGCGGGAGAGTCGCTCGGTCAATCTGTCATCCGGGTGACCTCATGGTCAGGCCGAGCGGGAGAGTCCGCTCGGCCAACGGTCCACTGTCTCGGCTCCATCCTGTCGAGCAAGGGAGTCGTGCCTGCTTGGTCGGGGTTGTGTCCACTATTCAACCGAGCGGGACGGCCGCTCGGCCTTTGTCTTTCCATGTTTGAGTTTTTTTAGCGTCAGAAGCTCGGTATTTGGCTGAGCTGTCGTAGTGTCGGATCGGATATTCCTTGCGCCGATCGAGAAGGAAGGGTCGTCCGATAGGAGGAACTCCCGAGGTGTTGATCATCTTGACCCTCTACCAAGTGGGTCCCACCCTATCACCGGATCACTTCCAAAGCAGGCGCTACCATTTATTCTGACGCAAGAAATTTCACAAAGCAGGGCATATACTGCAGTGAAGTACAGTCTAATAAACTAGTAATGCAGTTCAGTTTGATCATATTACCAAATGGAATAAAAAAATATATCATTAGACCCAAGCTTTTCAGGTGAAGATTGATATGGGATGTTAAATTAAGATTTTAGCCTGACATGGAAGGTGAATTCAAGGTGAGATGGAAGTCCAACTCAAGAAAAGTTGACGGTCAAAGGTTCACTCTTGGGTAGAGATTAACATCTCATCCAGTACTAAGGCTCCCAATTCAAGGACGGTCGACCTAAGGATCGATCTTGCTTGAGGAACGAACACCCCGGTCCTAGGTATAGTCGAGTAGGTCTCAATAACCCGACTGAATCTGAACAGCTCGAGATATTACTATAGTGAATAGGAACTAGTCCCCAGTTGTGAGGATGATCCACCGAAAGGTTAGTTTTGTCCCTTGGGGCTTAATTTCCCATTCTCTAAGAGATTAGCAGCTTTGTATACGACAAGACGGCCATGAAATTGTTTGTGCTTAAGGGACCCATTTTTATGATTTTACTCAAAACCATAACAGATGTTCGGGCATCCCTAAGGACAGGACGGTATTTCACTCAGATCTCCAGAACTGTAGCAGATGTTCGGGCGTCCCTAAGGACAGGATGTTATTTCACTCAGATCTTTAGAACCGTAACAAATGTTCAGGCGTCCCTAAGGATAGGATGGTGTAAGGAACTAGGACGCTAAACACGCGAAAGAGCAGCGGAAAACATCTAGTTCCTTTCCAGAAGATCCATGCAAAAGGAAACCATATACTCAGTTTCTCATAAAAAGGAGGTATACCTTTGGTGCGTGCCCTTCGCAATCCCGACAGCAATGTTTCTTTATATGCGGATCTTAACGCGATCAAGTGGTCGCGCCTCTATGGTATCCACACGAACAAGCCTCGTTTGTCTCACAAACTCACAAAGTGGAGAATGAAACAACCAAAGGTTGTGCTAGAGAAAAATGATATGCATAAGGAAAAAAACTCAAGGAAAAGCTCAAGGATAGACACATAAAGTGATGGGACCCACAAAAAGTAAAATGGTGGGTCATGACTTTATATGTCTCTCCTTGAGCTTTTCTTTCAGTTTTTTTCCTTGAGTATATCATTACTCTTGTGCTAGCAACCCTTCTTGGAAGTTTCGGCCAAGTGAAGAGAGGAGGAAAAAGAGCAAGAATACTAAAAACTCATCATGAAAATAAATTCAAAAACCTTTTTTATAGATTCATGAAATTTCCTTATGCATTGATGTCAATTGCCTTAATTGATATTAATATTTGTCTTCATCCAATGCATGAGTAATTCAAATTGTTCACTCTTCATCAAATGCATCTAATGCATGAGTAATTCAAATTGTACACTCCTCTTTCTTCATGAATTCAAATTCATGAAATCACTTAATGAGTCCAACTTATTAATCATTAATCCAATTGACTCAATGAGTCTAATTCGAATTTGACTCCATCCAATAGTTGGATCAAATTGAGTCTAACTCAATGAGTCCAATTTGAATTAGACTTAATCCAATGATCGATCATATGAATCCATCCATTGACTTATTGTTTGTGTGTGACCCAATAGATTCTCGTGACGTTGGCAATGTCTCTAAAACTATTTTAGATACATAAACAATGAGTGACATCTAGCAAGGCATTATTGCTACCCAAGTGACAAGAATGTCAAGATCCGACCTAATCTTTCCGTGTCTATTATTTTGTATGGCTCAATCCTTCTATCCTTAATATCTAGATTAATTAATGAAGCATAGACCATATCATCCTCTTATCAATCTTTGTGTTTCTTAATCTCTAAGTAGATACACTCAATCAAATAAGCTCAATATTACATATTGACTCATTTAAGCATGATCATGCATTCTTGTGTCCTACTAATCAAGGGGTCCATAGATATCACTTCCATTATATGGAAGGGATGGATCTCATCTACATTATTCACATTCCTCCGTATAACTTATTGTATACCTAGTGATCGATTTTATGATCCATCCTGTTATGGGTGACGTTTGTCGATACCAAAGTATACAACTCCTTATGTAGGGAACTGTAGTGATTTCAGGTCTAAGAACTATTCATACTAATAGTCACATAAGAATATTTATGACACTTATATAATGATCCATGAAACATTCTCATGACGGATCATTCAGTATATATACTCATGTATCAACCTGATATCTCATATCCATGACTTGTGAGATTAAGTCATCTGTTGACCTACATGCTAGTCTCAACGCATTAATATTGTCCTTGCATATTAATGCTTGACTAGAAATAATTCAGAGTAGTGTTCTATGTATATCTACAATATCTCACTATCAATTCAACTAATTGATATGTTGTAGATTAGAACCTCCTACTCTATGACATTATTGTACTTATTCATTCAGCACTGAATTGAAGTAAATATAATAACCAATTTTGCCTTTATTAATAATGAAATATGATATAAAAGGAGCCCTTTATTATAATCTCATAATTAGTACTAGGACTAATACTAACAGATGGTATTTCACTCAAATCTCCAACATTACCACATATGTATCAGGGCGGTGTCAAGTGCTGGACAGCCTTGTAAAACTCAAGGTTTCATTCATTGTTCGCCATAACATTTACCTGGCCAGGACAACTCCCAAATGAAATATGCTTAGAAAATAAGATTATTAGAGAATCCTAACAACTTGTAAGAGAATAACAACCGTTTCTCAGATAATATTCTTCTGAGATGATACAGGTTCAGGGAACCTTCCTCGAAGGTGATTATGCTTCCCCTCGGCCAACATATTATGATTGTATATTCCTTCAACTGCTTCATTGATGGTATCAGTTACAAAAAAAGGTGGGCATAGGTAGCGGAAGATTCCTCAGACTGGTTATACACCTTCTAGGAAGCGTATATTCCACTGTGTAACAACTTCTGACACTCAACGTTCTCTGTCATCTCATGATTACGGAGGTCATAGAGGTGATATATAAATAGGGGGTCATCTCCGATGGGAAGGTATGCACACTTCATGTATTGTACTATGCGTGCGTCTTGTTATTCATTCTTATTGTTCTACTTCCCACTCAGGTGATACATTAACTTGAGTGTCGGAGGGCCTTCGCTAGGGACCCTTTCCCTAGTTTTTGGCCACTGACGTTCTGTTAGCTCGTTTGAGTGTGTGCAAGGAGCTTAGTGCACCAACCAAGGGTCCTTGATTCAATCCAGCAATCTTTGCTCAGTCAATGTTGTAGCCACCTATCTAGTGCTAGCTCCACCTCTAGCTTTCAGATAGAATCATAAATCATAAGGATTTATTAGAATAAACACTCATGTAAGTACCAATTATGTTAACCCATGAGGACGAATAATTCTTGATCATGAGAATTATAGAACTTGTTAGGGTACCATTTGCCTCCATAGGTATAATTAATTGACAGAATTATTTCATTGGACAATGGTCAATTCCCGTGAGATTTATTCTCCTGAGGATTAAATCTGGTAGTTTGGTATCATGATTTATTTTCCTTGATTTTGCCGTGAGCCCGATCAAGGACTCTTAGGGTGAATGAAATCACCTTGCTTCATCGTTAGAGTACCATTTGATGCTAAAATATACATTTATGGCTTCGCACCAATCTAAACGGACTTGCATCGGTTCAAACTTTACTTAGATTGACGGATCCAAGTTCTATAGCTCTAGCCTTAATTCGAAGAAAAGAGATGGATCTAGATGCAATCCTTAATAAGGGCAATCTAACTCTTTCAGACTTTTTTAAAAAAGAAATATTGATTATCGAATCAACTCATCTAGCTTTTATAACGGGTGGAAAATTAATTATGTATCAAACCATAAGTATCTCATTGATGGATGGCGAAAAAAGTAATCACCAAATAAATATAAAATATAAAAAAAAATATGTCAATAAGAAAATTTTTAATAATCTACTTAACAACCCGAAAATATACTTGTTTCTATATTGAAAAAGTGTATTGTATGCTTCTATCTATTTTTTTTGTTTTTTGTCCATCCCCCATCCCCATCCCCATCAGTTTATATATTATGGCAAAAGGCGAATACGCTCGCCCCTAGCGCCCCCGCCAACTTGTCCCAGGGTCAACACGAAGGAGGTAAATCACGGGCGACTACTAACCTTTGGAATAGTGACTAGCACATAAGGGAGATATTTACCTCGGCTTTGCCGAGATTCGAACCTCATACCTCATTGTGACAACACCTCATGCGCTAGTCACTAGACCCATCCAAGGGAACACCATTAGTTTATATAGAGAGAGAGAGGATGAACTTTTTATTTCAATAAGAAATTGATTCTATCATTGATGTATTTAGAATTTAATATGGATAGATATATCTAACATATATATCTTTTCCTCTCCCTTTCATTTTTACAATGCGAATTTAAATAATGGAAAGGTCGATAACTAGCTAATTGAATTCCTTGCTAAATTCATCGCCCAAGTAATGAGTATTGTATTGCACCATAATTTATTTATTTTTTTTGGATGCATGAATGAGAAGATTACTTGGATTTAATTAGCACTCAAACCTCTTAAATATTACACTAAAATGATCACTTGAATAATAATTTTAAAAGTAGAATATCCTATGCCGCAATGGCAAGCATCCACTAAGCATCCACAGTTTTATCCAGCTATAATAAATTTGTAAAAAAATTTCCTCTTCGATAAATACATACGTAGTTGCAAGTAGTGACGGATTTAGGGGAGCGGGGATATATTTGAGCACTCTTTTGCTTTCGGAAAATTTCATCAGTCCGAGGGACAGTGAGAAGGAAGATAAACTCCAACTTTCTTCTTTAATCACCTTTTTTTTTTCCTAAATCCGTCACTAGTTGTAACATAAATTTGAAGATTAATTCATTTCATCCCCTCACCTGTTTAATGTATGAAATAGAGCATATAATTGACAAGGACAAGCTCTTAAACCAATAGGAATCTTTTAACACTATTTTATTAGCCAAGTGCATGACGAGATAAGCCCAAAATAATAATTATTTCAAATTAGAGAAATTATAATTTATTTCTCATCATCAATGATCGGATTCATCATGTTATCGCAATTATTAACTTGATTAAATAAATTGTAAGTGTAAAATCCTGTGGAGAATCGCATCATTGTGTCCCGTTAATGGATTCTGATTATATATATTTTACTGTTTTATTAAAAAAAATTCTTTTTTATTAATTAATTTTGGTGAAGCTTAAAATAAATTTACATTAATATCTTTTTTTCTATTCACACTAAAAATAATTCTAAGATTTATTAGTAATTCCACAAGCAAGACAAACAATGATCTAGAGTTCGAGACTCAACTGCGACATATTATTATGAATTTTTCTCATCATTATTTTTCTCTTGTTGTTTTATATAAAAAAAATATAGTTTTTTTTAGTCTCACATCTTAGAATTGATAACACTATGATCAAAGAAGCTTCAATAAATATTTTAGATCGACATTGTTAAAAAATATATATATTTTTTAATTTTTTTTACTAAGATAAGTATAATATTAAATTAAATTAATTTTTTTCATAAGGTAACACTCGAAAATCTAAACAATTCGGATTTTCAAAGACCCAAATAATTCGGATTTCAAAAGTCAGATACTTTATGTAATAACTCTACTTTATTATTTTAATACTAAAATATTTTAATTAATATAATTTTATTATAAAAAATCAATGTGATTTCAATGTATTATATTATACACACAATGCATGTGCACAATCACTAGTATTCGTTTAACAATTCTCCTTCATCCGAGAATTTTGAATTTTGTTCCATGGAAAAATCCACAGGTTTAACTCCAAAATATCCAGAATTTTCAAAATATATTTTCTCTGTGAAATGAAAATACTTTTATTTGAACGAGAGACTATATATTTGAATATGATCCCGTATCAAATTGGGGTCCTCCGTTAGAGGAGCAACGCAACAAAGACCTCGATGAAAGAGAAACACGGGTGACTAAAAGACAGAATTAATCATGGAATCGATTGAAATTAAAAGTTTAGTTTCATTAATTAGATTTTTTTCTTAAAATATTAATTATTTTAGTTAAATTGATTCGGTCTTAATTTTAAAATTTAATTAAATTGAATTTAACTTTTCCGAATTGGAATAAGTTTAAAATTACTAATTTCATAATTTGTGACTCTCCTTTTCCGATCTCGATTCAATTAAAAGTTTAATTATTTCCATTTTCAATCTATTTAATCGATGTTGTATTAGTTTAATTTGTTTGATTTTTAATAAAAGTTTTATCGGTTCTTTTAGGTTAAAAAATTGATTTGTTCAATTTTAATTTAAACGATTTGATTGGTGTCGATTAGGGGTGTAAGTGAGTTGAGTCACTCACGAGTAGCTCGGTCAAAGTTCGACTCAAGCTTGAAATTGATCAAACTCGAGCCAAGCTCAAGCTGGCTCGTTTAATATTCGAGTCGAGCTCAACCCCATTTAATATTGGCTCGATGGCTCGTCGAGCTCGAGCTCATTTAATACTGGCTCGATGGCTCGTCGAGCCAGGCTAATTCAGTATTTTAATATTTAAAATAATTTATACTTTAAAATTAATTAATAAGTTTAGGAGGTTTTTGTGATTAGCCTATTTTATTAGGTAAGTAGAGGTTGAAGGTTTGAATCCTAGTCTATCTTTATTTTTTCGTAAATTCATTGTTTTGAGCTGAGCTCGAGCCCATAATTAAATAGCTCGAGCTTAGATTTAAAAACTCGCTCGAGCTCGAGTCGAGCCTCTTTAGTTTTCTTGAGCTTGAGCCGACCCAAGCACATCTCGACTCATTTACACTCTTAGTGTCGATTATTAATCAGATTGCTTGAGGGATGGGAAAAAATTAAAAAAAAATATTTTTATTATTTAATATTTTTCATAAAAAGAAATTATTAGAAATGAAATTTAGATTATATATATTTATTTGATTATAGTTTTTAAGATAATTTGATCTTTCTCCTTTTATATTTAGAGTTTAAGATTTCTTAATATAACTATATAAGACTTTAATTTATACTCTGTATTTCTTAGTATTAATTTTGAATTCAATAATATGACTAGTTTTTTCATTTTCTTAATTTTTATATGGTATAAGAGCAGTTTTTTTCTGACTTAATTTTTTCTGTCACCCTATGTTATTACTAGATGTTGTCGTCTCCTATTGTTGTTGTCGATTTCGACGTTGACATATTTTTCTATTAATTTCGACGTCAACGCCCTGTGCTGCCGATTTCGGTTCCAATGCTTTTTTTTGTCGATTTCGGTGTTGTCGCCCTGTCCTACCGATTTCGGCCCTAATGTTCTTTTCTGCCGATTTCGGTACAGATGCTCTTTTCTGCTGATTTCGTCACAGACGCTCTTTTCTGTCGATTTCGGAGCAAACACTCTTTTCTGCCGATTTCAGCGCTGACGTTCTATATTGTTGATTTTAGCGCCGATGCTCTTTTTCTATCGATTTCGGTGATGACGCCCTGTGTAGCCAATTTCAGCACTGACGTCATTTTCTACTAATTTTGACACCAACGTTTTGTATTGTCGATTTCTATGTTTGACATCCTATTCTGTCTTGGATTCTTTGTGTGACCACGAGTTGTCTTGACACTAATTTTTGCGGATCATACAGATATGTATCTTTACAGTTTGGTTATTCTGAACATTATTCGTTCTGTCATCCTGCTTGGTCGTGCAGATCTTCATAGAAATCTGCTCCGTATATGTTAAAGCAGTTTCAACAGTTCCTTGCTTTACAGCCCTATGACATTTCAGCTTCCTCTCATATAAATTTGCCATCGTCTGGTATTTCAAGTATATTTTCTGTTAGAAAGTATACTAAAAGCCTAGTTTTTGATATAAATATTTATCTAGAAATAAGAATCACATTGGTCAAATGACTACATTTATGATAAATGTAGTTGTTCAATTAATTTATATTGTAGATAACATGGTGTGTGGTGTCACACACAGAGGATCATGTTATCAGTACCTTATAAATTATAAACAGTAGCTCACGACCAAGATGGAAAGGAACAAAACATTGGAAGGTCGTAGTGTAATTAGGTATTAGTTTATCTTAATTATATAATTACACTAGTACACTTAGAGTGTATTGAGTAGGACCATTAGAGGTCGTTTCTTTTATACTGACTTTATAAAGAAACAAAGACCTCAGTTATTATGGAAGTGTGTGCTCTTAATCCTAATATAATAACAAGCACATATATTTGATATTTATTTCTTTAATTTATCAATGGATGAGATTTAGTTCGATAAATCAATAAGTCCGATAAGTTGGGAAATGATATCACTTATAGTGTGTATTATTGATTATAGAAAGAAACTGTGTCCTAGTGATCTAGGTTGATAATGTCCCCAAGAGGAGCTCATAAGGATTGTCATGTTAAACCTTACAGGTGGATTTAGTCCGACATGACGATAAGGTTGAGTGGTACTACTCTTGGACTAAGATATTAATTAAGTGAGTTGTTAGTAACTCATTTAATTAGTGGACATTCGACATCTTAAACACAGGGAGACTAACACACTCATAATAAGAAGGAGCCCAAAAATGTAATTTGGGATTGGTGCGGTAGTTCAATAATAGTTCTTTAGTAGAATGAATTATTATTGATGGAATTAAGTTGTGTGTTCGGGGCGAACACAGGAAGCTTAATTTCATCGGGAGACCAAAATCAATTCCTCCTCTCGGTCACTATCGTAGTCTCTTGTATATAGAGATTTATACCCACCTTCTTACCCATCCTAATGGGGCCGGCCAAGCTAGCTTGGAACCCAAGCTAGGGTCGGCCAAGACCAAGTGGATGATGTTGATACAGTCTGACCTGGCTGTTGTTTTGATGTTGACACAGATTTAAGTTTGTATCAGATGTTAATTAAACTTGGTTTGATTAATGATCAAGGTTGATCAAGTGGAAGGGAAAAGTCCAAGTTGGAAACTTGGCACGCGAAGTCGGAGAGGGCTCGGTAGCTCGTTCTCCGGACTAGGTCAGAGAGGGCTAGGTAGCTCGTTCTCTGGACCTGACGAAGTCGGAGAGGGCTCGGTAGCTCGTTCTCCGGACTAGGTCAGAGAGGGCTAGGTAGCTCGTTCTCTGGACCTGACGAAGTCGGAGAGGGTTCGGTAGCTCGTTCTCCGGATTAGGTCAGAGAGGGACCTAAGTGGACATTCCATGGTACATTAGATCGGTCGGCAGACCGATCCAGTGATACATAAGATAGTGGATCGGTCGGCAGACCGATCCAGTGATACATAAGATAGTGGATCGGTCGGCAGACCGATCCAGTGAAACTAACTTTCTGTGCTGCACTGAGTGTAATCTGATCGGTCTGGTGACCGATCAGGAAACACTCAGTAGCACACTGAGTGCAATCTGATCGGTCTGTAGACCGATCAGGAAACACTCAGTGTGCTCCACGACCGATCAGACAAGCAGTGGACCGATCAGGATATGACTTGATCGGTCCATGGATCGGTCTGGTGACCGATCCACACACGATCCATATTGTTCACTGTTTCTGCGATTCCTCCACTGCATTTGATCTGCCTGATTCATGTGATATAACATCTGTGCTATTAGCTTTTGAGTTTGCAGGATCACAGGTATCATTCCAAGCTTAATTTCAAATCAAGTCCATAAGAGGAATACGACAAATGGCCTTTCTGCTGTGATTCGCAGCGCATGATGCATTTGAAGCATCAACGGCTACTGGTGTGATCTGGCTGCGATCTGCTTGACTCCTGGTGATTGGTTCGAGCTCAGAAGACACCAGTGAAGACTGTGATTTCATTGGTGTGAGTTCAGGGAACCAGGTAAGGAGGAAGAGGGATTGGCTGGAGCGATGATTCGGAGCAGCTTGACCACGATCCGTGACAGCGGAGAACAGGGGCTTAAGAAGCAGTAAAAAGCGAGAGGAAAGAACAAGAAAGATAGCAAGAAAGTTCTGTTGATCGTTGAGGTGTGCTAAGTTCTTGAGCTCTCGGATATGATACTGCGATCGGGGAGTTCCCTGTTTTCACTGATTCTCGCGTGGTTGTAAGCTTTAGTTCATTCTTCTTTGCCACCGAGCTCTGTAAGTCTTGTGCTTTAACATATATATTTCTTGAGACTTTGTGGAGAGGTTACTCCACCGAGAAGGAGGATCTTGAGCCGGAATTTTTCCGGGGTGCGATCTACCGAAGATCGAGGGGTCGTCCACCTTACGGATACGCCGAGGAGTAGGGGCAAGTTATCCCCGAACCTCGTAAATCCTTGTGTTAGTGTGCTTGTTTCCTCCTTGTTTTAGTTTCCTAATTCCGCTGTGCTAACAAGTTTCTTTGTAGAAATCTTTGTTTAAGTTTTTAATAGGCTATTCACCCCCCTCTAGCCATCTAAGATCCTAACAAGTGGTATCAGAGCCTGGTGCTCTTCATCTGGACTAACATCCAAAGGAGCAAGAAGATGGCCATGAAGGAAGGATTCAGCACAAACAGACCACCCTTCTTCGATGGAGCATATTTCCAGTACTGGAAGAGCCGCATGGAGTATTCCTCAAGACTGATATCTCCATGTGGTTCTCGGTCAAGGAAGGATTCACACCACCGAAGGATGAAGAAGGTAAGGAACTCGATTCATCAAGGTGGTCTACTGAACAAACTCGTAAAGGGCAAGCCGATGCCAAGGCAGTAGTCACCTTACAATGTGGGATTGCCAAGGACCAACTCGTCAAGGTAGGTCCATTCTCGAGTGCAAAAGATTTATGGAACAAGCTTATCGAACTCCAAGAAGGAACTCGTGATTCTCGGATAGCCAAGAGGGGTCTATTCTTGAATCAACTACAAAATCTCACCATGAAGGAAAATGAAACAGTAAGTGAACTACATGGGAGGTTCAAGGAAATCATCAATGGTCTACATTCCGTAGATGAACGCGTGGAGAATCGCGATCTAGTAAGGTACGCTCTTAAATCCTTTCCAAGGAATGCCTTGTGGTCATCTATGGTAGATGCCTAAAAGGTTTCCAAGGATCTTTCCATTGTAAAGTTAGATGAATTCTTTTGTGAAATGGAACTTCATGAACTTGCTAACAAAGGTCAAAAGGAGAAAGGTATAGCTTGGGTTGCAGGAGAAAAGAGCAAGGATGGGAGAAGAAAGAAAGGAAAGAAGAAGGAGAAAGAGATTCTTTCATCTTCATCCTCCTCCGAGTCCGATGATGAAGGTGGATCATCATCAAGCGAGATGGCAAATTTTGTGAGGAGGATCATGAGAAGAAGCAGGAGATACAAAGGTAAGACTGTAGATCAAAATATTGATAAGTCTAACGTTACTTGCTATGAGTGTAGCAAGAAAGGTCACTACCGGAGTGAGTGTCCAAAACTCAAGAAGGAGGAACGGGCCAAAAAGAAGGAGGAAAGAGCCAAGAAGAAGAAAGCTCTCAAGGCCACTTGGGATGAATCTTCCTCAAGCTCATAGGAGGAGGAAGAGAAGAAGGAGAAGAGTACTCGGCAATTGGCACTCATGGCAAGGGAGGAGTCCGAGTCCGAGAGTGATGACTCAAGCACTTCAGCCGCGACTTCATCATCTTCGGATGATGAAGAGGTAACCTCTTCTCACTTAGAAAAATGCTATAAGACTATTACACATTTGTCTACCTTGCTTAAAAAATCAAAAACAGAAAATAAATCATTAAAAGAAGAAGTAGAGAACTTGAGAGCTCTTAGGGAAGATGAGGTTGATGACCTACATCTAGAGCTCCTTGAAGATGAGAACAAGGCCTTGAAGGGTGAGGTTGAGAAACTCAAGAAAATGCTTGAGAAATTCTCAACTAGCTCTAAGACCCTAGACATGATTCTAAATGCCCAAAGGGCGGTCTACAACAAGGCTGGATTAAGATACCAACCTAAGGAGTCTAGCTTTATTTCTTTAGTGTCAAGAACCCAATTTCATAGATCGCATGTTTCTAGGGTTCATGAGACTAGGAAGAAGGTAACAAAGGCATGGGTGCCTAAGTCCTTCATTGTAGATGCATTAGGTCCCAAGATTTGGGTACCTAAAACATCTATCTTTCGTGTCTTGTAGGCATTGGTAAAGGGGGAGCGTCTATCAACTTGGTTTGTTGATAGTGGATGCTCCAAGCACATGACCGGGGACAAGTCACTATTTTCTATCATTCAAAAAAAAAATAGAGGTAATGTGTCTTTTGGTAACAATGGTAGTCTTAAGGTTATAGGAGTTGGAGACATTCATATATCCGAATATCTCCAAATCAAGAATGTCCTTCTAGTCAAGGGGATGACTTTTAATCTCCTAAGTGTCATTCAATTGTGTGATACGGGTTACACAATTGAGTTTCATTCGAGTCAATGTCTAGTTAAAAACATTGACACACTTGACACGGTACTAGTAGGCACAAGGGTAGATAACATTTATCAAGTTTCTTTTAAAAGTGCTACTAATGCTCTTGCTAAGTGTTTCATGTCAAAAGAAGAAGAATCGTGGTATTGGCATAGGAGGTTGGCTCATGTAAACATGAAGAATATCCGGAAGCTGGTCAACAAAGGGTTAGTGCGAGGCTTACCAAGCATCAAGTACCAAAAGACCAAATTGTGTGATGCATGTCAGAAGGGTAAGCAAACTAAAGCGCCTTATAAAAGTAAAAGCGATGTAAGTACAACCACTATCTTAGACCTATTACATATGGATTTGTTTGATTGCAGTAGTGTTATTTCATTAAATGGAAGTAGATACTGTTTTGTGATTATTGATGACTTTACTAGGTATACATGGACCTTCTTTTTGAAAACTAAGGATCAAACCATAGATATTTTTATTTTCTTTTGTAGAAGAACTGAAAATGAAAAATCAACAACAATTAAAACCATTAGAAGTGATCATGGTGGGGAATTTCAAAATCATAGGTTTTTAGAATTCTGTCAAGAAAAGGGATATATGCATGAGTTCTCTACTCCAAGGACTCTATAGCAAAATGGGGTTGTGGAGAGAAAGAACCGAGTCTTACAAGAGGCTGCACGAAGTATGCTCAATGAGTACTCACTACCGAGTTACTTATGGGTTGAAGCTGTAAATACAGCTTGCTATGTGCAAAACCGAATCCTGATACATAGGTTTTTAGGAAAGACTCCCCATGAACTTTGGTTTGGAAAACCCCCTACAATTAAACATCTTAGGGTGTTTGGTTGTAAGGTGTTTATTTTGAACACCAAGGACCATCTTGGAAAATTTTCGGCCAAAGCTGATGAAGGGATACTGGTCGGGTACTCGCTCACCAGCAAAGCCTATCGAGTCTACAATAATAGGACTAAATTGATTGAAGAGTCCTCTGATGTAGCTTTTGAAGAAATCCCTAACTTAAATGATCAATCAAGGGATGTAGGAGAAATTCAACTTGAACTTAGAAGGCTAAGTTTGAATGATCGAAACATAGAAAGAGTCGAAGTTGACTCTGATGATGATGAACAAAGGCAACAAAGAACTCAATCTGATCCTTTGCCTGATATTGAGTCCTTGCCTGTGCCTAGTGAGACTATTCATGAGGCACCACCAACACTAAGACAATCTAGGATAGCCACTAGTCATCCCCAAGACCAAATTGTGGGAGACATCCAACAAGGGGTTAGGACTAGGTCATACTTTAGAAATGAGTCTAATGAAGTCGCATTGATCTCAGAGATTGAACCAAAATTAGTTGATGAGGCATTGCGCGATCCTGATTGGATCATAGCTATGCAAGATGAGTTAGGTCAATTTGAAAGGAGCCAAGTGTGGGACTTAGTTCCTAGACCTAAGAAGACCACCATTATTGGAACTAAATGGGTCTTCAAAAATAAGTTAAATCAAAAGGGAGAAGTTGTGAGAAACAAGGCAAGACTTGTAGCCAAGGGCTATAGTCAAGTCGAAGGTCTCGATTATGATGAGACTTATGCTCCCGTGGCCCGATTAGAGTCCATTCGTTTGATGCTAGCTTTTGCTGCACATAGAGGTTTCAAGCTCTATCAAATGGATGTTAAATCTGCTTTCTTAAATGGCTTTATTAAAGAAGAAGTCTATGTTGAACAACCACCGGGGTTTGTGAATACCGAAGCTCCAAACCACGTGTACAAGCTCAAGAAAGCACTTTATGGGCTTAAACAAGCACCACGAGCTTGGTACGAAAGGTTGTCAACATATTTACTAGAAAAGGGCTTTGTAAGAGGCCAAATAGACCCAACACTATTTCTGCGTAGAGATGGTGAAAATATTTTTGTAGCCCAAGTGTATGTCGATGACATAATTTGTGGCTCAAATAACAAGGGCTATTTGAATGAATTTATTTCTCACATGGAAAGTGAGTTTGAGATGAGTCTAGTAGGAGAATTGACATTCTTCCTTGGACTTGAAATCAAACAAACTCGAGATGGAATTTATGTCCATCAGACGAAATACACTCAAGAGATGCTCAAAAAATTAAAAATGAGTGACTCTAAGGAAGTATCCACTCCAATGGCGACAAACACTCGTCTTGACAATGATGAGAGTGGGAAACCAGTTGATCTAACGCAATATAGAAGCATGATCGGTAGTCTTCTATATCTCACAGCTAGTCGACCGGACATACTTTTTGCTGTGGGCATGTGCGCTAGATATCAAGTTTGTGCCAAGGAATCTCATTTAACTGCAGTTAAGAGAATTCTAAGATATCTCAAGGGCACGATTAGAGTAGGACTGTGGTACCCTCGTACGGAGTCTTTTGATTTGATAGGCTATATCGATTCCGATTATGCTGGATGCAAATTGGATCGGAAAAGCACTAGTGGGGGTTGCCAATTTTTAGGATCATCATTGGTTAGTTGGTCAAGTCGGAAGCAACATTGTGTTGCTATCTCCACGACCGAGGCTGAATACATTGCCATGGGAGAGAGTGTATCACAATTGTTATAGATGATTCACACTCTAGAAGATTATGGACTCGTATAAGGGAGTGCAAGTGTGATAACATTAGCACAATAAACCTAACGAAAAATCCAGTCCATCATTCAAGGACCAAACACATTGAAGTGCGTCATCACTTCATTAGAGATCACGTAGCTAGGGGAGACATTGCACTCACATATGTTGAGTCAAAGTCAAACCTAGCCGATATTTTCACCAAACCCCTTCCGGAAAATGAATTTAGTCATTTAAGGAGGGAATTGGGAATGTGTTTGGCTCAATAAGTCATTTTGACCACATCATGATCAATAAGGACCATTAAAAAGACAAGAGAAATTGGGAAATTAATTTGGGCAACTTGGGAACATCTCACACAAACTATAAGGTTTAACAAAATATTTTTGTTTGCTAGAAATGGGGTGAGATGCTAGGATCAACCAAATTATTCAAAATGTATCATGCATCCCTTGAATAATTAGGTTGAAGAGACATAAATTGAGTATGGGGAAGGTCATTACATAATTCATGTGTATTTGGCTCCTAGATCTTACTCATATATTCCAACCAAGGAATCTTGGTTGGACCTGTGTCTAGAAATCATCTAATTTTGTTGATGTGTTGATTGATACCCTTGATTGATATTTTCCTGATGTTGACTGAAAATAGGACAAGTTGGTGAAGAAACCTTGACATATTTTGACAAACTTGTAACTACTCATAGCAAGGATGTATTTTGAACCGATAGCCTGAGTCAGATTTATTACCCTGGTTCACTATAGATCATAGTTCTCTGGTTTTGAAACCTTGAGATTCAACACATTTGTTATGAAGTGTCTGAAACTTTCGAGCCCTAAATAATTCCAAATCATTAGAGCTCATCATTAGGAAATATTCATTGGTATCCCTGAATATAATCTGTGGGGTCTTCAGATCCTAGGTTCTGAACTTGGAAGTTGTTGAACTAAGTTTCATAGCTTTCGATACGAATTTCAGAGATTGAAATCATGATTATCAGACACTGATCGGTTCAGGGACCGATCAGGATGATATCTGATCGGTCTCTGCGACTGATCAGGAGAGTTCCATTCGATATCTGATCGGTGTGACGACCGATCAGGGTTCTGGCACATATACTACTGATCAACCCCTGATCGGTCCCCACGACCGATCAGGAGGTTTTGGTACGTAATCCACCTCTGATCGGTCCAGGGTCCGATCAGAGGCTTCCTGATCGGTCTCCACGACCGATCAGGACACTTCCTGACCGATCAGGACGCTCCCTGATCGGTCAGGACGCTCCCTGATCGGTCAGGACGCTCCCTGATCGGTCAGGATTTCTCCTGATCGGACAGCCGTCCGATCTTATGATCGATCACCCCCCCCCTTTTTTTTTTAACTTCCCCCAATCTTTTTTCCTCTCATTTCACGCCGAAACCCTAGCCGAACCACTCCTCAGTCCCGACTCTTCTCTTCATCTTCTCCGAAAGCTTCAAATGGCGCCTAGGTAACTTCCTTTCTCCCTGACATCGGTTCATTTTTGGCATTTTAGCTTATTTTCACATTGTATCTCTGTGTGTTGTGTGTGTTGTCTCGGTTCTCGACTCTGTGGCTCCCGTGGACTCCCATTTGCCCCGACCATGTCCCATTTTGACTTATTTAGGAAGAAATCAGCCAGTGAGGGTACGTCTAAGTCCTCTGCTGAGAAATCCAAGTCCCAGGCACCCTCCCGACCTCAACCTTTCTCTTCTTCAAGATTCCCGAACCGCCAGTTTGAACAAGCATTTCAAAATAGGACATTCAAGCTACTCCCATGTCGATCTGTGGATCGAAAGTACATGGATGAGTTTTGTCCTTCTGTATCCGAAACACTAGCATATTACAATCTTGACTCGTTAGTCTACTTAGAGAGGGACATCAACTATGACCTAGTATCTGAATTCTACAACAATCTTCATCAAACCAACGATGGTATTTATAGAACCAGAGTCGCTAAGAAAACTGTTGATTTCTCTGTAGTAGAATTCTTTAGGTATCTAGGTTGCCGAGTTTGTTCAGGAGATCCTTTTCCCATTTTTCCTGATTTACAAGAATCATTACCTCCTCCACTTGATGTATCACCTGATTCCATCTATGAGTACTTCTTCGGTCATCCTAAACCAGGTGGACTGGATGAGTTGGATGTTGATTTTCCCACCTTTACCGCCCTACGACTATCTGCCCCTGACTATATTCTTTTTAAGATAGTCACAAACTGTCTCCTTCCAATCACGTCCAAACCTCTAGCAGAGATCCGACCATACCACTGCCTGATGCTTTATGGTTTGCGTCGGTGTCTCGACTTTGACATTATGTCCAGCATCTATTCTTCGATCATCTCCTATTCTCAGCCTAGCAGCTCCACCATTTATATGCCTTATGGGCATATAATTACAGATTGGCTCGAGACCCTTCAGATAGATGTGTCTAAGGGTAGAATAGTGAAGATGGTCAGACAGGATTGCCGACTTGGGAAACGGGCATTTTCCAAGTCCGGTATCTTGGGACAGAATGGGGCTGTTCGGTGGAAGGATGGGAGAGGTCTGGGAGAGTTACCACGGGCACTTCCTCGACAGGTTGCTGCTCCTCCTCCTGCTGCTGATGAGGCCGATCCTGATCTGCGCTGGCAGATCGCTGAGCTAGAGAGCCGCTTCGATCAGCACGATGAGCTACTGGCTGCTGATGATCTATGTAGTCAGCAGTTGGTGACGCAGCAGCTGCTTCTGGGCTGGATGGCCAACTACCCACCTCCGCAGCATTTCTCGGGTCATCCACCTTCGAGCTCCAGCATGCCGCCTCAGGGTTACGTGCCTCCCGCAGATGATGATGAGTTTCCTCATGTTGAGGATATTGATTGATACATTCTGTGTGTCACTTTGCCTGTCTGTATTTTGGATGCTATTTGTTGGATATCTTTGTCTGACCTGGATACTTATGCTACTCGTATATTTTTGCTATTCATTTGTCTATTTCTTGCTTTTCCTTATGCTTCAGTTCATATTCATATGCTGTTCCTATGCCATGACTTGATTGTATTTTATCTCTTACTGTCATATAATACACTTAGAGGGAACTCTAGGTGCATTAAGAAAAAGACAGTATGGGTTAAGGGGGAGCCTTTTGAGTTTTGTCATCTCATTTGCACCTTTTCGGTGTTTGACAAAGGGGGAGAGAACACCTAAGTTTAGAGATGAATGAAGGCTTGATTTTTAAGGGAAAAGATAACGGGAAGGATCTTGATTCCCGTTATTGACTTAGTGGTGTATTCATCTTAGGGGGAGGATCTTGATTCCCTTAGTGGTGTATTCATCTTAGGGGGAGGATCTTGATTCCCTTAAAATTATGAAAATAAGAATACCTCTGATCTAAACTTAAATCGTGTTGTCAAACAACAAAAAGGGGGAGATTGTTGATACAGTCTGGCCTGGCTGTTGTTTTGATGTTGACACAGATTTAAGTTTGTATCAGATGTTAATTAAACTTGGTTTGATTAATGATCAAGGTTGATCAAGTGGAAGGGAAAAGTCCAAGTTGGAAACTTGGCAAGCGAAGTCGGAGAGGGCTCGGTAGCTCGTTCTCCTGACTAGGTCAGAGAGGGCTAGGTAGCTCGTTCTCTGGACCTGACGAAGTCGGAGAGGGCTCGGTAGCTCGTTCTCCGGACTAGGTCAGAGAGGGCTAGGTAGCTCGTTCTCTGGACCTGACGAAGTCGGAGAGGGCTCGGTAGCTCGTTCTCCGGACTAGGTCAGAGAGGGCTAGGTAGCTCGTTCTCTGGACCTGACGAAGTCGGAGAGGGCTCGGTAGCTCGTTCTCCAGATTAGGTCAGAGAGGGACCTAAGTGGACATTCCATGGTACATTGGATCGGTCGGCAGACCGATCCAGTGATACATAAGATAGTGGATCGGTCGGCAGACCGATCCAGTGAAACTAACTTTCTGTGCTGCACTGAGTGTAATCTGATCGGTCTGGTGACCGATCAGGAAACACTCGAGCACAGTGTAATCTGATCGGTCCAGACCGATCAGGAAACACTCGGTGCCTCTGAGTGTAATCTGATCGGTGCAGACCGATCAGAAACACTCAGTAGCACACTGTATCTGATCGGTCTTGAGACCGATCAGGTGACGAAGAAAGCAGGTGGATCGGTCGTGGAGACCGATCCAGCCTGATCGGTCTCCACGATCGATCGATCAAGAGACGAGACCGAGATATGACTGATCGGTCCATGGATCGGTCTCGTGACCGATCCACACACGATCCATATTGTTGTTTCTGCGATTCCTCCACTGCATTTGATCTGCCTGATTCATGTGATATAACATCTGTGCTATTAGCTTTTGAGTTTGCAGGATCACAGGTATCATTCCAAGCTTAATTTCAAATCAAGTCCATAAGAGGAATACGACAAATGGCCTTTCTGCTGTGATTCGCGGCGCATGATGCATTTGAAGCATCAACGGCTACTGGTGTGATCTGGCTGTGATCTGCTTGACTCCTGGTGATTGGTTCGAGCTCAGAAGACACCAGTGAAGACTGTGATTTCATTGGTGTGAGTTCAGGGAACCAGGTAAGGAGGAAGAGGGATTGGCTGGAGCGATGATTCGGAGCAGCTTGACCACGATCCGTGACAGCGGAGAACAGGGGCTTAAGAAGCAGTAAAAAGCGAGAGGAAAGAACAAGAAAGATAGCAAGAAAGTTCTGTTGATCGTTGAGGTGTGCTAAGTTCTTGAGCTCTCGGGTGTGATACTGCGATCGGGGAGTTCCCTGTTTTCACTAATTCTCGCGTGGTTGTAAGCTTTAGTTCATTCTTCTTTGCCACCGAGCTCTGTAAGTCTTGTGCTTTAACATATATATTTCTTGAGACTTTGTGGAGAGGTTACTCCACCGAGAAGGAGGATCTTGAGCCGGAATTTTTCCGGGGTGCGATCTACCGAAGATCGAGGGGTCGTCCACCTTACGGACACGCCGAGGACTAGGGGCAAGTTATCCCCGAACCTCGTAAATCCTTGTGTTAGTATGCTTGTTTCCTCCTTGTTTTAGTTTCCTAATTCCGCTATGCTAACAAGTTTCTTTGTAGAAATCTTTGTTTAAGTTTTTAAGAGGCTATTCACCCCCCCCCTCTAGCCATCTAAGATCCTAACAGATGAGTCAAGTTGGTGGTCGGCCAAAGCTTGGGTCCTTAGCTTAGGTGGTCGGCCACTAGAATATTAAAAAAGGATTTTTGTTAAAATTATTTCTTATGTGGACATCATGGTTTTAAAAGAGAGTTTAAAATTTAAATCTTTCCTTTTATAGTTTTCTACAAAAGATTAAGAAAAGATTTGAAATCTTTCCTTATTTGTAGATTGAAAGGTAGATTTTAATTTTGAGAAAACTTTCTTTTTTAATCATGTTCATGATTTAAAAGAGAGTTTAAAAATTAAATATTCTCTTTTATAAGTTTCTACAAAAGATTAAGAAAAAATTTGATATCTTTCCTTATTTGTAGATTAAAAAAAATTTTAATTTTTTAGAGATAACTTTCTTTTTATCCACATGTTTAAAAGAAAGATTTTAATTTATAAAATTTCCTTTTTACTAACCAATCATGAAGGGATTAAAATTATTGGAGAAATTTTTATAAATTTCTGGAGACAAATTAGGAAGTTTTAATTAATTAAAACTCTCCTTGTTTATAGCTTGTGGTGGCTGGCCATTATTATTAAAAGAAGAAAATTGTTTTTAATTAAAATAATTTTTCCTTTTTCATGGCAAAAGAATTAAGGAAGTTTTTATTAAAATTTCCTTATTTGCCAAGACCAAGGATTATAAAAGAGGGGGTAGAGGTGTCTTCATGGGAGAACGACTCTATTATTCTTCTCCTCTCTTTTCCTCCTTGGTGGCCGGCCCTAGCTTCTCCCTCTTCTCTTCTTCTTGTGGCCGGCGGCAACCCCTCTTGGAGCTCTTGATGATGGCCGGCTCTAGCTAGGAAAAGAAGGAGAGAAAGGAGGTTTTGTTTCTTGCATCCCTTGAAGCTTGGTGGTGGTGGCCGAACCTCTACTTCTCTTGGAGAATTGTGGTGGCCGAAACCTAGAAGGAAGAAGAAGGTGCTTGGTGGTTCTCGTCTCGGAAGATCATTGCCCACACAACGTCCGAGGTTAGAAGAGGAATACGGTAGAAGATCAAGAGGTTATTTTGCTTACAAAGAAAGGTATAACTAGTAATTGTTGTCCGCATCATACTAGTTTTCTTTGTATAGTTATTTATGGAAATACCAAACACAAGAGGCATATGATTCTAGAGTTTTCAAAATAGTTTTTTTTTAGTTTGTGTTTTCTTCTTTTTCGAATTTGTGATTCGATTGTTCTTTTTGGTTAACCTAGAGTTATTTAAGGAAATAAATATTAGCTTTCCTTAAAAGGCTTTGCCTAGGCGGTGGTGGTTGCTCCCATATCCAAGAAGGCCATGTGCCTCGCCATGCAGTCCTGGAAGCCAATTTTGGAAATTAATATTTATGGAATTAATAACTCAGGTAGATTTGAATCAATAGTGTTAAGTTCCACTTGCGATACAAATCTAAACCATTAAGAACAGATAAGTTAAATTTGGAATCAATGATGTTAAGCTCCGTCTGCGATTCATAATTTAACTTCTAAAGAACACAATAGGTTATTTAAGGAAAGGTTCGACACTTGTACAAAAATTTTTGTACAGTGGAATTGGTACAATTTTCTTAGGACTAACCAACAATTGGTATCAGAGCTAGGGTTTGCCTCTGTGTGTTTGGTTTTCAAATTAGGTTATGCACATGTCATACATAATTTAGGCAGGATAATAGTAGGATGTGCTAACTTTGTGGTTGCAGACTTCAACTATTATGACATATTTTTATTATGTGTGATTGAACCCTTAGACATGTCAAGGGCATTTAATTGTGTGTGCATGATTGTAAAATTAAATACAGCAGGAGTTGTATTAGTTATTAGGATTTTACATTTTTTGTTCGATCTAGAATATATGTACATTCCTTTATGGAATATAGGATCGATGTATGTAAAATTCTATATTTGTCGCGGATCGTATCCTTGCGAGGCGTGGTGCTATCGGAGGACCAGAGGCGCAGCGGAATAAGAAGCAAGATAGATGCGACAACTCGACCCGATAGCGGTGGCTAAAGATGGCAGCAGCTAGGGTTGGAGCACACGGAGGACAGTGCTGAAAATGCCATAATAGTTGAAAATTTAATTTTCATGTTTATTGCTTTTATTTACTGTGATGTGTGTGTATGCATGTGTTATATGCTAGCATAACTTAAAATTCCTCACTTTAAATAACTAAGTGGGAGAGGGATTTATTTTAATAAATTCCACGGTCTCCATTACTGGTTTGTAAGTGATGCAAACAAACTTGCGCGTTGGCTCTGAGTGCCTTCCTCCATATCGGATGAGCTTATTTGCGGATCACTAGATCAAACTTCCATTTAAGATGACTATAGGAAATTAATTAAGAGCGTGTGATCTTCCTCATCGGAAGGGACATAATCTTATTAATAGACTTAGTGTCAAGTAATGGTATACACTTATGCACGTCTAATAGTATCCTCCCCATCGGAGTCACTGCTACTATTTGTGTAACCGAAGAAAACCAACTATTAATTTGTCATAAAGATAGGTTGACAAGATAATAAAATTAAAACCCCCTCTTACAAATGTTGAGATTTTGTATACGTTCACACTATCGTGGCATACAAAATTCACGGTGTATGAGGTAATTTTATTTGTCAGGATGACAAGAAAATAAAATTAATGGGAAAAACTCCTCTTACAAATGTTTGATTTTGTATACGTCCACACTATCGTGGCATACAAAATTTACGGTGTTTCAGGTAATTTTATTTGTCATAAAGACTTATTGACAAGATAATTAATGGGTAAAACCCTCCTCTTATAAATGTTTGAATTTGTATACGTTCACACTATCGTGGCATGCAAAATTCACGGTGTTAGAGGTGTTGGTGAATTTAAATGATATTGTTTTGAGGAATCAATATTATTTCAAATTCAAAGTCATTGACCAAAATATTTGATAGACAAACTATTAATTTTATTGGTCACAAAGTTAGGATGACGAGATAATAAAATTAATGAATAAAATCTCCTCTTTGTTTTTGTATACGTCCACACTATCGTGGCATACAAAATTCATGGGGATTTTAAGGTGTTGGTCTTGACCAAATATTTTTGTGATTCTTAGGATTTAAAATGTTTGTCAATCTCCTAGTTGTTATACTATAGAATAGACTTAGTAGTCCCAATTGTAATTATTGGAAATAAGACTTGGATATTTAAGGTAGACTGTCCTCTTAGAGCTAAGAACAAAATAGGTGTATTTCATTCATTAGTTAATACATGATTAGTGATGTTATCTACCGGTACCTGGTGTATAGATATTGGAGCCACTAATCATGTCTGCAATTCATTGCAGAGGTTCCAGGAAACCCGATAACTATATGAAGGGGAAGTCACCGTCTACATGGGCACTACTGCAAAAGTGGTAGCTGTTGTAGTGGGAGATGCTTATCCTCTGAAAGGGATAGAATATGGATTTTAAGAAATTATCTTTACGTACCAAGTTTAGAAAGAATTTGATTTCGGTTTCTAAACTATAGAAGAATAGATATTCTATCTATTTTGATAACAAACTTGTTATCAAAAAAATAGGAAAGATATATGTTCTGGTACGTTGGTTAACAATTTATAAATCCAATAACTCCCATGATGTAATAAATGGAAATTAATAACACATATTCTAACTATTAAGAGAAAGTAACCTTCAGAAAAGAACCAATTATATCTTTGGCATCAAAGGCTAGGTTATTTTAACTTAAGTATGATTCATTGGTAGCTGATGAACTTTTGGGTTCATTGGTAGTGGAAATCTTTCCAACCTGAGAGTCTTACTTGGAAGGAAAAATAACCGAGAAGCTTTTAAGTCTAAGGGATATGGAACCAAAGATATAATGGAATTGGTTCATTCTGATTTGTGTGGTCCTATGACTATCTAGACAAGAGGTATTTCGAATATTTCGACAACTATTCGAGACACAGATAGATTTACTTGATACACCGCAAGTCTAAGTGCTTTGATTAGTTCAAAGAGTACGAGACTGATGCAGAGAAATGTCAAAGTAAAAATATCGAGACACTATGGTGAGATCGTAGTAGCAAATACCTCTTGGGAGAATTTAGGAGTCACTTATCAGAAGTAGGGATTCAATCCAAACTTACTACACTTGGTACATCCCAACAGAATGGTATAGTAGAAAGAAGGTATAAGGCTCTTATGGAATAATTAGATCGATGATGAGTTATTTAGAAAATTACCAAATTCGTTTTAAGGATATACACTGGAAACGGAAGTAAACCTTCTAAGTCAAAACTCTCTACTCCCATAGAATTGCAGAATGGGCTTAAGCCTAGTTTGAGGCATATTCAGATTTGGGTGGTCTAGCACATGAGAGACACTGATAAGATTGGACATGAGTTCACTTGTTTGTGAGTTATCCTAGAAAAACGAAAAGAGATTTGTAGTCCTTAAAATCGAAAGGTCATTGTTGGCACCAATACTCGATTTGAGAAAATGACTATACTATAAACCACAAGCCCATGAGTAAAAATTGTTCTTAAGGAAATTAGACGACACGTCTAACCTAGTACCAACTGTACAAGATGAAATATCACAAGAAACTACAACACGTATCACAAATGATACACAATTGCAGAAAGTGCCTCATCGTAGTGGGAGGGTTGTTAGGCAACCTAAAATATTCATGTTTTGGGAGAGTCTTTAGACTCGATCCCTGGTGGACATGAACCTGATCCACAGACATATGATGAAGTACTCCAAGATAAAGATGCAACATCTTTGCAAAGAATAAAGAATTAGAATATATGTATTCTAATAGAGTCTGGGAGCTTATAAAATCATCAAATGGTGTAAAAGCCATTGGGTGAAAAATAAATCTACAATATGAAAAGAGGGATAGACAGGAAGGTAGAAACTTTCAAAGCAAGACTTGTTGAAAAAGGAAACTTTTCACCGATAGCCATGTTTAAGTCTATCCGGATTCTTTTAGCTATAAGATTTAGCAAGTGGATGTCAAGACAGCTTTCCTTAATGGAAGTCTTGAAGAAAACATCCATATATAAAGCAACCAGAAGGGTTCATTGCAAAGAGCAAAGAGCATCTTGTGTGTAAGCTCAAACAGTCTATGGACTAAAGTAAATCTTCAAGGTCTTGGTACATTCGGTTTAATAAAATAATCCAGACCTATGGATTTATTTAATAACTGAATGAGTCTTGTGTATACAAAGAGTGTGATGGAAACGTGGTGGTATTTCTTATACTATACGTAGATAACATTTTTGATAGTTGGAAACAATATCAAAGTGTTGTCAGAAGTAAGGGTATGTTTGTCCAAACAATTTGATATGAAGGACTTGGGAGAATGCATATATTCTTGGAATCAAAGGGATCGTAAGAAAAGAATATATTTTACTTATCCCAAGCTTCATATATCGAAACAATCTTAGCTCGTTTTAGCATGCAGAACTCCAAGAAAGGTTTCTTACCTTTTAGGCATGAAGTAGCTTTATCTAAAGAGATGTCTCAGAAGACATCAAAGGAAATAAAAGACATGAAGGCAGTTCCTTATGTTTCGGCTGTAGGAAGTCTAATGTATGAAATGCTGTGTACGAGACTGGATATCTGTTTTGCTGTGGGCATGGTTAGTAGATATTAAAGTAACTCTAGACAAGGGCATTTGTCTGTGGTAAAGCATATATTAAAGTACCTTAGAGGCACTAGAGATTATATGCTAGCTTACAAGGCAGATAATTTGGTTCCTATAGGTTGCACGGATTTTGACTTCCAATCGGATAGGGACAATAGTAAGTCAACCTCAGGGTTTTGTGTTTACTTTAGGAGGTAAAGTCATAACTATGGAAGGGTGATAAGCATAAGTGATTTTTCGGACTCCGCCATAGAAGCTGAGTATATGGCAGCCTCTGAGGTAGCCATAAAAGTTGTATGGCTCAGATACTTCAAGATAGACTTAAATATGATTTCTGGTTTGCCCAAAATAATTTGGTGCAGTAGCAAACTCGAAGAAACCATAAGTTCATAAGGCAAGTAAACATAATAGAGCGCAAGTACTACCCAATACGAGAAATTGTATAACGAGGAGAAGTTGTTGCCGCTTAGATTGCATCAGGTGATGACCTATAGATCCTTTCACTAAGGTCCTTAAGGCAAGAGCTTTTGATGGGCATGTTGAAGGGTTGGGAATCAGATGTATGGCAGCAGAAATGGCAGCTTAGTCTTTTAGTATAAGTGGGAGATTGTTAGGATGTATACTAAAAGCCTAGCTTTTGGTATAAACATTTATCTAGAAATAAGAATCACATTGGTCAAATGTCTACATTTATGATAAATGTAGTTGTTCAATTAATTTATATTGTAGATAATATGGTGTGTGGTGTCACACACAGAGGATCATGTTATCAGCACCTTATAAATTATAAACAGTAGCTCACGACCAAGATGGAAAGGAACAAACCATTGGAAGGTCGTAGTGTAATTAGGTATTAGTTTATCTTAACTATATAATTACACTAGTACACTTAGAGTATATTGAATAGGACCATTAGAGGTCGTTTCTTTTATACTGACTTTATAAAGAAACAAAGACCTCAGTTATTATGGAAGTGTGTGCTCTTAATCCTAATATAATAACAAACACATATATTTGATATTTATTTCTTTAATTTATCAATGGGTGAGATTTAGTTCGATAAATCAATAAGTCCGATAAGTTGGGAAATGATATCACTTATAGTGTGTGTTGTTGATTATAGAAGGAAACTGTGTCCTAGTGATCTAGGTTAATAATGTCCCCAAGAGGAGCTCATAAGGATTGTCATGTTAAACCCTGCAGGTGGATTTAGTCCGACATGACGATAAGGTTGAGTGGTACTACTCTTAGACTAAGATATTAATTAAGTGAGTTGTCAGTAACTCATTTAATTAGTGGACATTCGACATCTTAAACACAGGGAGACTAACCACTCATAATAAGAAGGACCCCAAAAATGTAATTTGGGATTAGTGCGGTAATTCAATAATAGTTTTTTAGTGGAATGAATTATTATTGATGGAATTAAGTTGTGTGTTCGGGGCGAACACAGGAAGCTTAATTTCATCGGGAGACCAAAATCAATTCCTCCTCTTGGTCACTATCGTAGTCTCTTGTATATAGAGATTTATACCCACCACATACCCACATTCTTACCCATCCTAATGGGGTCGGCCAAGTTAGCTTGGAACCCAAGCTAGGGTCGGCCAAGACCAAGTGGATGAGTCAAGTTGGTGGCCGGCCAAAGCTTGGGTCCCAAGCTTAGGTGGTCGGCCACTAGAATATTAAAAAAGGATTTTTGTTAAAATTATTTCTTATGTGGATATCATGGTTTTAAAAGAGAGTTTAAAATTTAAATCTTTCCTTTTATAGCTTTCTACAAAAGATTAAGAAAAGATTTGAAATCTTTCCTTATTTGTAGATTGAAAGGTAGATTTTAATTTTGAGAAAACTTTCCTTTTTAATCATGTTCATGATTTAAAAGAGAGTTTAAAAATTAAATATTCTCTTTTATAAGTTTCTACAAAAGATTAAGAAAAGATTTGATATCTTTCCTTATTTGTAGATTAAAAAAGATTTTAATTTTTTTAGAGATAACTTTCTTTTTATCCACATGTTTAAAAGAAAGATTTTAATTTATAAAATTTCCTTTTTACTAACCAATCATGAAGGGATTAAAATTATTGGAGAAATTTTTATAAATTTCTGGAGACAAATTAGGAAGTTTTAATTAATTAAAACTCTCCTTGTTTATAGCTTGTGGTGGCTGGCCATTATTATTAAAAGAAGAAAATTGTTTTTAATTAAAATAATTTTTTCTTTTTCATGGCAAAAGAATTAAGGAAGTTTTTATTAAAATTTCCTTATTTGCCAAGACCAAGGATTATAAAAGAGGGGGTAGAGGTGTCTTCATGGGAGAACAACTCTATTATTCTTCTCCTCTCTTTTCCTCCTTGGTGGCCGGCCCTAGCTTCTCCCTCTTCTCTTCTTCTTGTGGCCGGCGGCAACCCCTCTTGGAGCTCTTGATGGTGGCCGGCTCTAGCTAGGAAAAGAAGGAGAGAAAGGAGGTTTTGTTTCTTGCATCCCTTGGAGCTTGGTGGTGGTGGCCGGACCTCTACTTCTCTTGGAGAATTGTGGTGGTCAAAACCTAGAAGGAAGAAGAAGGTGCTTGGTGGTTCTTTCTCAGAAGATCATTGCCCACACAACGTCCGAGGTTAGAAGAGGAATAAGGTAGAAGATCAAGAGGTTATTTTGCTTACAAAGAAAGGTATAACTAGTAATTGTTTTCCGCATCATACTAGTTTTTCTTTGTATAGTTATTTATGGAAATACCAAACACAAGAGGCATATGATTCTAGAGTTTTCAAAATAGTTTTTTTTTTAGTTTATGTTTTCTTCTTTTTCGAATTTGTGATTCGATTGTTCTTTTTGGTTAACCTAGAGTTATTTAAGGAAATAAATATTAGCTTTCCTTAAAAGGCTTTGCCTAGGCGGTGGTGGTTGCTCCCATATCCAAGAAGGTCATGTGCCTCGTCATGCAGTCCTGGAAGCCAATTTTGGAAATTAATATTTATGGAATTAATAACTCAGGTAGATTTGAATCAATAGTGTTAAGTTCTGCTTGTGATTCAAATTTAAACCATTAAGAACAGATAAGTTAAATTTGGAATCGATGATGTTAAGCTCCGTCTGCGATTCCTAATTTAACTTCTAAAGAACACAATAGGTTATTTAAGGAAAGGTTCGACACTTGTATAAAAATTTTTGTACAGTGAAACCGGTACAATTTTCTTAGGACTAACCAACATTTTCATCCTTGTGGATTTTGAACTCTAGTGTCTCTCGTTCATCTATATCTATTATGACTGTTGATGGTACTCTTATGCCACTAGTAGGTGTCGATTTAATTGTTATATCTTGTCTATTATCTCTTACTAATGTTATATTATATTCCAAGTCTTACTTTAAATCTTGTTTCTATTAGTCAATTATATGAGTTTGGATACCTAGTCTATTTTTTCATCCAATTGTTATGTTCAGGATCTGCAATCTTATAGGCTAATTAGGACAGACCGTAGGCAAGGAGGACTTTATGTTTTAAATCAACTCAAAGTGTCATAAGTTGTAGCTTCGAGTGTAGATTTATCATCTTTTCATCTGAGTCATTCATCTTCTGATTTTTTATTTGTGGCACTCTCGTTTAGGTCATATTTCAGATTCTCATTTATGGCTTGTAGCTTCTACAGGAGTATTAGAACCTTTAAAAAGTTCTGATATTTTTTATTGTAGTGGTACAAACTAGCTAAATTTTCTATCTCACTATTTTCTAAAAGTCTTTCTTTTTTCTTCTGCTCTATTTGATCTTATCCATTCTAATATGTAGGGGTCAAGGTATTATGTTTTGTTTATTGATGATTGCACTCATTACTCTTAGATATATCTTATGAAACACAAATTTAATTATCTTACCATTTTCAACAACTTTATAGCTCTTGTAAAAACTAAACATTCTAATGTCATAAAGTGTTTTCGTTGTGCTTTGGAGGTGAATACACTTCGAATCATTTTTCACATTTACTTGCTTCTGATGGTACTATTCATCAAACTTCTTGTACATATACTCCTGAACAAAATGATGTGGCTGAATAAAAACATAAGCATCTTGTTGAAACATCCTGTTTATTTTTATTGTCTGTCAGTGTTTCTAGTACCTTTTGGGGAAAGCAATCCTTACTGCTACTCATGTGATTAATAGAATTCTAACCTCATACAATTTAGACTAGTCACCTTTTGAAAAATTGCATGGGCATGCTCCTCTCTATTCCTCTTTGTATGTTTTTAGTTGTACTTGCTTTGCCCTTTGTCCACATGTCAAGCGTAATAAATTAGCTTCTTGGTTTGCTTTTTGTATCTTTTTAGGTTATCGTGTTAGTCAAAAAAGATATCGTTACTTTGATCCCGTTAGTCAAAAATTATATGTCTCTCATTATGTTGTGTTCCTTGAGCATATTTTATTTTTTTTCTATTCCAACTAGTTCGCATAATATAACAAACTCAGATATGCTTTGCATTGATCCTTTCAATATCGACACTAAGGAAGCTTCACCCACAGCTCCTACTAGTAACTTAACTGAATCTGGTACTTTGATTTTCGAGATATCTGCTCCACATACTCCTTCTACTACTACCCAATCATCTCCTGAGATTGCAGATGATCCTTCTTACCACCGTCATCAATCCACTCATGTTCGTAAGTCTACTAAACTACTAGATTTTGCTTACTCTTGTTATTCTTGTTCTTTTGCTTCATTTGTTGCATCTATTCATTATCTTTCTAAATCAGTATCTTATAGAAAAATTGTTTCTAACCCACTTTAGCATAGTGTTATGGCTAAGGAACTAACTGTTTTGCACTAAACTCATATATGGGATTTAGTTTCATTGTCACCAGGAAAATACACTATTAGTTCTCGTTAGGTATATAAGATCAATACTAAATTTGATGGATCTATCGAACGATACAAAGCTCTTCTTGTTGGTAAAGGTTATTCTCAAGAGTATGATATGGATTATAAAGAAACATTTGCTCCTGTTACAAAAATGATGACTGTTCGTACTCTGATTACTGTTGCTTCTATTTGTTAATACAAAATATCTCAGATGAATGTCAAGAATGTATTTCTAAATAGTGATCTTCATAAATAAGTTTATATGACACCTCCTCCTGATATTTCACACCAACCTGGTGATGTTTGTAGGCTTTGTAAAGTGCTTGATAGTCTCAAATAAGCACCTCATGCTTTGTTTGAGAAATTCTCTACAGTAATTACTTTGCTTGGTTTTTATCCTAGTAATCATGATTCAACATTTTTTTTGTCAGATGTACGAGTGCAGGTCGTATTCTTTTATCATTATATGTTAATGACATGATTATTACTTGTGATGATTCTGATAGAATTACTTCCTTGAAGTTTGAGTTGGCTCGTTATTTTGCTATAAAAGATTTGGGTATACTACGCTACTTTCTAGGCATTTAGGTTGCTTATTCTTCGAAATGTTATCTTTTATCCCAATCAAAATATATACCTGATCTGTTTGAGCGTGCTCATCATACTGATAATAGAGTCGTTGATACTCCTATTGAGACTAATGTTTGATATTCTTTATATAATGACTTACCTTTATCATATCCTAGTTTGTACAAAACTATTATTGGAAGCTTGGTTTATTTGTCGCTACACCAATTACAGTTTATTGGTTTGCTGTTCTTTGTGTTCTTAAGTATCTTCGGGGCACTCAATTTCAAAGCATTTTATTTCCTTCTACTTCATTTCTTGAGCTGTGTGCATACTCTGATGTGGATTGGGCTGATGATCCTACGGATCGTAAATCTACCACTGACTTCTACATTTTTCTTAGTGATTCCCTCATTTCTTGGAAGAGTAAGAAGCAAGATGTTATTTCTATATCTTCCACTGAAACTGAGTATTGTGTCATGACCTCAACTACTTGTGAGATAGTTTGATTGCGTTGGTTGCTTGCGGATATGGGTATATCTCTTCATCAACCTACTCTGTTATATTGTGATAATGTCAAATTACACGCAATTCAGTTTTTTATGAGCGGATGAAACATATTAAAATCGATTGTCACATTATTCGTCACTATCTTCAGATTGACACCATCACATTATCTTTTGTTCCTTCAAAGCTATAGAATGCTGATATGTTTACCAAATCACATTCCGCTTCACGCTTTCATTTCTTATCTGACAAACTCTCAATGCTTCTAGATGTAGCATCGTGAGTTTAAGGGGGATGTTAAATTATATATATTTATTTGTTTATAGTTTTTAGGATAATTTGATCTTTTTTCCTTTTATATTTAAAGTTTAGAATTTCTAACTATAAAAAATTTTATACTCTATATTTCTGAGTATCAATTTTAAATTTAATAATATGATTAATTTTTTTTCTTAATTTCTACCATGAGCGCTAGCATTTAGCGGTGGAAATGAGGGGACGTTTGGTTCTTTCCTAGGAATAGGAATCGGAATGGGAATCATTGTATTGTGGAATGGGAATGGGTATGAGCATGGATATCACTCTTAAAAGCAATATTTGGTTAGTTGTATATCTTCTATCGGAATAAATCAAAGTTTTCTTTTTTACCCTTAAAGGAAAATAAGAGAAAAAATTAGATGTGAGAGAAAGATGAATGTGAGAGAAAAATATGATGAAAGAGAATAATGAGATAGAAAGTATTATGAGAGAGAAAGTGTGATAAGAAAGAATGAAGAGAGAGAAAGTGTGATGAGAGAAAATGAAAAAAGAGAGTGTGATTGGAGAGAGCATGATGAGAGAAAATATGATGTGAGAGAAAGTATGATAGGAGAGGATGAAGAGAGAGAAAATATAGTGAGAAAAAATGAGGAGAGAGAGTGTCATGAGAGAGATTGAGGAGAGAGAAAGTATGGTGAGAGAAAAAGAGAACAGTGAATATGATGAGAGAGAAAATATGACGAGAGAGAAAGTGTGTTGAGGAAAAAGGAGTAAGTATGATAAGAGAGATTAAGGAGAGAGAAAGTATGATGAGAGAGAAAGTATGATGAGGAAAAAAAGAAAAAGTGTGATAAGAGAGATTGAGGAGAGAGAAAGTGTGATGAGAAAAAAGAGAGTGTGATGGGAGAGATTGAGGAGAGAGAAAGTGTGATGAGAGAGAAAGTGTGATGAGGAAAAAAAAGAAGGAAGAGAGTGCGATGGAAGAGATTGAGGAGAGAGAAAGTGTGATGAGAGAGAAAGTGTGATAAAATGATGAGACAGAAACTATGATGAGAGAGAAAATATAATGAGAGAGAATAAGGAGAGATAAATGATATGAAAGAAAAAATAAATAAATATATTTTGATATTTGATATTAATGGAGAAAATTTTAGTTTTAAGTCAAGGGTATTTTTGGAATAAGGAAATATTTTGATTGATGAAAATAGGGTAATGGCTCATTTAAGGGGAAGTACATGGGAATGAGATATTACCCAATTTCAAGGATTCATTTCCTTATTTGTATTCCTATTCCTATAATTCAAACATTAACAATGGGAATCAATGATTCTTATTCTCATTCCTCACTCCTATTACCCTAAACCAAACGCCCCCTGAGTAGTGCTTAAGTTAAACATAATATGGGCTTTATCAGCCCATTTAAGTGCTTTGTAGGTCTAGGTCCAATCATGATATGCTTTATCGTAGCTTGTGACGTTAACATTGCTTGCAGTTGATAAAATACTTATAGAAATAGCAACCAAAAGATTCACCTTCTCCTAATTTTTAGTTTCCTAAGATAAAAAAAAATATTACGATATTTAAACTCAAAATATGTTAATAAATCAAAATAAAATATAAACTACGATTATATTTTAACTCAAGATAAAAAAATGTAAAATTTTCATATATGCTTCATAAACCATGAGTTAAGGCTATTAGAACATAAGGCAAATAAGTCAAATGAGATGACTTTCAAGGTGTCTAGGTAAAAAGAAATAAATAAATAATATTTTTAAAAGTAGTTTTAAAAAAAAAAATCACCCTTTTTTAGACTTAGCAGGCGGATTTTAAAATTTGTTGAAGAAAAATTAAAATATTAATTTATAAAAAAGATTTTTATATAAAATTTAATTTTATGGCTATACAAAATTATTAGTTAATTTTTTATATTCATGTTTTGATAATTTTTTTTAATTATTAAATTATTTAATCTTTATTAAGATATTATTTAAGATTTTATTAATTTTAATTTTAAAAAAAATTCTCGAAGTTATACTAACAAATATGATTTATTAATATTTTATAAGTTATCGATGAATTAGAAAAAGAATTTAAATTTTTAAATTTAAATTTATTATTTTTTAAAACTTTTAGTTTAGAAATAAATTTAAACAACAATAATATTAGATTATATGTTATGTGTTATAAAGTTTATAAGATTTATATATTTTATTTTAAAAAATCATCAAGTAATTTTAATTTTTCTACCTCATATATAAAATTAAAATTATCTTTGTATATTTAAAATCGTTCAAATTTACTTTCAAGTAAAGAAATAACATAATTAATTAATAATATAATTAAAGTAATTATTTTTAAAAAAATTATTTAGATGAAAATTTTACCATATTAATTTTAGTCTTATTAAATCATTTAATGTTTAAAAGAACTTGCATTCTACTTTGCTTTGTTTGGATTAAAAAAATCTCTAATTTATATTTCATCAAAGTAGAAGAAGAAAGAAATATTATCAATTAGAGAGGAGAATGACGTCCTCTAAAAGTACCATGACAAGGGGGAGTGAAAAAGATACGAAATCACTGATAAGGAAAGAAAGGGCACAGAACCCTAACGAAAGAAAGAAGAAAAAGTTACGAGATCACTGACAACTAGAATTTGCTAGGGATATTAAAAAGTAAAAAATAGTTAATTAGGTTCTCTACAATAAGACATATAATTAAATCATCTAGTAGTGTTTTCTGATTGCAAAATGCGGTGGAAAAAATAAAATAATAATAATACTAAATAAATAAATTCATCAATTAAAAATGAATTTTAATATAATATAATTTCATATAAAATTGGAAAATGCAATTAATGAGAAAATAAGAGATAAGTGTTTGGACACATGAATTAATTGAGAATTTGACAGTGGATCACCGGACAAAATATCAAGTAGAGTAGGCATGAATTCATTAATTTGTATTCGGTGGCAACGTTAAAATGCGTAGCACAAGCACAGCAAATCTTGTGTGTGAATTGATGACTCAAGTGTTAAGAATAATAGGCTCAATTTTATTGAGAACTTAGGCATAGGTCCTGATAACTTATACCATATTTACTTTGAGACGTGGATAAAAGAAAGGATAAATTGCATAGAAATCAAGATATTTTTCTCTGTATATTCATTATAAAATAATTGAGGAACAAATTAAAAAATCTATTCGCAAATTATTATTATTTATATATTTTTAGTACACTCAAAAACAAATAGAGCTAACTTTCCTTTTAAAATGATTTTTTTTTTCTTTAATTAGGTGAAAAGGTGAAATTTACAGCCGCGGCAGTTATCTCAGAAAGATTAAATTAGAAAATTAAAATTAGCAAGTATTTTTTTTTTTTTAAGATCTGAGGTTCAAATGTTTTTTGTGATTTATTTATATGTATTTTATCGTGAAATTGATGATATTGCTTTTTCAATCTCACTAAAGCCTACAAAGTTCCACGGCAACTACAAAGTTGCTCGCTCTAAGTCTACTATGAAATATGAATTCGTCGGAGTCTATCCTGTTTCTTCCTTCAATTATTTTTGGATTCCTTTCTTTTTCCAGAGAATCCCTGAATTTATTACTCTCCTCCTTCACTCTACTCCTAAATTTATTACTCTTCTTTAATCTACACCATCAAGTAATATAATTTTGATACTTTATATAATTATTATTATATTTTAAATTTTATATCAAAATTATTTTTGTTATAACATAGGATGGCAATTATTTAAAAGAATAAATTTCATAAGTACATCAATATCAACGAAGTTAAAATAAAAATTAATATTTACAAATACTCAAAAAAAATATTTTTATATAGCAAAAATCTAAGAAACACATAGTAGAAACACATAGTAAAAGCTCTAACAAACAATCTCTAATCCCCAAGACGTGGCACAGCCGGGAGCACATGATTTCATGGTCGAAAGGTCCAGGATTCGATCATTGGAGTATCATTGTCTGGAATTAACATTTCGATCATGCATTTTCAGTTGTGTGCTTATATTTACCTCCTTCTATATCTATGGGACCGATTTTAGGAGAGCCACTACATTTCTAGCAAGCAATCTCTAAATCTACTGTGAATTCATCGAAGTCTACCCGGTTTCTTCTTTTAGTTTTTTTTTTCCGTGGATTCCTTTCCTTTTCGGGAGAAGAATCTACCCCTAAATTTATCATTCTCCTTCTTCAATCTACACCCTCAAGTAATTTTATTTGCTTGAGCACGGGCAGACCTCTAATATACGAGTGACTTGGATCTCTGCTGTCCCATCTCTATCCAAAACATAAATAATAAATAATAAATAATAAATAATAAATAATAAACAATAAATAATAAATAATAAATAATAAAAAGGGTAGCGTTACTACTTGGCTCTCCCTTGCACACCTCTTCCACTGAGCTCTCCTCCCCCCGTTTCTTCTTGCCTTTTCTGCCTTCCTTTCTGGCTATCGCTGTCCTTTGATTTTTGCTAATTGAGTTAAATTCCTACCATTTGCCCGTCTGTGTTCGACCTATCAGGCTCTCTCTATATATACAAATGCAACGCGCTCTCTGTTAGCCCTGTGTCTAAAGATTTGAAGAGAGGCTCGGTTTCCCATTCTAGCTTCATGGAAGAAGCGCAAGGTACGGCTGAATCATGCTCTCTTTCTTCCGACTACCTTAGCCCCATGCGCAGGTGTTGGATTCGTCTGAAATTTCAATCTTTTATCTTTCTTCGTCTTTCTCGTTTTGTCGCAAATTGCAAGTTGCCTCATTGGACATCCCGCCGCGGGATTTTCCCCGTAAAGTCGCCGCCTTTACGTGAGAGAGTTCGATCTTGACGCTTTGCTATTGTCCGCTTGCATCTTCTGTCGAATTCGTCGGTTTTTGTTGAATTTCACAATCCGTCCGTTTTACCGCTCCAAGGATTTGGGAATAGTCTTACAAATTACAATCGATCTTCGTTGTACAAAAGTATCCTTTTCCTCCGGTTTCCTCTTCTCCTTGAAAATTAACCTGGTAATTGGTATTCCTGTTTTTTTTTCCCCTGTTATCTATGGAGCAATTTAGGTTGTTCTTTGCTGTAATGTTAGTTCTAACTTGGTGTTTAATTTTTATTTCGCTTTCTGAGATTTGAGCTTTTGGTAGCATAACATATTCAGTGATTTATTCCCCATGGCATGTTTCAGGTCACCAAGCTTTCCACTTCTCTTGTTTTCATGTCCAGTATAATCTACAATATAGTAGCTTTCAATGACCAAGTTTTTTACCATGTACCATTTGTTGGTTGTTGATTGAATATCTTCGTATAAGTTTGGTACAATTACTTAATTCATTAGGTGTGAAATTGATTGATCCTTATCTGTGGTGTATGGTGACTTTCAGGGGACTGCATTTTTCTGCCTACCATTTCCACCATAGATCTTTTGTATAATTACTTTTCATAATGGCACGGGTTTCTCGTTGCTTACTTTCTTCATTTGCTTTGTGCTTGCAGTGGTGGAGTCAAAGAATGGGACCATCTCTGTGGCTTCTGCATTTTCAGGTCATCATGAAGGTAATTGAGCAGCATCTTCCCCTTTCTGTAGTAAAACGGAGGACAATGGAAATGGAGTGCTCTCCTGTTTTCCTTGATTTTTCTGGTTTCTTTTGACAAAATACATTTTATAATTTTAACCGGAAAAGAGCAACCATAGAGAAGCTGAAGAGATGCCTTTAAACTGGATTATAAGAGAAATGAAGAGCTACGATAAAGGAAGAATCAATAGGAGTTGACAGAGAATCAATCTCTACAGGCGAAGACTCTGATGTTAATTAATGAAAAGATAGTGGATCAAATGAAAATGAAATTAGAGGGTAAAATAATTGACCAACGAATTTAGGAATAAATATATTAATGTTTTTTTTTACTTAGTTTTTTCCTTTTTTTTTTTTTGCAAGATGCAATTTTTAAAGAGGAATTATGGAGAATTGACAGATTCATTAGATTGGATTAAATAGAGATTACTGAGAGGTATTATAAGGAGGAATCAACTCTGAGTTTAGAGAGAATTGATCTCTACAAGAGGAGAATCTAATGCTAATTAATGACACGAAGGTGAGGGAAAGAATAAAAAAAATAGAAATAAAACTAGAGAATAAACTAGGAAACTAAAGAATTTAGGATTAAATCATTGCAGAAAGTGCCTACGGCAACACAAGCTTTGTGGAGGATGCAATGAAGGGAGGTACAGGAGAGAGAGGTAGTTGTAAGGAGATCCTCGAGGTCCATGAGGGTGGTGTAGGAGAAGGTGCAAATGTTGGTGATCATAGGAGTTGAGATTGGTGTATTTGACTATCTCTGCCATATCATGAGGAAGAGGAAGATGCAACAAGGGGCTGCCATATCATGAGGAAGAGGAAGATGCAACAAGGGGAGGCGGACGGGGGAGGATGGGAGTCATTGTAGAGGAGGGCCTTGAGGTCCATTATGGTGGGGTTGGAGAAGATGCAGTTGTCAGCACTGGTAGGAGTTGAGAGACTGAGTGGTATTCAGTTTCTACCGCCACATGGCAAGGAAGAAGTATTAGGTTTGATATTTCCTTTTGATGCCTTTCTGTACCAGCAACAAAAATTGAAGATGAGAAATGGAGGTGATGAGAATTAATAGATAGGAACTTAAGAGAGTTTGTTAAAAAAGACAATGGAAAAAGGCTAAAATATTTCCTAATTAAAAACTTTGTAGTTCAATTTTTGTATCTAGAGTTGGTGAAATATAATTGCAGTTGTTTCTTTATGTTACCGTGTTCTTATAAAATTTGTGTGTAAGAATTGACAATAATCATATATAAAGGTTTACAATGATCATAAACTTCTAGATAAATTTAGTAGATTTAATTGATCATATTATTTGATCTAACATTTTTTAAGATTTTATATAGTATATTAGTTTAGCAGTTTATGATTTTGTGTGCATCATATATGTGTTTATCTAGTTCCATTTATGCATGTTGATCATTTCTTCTTTTGGTTATACGATATGTAACATGCATGGAAAGATCTTAGTTAGCTGCATTTTCTTGTCAATTTCTTTTCATTGCCTTTCTTTTTTCTGAATCCTTTTTTCTTACTCCATTCTTTTTGGTGTATTATTTATATTATTGCAAGCAGTTGTTAAAGATAGAGATCACAAATTTTTATCAAAAGCTGTTGAAGAGGCATATCATGGAATTGAATGTGGTGATGGAGGCCCTTTTGGTGCAGTTGTTGTTTGTAACGATGAGGTAGTGGTAAGTTGCCATAACATGGTGCTCAAGCACTCCGATCCTACTGCTCATGCTGAGGTCACTGCAATAAGGGAGGTAAGGATGTTAGATAGTTAAAACTGTACTAATCTTTCAAACTACCTCTGCATCCTTGGCAAAGTTTGAGTCACATATTCAGGTGCATCTTGTCCAATTCTGTATTTTCCTTATATTTCGTGTAAGAAGCTAAATAGCTCATTGAGATACCTAAATGGTATGACAGAAGTGTCAACAGTAGTGAATATCTGAAAACAGTGAGCAATTTCTAGTACTTGATAGTGTTCAATTTGGTTATGTTGACATGCTACTATGTATGATTTGCTCAGTTTGTAGGTTATACTTTGGTTTGTTATGTTTACTTTAATTTGTCACTTCTTTTTAATCGATATACAAGCAAGTTTTTCTTAAGTTTATATACATGGATTGAAACTTGATTTTTGATTAAGGACTAATGGGTCTTGATACATGGAGCTTTTAGAAGTTCTTGATCATCAGCTGATCAACCTTTTTCCTTGAATGACATTCTTGAGCAAAAGAAATATCTAACTAATCATACGAGGCATACTTAGAGTCTCTTCTATGTGACTACTGAGGCATGTTTTGCGGCAATCTCAAAGCATCGGAGTAGCTTGAATGGTATACATAATGAACAAAAATAACAATAAAAAAATAAAGCACCATTTAATTTCTTTATTTTTATTTGAAATAACCTCCCTGTAGCATTATTCATATGGTCACTGTCCTAGCATTCTATTTTGTCAGATTAGCTAGTGCATTATTCATAACTTCTCTGTAGCTTGAATGATACACTATAGAAAGAATTTGGCGAATACATTGTCTAAATGGTATGGACATATACATAAATTTGATAAATGACCTTGTGAAGTAGCATTTGGATTACGACCAAACAATGGTATCTTTTGGGCTATGATCATAGTAAAATCATTTGTTATAGCATAAATGGGTGAGCATCTATTAGCTTGTGTTTAATGGTTGGTTTTCTCGTTTATGTGGGTTATGACAATTGGTATCAAACCAGAGTTAATCTTGGGCATAATAAGGTGTTGGAAAAGGCTGCTTAAGTAATGGAAGCTGTGACACTCAGCCTCTGCAAGTTGCCAATTAAGATAATTGTGGGCTATGAGTTGGACTTCAACCTTGACGGGATGTCAAATCTCGAGCGGGGAAGATTTTAATGTATTAGTTTAGTCCTTTGGGCTAATCAATTAGGTTTATAAACATGAATGAGTGTACTACTTTAAGATTGAGCTCAAACATTCTATTTCGGTCAAATTAATTGATTAGTTTCTCATCTATGTGGGTTGTGGATTACGGGTTGTGATGAGACCATCATCCTTAAGTGCTTGCTCAGCACACCTTTCTGGTATTTTACTTGGATGACAATTCTAAGTAATTTGAAATAGCCAAGTCGCGATGATTGTCTCTGTATCGTTGGATATAAGAACTCTTGTCTGGTAATTTAACAACAAGCATAAGTGAATCCCAAATGACTCTTAAAGTTGTTTTGCACACCTTCTATCATTATTTCAGGCCTGCAAAAAGCTTGGGAAGATAGAACTTTCAGATTGTGAGATTTACGCTTCCTGTGAGCCTTGTCCGATGTGCTTTGGAGCAATTCATCTTTCACGACTTAGGGTGGTCATTGGTCTTCCGATTCCTTTCGACTTTTGTATCTTGTAATTTTTTTGCCCACTTTTTATTTTTTTACTCAGCTGGTTTTGGTTGAACTCCAAATGCAGAGGCTGGTCTATGGAGCAAAAGCAGAAGCTGCAATAGCAATTGGATTTGATGATTTCATTGCTGATGCTCTGAGAGGCACTGGATTCTACCAGAAGGCTCATCTTGAGATCAAGCGAGCTGATGGCAATGGAGCCATAATTGCTGAACAAGTATTCGAGAAAACCAAGGAAAAATTTCAGATGTATTGAATCTGTCTGCTCCATTGTTGCCTGAATGATCTTCTATATGCAAAATAATCAACAAACTTGGTGAGCACTGATTGTCTTCACCTATTAATCAACTGATATTCACATCAATGAATTTCCATTTGCTTTTTGTTTGTTTATTTGTTTTAGTGATGTTGCTCTCTTGCATGCCTCTAGTGAAAGTTCCATAGTTGTTGGTCAAGTTATTTGTTCACTATATTTATCTGTTTCAATTTAGTTGAATGAATACTTTTCTGGTCGAGTAAAAGCTTGTATCAAACTTTATCCAGTAGAATCTCGATCATTCTGTCAGAGTAACAAAGTCAATTAGGATGTTTTGTTATTAGAATCATCCAACAAAACCAGCCATAATGAACAAACAAAGGCAAGAAACATGCGAAAAAATTGCCATGTTTACATCACTCATTCGCGTATATAATCATACAATTGAAACAAGCAGCGGCTTCCTCTCCGGCAAGGTCTTCACATGCTCTTTCAACTATTTCGATCGAAACAACATCACCAAGCTCCGCGGGAAGCTAAACACAAACATGTTGGTACATAAAACAAAAACAATCCCTTGTATCAGACACTGTAAACGATTGCTTACTGAACTCAAAGAATTTGCACCAGATTCTTATGATCTAAATGCTCTGATGTGTAACAAAGTGATGCTTGATAGGGTTTGTCGAGTGCTTCGCATGGTTCTGGAGAAACTGAGTTAGAAAAGCCTTCGATATAAGAACAGTTCCATGGAGACTTTGAACTCACATAGAGGTGCACTTTCGATAAGCAAATGTTGCTAAAGTTAGCCCCTTGAATACCCTGTAAGAGGCCAGCATACTTAATATCTGTTCCTTCAATGTCTTCTATGGTGATCATGTCAATAGTCGGAAGAGCATTTGGATCATATTCGTCGTCCGGGTGGTCACCGTGTTGTCCGGTTATACCGATGGCTGTCTCGACATTGTTCATGACAATGTTGGTAATGTGAATGTACTTGACATATCCTCCGCGCCCAGGTGATGTTTTTATTCTGATTCCATACAAGGAGTTGAACAAAGAGATGTCGTCTGCCTGCACATTTGAAATGCCGCCCGACATCTCACTGCCAATGGCAATGCCTGCGCCAGAGTGAGCTGCTCCAACGATATGTCGAATGCTGATGTTGGCACTTGGATGAGCAAAGGCAATGCCATACTCATCCCATCCACTTTTGATGACGATGAGATCAGTGCCGGTGTCGATGTAACAGTCCTCAATGCAGACATTATTGCAAGAATCTGGAATTGTTAAACATAATGACACAAATAGGCGAAAATGATTATCATCAATATCAGTTCATAGGCTGTTCAATTTACCTGGATCGATCCCATCTGTGTTCGGCGAATCTGATGGTGCAAGGATTGTGATATTCTGGATGAGAACTTGGCTGTTAATCCAGTAAAAATAGTCTCAAGCCTCCCCTACAATGGTAAACCTCCATTCGCGGCACATCTAAAGAGCTAACAAGAGGAACAATTCAAATTCTAGGAGTGACAAACCTGCAATATACAGGGTGGATGGCCCAAAATGGTGAACCAATGAAGGTGAGATTTGAGATGATCACTCCGGTCGAATACATCAGTTCTACGAGATGCGGTCGCGTGTAATCGAGAGTGTGGTTCCTGAACCAGTCCCACCAAACACTGCCTTGACCATTAACAGTCCCATTGCCACCTGCAAGCCAATTCATACTCGAATCAGCTTAACAATTTGAATGAATTTGTTGTGAAATATCCAAATCACAACTTCACTAAGAAGATCTCATAGGACAAACTTCATTCATAGTATATGCTCACCTGTAATGATCACATCAGTCAAGTTAGATCCATGAATGAGGCTCTGATGCCTTGCACCGCGAAACTCCCTACCGCGGCCGTAGGAAGGCAATGGATCGATGATCGGCCAATCAACAGGGTCCTGTTCAAAGGCAATGTGAGTAAATCTAATCCCAAAAACATCATGCACAATGTTACATATAGGCATAAGCAAATTTGCATCACAAGATTAAGCTCACCGTGGACCCGATTATTACTGCATCCTCGTGCAGCGAGAGAGTCAGATGGCTGATGAGACTAAAACTCCCCGTCAGCCACTTTCCGGCAGGCACAAATAGTTGTGCGCCGCCCTTATCTGCAAATGAATGAAGGTAGAAGATAGCATTCTGAAATGCTTTGGTGTTCAGTGTGACACCATCCCCCACGGCACCAAACTCCGTCACGGTGACACTGTGAGGTCGATCCGCGGTGCTCGTTGCCATCTCCTTGCAGTATGAGCTGGCCATTGCAACAGTTGGCCATGAGGACTGGCCAAGTGTTGCAAGAACCACAAGAATTCTTAACACCTGAATGAGAATTTTACTAGTCAAACAAAACATCTCAAAATCTACTTGGATTTTCCATTCCTGAGTTCCAAGAACATAGAAATTAACCAAAGAATGTCAATGCACCATAGGAGTAGATAGATTGAAAGGCTATAAACAAAGAAGATAAATTCCCATGGAGATTAAATAACCAGAGAATGCCAATCCATAGCACACACTAACTGGCCACAAACTTATCTGATAACTTGGATTTTTACTGGCAAGGACTGTAAGCTTCAGTTGGCATTTTGTATCAAGAAACCGAGGTAAGGGATAGATCCGATCTACTGAATTGAAAATTATTTTGATCCAATCCTCTGCCCATTAAATCAAAGCAAAAGAAGATTTTTTTTTTTCTTTTTTTGACAAAACTAACCACAATGTAGCACTCAACAATCAACCTAGAGACATGAAGAGCAGAAGAGTTCCAAGAACAAAGCAAGGGCAAGAGAACTACCACAGCACTGCTCTTCATAAGGCCAAGCTCTGATCTCCACGAACACCAAGAGAAGATCAAATAGAAGAAGCTTTAACACGATCTAAACGACGTGGAAGATGAACACCAACCTAAAGGCACAGAAATTGGGAGCGAGCAAGAAAGAAGGAACGACGGAAAAAAAAATAATGACACTGCGTCCTTGCCCACTATCTTTTGTCTTCTTCAGATCGAATGGTGCAGACCAGGTTGGTAGTAGAGTCATGGAGGGCAGAAAGCACCATGGAATGAAATCAATCAATCCATCCCTTCAATGAGTGCTGGGAAGCTGATTGGGCATTCTCAGAGCGTTCAGCCTCCTCAACTCAGGCAGGAATTGGTGTGGAAGCGGAAACGGCAAAAACTGAGGGAAAGGAAAGCGTGCAGGCAACAGAGCAGTGGAGAGAGAAGGGAAGTGAAGTGAAGTGAAGTGAAGTGACGTGAAGAGTCAGCAGTTGCACATGGTTGGTCTTCTTCGTTTGGCTCTTGGGATTCCATTTCGACGAAGGAATACCCGTGAAGAACGGGATTGAAAAGACGTCATGAAGGGCATCTTTTGTCATCTTGTCTAGCAGACTAGCCGTCAGTGTTAGCTTGCAAACACTGGATTTTGGACCTTTGGCTGCCTCAAGCTTTTTGATTCCCTTTTCTGTTTGTAATTATTATTATCTATTTATTTATTTTTGCAGCAAAGAGTGAGTTTGAATCTTTATGAAAACTCTGACTTCAATTGATTGAATCAGATCAATCCAAGAAAATATAAGAAGAAGAAAGTTGACATTTCACAGATTACTCTCGTACACTTCTCTCACTGAGATCATTAATATTTAATCGAAAATCAAATTAATTAATATTTAATCAATTCATTTATTCGATTTTCATAAGAAATTGAATCCGTTTGATTGATTTAAATTTTAATTGAATGCTCAGTCACCTGACCATTGCCTTTTACATTGCAGTAAGAATTATAAATTAATGCATAAATATATCTTATCGAGAACATTAATCACATAAACGAATTCTTCAACTTCTAATTCTATTGGTTAAATTCCCTGCGTGAGTTCGCATCAATGAAGAGTCCCAAGCGTAAAGAAAGCGTGGGCATTGGAAAAAGTGAAATATTGTGTGTTGGAAAAGAACGGAAGGTCCACAAAGGAGACAGGAGAAGAAGAAAAAAGTACAGAAAAAAATAAAGGGAGCGTTTCTCTGCTCTATTGAACAGCACAGTCCCTCAAGCTTAGGATCCAATGTCTAATTAAGAAATGCTATTTCAACTCTTTTTTTATTCTTCCTTTGTTTTTTTGCAATTTAAGTGATCAATATTAGCTCCAAAATATTTTATTGCATTATAATTCAAAACCTTACGAGTGAGTCCATTTACATTACAAATGCATTTGTTTATTTAAGAGACAATGGGTTAATATTTTTAGGACAGTCGGATGAGTATTCCATTCAAATTGAACCAAACTAATTAAATATTTTTTTAATAAATTGAATCGGTCTAAATTTATTATTACAATTAAATTAATCGAATAGATATAAAAATGATTAATTTAATCGGTTACTGAGATATTGTATGATATATTGTATGATACGTAGACAATCGACTATGTCATTCAATTATATATTTTTTGAGAAATGATATGCTCAGCGAATGCAAAGCACGAAACGCTCAGCGAATGAGTCAGCACTGCTTACGTGGAGAAAAAAAAACAATAAACAAGAAACGGAGTCAAACAGCCAGCACCAAATCGCACGGACTCAAACAGCAAGCCCTAAATCTAATCGCTGCCTCCCTCCTCCTCCACTGTCGCCGCTCCCATCGCTGCCTCCCTCCTCCTCCACTGTCGCCGCTCCCGTGTCTTCTCCTTTCTCCTCCACCTGCAACGCGACGCGGCTCGGCTTCGCCCCACGGCCGCGGGAATCGCTGCCTCTCCCTTCTCCTCCACTGTCGCTTCTCCTTTCTCCTCCACCTGCGACGCGACACGGCTCGGCTTCGCCCCACGCCCGCAGGAATCGCTGCCTCTCCCTTCTCCTCCACTGTCGCTTCTCCTTTCTCCTCCACCTGCGACGCGACGCGGCTCAGCTTCGCCCCACGCCCGCGGGAATCGCTGCCTCTCCCTTCTCCTCCACTACAGCTCCTCCACGCCCTAACGCCACACTAACTTGGTCGATGTGGAGAGGATCTCGTTCGGAGGGAAGGTAAGGGTTATTTTCTTCCTTATAGTTCCTTCGGAGGGAAGCTAAGGTACGCTGCGTTATTCATTTGCTATATTGCTGTCGGAGTTACTAATTTTTCGCAGTTCTTTTAAGGCTACTATAGTTCTTCCCTGACCTTTAACAATGTTGCTCGACAATTTATCCAATGAATTGAGTTTGCCTTTGTCTTGCTGGAAGACTATCTCGGTCATTTGCATGAGTCAATTCAAGTTTTTGTGATGATGATATTCCTAGAAAAATTGAGAGATATCCAATGTTTGTATTTCGGATATCCAATGTCTGTATTTCGATCATTGTCTTAGTTCAAATTATAGACTTTTTCATTCAGAATGTTGGAGTAAGCCTATCTTACCTGAATATTGTCGAGCATGGACTGACCAAGATTTCGCAAACTGTCTATTATTTTTTTATCTCTGGCTTCGGGTCTCTTAGTTGCCCCACATTATGTACTAGTTTCATCACAAGTCAACATGTCAAAGCTATCCTTTTCGATATGCTTAGGATTGGAAGAGTGCTGGCATTTCTTCTTATATTGTTGTAATTTTTTCCTATTACATGTTTTGGTCATGATTGATGAGTTGTTCTTCTATAGGATTATTTCTTTCTTTTATACTAGGCACTTGTATCAAAGGAAACTGTGGTCCTATTTCTTTGCATGTGAACACAACACTGGAGTTTGGTTTAGAAACTCAGAGATGCATGTGAATTATTTGTGAGAAATGATTAGAGTATGTATCTTGTTAACTAAGGATAACTATTGATATGAAAAAAATTGTAGGACAAAGGAACAAATATCCATGGAAGCCAGCTCTTCATCAGCAACATCTTTGACTCGAAGATGCATGAATGATGAACAAGGTGAAACTCCCAATATATCATGTTATTGTGGGTTAAGAGCTACCCTCTGGACGTCATGGAAGGAAACTAATCCAGGAAGGCGCTTTTTTTCATGTCCAAGATTTAGAGTAAGTTTTATTTATATATAATTGTTTCAAAATCAAATTTATTTATATATTGATGAGCATGAGCATCCAGATTATAGATAAGAGAAGATACCTTCAACAAATCAGCATGCATTTGTAACAAATCAATAGGCTTCTCAAAAGACCTTGTTCTCTCCATTGTCTGCACATATATCCACACACTTGAATATTTTCTTTCCAAACCAAATGTTACATAGAAAACACAGAATTTTGATACAAAGAATGAGGCTACATGATAGTTACCGATAATAGAAGGGCTACATGATGGTAATATGTCAAACATTAGAAAGTTTACAATGAAAGAAGCAATAATGATACCTGAACAACATCATTAGGAACCAACAGTTCTTTATCCAATCTAAACAATCTCTGACTCTCTATAAGAATAGAATCGTCACTTAGATTTAACAAAAAAAACTGGAAATACAATAAATGAAGAATCTACAATCAAACCTGCAGATTTATCAATTTCTTCAATGTTTGATAAGTCATCTTGCTTTCTATCAATTATAGAACCCTGTAGACAAATGTACTTATACAAATTATCAATATAACATAACATCAAAGTAACAAATTACACCCAAATATACAAACCAAACCTTTTTTCGAGACTTTGCCTTTGCCCTTTTCTCAATTTGTTCAATTTTGGATTGTTTTTTTTTCGTGGGTGGACGTTCACGAGACCTTACTTTCAGTGGGCTGTGAAACTTTTTGCTCTCATTTCTTGATTCCTCATGTATTATGTTGCTATCCTGAACACCATCCAATGAATCACCAATATTGGTATCCATAAACTTTTTTTTTGCTTCTTTTAATATCCCTATTAAAACAAAACATCTCTCATCATTTTTTGACCCAAGTTGTCCCACTTCCTGTAACAATGGTTGAAGATTATTATATCTTCGTCTTTCCTCTGCATGCTGAGAAGAATCATCATAAATATTAGTGATTCCTTGATATCCACGTTTAATGTCTTTGCGCCATCGTTCCAAAATATAATTTTCTGGAACTGTAGTGACTTTTCTTTTTACCAAAACAGAAAGCAAATGTCTACACACAATTCCACGAAACTCAAAGAGACGACACAAACACTTCATCTCACATTGTAACTCACTATATTGTACCCAAAAGGAAATCTCTTTTGGAGTTGTTCCATCTTTTCCATATACAGTTTCCATCACCTCAAAAAACAATGTTGATCCTTCTTCCTTCATAAATGAAGTATTACAAAACATCAAACCTCGTAGTTCATTTTGAAACAACTTAAATATCTTGTTAGTGTAAACACTTTGAAACTGCTTTTCAATTGGATTGCCACTGATAACTGGAATTATTGAATTAAAAGATGTAAAATCAGAATTATCTTCCTTTTCAATCTTGCTTTTCAAAGCATTGTCATATTGTTCAACAAACTGCTTCAAAGTTGTTTTTGAATGAACATAATCATCAAAAAAAGCATTCATACTTTCACTTCTTTGACTTGTCGACATCCCTGCCCAAAATTTATCTTTCACATACACAGGCATCCACTTATGACGAATTTCATATAAAGAATTCAACCAATCATTTTTCTCCAAGTTAAATTCTTTGATAAATTTTTTCCAGTTGCTATCACATTCTGTAGATGTCAAAGAATTATAAACAATATTCTTCAAGTTTCTCTTTATCAACTTATAATCGGCATGACTACTAAACTTAGCTGGAAGTTTTTTCATAATATGCCAAAGACATAACCGATGATGAGAGTCCGGAAATACCTCAAGAATTGCAATTTCCATGGCTTTGCATTGATCCGTAATAATAGCTCGTGGAGCTCTTCCTCTCATGCATGCCAACCATGATTTAAATAACCAAATGAAAGTTTCTGAATCTTCTTTAGATATCAAACCACAACCAAGTAATATAGATTCACCATGATGATTTACTCCAACAAACGGAGCAAATGGCATATCATAACTATTAGTAAGATATGTGGTATCAAATGTAACGACATCAGAAAAAGAATCACATGCAGCCCTACATCTTGCATCAGCCCAAAATATATTTCTTATGCGAGAATCTTCATCTACATCAATTACATAAAAGAAATTTGAATTTCTACATTGCATACGACAAAAGTAATTATTCAAGGCTTCTGCATCACCATTCCCAAGCCTTAATCTCCGAGCTTCAGCCACATAATTTCTACACTTTCTCTCATCAAACGATAAATTTTCATAACCACCAGCTTCAACAACAAATGATTGAAAACTTTTACTCAAAGTTATTCCCGCTTGATCATTCAACTCTAATTTCCTCTTAGTTTGGGAATCTAACACTTTATTGCATCTAAAATGTCTTGACTTCCTTGGACTTAATGCATGATTATGTTCTAGTTGAATACTAGTAATGACACATAATTCATCATTCTGAACTGTAATATTAATCTTTGCTTTGCAATCTGTTTTGCTACAAGCTCTAGGATAAAAGGAATTTTTCACTCTAGGAACGGTCTTACCATTTTTAGAGCATCCGAATGAAAAATACTTTATCTGACCATCATCTCCTTTTTTGGAACCCAACTTTGAAATACCAAAACCAAGACCTTGGGCATATGATTTGTAAAAAGCACGGACTTCTTCTTCAGATGAAAAATACATCCCAACTTGTGGAGCATCAACTGTATTTGAGCTTGACGAATCACCCAACACTTGCACATCACCCTCAATTAATAGTTCTTGCTCCATAACAATTTTATAACCTAAATTCAAACAAAATAGTTATTAGCAAACATAAATAAATAATAGCACAAAGAAATGTTTAAGAACACCATTAAGAAAACTGAAATGAGAACTATGAGTCGGAATTGTGAAGAAACAACAAAGTATCAATCAAGGTTCCGCTTTAAGCAGGATAATAAATCATGAAATTTAACTAAAATACAGGAGAAGATACAATGAATGAATCCACTTCCAATAAATTGAAAACTCTTTGCATAGAAAGAAATCTTAAAGGTAATAGATTCTGCTATGTCTATTCATCCATGTTGGTTCATCAAAAATAGACAAGAAAGTTCATGAATTGTTCAATCATCACCATTGTCGAGCAACATTATTAAAGGTCAGGAAGAGCTATAGTAGCTTTAAAAGAACTACGGAAAATTAGTAACTTCGACAGTGACAGCAATATAAGGGAAGCATATTTGCTTACACAACCTACCTTACGCAGCCGAGCCGCGTCGCGTCGCAGGTGGAGGAGAAAGGAGAAGCGACAGTGGAGGAGAAGGGAGAGGCAGCGATTCCTGCGGGCGTGGGGCGAAGCCGAGCCGCGTCGCGTCGCAGGTGGAGGAGAAAGGAGAAGCGACAGTGGAGGAGAAGGGAGAGGCAGCGATTCCCGCGGCCGTGGGGCGAAGCCGAGCCGCGTCGCGTTGCAGGTGGAGGAGAAAGGAGAAGACACGGGAGCGGCGACAGTGGAGGAGGAGGGAGGCAGCGATTAGATTTAGGGCTTGCTGTTTGAGTCCGTGCGATTTAGTGCTGGCTGTTTGACTCCGTTTCTTGTTTATTGTTTTTTTTTTCTCCACGTAAGCAGTGCTGACTCATTCGCTGAGCGTTTCGTGCTTTGCATTCGCTGAGCATATCATTTCTCATATTTTTTTTAACTGTCATGACTCACGAATCTAAATCAATAGTAGCTCATCAATAGATCGTTGACAATTTAATTTAATCAGTTTAATCAAATTTTAAATTTTATAATCGAGACCGAAATAATTAGATTTTTTATAAAAAATCCAAATTCAATTTATTCAATCAAATTTTTTATTTAATTGAGATCTTACTTGACCGGTTTGGCCCCACAAAAATTTTTCACCGACTACTAGAGTAAATGTGAAATCACTCGCAGTGGGTGATTCATCAACCCAACGCTCGTAGATCACCTTACGCTGATTAATCTTGAGGGTGATCTCGTTCAGTCCCATGAAAATTTTCCACTAGCCACTAAACTAAATTGGAAAATATTCACAATGGACGATCATCAATCCAACATTCTTAGGCTAATCATCCATTAAAAAAATTATCTATTAATTTATCAAAAATTGTGATTTAATTGTTATATATTTTTAAAAAATTAAGGTGGCGTTTGGTTATCTCTTAAAAATCAGAATAGAAATGAGTATCATAGTATTATGGAATGAGAATAAGTATGCGTTTAGATATCATTTTTAAAAATAATGTTTGGTTAGTTGAATATTTTTAATCGGAATGAACCTAATTTTTTTTTTTTACCCTTAGAATAAAATAAGAGAAAAAATTAGATGCGAGAGAAAGTTGAATGAGAGAGAAAAATATGATGAGAGAGAAATCACGATGGAAAAATGAAAAGAGAGAAAGTGTGATGAGAGAAAATGAGGAAAGAGAGTGCGTTGGAAGAGAATAAAGGGAGGGAAAGTGTGATGAGATAAAATGAGGAGAGAAAGTATGATAGGAGAGATTGAGGAGAGAGAAAGTATGATGACAAAATGAGGAGAGAGTGTGTAACGGAAGAGAAAGTATGATAAAAAAATGAAAAGGGAGAAAATGAGAAGAGGGTGTGTGATGAGAGAATACAAGGAGAAAATGGTAGATAATATGTGATGAGAGAAAATGAAAAGAGAGAAAGTATGAGGAGAAAGAACAAAGAGAGGGAAAATGAAATGAAAGAAAAATTGAATAAATATATTAAGAGTATTTTTATCTAAAACTTAATTTTCATTTTCATTCTCATCAAATGTAGATCCGCTACATTAACGACCACCCTAGTGTTGGCCCCACAGATATGGAGAAGAGGTACATACAGGTATACAGATGTCAGACGCATGGTGGGGTAAACCTCAGGTCGTTAGTTCTTGAGAATCGACCCCTGACTATTACGCTAGAGATATCATGCGCCCACCGTCTATGCTACACCCTGAAAACATTCTCATTCCAATCAAAATCCAAAGGAAGAGTGAATTTTATCGATACCTAAGTTTTTAGATTTCATATCAAAATCTTGATTCCATTCCCATCAACCAAATACAAAATTTAAGAATAAATTCATTTCCACATTTTTAAACCCTTAAATTAAATGCCACTTACAAAATTTAAGAATAAATTCATTTCCTTATTTCTAACCCCTTAAATTAAACGCCTCCTAACAAAGAGCTGTGTGCTATACCAGGGGCAACCCTAAAATGTTTTTGAAAATGTTTTTGAGCCGCATGAATGAGGCTTTCGAGGACTGTTCAACCTGCAACAAATAGCTGTTGCGCTCATGAAAAAGTAGCTGGTTTCCCTTACAGGAATCACGCTGGCTCTCCTCCCTCACGCCCATGCTGACATTTGCCACAGTCACATGGCTGCCAGTTTGTTTTTAAGATCAGAGTTGCAGCCGCATGACTCCAATCGTAAGTAGGTTCAGTTAGAGGAACACTGAAAAAGCGAGCAGTGCGATCAGTGATTTGGCTTCATTGTGGAGACGAAAGCTCTCGAGCATGCCACCACCAGATTTCTGAGCTTCTCGGTGTGGCCTCATAAATGGCTGCCACCGTAAAGCTAGAAATCAGAGAGCTTTAAATGAGAAAGTTTAAGTGGCAGCAAACAAGATCTAGGAAAAGGACGATGGCATTCTGCAGATTACAAACTGGGGTAGGGAGTGATTCCATTGAGGAGGCTTCTTGGTCAATGCTCCTGTCGCCACTGATGTGCCATGAACAGCAGCATCATGGAACTGAACTCTACTATGAAAAAACAATGCCTACTGCAAATTTGAATTTTATTCAATATTGGTTTACAAATACATTCTATAGTAAGAAAAGCCTCGAGAAATTCTCAAGTCATCTTTTCAAAATTCCTCTTTCCTTTTATTCAATTCCGAGCTTATTTACGGCTCTCTATGTCCACAGAAAAACCATGTTATCAACTTTCATGGGTCTCCTCACAGAATCAGCTTCCATTGACTGTCATAGCATGGATGTGATCTATTGTGATCTTCTACTCTGTGATTCAACCCTTTTCTTCAAGTCCTCAATGGTGATCATCAGCTCAGAGTCGAGCACTCCGGCAAACTGCGGTGAAATCAGGCACTACATTACTAAGATTTGAGAGTAGAAGTTTAGATTTTATTTTACTTGCCTGGCGTGTTCTATAAGCAAATTTCACCCCTTGAAGAAGAAGTGCCTCTTGTGCAGATTGCCGCTCGGAGTGCTGAAATACTTTGAGCTCCATTGTCGCTCTACTCAAATAGAGTCTCGCAAGCTTCACAGAGCTCTGCTTCATCTGTAATTGTTGTCAATGAATTCATTCTCAAGAAAATGGCAGCTACATGATTTGCATTCAGTTAAGTCCTTAGTTCCTAATTGATATTGAGTTAATAAAGACAACATGGTGGCAAAAGATGAATACGCTCGCCCCCAGCGCCCCCACCAACCTGTCTCAGAGTCAACACGGATGAGGTAAATCACGGGCAACTACTAGCCTTTGGAATAGTAACTAGCACATAAGGAAAACATTTACCTTGACTTTACTAATAGATCATTAGTGTACAACTAAAAGATTGTGTTCAAATACCATGTTAAATTTGGTTATCTGTGAGCAATTTTCTATCCTTTCTTTGAAAGAAAAACATCATGTCTGTACCTGGTTAACCATACCAGAATCTAGCATCCAATCAGTTGGAATTTTGCACTCCTTGTACAGCATCATATTTGCATTCCTCAACTTGATCAATCTATCAACGCCTTGCTCGAACCTTGCACCATCATGGGCATCAGCATGGATACTATTTCTTATGAAATATAGTTGTCGAAACCGAAACCCAAACCGGAATGAGAAATTGATCATGAGACACAACTCACTTATCTAGTAAGTTTGATATCTTCTTTAGTGTCACCTCACATGATAAGGAAGAATCATCCTTTAAAGAATGAACATGGGCTTCAAGTTGTTTGAGACCACGGAATTCAACAGCAGCTTCACGCAATGCATCAGCTCTCTTCTCAGGCCAATCGAAATGCTTCAGCACAGCTCTCTCATCAGCCTGCTTGGAAGATCATGGAGAAGGCATTTGATAAGAAACATGTTCATCCGTGATCCAAAACTTTCTGGTTCACCAGGAAGAATCTAACTGAAAGATGGACTTAACAATGATCACATTCATCACAGGCCTTACCAGGGTGGAGAGTTCTCCATCAAGCCAATCAACAAAAGCTAGGACATCTTCCATACTGGTGAAAGATGACCAGAGCACCTTCTGTATAAGATGTTTGATGAGCGGCCCTTTTGTTTCCACATCTGCTTTGATCTGTGCAAGAAGATACAAGAGCATGAACATTATTTAATTAATGAAGAATCAAAAGTTGGTGACTCTAATAAAAATAAAATCTAGGATCTACCGCTAATAGATGAGCTGATCGATGTTGAAGTTCTCCAACAATGCCTCTATGTGCAAAACCAGAGAAAGGACTGGCAGAACCCCCATTGCTTGCGGAACCTTGCTTTGTCAGTGAATGGTATAGTTGGACTAGAGCAGAAGCCTTGCCCACTGTGGCTCTTCCTGAAGCACTGTGAGGAAGAGGCGGCGGCGGCGGCGGCAGTGGAGGTGGCCCATGGGAAGCACCTTTGGAAGGTGACAAAGTTGGAATAGGCATCTTAATCACTACATTTTGTTGAACTTCCTCCATTTCTGCAGAATTCTTTGAGTTTTTCTGAACAAGCTCTAATAGATCTCTGAACTTAGATTTGCCATCCAATTCCACCTAAAATCAAGTCGTTTGGTTTACTAATTAAATAAAAACATTCTTGCTATTGAAAAAAGTTGGTTTGCTCCCACAAAAAGAAGACAAACTAGTTCTCCGTGATTTGACATGCAAAAGGAGCAAAGTTGAATACCTGATCATTCTTCTCCATCATCTTGATATTTTCTTCAGCTGCAGTAAGATCTTGCTCCAGCTTCTTGTTCTGTGACTCCAACTCAACATTCTTCTCCTGCAACTTCTCTATCTCAGTCTTCAATTCGGTCACTTCCTGCTGTAACTCCCTCACCAATTTCTCACTCTCACCAAGTCTACTCTCCAATTCCTTGATCTTTCCATTGACTCCATCCGCAGACCCCTTGCAACTGGCGTCTTCCCTCCTCCCCAAGCGAGCAAACTGCTCCACCACTTTTGGGGCACCTAAACCATTAGTGGCTGGCCTGAGATTGTTGTTGAACTGAGGAGATCTTCTTCTAGCCAAGTTTGCGGTGCTCGCATCCAAGGCACTAGATTTTGGCCTCGCCTTCAACCCTGGAGAGGTCCCATGATCTGTATCTGTTCTTGGAGGATCCTTCACTCTTGAGACAACTCTGGTTCTGGCTGCATGTGGAACTCGGAGCTCTTGCTTCATAGCTTTGCTTGATCAAGGACTGTCGCCTCAAAATTGTAGCTGTGAAAAACACTTTTTCCAGATTACATCTTTATTATCACCGTGCTAGATAAGGAAGGAGGAAGAAAGGTTTCATGAGCAAATCAAGGCTGTAGCCCGCCAGTTGACTCAATAATGTAGTCAACGCGTTAGGTTCTACGCCCATTTTCTTCAGCGACATATACCAAAATTTATTTGGCATGCAATAATGTTCATCCACATGCATACTTGCTCTTCACCCACTCACAAGATAAAGAATGAATGCATGTAACCTAACCCAACAAATTCCATGCTCAGGTGTATTAAAGAGAAAAAGGAACTGGAATTAATGCATGCAATCAAATTCCTATGCCATGTTCCAGTAATCAAGCCGTAGAATCTGCATAACTGCAAAGTTTTATGGGATCTATCTGTTTCTCAAGTATTTGACATTTGAAGAACATACCTGCATACAAGAAGAACAGCAAAAACTTGCCCTGCTGATCTCTGCTGCACAGCACAATGCATCAAGAGACGAATTATAGAAATGAGAGGCATTGCTGAGGCTTTTGGTTTGGAAGATGTCTCTTTCGACGATTGCAACTTGCAAACCTCCTCGTCCTTCTCCCTCTCTTCATCACCCAACCACCCCACCCAAACCTGCATCCTCGGATTGGATTCCATGGCTGCACCTTCAAACTTTGGAGTTATTTGGACTAGAATTTGGATTGTCGATACTTAAAATAAAGAACATCTTAAAAGAAATGGTGGGTCACTAAATAATTTAAAGTTGGCATCAACTGGTCTATGGGTTCCAGTTAATGCCATAGACCCCTTAGATTTTGTTGGCTTGAATTGGAAGATGAACCAAGAAGTAGCTTCTACTCTTAGCATTGGTTTATTTTGTGCTTGAACCAGGTGCAGTGGGTATCCAGATGCCATAAACAATTTTGTACAATTGTGTATTTATAATTCACATCCTTAAAAATTAAGAATTTGAACCAAAAATGTCTTTCAATACTAATTTGTACTTCCAATTGCTGTACCAGAGGCTACCAAATCAGCAAGACAATGCAGTACCACAAGTCATCATAAATATATCTGAATCCTAAACACTTTAATTATAGTCCATGATATGACGTGTTGTTGTGGCCTAGGGACGGGTTGGTGGGGGCGCTGGGGGCGAGCGAATCGCCTTTTGCCACATGATATGACGTGTTGTGAATGATGTCACGGGTAATAGGGTCGATAATCAAGATAATATGACAGTCAAAGTCAAAATAAGATGATACTCAAAGTTAAGGTGGGGTGGCAGTCAGTACGTACATGTTGGTGCAATCAGTATTAATCATCAAACTCAGGTGTTTTGATGTATGACAAGTGGTTAAAGTTAGTTGTTGTGTTCTAAGTTATTTACCAAGTGTGTAAGACAAAAAGACTTGATGGGACTTGACACCAGGCTGAAATCCAGTTAGGTCTAGAAAACCTGATAACTGATAGGAAGTCTAGATAAGTTGATATCTGACACGAAGTTCAGTTGGATTTGTAGGACCTGACAATCGCTGAAGTCCAGATTGTACATATGGAAGGAAGACCTGGTGAGTCAAGAGATCAGAGTCAAGTAAGTCTGCAAATAGTAAGTAGAGGTAAGCACTGGAGGAGAGAGATTCAGTGAGGATGAGTCCCGGTGGGACAATAGGCATTGGTTCAACTTAAATTCATTATAGAAATCTATGTTGAGATCAAGATTAGATCCTAGTCTTGGTAAGATGAGATCTAACTTATAAATATATAAACTATTTGTACATATATTTTTCTAACTCTGTGTTGTAGATACATACGCAGATCTTCAAATCCCACATACATGGCCACTGACAAAACTTGATTCCGAGTCCGGGGTCAAAAGATATGGTCTCCAGAAGATTATTATGTTGAATAGTGAGGCGCCTCAAGTGGATGGAGTGAATCAAATCGGATTGGATCGAACCAAACTGGACCGAACTAAATCAAACCAAACCGAAGCAAATGGATAAGATCTGAATTATTTAATTAGTTTTCTCTACAAAATTATCTGTAAGATCCGCAGTTGGAAAGTTTATTCCAAATTCAATGGATCTGATAAGAACAAGATTATCTATAAAATGAGACTAGATGTCCTATAAATATAATAACATTTCTACATGATTCGTCAACCGTTCGGCTGCTTCGACTTCGTACTACTATTGTGCCGCGACGCTGCTACACCCGACTACTATAGATTGACCAACACCAACACACGAGCACATTCAGGTCTCTATCTAAGTATTGGGTAACAATTTTGGTTTATAGTTAATTATTGCTTAAAGAAAGTGTAGATGCATGTTGTTACACTTTCTTCTTTGTTTGTGTATTCAATTACGATTGATTAGTGGATTACTCGTCGGAAAGGTCTAAAGGATCTGGGTCTTGGAGTAGGGTCGTCGAAGACTCCGAACCAAGTAAAAATAATCGTATTATATTTCTTTCTATTTTCTTAATTTATTTTTACGTTGTGTACTCGTTTTAAAAAACTGAAAAGAAAGTTTTAAAATATATGTAATTCACCCAACTCTCACGTGCAATCAATCCTACATTACGTAACCAGATAAACCACTCACCTTTGGGCTTATCTCCCCACTCATCAAGGGCAAAGCACCCAACATACATCCGGTCGGCCCCAAATCCAGTTAAACCTTTGAGACTTAACTCCACACTTTTCAAGGGCAAGACACCCAACATGTAAAATATGATAACAAAATAATAATTAAATAATCTTATTAAATTTTTTAAGGATTTTTAGAAATTTTCTAGGAATTAATCGGAGTACGTATGACGTATTTTGAGGAGATGCATTTATAGGAATAAGAAAAGACTGTTTAGAACACCCGGAAGTGGGAGTTGATTGAGAAATTGATCTAGGGTTTAATTGAAAAATCCCTAAATTATAAAAATACATCCCGTGCCCTAGCTCCCAAAGCCTCCACCGACCTCTTCCTTCCCCGATCCCGAACCTCTCCTCACGTCGTTCTCTTCCTTTCTCTCCCTCACGCACTGCCCTCTCCCGATTCCTTGTCACTGTGGACCACCGAACTCTGAGGCCGATGAGTTCTGATCGTTGATCGCCCAACATCGTTCGACATCGTCCGGTCTCTCGGCCTATCGCGGTGATAGCTTCCAGCCCTCTCCGATCTGCTGCTCTCCCTCGAGCGCCGCTGCCTTTGTCGACGTCGTCGACTTGGTGAGTCATTGGCCTTCCCCCAACCATGAGCAAGAGCTCCGACGTCCGTTCATTTGAGCATGGGTAGTCGTCGTTGTTCGACGACATCACCACTCTAATCCAGAGCGGTGACCTAGCTTGGATCCATCACCCCTCTCCCGATCGCAACACCCTTTTATGAAATTATCGTGCTATCCTCGTCGTACCATCTACTGTCGGTTCTTCCTTCACCCATCTCATCAGCCGCCTTCTATTGGGTCTCTTGCAGAAAGGAAGCTGCCGGCACATAATTAGGGTAAGGCATGCTTGGAGTTTGAATGGTAGAGACCTAGTTTCCATTTTTGGAATTGGGAGATTGTGATTTGTAGTTTGGTCGACCACTGTAACTCCAACTGTTATTTTTCCAGCAGTAGCATTCGGCCACTATTTTCAACAGCAAGCCTCTCTGGCTATGAGTCAACAATGATGCATTTGGATTAGGTATGATTAGTTCGCTTATTTTTTCTATCACGTTGGTAGATGATATAATGGATTGAATAATGGGTAATTGATAGATTTCTTTGATTTGGTTGTTAGGTTATGTCTTTATTGGATTAGTGTGTTGGTTAGTGAGTTTTGGATTGATTATTCTTGTAGTAAATCCTAATTGAAAGGGGAAATGATTGGGGATACTTAATCTATTTGGTTATGAATTAGAGATTCATTTATGAGTTGATTTCTCTAGTTAGGATAATTTAGATAATAGCATGATTATTATCAGGATTTTAGAAGGATTAAACCTAATCTAGTGAAGGTTATGTATTGAGTTAAATCTAACAGTGTTAATGGTTAAACTACCAGATTAGGGGTTAATAGTTGAAATGAAATTAATGTATAGATTCCTAATCAGATTAGGGTTCAGTTAGCTATTTGGTTCATGATGGATTTAGCTAACTAGTTCATACTTGATTAGTTATATCATACACTATGTGATCGCAGGATTTGTGTTCGGGACGAGCGTCTCGACGTATGACTACTTGACACGATCTACGTATAAAGACGGGTACTTCTTACGTTGACTCTCTTTAGTTCTTTGGAACTTGGTGCATGAGCTTTTTTTTTTTTGATAAGGGCTGCTTTACCTTGACTCTACTCATATTTTTCTTGTGCTTGATACTTCCATTCAAACATTTGAGTTATTCATTTCTATATCCATACAGTCTCTTGTTGTCATCTATGATATTTAGCAGATATTAGATACCAACCTTGTATGCTTTGATTGTTGTTTATTTATATATTGTATTGAGCATGTTGGCTTCATGTAGCATACCTGATTCCTGTTTATATGTATATGATGACTGTTGTATTTTGCGCATCATATCATTACATGCATATCAATGATGAATTCTCCCTTGCGGTCGAGAGAGTCGTTGACCAGGGTTGCACGCTCAAACACTTGAGAGAGTGGTAGTTGGAGCAGATGTCACTTGTCCTGTCGTGCCCCCACTCGCTTACTCATGAGTAGAGGAAGCTGAAGTTGCGAGCAGCAGGGACCTCCGTCGCAGATGTAGCTAGTTAGCTACTATGCAACTGTCCACTCGGCCACTCAAGAGAGTGGTAGCTGGAGTGTTGTACAGTTTATCACTGACCCGACCTCTCGACCATACACGGGTTATGGTGCAGAGGGGTGGGCGGGAGTGACCATCAGTGCATACACTGCTATTACTATACCTACTGATACTGTTGCTAGTTTATGTTACTGTTACTTACTTATACTGCTGTTGCTAGTTTATACTACTGTTGCTTACTTATGCTGTTGTTGCTAGTTTATGCTGCTGTTGCTTACTTATGCCGATATGTTTACATAGGTTGAGATTAATACCTGTGATATGTGTTTAGACCCTAGCTTACTTATTAATAATATGTCTTTACCTCACATGATACCTTCGTAGTGATGAACAGTTCAGTAGTCAATCGGTATTACTCCTGATCTTCTATTACCTAGCTTAGGATATGGTTCCAAGTATGAGCATATATTACGATATTATTTTAGTATTTGCTATTCCTCTTATGAGACTGTATACTGTTGGCTCACTCTCTATTTGTATATTATATTTATGCACTATCTATCCTTTACTCGCTAAGTCCCAGCACTCCTCACCCCATAAAATGATTTTTCTTTCACCAGGTGGCAGGTAGATGAATCAAGGATGCTTGGGAGAGTCCTGCCTGCCGGTCCTATGTCACATCCGAAGACTGCATCGGGTTTCATTTATTCTTTACTCGTATTTTGTATTTGGTGTTATATTAATTCGATTATTTTTTGGAGTTTATTATGTGGAGTTGAATTTTGTGTTGTTGTAATTGTTGTATAAAGCCAAGTCAACTAACATTATGTTGTTTTAGTTCGTATGTGCTTTCTTTTATTGTTTTTCCACTGTATTGGTTTATAGTACAACCGAGTGGGTATATATATATATATATATATATATATATATATATATATATATATATAACTGCGTGGTTGTATTTATTTTGTTTCAGCAAAGTGGACTGAGTATATAACTGCGTGGTTGTGTATATATTCCAGTCGTGTGGGCTAATGGTTATATTGTGTGAATATTCTTGTATATATGCTTCATATTGTCACCATTATAGGAGAGATGTTGTCGAAATTTTATCGGTAGGGACTTCTATGAGGCGTGACAATCTTTTGGTATCAGAGTATGGTTCGAGTCAAATATTGAGTTTTGTGTTTTGGGGATTTCGATCTTATTTTTATTTATGATTTTTTGAATTAATCTAATACCAATTTATTGGTATTAGAGCAGGTTTACGATGCCTATTTTTCGTGTTCTGGATTTTGTGATTTGCTTTCTCGATGTGACTTTTTGAGTTTTGGGATCAGACAGCGGCAGAAATCTCCAAGCTATAGGAGGTATGTTGTATATGGTTATCATACACTTCTGTTGTTACTTGACTAGTTGTTTATACCATGTATGACTTGTGTTATGTTAGTCATTAGTTAGATCCATCAAACACTGCTAGAGATTAGGGATTACAGTCTCATGGGATTTCTCTTACCATACCACCAATATTATTAGTTTTTTATATCACTAGTTGGTAGTGGATAGTATCTGTTAAATATCATGTTGCTTTAATTAGTAGAGAACCAATTTATATTTATTGACTTGGGCAGTAGAGGATCAATTTTACCTTTGTTGATTCGGCCAGTGGAAAACTGATCCATTCTTGTTGGTGTAGTTAGTAGAGTACCGAGTTGCTTTTATTAGTTCAGTTAGTAGGAGGTCGACTTACTCTATTTCATAAAGATTGTGACCCTTTGGACTTTGGATTATAATTCTTGTATTGTGGAAACTTGAGTATTTGGAAGGATGAGAATATGATTGATTTGTCTCACTAGAGATTTATGATAATAAACTTCCCCACTAGATATTATCTTTGTAGTGGTACGACATGGGCGTGCAATGTTGAACCATGATGGATATATCTAAGTTTATTGACAGTGGGTGTTGAAGGTTGGATACTTTCTTTTTACTCTATCATTGTTCAGGAGACTATTAGATTTGATTGATGTTGAGAATGATTTTTGATTGATGGACATTGAGAGATTAAGTGTAGTAATTTGTAGTCTTTTGATGATCTATTAGTGAATTTTACCCACAGTTGGTTAGACAGCGGTGTGAAAGTAGCGGAAGCAGGATGAGCTCATAACCCACAGAGTCATCTCTTACGGTTGGAGATTTGCCATGATACTGAGATAGGAGTATGTTGCTTGTTACTCTTCGTTGAGGATCCCTAAGTTGACCAGTAAATTTGGGGATTAAATTTTTATTATTGGGGGGAGAATGTAAAATACGGCAACAAAATAATAATTAAATAATCTTATTGGAATTTTTAAGGATTTTTAAAAATTTTCTGGAAATTAATCGGAGCTCGTATGACGTATTTTGAGGGGATGCATTTATAGACATAAGAAAAGCCTGTTTGGAACACCCGGAGGTGGGAGTTGATTGAGAAATTGATCTAGGGTTTAATCAAAAAATCCCTAAGTTATAAAAACACATCCCGTGCCCTAGCTCCCAAAGCCTCCACCAACCTCTTCCTTCCCTGATCTCAAACCTCTCCTTGTTGGTTGGTCCTAGGAGGATCGTACCGGTTCCACTGTACAAAAATTGTATACAAGTGCTGAACCTTTTTCTAAACAATCTATTGTGTTCTTTAGAAGTTAAATTAGGAATTGCAAACGGAACTTAACATTATTAATTTCAAATTTAACTTATCTGTTCTTAATGGTTTAGACTTTGTTCGCAAGCGGAACTTAACACTATTGATCCAAATCAACCTATGTTATAAATTCAATTAAATATTAATTTCCAAAATTGACTTTCAGGACTGCATGGCGAGGCATATGACCTTCTTGGGTATGGGAGCATCCACCTCCGCCTATACAAAGCCTTTTAAGAAAAACTAATATTTAATTTCTTTATATAACTCTAGGTTTAACCAAAAAGAACAATCGAATCACAAATTCGAAAAACAAAGAAAAACACAAACTCGAATTACAATTTGAAAAACTAGAATCTAATGTCTCTTGTGTTTGAAATTCATACAAAAGAAAAACTAGTATGATGCGGAAAATAATTACTAGTTATACTTTCCTTTGTATGCAACGTCCTCTTGATCTTCTACATCTACCAAGATGAGAACCATCCAAAGCCTTCTTCTCCTTGCAAGGTTCGGCCACCACAAGTACTCCAAGAATAAATGAGGTTCGGCCACCACCACCAAGCTCCAAAGGGATGCTTCCTTTCTCTCCTTCTTCTCCAAGCTAGAACCCGGCCACCTTCAAGCTCCAAGAGATGATGAGGTTCGGCCAATGAAGAAAAAAGAAAAAGAAGAGGGAAAAGCAGTAGGGTCGGCCACCACCAAGGAGGAAAAGAGAGAAAGAAATAGAATAGAGTCGTCTTCTTTGAAAGCACCTCTACCCCCTCTTTTATAATCATTGGTCTTGGCAAATAAGGAAATTTAAATAAAAAACTTCCTTAATTTCTTTGCCATGAAAAGGAACATTTATTTAATTAAAAAATAATTTCCTTTTCATTATTAACATGGTCAGCCACCTATAAGCTCCAAACAAGGAAAGTTTAATTCACATAAGAATTAAAACTTCCTAATTTGTTTTCGGAAATTTATAAAAAAAATTCTCTAATAATTTTTCCCTTCATGGTGGGTTATAAAAGGAAATTTTATAAATTAAAATCTTTCTTTTAAATATGTGGATGATTTCCAAAAAGGAAAGTTTTCTCTAAAATTAAAATCTCCTTTCAATCTACAAATAAGGAAAGATATCAAATCTTTTTTAATCTTTTGTAAAACTTATAAAAGGAAATATTTAATTTTAGAACTCTCTTTTAAAATCATGAACATGGTTACAAAAAAGGAAAGTTTTATCAAAATTAAAATCTTTCTATCAATCTACAAATAAGGAAAGATATCAAATCTTTTCTTAATTATTTGTAGAAAGCTATAAAAGGAAATATTTAAATTTTAAACTCTCTTTTAAAAACATGAACATAGTTACAAAAAGGAAAGTTTTATCAAAATTAAAATATTTCTATCAATCTACAAATAAGGAAAGATATCAAATCTTTTCTTAATCCTTTGTAGAAAGCTATAAAAGGAAAGATTTAAATTTTAAACTCTCTTTTAAAATCATGGAATCCACATAAGAAAAAATTTTAAAAAATAAAATCCTTTTAATTAATTATGGACGACCACACTAAGCTTGGACTCAAGCTAGGGCCAGCCACCTCACACCTTGGTTTGGCCGACCCTAGCTTGGGCTCCAAGGTAGGCTTGGTCGGCCACTTTAAGGTGGGTAAGAAGGTGGGTATGAGTGTGTATAAATCTCTATATACAAGAGGCTACGATAGGAACCGATAGGAAGAATTGGTTTTGGTCTCTCGATGAAATTAAGCTTCCTGTGTTCACCCCGAACACTCAACTTAATTTCATCGATAATAATTCATACCACTAAAGAATTATTATTGAACTACCGCACCAATCTCAAATTACGTTTTGAGCTCCTTCTTATTATGAGTATGTTAGTCTCCCTGTGTTTAAGATGTCGAATGTCTACTAATTAAATGAGTTACTGACAACTCACTTAATTAATATCTTAGTCCAAGAGTAGTACCACTCAACCTCTTCATCATGTTGGACTAAGTCCACTTGCAGGGTTTAACATGACAATCCTTATGAGCTCCTCTTGGGGACATTCTCAACCTAGATTACTAAGACACAGTTTCCTTCTATAATCAACAACATACACTATAAGTAATATCATTTCTCAACTTATCGGGCTTATTGATTTATCGAGCTAAATCTCACCCATTGATAAGTCAAAGAAATAAATACTAAATATATGTGCTTGTTATTATATTAGGATTAAGAGCACACACTTCCATAATAACTAAGGTTTTGTTCTTTTATTAAATCAGTATAAAAAGAACTTACCTTAAATGATCCTACTCAATACACTTGGAGTGTACTTAGTGTAATTTATTAGTCAAGATAAACTAATACCTAATTACACTACGACTATTCTAATGGTTTGTTCCTTTCCATCTTAGTCGTGAGCTACTATTTATAATTTACAAAGAACCGATAACTTGCTCTTCTGTGTGTGACACCACATACCATGTTATCTACAATATAAATTAATTGAACAACTACACTTAGAAGTAAATGTAGATAATTTTTTAAATGTTTATACAAAAAGCTAGACTTTTAGTATACATTCTAACACTCCTCACGTCGTTCTCTTCCTTCCTCTCCCTCACGCACTGCCCTCTCCCGATTCCTCGTCGCTGTGGACCACCGAACTCCGACGCCGATGAGCTCTAATCGTCGATCACCCAACACCGTTCGATGTCGTCCAATCTCTCGGCCTGTCGCGATGATAGCTTCCAACCCTCTCTAATCTGTCGCTCGCCCTCGAGCGTCGCTGCCTTTGCCGACGTCGTCGGCTTGGTGAGTCATTGGCCTTTCCTCGATCATGAGCAAGATCTCCGACGTCCGTTCATTTGAGTGTGGGTAGTTGTTGTCGTTTGACAGCATCACCACTCCAATCCAGAGCGGTGCCCTAGCTTGGATCCATCGCCCCTCTCCCAATCACATCGCCCTTTTATGAAATTGTCGTGCTATCCTCGTCGTGCCATCTACTGCCGGTTCTTTCTTCACCCATCTCATCAGCCGCATCTGTTGGGTCTCTTGCAGAAAGGAAGCTGCCGACACAGAATTAGGGTAAGGCATGCTTGGAGTTTGAATGGTAGAGACCTAGTTTCCATTTTTAGAATTGGGAGATTGTGATTTGTAGTTTTGCCAACCACTGTAACTCCAACTGCTATTTTTCCAGCAGTAGCTTTCAGCCACTATTTTCGACAGCAAGCTTCTCTGGCTATGAGTCAATAGCGATGCATTTGGATTAGGTATGATTAGTTCGCTTATTTTTCCTATCATGTTGGTAGATGATACAATGGATTGAATAATGGGTAATTGATAGGTTTCTTTGATTTAGTTGTTAGGTTATGTTTTTATTGGATTAGTGTGTTGGTTAGTGAGTTTTGGATTGATTATGCTTGTAGTAAATCCTAATTGGAAGGGGAAATGATTGGGGATACTTAATCTATTTGGTTATGGATTAGAGATTCATTTATGAGTTGATTTCTCTAGTTAGAATAATTTGGATGATAACATGATCATTATCAGGATTTTAGAAGGATTAAACCTAATCTAGTGAAAGTTATGTATTGAGTTAAATCTAACAGGGTTAATGGTTAAACTACCAGATTTGGGGTTAATAGTTGAAATAGAATTAATATATAGATTCCTAATCATATTAGGGTTCAGTTAGCTATTTGGTTTATGATGGATTTAGCTAACTAGTTCATACTTGATTAGTTATATCATACACTATGTGATCGCAGGATTTGTGTTCGGGACGAGCGTCTCGACGTATGACTACTTGACACGATCTACGTATAAAGACGGGTACTTCTTATGTTGACTTTCTTTAGTTCTTTGGAACTTGGTGCATGAGCTTTTTTTTTTTTTTTTTGATAAGGGCTGCTTTACCTTGACTCCACTCGTATTTTTCTTGTGCTTGATATTTCTATTCAAACATTTGAGTTATTCGTTTCTATATCCATACAGTCTCTTGTTGCCATCTATGATATTTAGCAGCTATTAGATACCAACCTTGTATGCTTTGATTGTTGTTTATTTATATATTGTATTGAGCATGTTGGCTTCATGTAGCATACATGATTCCTGTTTATATGTATATGATGACTATTGTATTTTGCGCATCATATCATTACATGCATGTCAATGACGAATTCTCCCTTGTGGTCGAGAGAGTTGTTGACCAGGGCTGCACTCTCGACCACTTGAGAGAGTGGTAGTTGGAGCAGATGTCACTTGTCCTGTCGTGCCCCCACTCGCTTACTCATGAGTGGAGGAAGCTGAAGTTGCGAGCAGCAGGGACCTCTGTCGCAGATGTAGCTAGTTAGCTACTATGCAACTGTCCACTCGACCACTCGAGAGAGTGGTAGCTGGAATGTTGTACAGTTTATCACTGACCCGACCTCTCAACCATACAGGGGTTATGGTGCAGAGGAGTGAGCGGGAGTGACCATCAGTGCATACACTGTTATTACTATACCTGCTGATACTGTTGCTAGTTTATGTTACTGTTACTTACTTATAGTATTGTTGTTGCTAGTTTATACTGTTGTTGCTTACTTATGCTGTTGTTGCTAGTTTATGCTACTGTTGCTTACTTATGCTGATATGTTTACATAGGTTGAGATTAATACCTGTGATATGTGTTTAGACCCTAGCTTACTTATTAATAATATGTCTTTACCTCACATGATACCTTCGTAGTGATGAACAATTCAGTAGTCAATCGATATTACTGCTGATCTTCTATTACCTAGCTTAGGATATGGTTCAAAGTATGAGCATATATTACGGTTTTATTTTAGTATTTGCTATTCCTCTTATGAGACTGTATACTGTTGGCTCACTCTCTATTTGTATATTATGTTTATGCACTATCTATCCTTTACTCGCTAAGTCCCAGCACTCCCTACCCCAAAAATGGTTTTTCTTTCGCCAGGTGGCAGGTAGATGAATCAAGGATGCTTGGGAGAGTCCTGCCTGCCGGTCCTACGTCACATCCGAAGACTGCATCGGGTTTCATTTATTCTTTACTCGTATTTTGTATTTGGTGTTATATTAATTCGATTATTTTTTGGAGTTTATTATGTGGAGTTGAATTTTGTGTTGTTGTAATTGTTGTATAAAGCCAAGTCAACTAACAGTATGTTGTTTTAGTTCGTATGTGCTTTCTTTTATTGTTTTTCCACTGTATTGATTTAAATGAGATAATATTATATATCTATATATATATATATATATATATATATATATATATATATATATATATATATATATATATATATATATATATATATATATATAGCGTTTGTTTTAATGGTTACGAATATTCTTGTATATATGCTTCATATTGTCACCGTTACAAGGGAGATGCTGTCGAAATTTTATCGGTTAGATTTCACTGATGTTGTTCCAACCGAGGAACTTGTCCCAACCGAAGATGAGTGGTTAGATTTCACTGATGTTGAGATGTTCGGGGTTCCTTTCGATCCATCACAGCCCTCAACTTCATCTCATCCCTCAACGTCAGCCTAACCTTCCACTTCCATATTTATCGAGGATAGACTCGCTCGACTCGAGGAGTCTTCCGCTCAGACGCGACAGCTCGTCTTGGATGGTTTTCGTACACTACAGGCTGAGATGACCTTCAGATTCACTACTCTCCGAGAGGAGATTCTTCGAGCACTACATGCACCCGAGCGACCTCTATCACCTCCTCCACCTGACGATCCTCCTAGTTGATCATATTTTGGACATGCATTATATCTATTGGACTTACACTTACTCCTTGTGTAGATAACTCTCTTTTGGTTTGTTTGGTCTTGTGCTTAGTAGAATAGAATTTACTTTTATTATTCTATTTTTTAATACTATATTTTTAACTCAGTTTGTTTTTTTTTTAAATATTTTTAAAATTCCAATTTTTTTTTTCAAAATTTTAATTTTTGTTAGTTTTCAAAAAAATTTGGACTTAGCCTAGAAATTTACCCCCCCAGAAATCATGTGCCCATAGTTTCAGCCAAAATATCTCACAAGCACCCTAGGTTTAACTTGCTTGTGTATGAAAACACTTAGAATGGTGTGAGATGCATAGGGTACTTCCTGGACTTAAGAATGCTTAAGTCTGTGCATCGACATAAGTCTGGGCAATAAATACCAATTTACATAAATCAAGTTAAGTTATTCTGTCTTAGTCAAATCTAACTGGATCATTGACTTAACTTGACTCACCAAGTGAAAGCTGTTGCCCTCTAGGTAAACAGCTAGTAGCTAATGGTTAGACATTTGGCTAAGGAAATTAAGTATTTAGTTTAATTTTTTAATTACATATGCTTGGACTTTAGGAGTTTTTGGAAAAGAGAACTAACTTTTTCTTTAAAATTGACTTACTCTTTATGGTTCTAAGTGAAAGTGACCTTAGCTAAAGTTTTACAAGTTGATACTATTTAAGCTAAGTATTTTTTGAATCTCTAAAATTTTTTTCTCAAATATTTTTGTCCGCACTTTTTACACTAAATATTTTTTTGCTAAGTTACTTTTCAAAGTCAACAAACTTTTCCTTAGCTAAAAACTTCTTTCCAAACTTAGTTTATGAATTTTTGTAAAGGAAAAGTTTTTTTTTAAATATAAGTACTTTCTCAAAAAATCAGATTATTTTTAAAGAACTAAGCTCCCTATTTAACTTTTGATAAAGGTTTTTTCTATTCATTCAAAATAAAAAGGAGCTTTAATTAAGGTGGAGTTTTTCACTTAAGTTTTTATTAAGGGGGAGCTTTGCATTTAAATTTTTGCTTGTGCTGTCATTTAGTTATGCTTGCATTGTTCTTAAATTCTTTATAGCATTATAACTTCAATCTTTATGTTTTTTACTTAACTTTAAATTTTTGTTGTTATAATAAAAAATGGGGAGATTGTTGGTGCGGGAAGCATTCGACGATCGAACTTGAATTTTGATAATGACAAAGCATTCAAAGTTAAGGTTATTTGTGATCTAATGTGTTGAATGAGTTTGCAGGAAAAGTCCTAAGGTATCTTAGGCAAAAGTCCTAACTACGATTAGGTAGACAAGAAAACCCTAGGGGGTGGTAACCCTAGGCGGAAAGCCTTGGCGGGTCGAGGTGTTCGAGCAAAAGTCCTAGAGTCGGATACTCTTGGTGAAAATCCCGATGTCGCAGATTAGGTGGAAAGTCTGGGCGGGTCGTGGAGCAAACGTCCAGCAGAAAGACCTGAAGACTCGGGCGCTGGGCAAAAGCCCAGTCGATCTGGAGGATCGAACTGGCAACAGGTATACTCTCCTGAGTGGAGTAGGTGAGGACACATAAGCTTTTATTAAGGGGAGCTTTGTATTTAAATTTTTGCTTGTGTTGTCATTCAGTTATGCTTGCGTTGTTCTTAAATTCTTTATAGCATTATAACTTCAATCTTAATGTTTTTTTACTTAACTTTGAATTTTTGTTGCCATAATCAAAAAGGGGGAGATTGTTGGTGCGGGAAGCATTCGACGATCGAACCTGAATTTTAATAATGGCAAAAGATTCAAAGTTAAGGTTATTTTGTGATCTAATGTGTTGAATGAGTTTGCAGGAAAAGTCCTAAGGTATCTTAGGCAAAAGTCCTAGCTGCGGTTAGGCAGACTGAAAAACCCTAGGGGTGGTAACCCTAGATGGAAAGCCTTGGCGGGTCGAGGTGTTCGAGCAAAAGTCCTAGAGTCGGATACTCTAGGTGAAAATCCCGGTGTCGCAGATCGAGTGGAAAGTCTGGGCGGGTCGTGGAGCGAACGTCCAGCAGAAAGACTTGAAGACTCGGGCGCTGGGCAAAAGCCCAGTTGATCTGGAGGATCGAATTGGCAACAGGTATACTCTCCTGAGTGGAGTAGGTGAGGACACATTCCCCACTAAGGGAACAATAGGCGTCGATTTGACCTAGGGTTTCCGATCGGAAATCCGAAGTCAGAATCAGATAGTCTAGTGCCTGTCGGGCATTTATTTTTATTATTATGTGCTGATTTTGTTTTGCAGGATATGTTGTTTTGTGGACTAACGTATCTTGCAGGATGTAAAAAGAACTCAACTTTCTAGATGAACAGTGTCCGGGGCGCCTCCATGGAGCTTGGAGGCGCCTCGGGTGCTTTGGCAGAAGGAGCGCGCAAAGTCAAGTTAAAGGCGCCCTCAAGGAGTATGGAGGCGCCTCGGACAGCCTTGAAGGCGCCCTCCATGACATTGGAGGCGCCTTCAAGAGGATAAGCAGCGACTTGTTCAAAGTCCATCTACGCTGCGGATTTGGCGCAGATGAGGGCACCCTTAATGGGCTTTATAAGGAGGTCTCGAGCAGCAACATACTTAATCACTTTTTCTGAGCATCTTTCAACTGTTTGCTGCTAACGAGATGATCCGACTGAGCCATAACAAGATCCCAACGACCCGAAGCTGTGAATTTCAAATTTCTGTTGTTGGTATAATTTTAGTTCAGTTAAATTGTAATATTCTTCTTGTAATATTTGCGCGATTATAGTTGTTGCCCAAAGTAAACGCTCAACGAGCATGAACCTTGGAGTAGGAGTCACCACAGGCTCCAAACCAAGTAAATCGTTGGTGTTTGTGATTGCTCTTGTTTACTTTATTTCTGCTGCGTTACTCGTTGATTTTTTGAAATGAAAAGTGAAAGCCACAAGCGCTATTCACCCTCCCCCCTAGCACATCTCGATCCAACACTGTCAATAACTAATGCAAGGAAATGAGAAGAAGGAGCAGAAGGAGTCTAGTTCAAAGGGAAGTGTTGTTGTTGTCCAAGACAAATCAGACGATGATGAAGGTAGTGATGTTCTGATTGTTAGCATGGACCAAGCAGCAAATACTTGGGTTCTTCATATTAGGGCTTCCTATCACAAGGCTTTCTCTCAAGAGATGTTCACTTCCTTCAATGAAGGGAATGGGAAAGTAAGACTAGGAGATTGATGAGAAGTGTCAAGGGGACTGGTGTTATTCAACTCAGAATGTTTGATGAATTAATAAGAATGTTGGATGCATGGTTTGTTTCGAGGCTTCACGAGAATTTAATCTCTTTGGGTACATTGGACAAGCAAGGCTTTAGTTTCCCTAGTTGTGATGGACAACTGAAGGTTTCCAAAGGTGCTCTTGTGGTGATGAGGGAAAAACTGCAACATGGAATCTATTTGTTGGAAGGTTCTCCTGTACTTGGAACGATGGTTATTTCTTGTTCATTGGATCAACATGAGGCAGAAAAAAAGTTATGGCATTGGAGGTTTGGACACATGAGTGAGAAGGGGCTAAGTGTAATGACCCGCCTTCTACTAACTGAGCTGTAAGGTCGATCGCTACAGTTATGCTGTGCTAAACTATTCCCTGACCATTACTAAAGACATATGCGGAAGCTGGACTAATTAAAATTTTACTAAACTACTGACATTTCTTGGTTCTATACATGCTAAGGGAGGTAAACTAACTACTCATAACATGTTTTACCTTCCCATGGCCAAGGAACCGAACTTAGACACTCCCCCACCATCCCAATCGATCCATGGATCGATTGGAATAGTCGGATCGATCCGATGATCGATCCCAGAGCTCGTATGCGGGCATAGGTTGGATCGATCCGGTGATCGATCCAGCCATCGTTGGGGAGGATTCGGATCGATCGGTCGATCGATCCAATTGGCCAATCGATCCGATGATCGATTCGGAGCTCGCATAGAAGTGCTGGATCGATCGGCGATCGATCCAGAGGCCTCTTTGCTCGCTGGATCGATCAACTGATCGATTGGAAACCCTCGAATCGATCAGCTGATCGATTCGAGTTTCTGATTTCGACCAATTGTCTGATTTCAGCACTTGCTCGTGCCAAACTACTTATAACATTTCTAAACTAAATACCAAACATCCTAACATCACAAAAATAGTATTCTAAACATGATAGGATGCTTGATTAACTAGTTCATAACATTTATCATGCTAAGGTGCAAAATAACAAAATGCTAAAAGGTTCTAGTGCTTAAACAAGCTTGCTGAAATTCCCTAAGATCTCTATTCCAAGTTCCATCCACACACATCTTCATCGCATTGTCCTCCAGCCTCCGCTAGTCCATCTTTCCTTTACCTTTATCTGCAGTATAAGGAAAAAGTATCTGTAAGCTTTCGCTTAGTAAGAAATCATCTACCTCACAAAAACATGCATACGATGCAGATATGATTTTCAAAGCATGCTATTTGAAATATATTGACTAGGCTAAACATGGCATGACATGTGATCATACAAGCATAGCAATCAAGAACTGAACATAAGCTATCATACTTGCGAAAATAGAGCTGAGCATGAAAACTGAAACTGAACACAAATCATGGAACTGAACTAAACTGATCATGATCTGTACTAAACTAACTGAGCTGGTACTGAAACTAAGCTGAACTCACATAACTGATTGTGAATTTGAAAAGCTATACATATAATAAGTGAAAATACTAAACATATTGCTGATGGGCCCTGGCAACTGTACTTACTATGCGCGCATCCCTATCCAAACCCGGGATTGCAAGTTCCGAATCTAGTAGGGTTTACTAGGTTAGCTAAACCTAGGGACGACTATGGGAGTCCAGCCCAGTGGATATCTAATCCGATGCAGGTGCCAACCCGAAAGTAAAATCTGAATGCTATATACTTATTTTGTGAATCTATGTTATCTCGAACCTAGAACTAGGTTGTTCGAACCTAGAGGCGATGGGGAGCCCACCCATTGGACTGTAGTCCTACATAAGTTGAAATAAACTAATTTGCTGTTTTAAATGCTTCTAGTGCATTTAATAAGTTATTTAAACTGTCTATTACTGAGCTAGACATTTAATCGAGCCCCTAGGATGCTCTAACTCTTCTCCCCCATTAGGGAGACCACCTCTAGGCACCCGACAACATCTAACCTCCTATCTGAAGAGGGAAGACGTGCCTGGCCCATCTAGAGGTGCTCAACTAAATCCCTAATCTGCGAAGAGAGTTAAATACACCCTAGATATCGATAAAAATCCGCATACATCCTAACTAAAGCATAAAAACTCAAACGGAAGCTATTATACTGCAGGTGAGGGGTTTCTTACCTTGTGTGCTAGATTTCTTACAAATCTAATCGCTAGAAATTCCGGTGGAGACGACTTCTCGACGATTCGCTCGTGTCCACGTGCTCTACTCGCGGAGGGGAACGTCCTTGTGCTGAAATCGTCGCCGGAAAGTGACCTTGGGACCCTAGGGAGAGAACCCTAGGTCTCCTTATGGTTGGCGCCGAGAGAGGGAGGAGAAGAGGGGATTGGCGTGAGTTAGGGTGAGGAGAAGAAAGTTGCCGAACCAACCTCTAAAATAAACCAAACCAACTTATGTTTTCCTATTTATATTAAGTGGGTATTTTGGCCCAACTCAATTATAAATATATTTGATTCTCCTTTCTCTCAGCACGGCCCTGCTGGGTTCACCGGTTACTAAGCCTAACTAAAGGTTTAACGGACCCGAGAGGTCCCCGGTTCGATTCCCGCTAAAGCCTTTTTATTCTTCTAATTAGTTTTGCTACTTCCGCTACTCGAAAAATTCCGGAAAAATATCTAAAAATTCCAGAAAAATCATAGAATATTCCTAAAATAGTTTTGAGAATTTTCGGGCGTTACAATCCCCCATACCTTATAAAAAGTTCGTCCTCGAACTTAGAACAATTCTGGGTACTTCTGTCTCATGCTGGCTTCTGTCTCCCAAGTTGTCTCTGCTGCTGTGTGACTTTGCCAAATGACTTTTTTTAACGGTACTTCCTTGTTCCGCAATGTCTTAACTGCTCGGTCTATTATCTGAATAGGCCGACTGTCATAGCTGAGATCTTCGCGGACTTGTACCGACTGGGGCTCAATCACCTGGGTGGCATCTGGGGTATGCTTCTTCAGCATAGAGACGTGAAATACATTGTGGACAGCTGACATTTCCTGAGGTAGCTCTAGCTCATATGCTACCTTGCCCACTCTTCTAGTGATAAGGTATGGTCCCACGTATCTGGGACTTAGCTTGTCCTTCTTCCCAAAACGCATTACTCCTTCATGGGACTCTGAGGAACACTGAATCCCCAATCGAAAACTCTAAGGGTTCTGCATGCTGTATCCAGATAGCTCTTCCGGCGGCTCTGAGTCGTCTCTATCATCTGCGGATCCGTCTGTATAGCTGTGGTATCTGCTACTAGATCTGCTCAAGCTCTAGTTCTTCTTCACCACTCATACCAACAGATTGGAGATCTACACCTCCGCCCATAGAGAGCCTCATAAGGTGCCATGCAGATAGTGGCACGATAGCTGTTGTATGCAAATTCTGCTAAGCTCGGATATTTGCACCAACTTCCTTGAAGTCTAGGGCACACGCTTGAGCATATCTTTGAGTACTTGATTTACTCGCTCCGACCATCCATCTGCGGATGGAATGTTGTGCTGAACTTTAACTTCGTGCCCATGCTGACTGTACTTCCCGAAGTGTGATGTAAATCTGCGTCTCTGCTGAAATAATGGTACGTGGGACTCCATGAAGTTCGACGATCTCATGGAGATACAACTGAGCTAGCATCTCCATGGAGTAGGATATCTTGATAGCTAAAAGTGAGCTGATTTAGTCAACCTGTCGACTATTACCCGGATGGCATCCAAACCATTCGTGGTTCGGGTAGTCCCACTATGAAGTCCATAGAGATATCCTCCCACTTCCATTCCGGAATCTGATAGGCTGCAGAACTCCTCCTGGTGTCTGATGTTCTGACCTCCGACAGGTGAGGCAGATGCTAACATATCCGGCGATGTCTCGCTCATCCGGGCCACCAAAAAGCGTTTCTTCAGGTCTTGATACATTTTGGTGGAACTGGATGCATAGGAAGTCTTGTGAGCCTCATCTAAAATGCCTCGTAGCTCCTCCCGATCCGAACACGTAGTCTCACCAAAATCTGACCCCGCCATCGGACACTCAATTCTCTACTCGAATCGCTAGCCCTTGCTTGATTTTTCTGAATTTCAGGTTCCTCCTGAGCCGACTGAACATCACCAAGCAAGGTAGACTCTAAGGTCGTAGTAGAGAGCTGTCCAACGATGAGTTCAAGACCAAAATCTACGATCTCCTTTCGTAGAGGCGGTGACATGGCAGTAAGAGATAATAAGGTAGCACTGGATTTTGCGGCGGCTACCTTATTGGCTTTCCCGGATGGTAGAGGATGTCTATATCGTAGTCTTTGACTAGCTCAAGTCATCTGTTGTCTCATGTTCGATCCTTCGAGTGAAGAAGTACTTCGACTCGATGATCCGTATACACTCATCGAGCTCCATATAAGTAATGTCTCCAAATTTTGAGAGCGAACACTACTGCTGCGAGCTCAAGGTCATGAGTAGGGTAATTCTTCTCATAATCCTTGAGTTGTCTGGAGGCATAGGCGATCACCTTGCCGTTTTGCATCAGCACTGCTCCTAGTCCCAGCTTAGAGGCATCACTATAGATGTCAAAGCTGCTGGTGTTGTCTGGTAGAGCCAAAATGGGAGCACTGGTCAATCTCCTTTTCAGCTCGCTGAAACTGTTCTCACAGTCCTCTATCCACTGATACTTTCTGTTCTTTCTGGTAAGAGCTGTCAGTGGGGAGGCTATCCTGGAGAAGTCCTCTACAAACTTTCTGTAATATCCTGCTAATCCCAGAAAGCTCCTGATTTCGCTGGCGTTCTTAGGTCTCTTCCAGTTACTCACTGCTTCTATCTTGCTGGGATCTACCATGATACCATCCTTTGAGATGATGTGACCCAGGAAGGACACCTGATCTAACCAAAATTCACATTTCGTGAACTTGGCGTATAGCTGGTGCTGCTGAAGGGTCTGCAATACTAGTTTCAGGTGCTCTGAATGTTCTTCCTGAGTTCCTGAATAGATAAGAATGTCATCGATAAACACAATAACAAACTTATCTAAATACTCCCTGAATACTGCTCATGAGATCCATGAATGTAGCTGGAGCATTCGTCACGCCAAAGGGCATGACTACGAACTCGTAGTGTCCGTATCAGTTCTGAATGCTGTCTTGGGTATATCCCTTCTTTAACCTTCACCGATGATAACCTGATCCGAGATCTATCTTAGAGAACACCGCTCCCTTCACCGGTCTAACAAGTCATCGATTAGGAAGGGATACTTGTTCTTGATCGTGACTTGGTTCGTGATCGTAGTCTATGACAATGATGCTTCCATCCTTCTTCTTCACGAACAATACAGCTCCCCATGGCGAGTGACTCGGGCGATGAAACCCTTGTCGAGCGGCTCTTGTAATTGCTCCCAAGTTCCTTCGATTCTCACTGAGCCATGCGATAAGGCGCTTTGGGATTCGTACCGGGAATGAGCTCTATCTCAAAGTCAATCTCCCTGTCTGGTGCTAAGCCTGGTAACTCTTCAGGGAAGACTGCTGGGTAGTCACATACGACTCGAACCTCTGCTAGCTGTTGGTTCTTGTCCTGGCTGGCGTTGACTACATGTGCTAGGAATCCTGTACATCATGAATCCAGTAGCTTCTGTGCTTTCATAGCTGAGAAAAACTTCTTGGCCTTTCTCTTCGGTTCTCCGCTGTATTCAAACTACACTGCCGCTTCAGGTTGGAAGATGACTTTCTGTTTACGGCACTCTATGATAGCACCGTATCTGATCAGAAAGTCCATTCCAAAGATCACGTCATAGTCGGTCATCTCTAGCACCATCAGATCATAAAAGAGCTCTCTGTCTGCTATAATGACCGGCACTGCTCTGAGCCAGTGCGTGGATGCCATGATCTCTCCTGAAGGTAATGCCGTAAAAAACTGACCATTGAGTACTTCTGAGGGTATTTCTAATTTTTCGGAGAACATCCTGGCTATATGGGTCGCCCCAGTATCAAATAGAACAGTAGCACTATACTGAAAAATGCTAATCTGACATGTGACAACTGTCGAGGCATTGGCTACGTCCTCTCTGGTGAGTGAGTAGATCCTCGCATTCGCCATCGCTGGAGGGGCTTCTAATCTACCCTGGCAGATAAGTGGACCTTCTAGAGCGGTCTGCATCTGATATAACTGAGCTGGCTGGCCTGCATACTGAATCTGCTGTGGCTGAGGAAGACCGGTCTTGTTTGGGCACTGCTTGGCCATGTGCCCTTCTTGTCCACATTCAAAGTATCCTCGTGTGCCCTTGCGACAAACCCCTGGGTGGAATTTCCCACAAGTAGCACACTTTGGATAGCTGGGTCGCTTGCTAGATGGTCCTCCTTTTGGGTCACTCCCTGATTTGCGTTTGCTGTTGGAGTTCCTCGTTAGAGCTGTGGCCTTGCTGTTTTTGAGTGTGAGAGTTTCCTTGGCCTTTGGACTCGAGGAGACTTGCCACGCTTATGCTGTTACGTAATGCTTTGTGGTCAAGGCACCGCTCACTAACTCCTCCGTGGTTTGTGGCTATGTATGCCACCAGCCACGTTCACTATCTGGCCTCGGCATCTTGAGCATCAACCGGATTCGTTCCTTCTCTGTGCTGACTAGCTCCGCATAGACGAGCCAACTGTTGAATTTCTTCACGGCTTCCTCAGCTGAAAGGTTGCCCTGAAGTGAACTCGTCGTAGTGACGGTTGGTAACCCGTATGTGAAAGAACTCCTCGAAGAATTCCCTCTCGAAGTCACCCATAACATCCGGTTCACTGGGCGCTTGCTCGATTCTTTCCCACCACATGCGGGCGTCTCCTGTCAGGCGAAGGAGGCACACTTCACCTTCTCGAAGCTCCATCGTGCTCTCCAGTGTTTTGAACCGGGCTTGTGCATCCCATGGTTCACTAGTGCCCGAGAAGTTCTCGGCTTGACTCACTGCCACTGGATCCGATAGGCTTCCTTTCTTGGCTCACCTGCTGGGGTGTAGGCTGAGGTGGTGGAACCTCTAAGACTACCGGAGTCGTCAAATTCGGTTCAGTGGGGGTATTCTGCCGATTAGCCTTTAAGGTGACTATTTCCTATTGCTGTTCAACTAGCTGCTACTGTAACTGAGCCACTGCCTCTGCTGGGGCTCGGTAGCTAGTGCCCTTCTAGTCTCGTGCCATTTCTAAAGACATAGAGAACATAACATAACTAATGTAATCACAGTTATATACTACTGATATCATGTTTAAAAACTATCACATACTAACAAGCAGTAGGCATATAAACATGAACTGTAACTAGAAAGCACGAACAAGAGAGTAGAGGAATTCTTACTTGGAAGCTGCAGGTACAATGCTGATGTGTGTGTAGGAAGTATGGAACACTGCTCTGATACCACTCTCTAACGACCCGCCTTCTACTAACTGAGCTGTAAGGCCGATCGCTACAGTTATGCTGTGCTAAACTATTCCCTGACCATTACTAAAGACATATGCGGAAGCTGGACTAATTAAAATTTTACTAAACTACTGACATTTCTTGGTTCTATACATGTTAAGGGAGGTAAACTAACTACTCATAACATGTTTTACCTTCCCATGGCCAAGGAACTGAACTTAGACACTCCCCCACTGACACCAGACCTCCCAATCGATCCATGGATCGATTGGAATAGTCGGATCGATCCAGTGATCGATCCAGCCGGCTACTGTATGCGGGACATAGGTTGGATCGATCCAGCGATCGATCGCAGATCTGGATCGATCGCCGATCGATCCAATTGGCCAATCGATCAGATTGATCCCAATCGATTGGGCAGGCTTTGGATCGATCGGTGATCGATCCAGAGCACCGGGACTCACCCGATCGATCAACCGATCGATTGAAACTCGATCGATCGCGTTCTGATTTCGACCAATTGTCTGATTTCAGCACTTGCTCGTGCCAAACTACTTATAACATTTCTAAACTAAATGCCAAACATCCTAACATCACAAAAATAGTATTCTAAACATGATAGGATGCTTGATTAACTAGTTCATAACATTTATCATGCTAAGGTGCAAAATAACAAAATGCTAAAAGGTTCTAGTGCTTAAACAAGCTTGCTGAAATTCCCTAAGATCTCTATTCCAAGTTCCATCCACACACATCTTCATCGCATTGTTCTCCAGCCTCCGCTAGTCCATCTTTCCTTTAGCTTTATCTACAGTATAAGGAAAAAGTATCTGTAAGATTTCGCTTAGTAAGAAACCATCTACCTCACAAAAACATGCATACGATGCAGATATGATTTTCAAAGCATGCTATTTGAAATATACTGACTAGGCTAAACATGGCATGACATGTGATCATACAAGCATAGCAATCAAGAACTGAACATAAGCTATCATACTTGCGAAAATAGAGCTGAGCATGAAAACTGAAACTGAACACAAATCATGGAACTGAACTAAACTGATCATGATCTGTACTAAACTAACTGAGCTGGTACTGAAACTAAGCTGAACTCACATAACTGATTGTGAATTTGAAAAGCTATACATATAATAAGTGAAAATACTAAACATGCTGCTGATGAGCCCTGGCAACTGTACTTACTATGCGCGCATCCCTATCCAAACCCGGGATTGCAAGTTCCAATTAGGGACGACTATGGGAGTCCAGCCCAGTGGATATCTAATCCAGTACAGTGCCACTGCTGAAAGTAAAATACTGAATGCTATATACTTATTTTGCTGAATCTAGGTTATCTGAACCTAGAACTAGGTTGTCTGAACCTAGAACTAGGTTGTCTGAACCTAGAGGCGACTATGGGAGCCCACCCATTGGACTGTAGTCCTACATAAGTTGAAATAAACTAATTTGCTGTTTTAAATGCTTCTAGTGCATTTAATAAGTTATTTAAACTGTCTATTACTGAGCTAGACATTTAATCGAGCCCCTAGGATGCTCTAACTCTTCTCCCCCATTAGGGAGACCACCTCTAGGCACCCGACAACATCTAACCTCCTATATGAAGAGGGAAGACGTGCCTGGCCCATCTAGAGGTGCTCAACTAAATCCCTAATCTGCGAAGAGAGTTAAATACACCCTAGATATCGATAAAAATCCGCATACATCCTAACTAAAGCATAAAAACTCAAACGGAAGCTATTATACTGCAGGTGAGGGGTTTCTTACCTTGTGCGCTAGATTTCTTACAAATCTAATCGCTAGAAATTCCGGTGGAGACGACTTCTCGACGATTCGCTCGTGTCCACGTGCTCTACTCGCGGAGGGGAACGTCCTTGTGCTGAAATCATCGCCGGAAAGTGACCTTGGGACCCTAGGAAGAGAACCCTAGGTCTCCTTGTGGTTGGCGCCGAGCGAGGGAGGAGAAGAGGGGATTGGCGTGAGTTAGGGTGAGGAGAAGAAAGTTGCCGAACCAACCTCTAAAATAAACCAAACCAACTTATGTTTTCCTATTTATATTAAGTGGGTATTTTGGCCCAACTCAATTATAAATATATTTGATTCTCCTTTCTCTCAGCACGACCCTGCTGGGTTCACCGGTTACTAAGTTTAAGTTCTATGAGACTTGCATGATTGGCAAGCAACGGAGGGTAAAGTTCAACCCCGGCAAGCACACTTCCACTAAATTTCTTGAGTATGTACACTCAGACGTGTGGGGGCCCTCGCCAGTTGAGTCTCATACTGGATGCAAGTACTCTGTAACATTTATAAATGATTACTCAAGAAGAGTATAGGTGTATTTTCTAAAGATTAAAGACGAAGTGTTTGAACGATTCAAAGAGTAGAAAATCATGATGGAAAAAAGATCTAGGAAGAAGGTCAAGACACTTAGAACATATAATGGATTGGAATTCTGCAACACCTTGTTTAATGATTACTGCAAGAAAGGGATAGCGAGACATCACACTATGAGACACACTCCTCAGCAAAATGGGATGGCAGAGCAGATGAATCAAACACTTCTACAATGAGCGCGATGCATGCGCTTGAGTGCTGATCTTCCAAAACATTTCTAGGCTGAGGCAGTGAACATTGTCTGTTACTTGGTGAATAGATCTCCATCAATAGCAATAGACTTCAAATCTCCACAGGAGATGTGGTATGGGACACCTCCAAACTACTCTGGTCTGTGTGTTTTTGGCTGTCCTGCATATGCTCACATCAATGAAGGAAAATTGAAGCTAAAAGCATTGAAATGTAAGTTCCTTGGATACGCCAAAGGTGTTAAAGGTTACAGACTATGGTGCTCTGAAGGAAATAAAGCAAAGAAGTTGATAATAAGTAGGGATGCAATTTTTGATGAATCAATCATGCTTGAGCAAAAGGTGGAGTGTGAAGATCTAGTGTCTGATGGAGATGTTGGTGCTACTGTAGAAATTAAAGTTGAATCTTCAATGGAGAAGCCAAGAGGGGAAGAACCTATAGCAGCAAGAAGGGCAAGAAGGGAGATCAGGACACCACCAAGATATGCAAACTGTGTTGATGTTCCAGACACAAATCTAATGACATATGCTTTGGCGGTTGGTGATACTATTGATTATGATGAACCAAGAACCTACAAGGAAGCAATTAAGAGTGAAGATGTAGCACAACAGTTGGATGCAATACAAGAGGAGATGAAATCACTTGACAAGAACAAGACTTTAAAGTTGGTGTCATTGCCGAAGGGGTGAAGCCAGTAGGTTGCAAATGGGTGTTCAAGAAGAAATTTCTAGTATTGAACCTCCAAGCTTCAGAGCAAGGTTGTGGCTAAAGGCTTCTCACAAAAGGAAGGGGTTGATTATCATGAGATATTTTCACTAGTGGTGAATCATAAGGCAAATAGAGTTCTTCTAGCCATGGTTAGTGCATATGATATAGAATTGGAACAACTAGATGAAAGGACCACATTTATCCATGGAAATTTGGAAGAGGAGGTCTACATGTCATAACCTGAGGGGTTTGAAGATCCCAAGAAGAAGGACTATGTATGCTCGTTGAGAAAATCCTTGTATGGCTTGAAGTAATCACCAAGACAATGGTACAGAAGCTTTGACACTTTCATGACTTCTCATGACTTTGCTCGCAATCTGTTTGATAGTTGTGTTTACTCTAAGAAACTGTTGGATAGTTCTTTTGTGTATCTATTATTATATGTGGATGATATGTTAATTGCTACAAGCAGCAAGTAAGAAGTTAACAACCTGAAGAAATTATTGAATAGTGAGTTTTAGATGAAAGATCTGGCGGCAACCGAGAAGATCCTTGGAATGGAAATTTGAAGAGATAGAAAAGAAGTTCTATTGTATGTAACACAACAAAAGTACATCAAAAAGGTCCTACAATCTTTTCAAATGGACAAAACCAGTCAAGACTCTATTGGCAGCGCATTTTAAGTTTGATGTTGATTCCCAACCAAGCACAGAAAAAGAGAGGGGGTACATGAGTAGAATCCCATACTCAAGTTCTGTTGGAAGTTTGATGTATGTAAGGGTGTGCACAAGACCTAATTTGGCTTATGCAGTAAGCATGGTTAGTCGCTTCATGAGCAATTCGGGGAAAGCTCATTGGGAGGGTGTTAAATGGATCATGAGATACCTGAAAGGCACAAGCAACATATGTCTTGTTTATGGAGTTAATGGTAATACTGGATGACTTGTTGGTTATACTGAATTTGACAATGGAGGAGACATATTGAAGACGAGGTCTTTAACATGCTATATATTCATTCTCTTCAGTGGTGTTGTAAGCTGGAAGGCAACACTACAATCTATAATTGCTCTGTCTACCACAGAAGCAGAATACATGCCACTAACTGAAGGAGTAAAGGAGTGCATATGCTACATGGTTTGATTGGTAGCCTAGGATTGGAAGTGCCAAAGCCTATTATTTATTGTGATAGCCAAAGTGCTCTCAACTTGGTCAAGAATCCAATATATCATTTAAGGATCAAACACATTGACATTGATGCCCGACTCAATTTCATTAGGGACATCATTGATGAAGGAAGCTTCTTTATAGAGAAAGTTGCAACGGGTTTATAAATCAGTAAAGCACGTGTGAAAGTCTATCTTAACAACCAATATTTTGGGATCTACCACCATAACACACCGAAACTTAGTCTCAAATAAATATATATTTTTTAATTTATATCAGATAGTTAACTTAAGTTGATTAATTCAGAATGTGAATGATTCTAACTCCACGGAATTTTTATCAGCTGTTTCTTAGATTAATTTTTAGGCCAATTTTTAGGGTTTGATTGGAAATGTAGTTTTGATTATTTTTTTATTCATTTGTCTTCGCCAATCCCCAAATTAAATGAGCAGCAGATGGAAATTTTTAGGACGCATAAGAATATTAGGGTTTCGGTTTCTCAATTGACTCGGTCAACGAAGAGCACCTACAATTTCATCGTTAATTCCATTTTTCAAATTTAAGATCGAACGCGTAAGAATGCAAACCAATGCGTGGGGGAGTTAGTGGGATTGGGACCCAGCCTGAAGAAGTGGACATCACCGGCCATTTCTCTGTTTGCTGACCGTTTATTTTTTTGCTTGAAGGGTCACTCTGATCGCGTCCAGATTTGGGTGGAAAATGTGGGTCATTTTGTAGGGGAATATAACGCGTTCTTTCATCCTATTCCTCTTCCACTCTCTCCTACTCCCCCGTCGTCGGCCGCCATTTGGGACTCCAGAAATTTTCGCCGCCGATGTTTGCGAATCTCGATCCAGATAAAGAGGTTTCCTAGGATCGACCTCGATACGCCAAAAGGAGGTTATTCCTCTCGGAATCGCCCCGTTTTTCTTCGTTTGTTTTTTTTTCTCTTTTTTCGAGAAATCAGCGGTGATTGTTGTCGGCCTGATCGGATTGTTTAGATTCGTATAGATATTGAGGGGTTCGACTGTGCTTTCTTCTTTCACGCAGCTGTGTTGTTCGGAGGCATGTCTGATTGTGGAGTTTTCGTTGCATCTTAACTGCGAGACAGGCGCTATAACAGGGTTGGCTGCTGTATCGGGTCTTCTCAATGATTTGTGCTGATTGATGGGCTAAAAATTGGTCTTTGGCTCTGAACTAGGGTTTTTCCGGTGAAAATTATCGCGCTGTTTGCCTTCTTAATTTGACTGTGTTTTCTTTTGTTGTGACCTTCGTGATTGGTATGTGGGTTTCACTTGTTTGGAATTTCGGCTATGTGGGTGTTATATTTTTAGATTTTCTTTGTGGAGCATTGAAGCGTGGAATTCTGTCTGCTAGTCTGTTCTCCACCCGTGGTTTCTAAGTGGCTTTGATGGAGTTGTAGTACTTGAAGTAGTTGTCACTAAAACTCAGCCATTCAAATTGTATTACGGCTTTCTGATTTAATGGAGGCTAGAGTGGGAAGTGAAGGAAACCGCTTTCTCACTGCGGGCACTTCTAATCTGAGTTTAATGGGAAAGAAAAACTTGGAATGGAACTTGAATGACTGGAGATGGGATGGTGAGCTCTTTGCTGCAAACCCCGCTAATGCAGCTCCTAGTGATTGCGGGAACAATCATCAGCGCCATGATCAAGCAAATGGATTGAATAACTCATCTTCTTCAGAATATACTGATTTTGGGCTACTTGTGAATGAGAAGGGTGAAACTGAGAAGCGGAAGAGGATTCGCGTGGTGGAAGAGGGTGAACATTGTGGTGGTGCTGAAGCACTTAGCTTAAACCTTGGGGACCATTCTTACCCGATGTTGGAAACAATTGAAGCCACCCTAAAAAAAATGGAAGGGGAAAAGGGAAAGAAGAGCAAGACACAAGGGGAAAATTCGAATTACCCAACTTGCCAGGTTGAAGGCTGTGATGCTGACCTCAGTGAGACAAAGGACTATCATAGACGGCACAAAGTCTGTGAGATGCATGCAAAGGCCAACTCAGCTGTTGTCCGAAATGCTATCCAACGCTTCTGTCAGCAATGTAGTAGGTTGGTTTTTCTTATTCACTTCTAATACATACACTTGTTTAGTTTAGATGCAAAGCACATGTTTTTCATTGAAATGCTTTTTATGCTTCTGAAATCTCGAAAGGCCATTATCTATGTTGAGACCCTTGGCTATGGATCGCGTAATGGGACGGTTTACTGGCTGGTCGGCAGGATCAACTTTCGTCTTCTTGGTTTTACGACCTTGGCGGCCTATGGTGGTAGGGGGATTTGAGGCTCGAGGAAATTAGAGAATCTTTTGATCTATGGAATTAATTTTTTTTTTTTGTAAAACTCAATGATAATCTTTATTGCATTATTTCAACCATTTAAATACAACTAGGATGTTCCTTCTCGACGAAGGAAGAAGACAATCCCTGAATAAGAAAGGCTTTATTCTTACCAAAAATAAAAAGATACTCGATTTAATTCTACTTAAAATAAAAGATACTTGACTCAAATAAAATCAATTACTATAAATTATTATAGTTGAATCAATTCTCTTGATTTGCACCATCCTTTCTAAATCTGCTGTGCGTGCATCTCTTATATTTGGTGGGCTCCAGATTCTCTTTTGTTGTATGGGCTCGGTCCATAACATTACTCCCTCCCAGAGAAACGGGTTTGTCCGCAAACATGAATGATGGGTAACGTTCCATGATAGCCACTGCGTCTTCCCATTAAATATCGGCAGAGGATAAGCCCACCCAATGAACCAGAATTTGGGAGCATCCACGATGTGAGCGATAGTCGAGAATCGCTAGAGGAGAAGGAATGTAATCTTCCTGATGTATGGGGGGAAGAGAGGGGACGCTAGGGATGCTGCCATGATATTTCTTTAAAGAGGACACATGAAAAACTGGGTGGAGCTTGGCGTGGTTTGACAATTGGAGTTTGTAAGCGACATGACCACACGGTCAATGATTTTAAAAGGTCTATAAAAGCGAGGAGACAGTTTTGAATAGTTCTTGGATGCTAAACTTACTTGACGATAAGGCTGAAACTTTAACAGTACCATATCTCCTATCTCAAACCGTACCTCCCGATGGGATGAATCATATTGAAGTTTCATACGATTTTGGGCAGCAAGAAGATTTCCTCGTAGATTCTTCAGAAGTTGTTCTCGAGTTTGTAGCTCCTGATCTACTGATTCAATATGAGAAGTACAAGCCAAATATGATAATAGGCTTGGAGGCGATCACCCATACACAACCTCAAACGGGGTGGCCTTGAGGGACGTGTGATAACTAGTAACAAAATTCTCCCCAAGAGATCCAATATACCCATTTCTTTGGAAATTCTCCCGTAAAGCAACGCAAATACATCTCAATAACCTTGTTCACGACTTCGGTCTGGTCATCCGATTGGGGATGGTAAGCGGACGAGAAACAAAGTTGCGTCCCACGAAGGCGAAATAGCTCCTTCCATAAAGAACTAGTGAAGGTTGCATCATGGTTGCTGATGATGGTTTCTGGAAGACCGTGAAGCTTAAAAATGTTATCAAAGAAAACTCGAGCCACCTTCACAACTGTGTATGGGTGTGATAAAGGGATGAAATGGGCATACTTAGAGAAGCGATCCACAACAACAAACAATATAGTTTTACCCTGAGATAGAGGCAACCCGTCAATAAAATCCATGGAAATGTCCGACCACACTTGGTGAGGAACAAGCAAGGGTTGTAGTAATCCCGCGGGCTTCAAATGCTCCACTTTATTGTGTTGGCAGATTGGATATTCACGCACAACATGTGAACCTGTTGTTTCATCCCGGACCAATAGAAATCTCATATAATTCGATATAATGTCTTCTGATATCCTTCGTGAAACTCATTATGTATCATGGTTATTATTTTAGAAGTGAGACGAGATGTAGCAAGGAGATAGATTCTGCCTTTGAAGAATAAAAGCCCTTCCTTGTACTCCATGCGACCTTCGCCTCGCGACACCTGAATAAGGTGTTGAATTTCCGGGGAAGTAGAGTATTCAGATTGGATGTCCTTTGTTAAATTTAATTTAGGCATGGAGATTGCGGTCAACTCCATTATTGTTGTCACGACGTAAAAGTGCATCTGCTGCCACATTGTTTCGGCCTGCTTGATATTCGATGATAAAATCAAAACCCAACATACTAATCCAGTGTTGTTGAGGCGAGTTGGTAATCCGTTGTTTCAATAAAAATTTTAGACTGTAATGGTCAGTTCGAACTAGGAACTTGTGTCCCCAAAGATAAGCACGCCAATGACGTATAGATTTGGCCAATCCGATGAGTTCTTTCTCATAAGCAGGGAGCTTCTTGTGTCGTTGGGCCAAACGACTAAAAAAAGCAATGGGGCGCCCTTCTTGCTGCAGAATTGCACCGATCCCCATATCTGAGGCATCACAATCCACCACAAATGACTTTGAGAAATCGGGCAAGGCAAGTACCAATGTGGAAGTAAGGGCGATCTTTAGCTTTTGGAATGCCAATTCCGCCAACTCATTCCATTCAAAAGAGTTCCTTCGCAAGAGGCTAGTTAGAGGGGACGCCAACACTCCATATCCTTGGACAAATTTACGATAGTACCCTGTGAGCCTCAGAAAACCACGAAGGGCACGAAGAGTAGTGGGTTGTGGTGAATGGAGAACTGCTTCAATTTTGCCATTATCGACATCCACCCCTGAACGAGAAATGGTGTGACCAAGATAGGCAATTTCCGTCCAAGCAAATAAACATTTAGAATTTTTTAGGAAGAGGTGTTGCTGCTATAATATCCCAAAAACGAGCTGCAAATGGTGGAGATGTTCCTCCCAAAAAGCACTAAATGGTGGAGATGTTCCTCCCAAGAAGCACTATAAACCAGTATATCATCAAAGAAAACTAGTACAAATTTTCTCAGAAAATCGCCAAAGATATTATTCATAAGAGCTTGAAAAGTTGAGGGGGCGTTGGTGAGCCCGAATGACATTACTACGAACTCAAAATGACTATGGTGAGTGCGAAAAGATGTCATGGAAATGCTGTCCGGTTCCATTCGGATTTGGTGATATCCGGATCCGAGGTCCAACTTAGTAAAATAAAAGGAGCCATGTAATTCATCAAGCAATTCATCGATCACAGGGATAGGAAACTTATCTTTAATTGTCTTTTCATTGAGAGCCCTATAATCCACACAAAGCGCCATGTGTTGTTTGCTTTTTCTACCAGTAAAACTGGCGAAGAGAAAGGAGATGTGCTTTGTCTAATCAGGCTCTTGGCAATCATGTCATTGCATTAACGCTCGATTTCATTTTTTTACGCATGGGGGTATCTATAAGGGCGCACCACGATAGGGTTGGTACCTTGTTAAAGTAAAATTTTGTGGCAGCACTTACGAAAAGGTGGAAGGCCGTTGGGTTCCTCAAAAATTGCAGCATACTTTTCCAGAATATGTCGTAGTTATTTTTTATGAACTTTTGGAAGGGTAGCTGTTGTGAGAGAGGCCACTTCTGCTGTTAGAGTAGCACCCAATCCTTGTAAATAAATGGCGTTGCCGGTATGTTGAAAGCTTATGCGCATCTGGGAGAAATCCCAAAGGATGGGACCGTGCGAAGCCAGTTGACTCCCAACACTGCTCCAACATCGCCTAATGGTAGAATGAAGAATTCTACATTAAATTTGTGATCACCCAAATGGATTAATACATTGCGGCAGACCCCAAGGCATTGTAGTCGTCACCCATTAGCTACTGCCACCCAGAGCGCAAGACTTTTGTCAATAGATAAGTCCAAGATTGATGCAAGTGCTGAATTTAAAAAGCAATGAGTACTTCCCGAGTTGATGAGGACTAGCAAGGGGGTCTGGTTAATTCGTCCTTAAATTCGCATGGTTTGAGGAGCACGGGTGCCAGTGATCGCATTGAGGGAAATTTCAACATCCTCGACGTGGTTCTGTTCATCATAATCTTCTAAAGTTCATCGCAATTAAAACAAGGCCCTTGGCACGCCGTTCTTCCATTTCCGTTCAATTTAATCGTTTGATAAATGGTTGCTTCGGTGGTAGGACGGGGGTGCGTCGCGGTGTGATCGTTGATTTAGATTGTTTAGAGCGGTGTTCATACAGACGAGCAAAACTCATAGCCAAAGTGAGATCTTCTGGGTGGTGAAGCTCGACTTCCACAGTGATGTGATCTTGGAGGCCACTAATGAATATTTGCACTTCTTGTTCTTAGGTTAAGGAACTCGCTCGTGCCGCCAATTGTTCGAACTTTCGCTGGTAGTCTTCCACAGATCCTGATTGTTGAAGTTTTGCAAGCTCGCCCAATTTGTTGTTGCGAATAGGTGGCCCAAACCTCAAATTACACTGATCTTTGAATTCCTCTTATTGAATATGAGGTCGATCACATTCGAGTTTGATGAACCATAGTTGGCCATCTCTCTCAAGATGGAACGAGGGTAGGCCCACCTTTTCTTCCTCCAAAGTGCGTTGATGGCGAAAAAATGGTCGCATCGATTGAGCCATCCCAAAGGATCAGACCCACCATCATAACGTGGGAAATCCAGTTTCGAATATCGTGGTATATATAAGGATCCCTCCTCCATGATACCCTTTCGAGCGGTGCCTTTGTGGATCGGCATGATTGCTGCTCTCTTCACTTCGATGGCTGTTGTGCGAGTATAGATTAGAAAAGCTTTTCGACAATTCCTCTAGTTGAGCATGGATGAGCTGCTGTCATTTTTCATGGGAAGCTTTGTCCTCCTGGTAGATTTTGAGAAATACATCAAAACGTTGTTGAAGTGCTTGTGAGTCACTCATTATGACGGGCTCTGATACCAATTTGTTGAGACCCTTGGCTATGGATCGCATAATGGGACGGTTTACCGGCTGGTCAGATCAACCTTCGCCTTCTTGGTTTTACGACCTTGGCGGCCTATGGTGGTAGGGGGATTTGAGGCTCGAGGAAATTAGAGAACCTTTTGATCTATGGAATTAATTTCTTTTTTTTTGTAAAACTCAATGATAATCTTTATTGCATTATTTCAACCATTTAAATACAACTAGGACGTTCCTTCTCGACGAAGGAAGCAAACAACCCCTGAATAAGAAAAGTTTTATTCTTACCAAAAATAAAAAGATACTAGACTCAATTCTATTTAAAATAAAAGATACTTGACTCAAATAAAATCAATTACTATAAATTATTATAGCTGAATCAATTCTCTTGATTTGCACCATCCTTTCTAAATCTGCCATGCGTGTATCTCTTATATTTGATAGGCTCCAAATTCTCTTTTGTTGTATGGGCTCGGTCCATAACAATCTAGATATCTGCATATAGCAGATTGACCACGTTTTTCAAGTTATTTCTAAACTTGTTATTGATTGAGTGGGAGGAGAAGTCGCATCACCTGAGACTTCCTCAGTCTAATGAAACTTTGATATCTTTAAACTTCTAATACATAGTGATATAGTAGCAGGTGGTAGAACTCACTTTAGAAGTTCAAAGGTAGCAACTGGAATAAATTTCAACTGCAAGCAAAATACTAATTTGATCAGTTTATCCAAGTAGAAACCTACATATTAATGTTGCCAAGATGTAGCTTCAATACATCATTTGCATGACATCGGAGAGATAGTATACTAGCAAAATTATTATCAGCATTTGAGATGGTGTGACAAGGAACTATGTTAATTAATTACTTTAGCTTGTAGATTTTTTGGATTTTGGAGTATCAAATACCTGTAGAAACATTTGACAAGTGTGTGGATTTTGGAGTATCAAATACCTGTAGAAACATTTGATAAGTGTGGTTAGGATCTCGAGTCTCTGCAAGATGCTCTACTCATGCATTAAGTTGGCTATAAATGCATTATAATGATGATTTTAAATTAACATTGAGTAATAGGATTTGAGCACTTACACTTTGTAAATTGAAGCAATTCATAAACAATTGAAGACATGGTTGTCTTTGATTTTCAATGAATTTATGTTCCTTACTAACAATAAACTTTTGGTGTTATGTATCTAATTCTGTCTTTTACTTTTGGCAAAGTCCGTTGATGTTGGTCCTAAGCTTGGATTAAAAAGTTTGAGGTGGTATTAGGCATAGATAGCCAACATCAAAATTTGCCTAAACCAATGGGCATGAAAATTTTATTTCTCTTGGTCTTAAACTGTGACTCGTAAGTCATGCCCAAGGTCTACACCACCAAGGTACCTTGATATGCAAGGGGTAGCAAGGAAACTAGCAAAAAGCGACCCATAATATCAACACGTAGATGTGATGCAAAATAATGAAGGGTTCATTGTTATAGGCTAATGCGAGTATGAATGCTACTTCACGTTAACAATTTGGAATATAGGAATGCTTTCAGGATTAGGACTAGAATTAGCTGATGTCATTATCAAAACAGTTTTGATTGCATCATGTGCATCCTTCTCTGACAAATCATGTAGGAAGTTCCCTCCTCGAAGTTGCACTATAAGCACCCTCCTCCACGTTTAAACCCTAGTTTACCCTAACTCCTCCAGCACTGGCTCGAGGGATGCCAAGGAGTATGTATGTCACGACTCACGTTTCTCCAACGTTGGCATTCCTCTTCTTTGTGTACCACCTCAGTTCCTCATACTCTTCTTCTTTCCCCTCCTTATCCTCTTATTTCTTCTTATTGGATCTACCGACATCCTTTGTTGGCACATGTTGAAACAGCATGAAATCATTTCATTCAAGTCAAAGACCAAACTCTGCTTTGAAATTAGATTTTAAACGTTTATCATTATTGAAAAAGGATTAACATAATTTGCTTATAGGAAACAAAACTGGTTGGAGAAAAGGGCTAGAGAAATGGCAGAAATGGCACATATGGGTTTTAATCTTTGGTACTTTGGAGAATTAAAAACAAAAAAGGAGTGAATTTTATGTTTGCTAAAGATTATATGTATAACATTGTCAAAGTTCAGTGACATGGAGATAGAATTATTGTGCTAAAATGGATTTTAGGAATTAAGATACTAAACATTATAAGCACTTATGCCCCTCAAGGAAGATTGAATGGTCATATCAAAAGGGAAGTTTGACAGACTCTAGAGGAAGTTATTCATGGTAGATGTATGATGGAAAGAAAGAAATTATATATTTGAAGGGTATTTAAATAGATGTGTAGGGACTAGGGAGTCTATGGGAATATAAAAGTGTAATTTGGATTTGGTGAAAGAAATGGAGAGGGTAGTACAATTTTGGATTTTACCACATTTTATGATTCTATGATTCTTAATACTTTAAGAAGAGAGATAAGCATTTGATTACTTTGAAGAGTGGAAATACTCATAGCCAAATATTTATTTATTTTTTTCCCTAAAAACTTAGTTAAATTGCGGGTAAATTCTGTAAGCTCATAACTAGTGAATGCTTTACTAACCGACACCAACTATATATTATATATATATGTTATAGAAAATAAAAGAAGGAAAAAGTTCTTTGTAATTTTAGTAGAACTAGACGGTGAAATTTTAAGGATAATACTAATTTAGAATGAAGAGTTTGATAATATTGATGTTATTTGGACTTTGATGACAAATAAGAACAATAATGTGTAGTGTCCATTGTTAAAGAGCCTAATGGTAGAGATATTGTGGTAATGTGACTTTGCATCCAGACTGGATAGCTTTCGATCTCAGTTTTGCCTTACAACTGTGGGTTGATTTCATTATGTCTCATGCTTCTAACATATCCTGCCATGTTTTAATTCTTGAAATACATTTTCTTTTGTATGCCATTTTGTGTCTTTATTTGCTTCTTGTGATAATTGCATGCCCAGGTTTCATCTTCTTGAGGAATTTGATGAAGGCAAACGAAGTTGCCGACGACGGTTAGCTGGCCACAACAAGCGTAGGAGGAAAAGACAGCCTGATGCCATTGCCACTGGGAATCCATCTGTTGATGATCAATCTTCTGGCTACTCGTTGATAAGTCTTCTTAGGATCCTGTCAAATTTGCAGTGTAATTTCTTCAATCACATCTTGCCCTACTTGGATGTCAATATTATGTTTGATTTATTAATTTCCTTGTCCCATCTCTGATTGGATTTTTTTCCCAAGTTAGATTATCTTTTTGTTCCTTTGTCTAGGATTTGGTTACTAGTTCCATTAAAAGGGATTCTCAATCAAGTGCATCTGCTTCTTGTGAACAACTTAACTAGAAGGAATTGCTACATTTATGGTTCTAGGCTGATATCTGAGATGATTGGTTAGTTTAACACTAGTGTTTGCTATCATTTGTTATATCCATCTCAGCTTCAGATTTATCTTGCAAAATCCTTATACCTCTAGCTATAGGCTCTCAACCAGTACCTGCAACTTTGCACGCTGATAATTTTGCACTTGTATTGTATATGTTAGATTTAAAAATCAAAACATGATCTTAGTTAATACATAAATAATTAAGCAGAATAATATAACTATGACCACCTGAATAGTTTATATGTATTGTGAATAGTGAATATTTCCTCCTTCCTCTAAAAAGAACAAGGCGTGAAATCAAAATATTGACAATGCACAAGGATGCAGCAAGCTTCAGTCTGATCTGCTACTAACATATGAAACAGTAATGGCATGACGCACACATCTTATATTTGCTAAGACTGATTTTACCTTTACATATGTTTGACCCAGTTGAATATGTTAAATTGTTAAGCACAATAGTAAAATGTGCAACATGCAAAGATTAATTCATTAAAGACAGCTTTAAGTTTGTCTTATGTTCACTAACAAGGAGGATGCCACATGGATTTATCATCTTAATTCTTAACAACAAATGTACCACGATTCATTTCTTTGGGTTTTGTTTTGATGAGAATCTAAGTTTTGCTTTATTAAACATGATTGGCATCTTGCTTGTGACACAGAATAGGCAGTTATTCTGATATTAGTAAGCTGGAGATTTTGCGTGTTTTCTTGGGCAGAAACACTTGGAGAAAGGGAATGACTCAGAGGAAAGAGTTCCCACGTGCTCTTTCCCTCCATTTTCTTGAGGGCAAAGAAAGGGAGGGAAGGAAACAACTAGAGAACACTTTCTCTAGTTCTGACCAATTCGAGTTTTGTCACAATCAGATTGAAAACTCCAATTCCCTTTGAATGTCGGCAATTTTAATAAAAAAAAATCGTTTAACTGATTTATTTTTTTATTTAAATTTTCTATAAATTCAATTTCACAAATTTAAGTTTTCCTCTTTCTTGTCTTCCAAGGAAACAGTGGGAACAAGACTTCTCTCCAACCACCTTCACTCCATGGAATCACAAATGAAGAATGAATTTCCTTATCTTTTTCATATTAATTTATGTCCCTACTCTCATTCTTTCCCCCATACTTTATCTTCTCCATAGAGAGCTAATAATTGCATGCCCATAGAACTTTAAAATTTAAGCTACTTCAGCATAAATGACACAAAGAGGAGTATTGTAACAATATTTAAGAATGTTCCTGATCATTGTGTATACATTTTGGGTCTCCATTGTACTGCTATTTCAGTATATGTCAGTTCTGCCTAGATTGTCCTCTATGCTGCTGCATTCGTATATGCATTCTGGCCTCAGAGATTCTACCATAGGTACTATTATTGTGGGATTTGGTATTTAAAATTTTGTACATGCATTTAAGATATGCAGCCTTGATATGTGGTATATCATGTATACAAAGTTATCAATTTTGCAGATAATTATAATGAACTTTTGTGGCAGTTATATTGTTATATTGTACATTTTTTTATTAGCTGTATGCTTGATTCATGTGTTTGTCCCCTTGATGTCTGATTATAATTTATACATCCATCATTTTTACTCAACCCATGGGGTTTGCACTGTTAATGACTTCTTTTCACTCATACTGAAGGCTATTTGGAACATAGGCCTTTTGAACTGTGCTTCATGTGCAAATACTTTATCTGTATATATTCTACTGATACTTTATCTGTATATATTGGATGATCAACAGCTGATAACCAAAATGTGGAGCTCTTGGCTCATTTGCTAGGGAGCCTTGCCAAGTTTGCCAAGTCCTTTGATCCTAGTAACCTCTTACAACTTCTACAGTCATCTCAGGTTCCACAAAAGTTTGAAACAGGTGCAGGAACATCCTCAAAAGCGGTTAATACTTCGGCACTAAATATTGTTTCTGTGCAAGAATCTGTGAATCATTTAAGTTCAGTCGCTAATGTAACTTGCACTGATGTTGCTGAGAATCATCTCAGAGACCCTGATCATATACCACCTGTTGTAACCACAAACTCCATTCGCTCAAATGGAAGGGTAGCTTCTGCAGGTAAGGGCTTGCTTGCAGATCCTACTCATTTTTCACATTTATTACCCATTTACCATGTCTTCTTTTCAGGAAAAAACTTGATATTAGTTAAATTTATGATATCACAGAGCCTGTCTTGGATAGAGTCAGAATCATGGATTTTGATTTGAACGACACTTATATTGACACACAAGAATGTGAAGAAGGAAGACAGAAATCGACAACTCTCCTGCACTCCAGGGTGGTTTCTCCTGATTGCCCTTCGTGGTTGGTGCGGGATCATCAGTCAAGTCCAATTCAGAATAGTGGTAATTCTGATTCAACATCCAACCAATCACAATCTAGTTCCCATGGAGATGCTCAGGTATATCATTTTTTGCTTTACATCGAAAAGGTACAATCTTATCTGTTAGCATGTCTATTTCTTTTCTCTATGATAGTCAGCTGATGCCATACAGAAATATTACACTAAAGTGAATGCCGTTGACTTTGATGAAACACCTCATGGAAGTAACACATATCAATGTCATTCTTCTGGAACTTAACATGAAGTATCCAAGGAAAGGGCATACAAGAAAAGCATTTGTATCCATATTGGTGTCAGTTTAGGTTCCTGTTGTGGTTAGTCCTAATTTAAAGAACTCTTAGTAGTGGAGTGCAGAAGTCGAAAAGGTGAATCTGTTTAGGTTAGGGAGGGACTCCTTTCATAACGGTTTTAGCATGAACTCAGTTGTGAGGAAATCTTTGACAGTGTCTTGTTTTTTAAGCACAATTTTTTAAACACTGTATGGCTGTATTCTGTTCCTTACTGATGCAAGGGAAAGCTCACAGTAATATGGTTCTGCTCTTTCGACCTGGTGACTTGATATCTTCTAATGACTAGTCCATAATAGGCTCATGTAAAAGAAATTTAATCTGATCAGAGTTATGCTAAATTGTATCACCTTTTTCATCATTCTCACACGAGAGGTCATATGTCTTATAACCTCAATTATGGTGTTAACAAAATTTTTACTACTTTATATCTCTCCAGTCTCCATTATTTTAATTAGACTTTGCGAGATTTTTGATATGTTAAGTTTGATGTTTCCAGTAATTTTCTGATAATTTTAAATTTGATATGTTAAAGTTTTTTTTAATCTTTCTAGTAATTGTCTGATAATTTTAACTTGGACCGACTTTTATTATGAATTATTTCTTTCTATGTTGTCTTGCGACAGTTTCGGACTGATAGGATAATTTTTAAGCTCTTTGGCAAAGACCCTAATGATCTGCCTCTTGCTTTGCGAGCACAGGTAAGATCCTATGTGTTTGAAATACATATTGTACTAAATTCCTGCCTTGATCAACTAATTGTGTTGAATTGCTGGATTTAGATTCTTGACTGGTTATCCAATAGTCCAACAGACATGGAGAGCTACATTAGACCAGGCTGCCTAATTCTAACAATATATCTACGCCAATCTGAATCTGCATGGATGCAGGTACGGCTACAAGACTGAACAGTATTCAAAATCTAGCTCTTGATTGATTCTGTCTATTCATCGTATCCTGCCTTTGTTCAGCTCTGCAATGATTTAAGCACCAGCATAAATAAGCTTTTGCATAGCTCCTTTGATAACATATGGAGAACGGGTTGGATTTTTACACTGGTACAGAACTATGCAGTTTTCATCTATAATGGTATGTTAGGCTTCTTGTGATCTGCATGTTACACTATATGCCAGCTTTTTGCAACTTGATTTTACAAACAACTTATAAATGCTTTCGGTCATGCTTTTACAATTCTTCAGGTCAGGTTGTACTAGACTTACCTCTGCATATCAGGCAACCCGACAACCATGGCAAGATTTTGTCCGTCACACCTATTGCAGCTCCTCAATCTACGACGGTCAAATTTACTGTGAAGGGCTTTCATGTTGATCAACCAGCATCTAGGTATCTGTTTCATATATATGTGATGCCTTTGCATGTAATTCGAGGGAAGTTCCACCACTGCACAAATTTACATATATTGCTTTATTTTCCTGTTTTGGTTCTTGTTGCCTTGGTTTATTTTTGCAAGTTGTTTGATTGGCTACACAGTTTGGTAATCAGTGAGCATATGGTTCCAGCATTTAACTATTGTATAATTGTGGTTATTCTTTTTCAGGTTGTTATGTTCATTCGATGGGAAATACTTGGTACAGGAAAGAATACAAGCTCTTGTTAAGGAGAATGATAGAGTTGCAGGGAATGATCTCTCTCAGTGCCTTAGCTTTTCTTGTTTGCTACCTGATGTGACAGGGAGAGGATTCATTGAGGTTCCATCATGTTCAATTCCGTATGTTTAGATACTTTAATTGCCAACTTAACTTTATGTTGATTATGGAATGCTTTCTTTTGACACTTCTAGCTTGAAGACTGTGGTGTAAGTGATGAGTTCTTTCCCTTCATAGTCGCAGAAAAAGATGTATGCTCGGAGATTTGTATGCTAGAGAATGATATTAATGTAGTTTATTCGGATGACCAACTTTCTGGAAAATTAGATGAAGAGAAAGCTAGAAATCAAGCTTTGGAATTTATTAGCGAACTTGGCTGGCTTCTGCGGAGGAACCATTGCATATCTATCTATCGAGACTCAAAAGATCCTGCAAATTTCTTTACCTTAGCACGCTTCAGGTGGCTTATGTCATTCGCCATGGATAGAGAATGGTCTGCAGTTGTCAAGAAGCTTCTGAATATTTTTTTTAATGGCTCAGTAAATGCAAATGGGAAATCACTTATGGAGCTTATCTTGGATGAATATATGCTTCACAGTGCAGTACAAAGAAAGTCCAAGGCATTGGTAGAAGCTCTATTGAGATATGTGCCTAATAAAACTTCTGAGAAAACATATCCGGATCAATTATTGTTCAGACCTGACATGCTTGGTCCCTCTGGTATAACTCCACTGCATATTGTTGCCTCCAATGCTGATGCTGAGACTATCTTGGATGCACTTACAAATGATCCTGGACAGGTATTCTCTTATCTGATTCCTGCTACGTAATCATCCTATATACTGTTAATTACAGCAGTCATAGAAATCTAATGAGATTTACTTTGGATGCCAGTGAATTGTTGTCTGCTTGACTGTGTTACATAGAATTTTAGACATGTAGCTTTCATGTTTCTGTATGCATGAACAAAGAAAACTTGCTTTCCATTTGTTTTTGCATTCAAGCCCTAACTTTTGTTTCATGGTTAATGTTATTCTGATCCGATGTCTAATGCCAGGCGGGAATCAAGGCATGGAAGAATGTCCGGGATGACAGTGGATTCACTCCAGAAGACTATGCTATTTCACGTGGCCATCATACCTACCTGAGTTTGGTTCAGAAGAAAATCGATAAGCAGCACATGCTGAATCAGGTCGTCCTAAACATTTCTGGGGATGCTTCCTATAAGCTAGTAAACACATTCAAGTCCAGTAGTTCAAGTGGTTATGAGATGAGGACCACCTGGTCGAATGCAAAGCAACCACCTTATTGCAACAGGTGCAGCCAACGGTTGGTTTACCAGAACTCTATGGCTAGGACAATGCTGCACAGACCCTTAATGCTTTCCCTGGTTGGTATCGCGGCAGTCTGTGTCTGTGTTGGCCTGCTGTTTAAGTCCCCGCCAGAGGTCTTCTATGTGTCCCCATCATTTAGGTGGGAATTGTTGGACTATGGATACATTTGAAGTGGTATCACTTATGAAGATTTAGGTTTTTTCCTTATTAAGACCAGGATTTTAAGGACCGGAAGAGTGAAATACATGTTATACGTAGGTATAATGGTATTTCACTGTCAGAAACAGAATTTCCTCAAGATTGGTTAACAAATGCTCTTCAGGTAAAAATTCTATTTCTTTTCCCGTCAAAACTTTGGCAAAGATCTAAATTATGATCTCATCATGGAGATCTCATCATGTATCCTGTAATAATTTATGCTATCTATACTGATAAATTGGTTAATTTTTTTTTATTAACTGAATATGATGTAATGAGGTAGCTGAGAGATAGAAAAACAATCAAACAATTGAGACTATTTATCGGAGGATTGCTACCGTGCATATATATATAGTTTAAGGCAAGTGTATTATATTATTATTATTGTAGAAATGATGTTTACTAATTGTCTACAGCCTGGGCGAAATGAATTAAGTTGGAGAATCGAACTCTTTAATGTCAATATTTATAACTCGATTGAAATACTGCACAAAATCAAATTGAAGATGTTGTGAAATTGTGGTTCATGTAATTGATAGCTTTTGAAGGAGTGGATGATGAATGGATGAAATAAATTTAAGGAGAATGGAAAAGGAAAGGAATTTTTTCTTTGTATACTTGTTTATTTTAATTAAGGGAAGTGAGTACATGAGATGTAATTTTTGTAACTGAAAAAGAATATATGTATTAAATTTTTAGGTATATGGTGTAATTTTATCAGTTAATAAGGGGGTATATATGGTGTAATTTTATCAGTTAATAAGGGCGTATATATGTTATTTTTTTTTATATATGGTGTAATTTTATCAATGAAAGAGGAACATGCGTTAATTTTTTTTTCATCCGTTGTTTTTCGTGTGATTTTGAGGTGATCGATATTTGATTTTAAAATCATTTGTTGATAGATTGTGTTTCTTTTCCTTTTTAAAATTTTAATAAAGTAGATAATGAAAATTTTTTTACTATGATTTTTTTTTTTTTTAATTTTGATTTCTGCTCTCTCAAGTAAACACAGTATAAAGGAGAGATAGCCTAAAGAAAGGAGAAAAACTTATTTTGAGCGATTTAAGCAAGCGAAAAGATTATTATTTGGCTGATTGTTCTTTTCATTAGAATTTACTGTTTCCCCCTATTGGATTAGAGATTGTTAATTTTTTTTTAACTAAACGATTAATACGCCCACGGAATTTAGACAGCTTAGAGATGGGAGATTGTTAGTGAAAAATGCTTAAGAAACATCAAGTGGCAATGGAAAGGGGAGTTGGACAGAAAAAGTCATCAGTAAAAAGTGATTTTCTTTGTTCCATAGAAACAGGAACAGCTAGTGTATATGTAGATGTCTGCAAGTCTGGCTACAATCCAATAGCTACGTCTAGGGAGGCAATCTTGTACCAACACAATAAGCTAAGAAGTACAAAGCAAACGACACCAGTCAAATGAAGGTAGTAACATACGACAAGATCCCATCCATGCAGATGGCTCCTCCAACTTGAGGGGTTGGACGACCTCCCAGGTGAAGTCTGGATCATCCCTCGCAAAATGTCCATAAGCCGCAGTCTCGAGCATCAGCTCAGGAGTCTCCAGATCCTCTGGGCGCTCAAGTGAAGTGGCCATGAACACCCTGGGCAATGTCAAATGACTGCTGCTCGATGTACATAATCACGTTGCGGTGGTCAGCATCGAAGCCGACATCATCGGAGGTGAATCCGATGGAACGGCAGGTGTCGCGGACATTCTTCTCGTAGTCGATATCGCCCTTGGTGGTGATCTCGCCGAATACCATCACCATGTATTGGTCGTGGTGCAGGCAGGTTTCACATGCAACCTTGCTGCAGGATCCTGCTCGAGGCAAGCGTCGAGGACTGCAACCGAGATCTGATCACAGAGCTTGTCAGGGTGCCCCTCGTTGACAGATTCAGAGGTGAAAAGGAAGGTATCCTCCACGTTAATTTGAGCTGAATCATCCCAAACGAAAGAGCTTCCGATAACAATTTTTTTAATATATATCTTTGTAAAGAACTATGAACGCATTTTGTAAGTAGCCAATACGAAAGAAGATAAACAATCTTGTATCATGAAGATTAACCTATCAAAATGCAAAATTCATATACCCAATTTGGATAATAATTGATGCGGAGGTCTCGGTTCATGTTCAGCACTCACGTTGCCTTCATATCAATACCTAGGCTGATATGTCAGTCAAAATCAATCAAACTTAGTCATTAAGGCAGTCAAACTTAGCTCAAGTGAGATCTAGTATGTTCCTTTCCGGAGATTAAGTTTGATCAGGGAATAAATCAATACAACAAAAATGCTAAAAAATAATACCACAAAGATAATGATTTTAAGATAATCATTATGATTTCGATAAAAGATAATGATTTTTGACAAAATCGTTATCTTTGAACGCCCGTAGAACACAAAAGACAATGATTTTATACTATCCGTTGTCGTTGAATGTATTTTTTTAATCAATAATGTCTTTTACAACCGTGTTCTAAAACTATTGTCTTTAAGTTTTTTTTTTATTTTAATAGTAGTTGGAACAATAGTACAGTGGATCGTTGTCAATGATAATATTTTCACAACGTAGGAAACAACGGTACATAAATCATTATCGTTGTTGTGATAATAAAACAATGATTATAAATCATTATAAATAAAATTATAATCATTGTATTTTTTTCCCGTCTCAAAATCATGCTAGAAATGTGGGAAAAGTAATAAAAAAACCTTAACCCTACATCTGACGAGCAAACAAGCAAACACACGATCTACACCTCCCCTTTAACCCTTCGTCCGATTCACCTTCACCTTCACCTTCACCTTCACCTTAACCATTCTTATGTCACTTCGTACTCCATCATCATTTATCTTTTCGACTATCATGATTTATCTCTTTCGTGATGATCTAAAATCGGGTGCGACGGAAGTACGGAGACGAGCGATTTAACCTTTTGCCACATTCTTATGTCACTTCGTCCCCTAACTCGTCTACAGATGCCCTAACTCTTAGTAACGGAGGAACAAGTGCTGCCGCCCCAACTCCCACGTCGTCTCTGGCCAGGCCTGCCCCTCCGATCTTCCTCCTCCGATGTCGATCTCCACCTTCACACCTTCCCAAACACTGCCTCTTCTAGTAGCTTACGCCACCAATGGCGTTGCCGTGAACACAACATTCAATCCTGTTGTAACAGAAGATAAGACGATAAAGGAGGAGGCCGACGTAGAGCCATCACCTGGATCCTACAGTAATGAGGCATTCGTTGTCAAAGTCGCTACTAGTCCTCTTGCAAAAATTGTCTTTGACGTGTTTGATGCATGTCTTCAGTCCTATTCTTCTTCCAGCATATCAGAAAAGAGCAATCCGGAGAAGAGATGGAGTGAGTTGCAGCTTGCCGAGATGAATGTTTTGTCCCATCGCTTGAGGTTGGTTCTCGAGAATTCTATCAAGAATTAAATTATTGTGTTAAAAATTACAACCTTGTGAAGTGAACGATATTAGACAAAGATTCACCCTTTGCCCTTCGGCATTGTTTATTTCTGATTTCCTCTTCAAGTTCATTGCTTTCCTGATGTTTCTCTGTTGTGTATATCCATCCTCAACACTAACCCTTAGCTGAATCTAATCTTTGTATTATATGATTTATGCTTTGTCGAACCAATAATATGCTACTTTTAGTTTATCTAGGTTTGTTGAATGAATCCTTCCGGCCGTTGTGTGCTATAAGGTCACATCATTAGTAAAACTATCAGCAACCAAAGCTCTTTTGTGATTGTATTTCATGATTTTGTCTCTGTAATATTCTTGTATACCTTTGGTATTTATATGGGCACTTTTGCTAGTATTAAATTATCTTCTTTTTATTGGTGCAATCTAACTTTAGCATTTCGATGTTTGACAATATATCAATGTCGCGTCAGGTTAACTAAGAGTTAATTCAAATAGAACTTCATGTTTGGAAGAGTGAAGTCTAGTCATGACTAGATGGCTAGCAAGAGTAAGTCCTAACTGAAGGTTGGGTTGGTGAGAAGCCTACTAAGTGACTAATCCTAACTTAAGGTTAGACAAGGGGAAGTTCTGGTGAATGAAGTCAGACCCTAGTGATTGAAACTAGGTGACAGAAGTCTTGGTGAGTGAAACCAGACCCTTGTGATTGAAGTTAGGTGGTGAAAGTCCTGGTGAGTGAAGTCAGACAATGGAAGTCCTAGTGAGTAAAGCTAAGCTCTAATGAGTGAAACTAGGTGGTGGAGGTTTTGGTGAGTGAAGTCAGGTAATGGAAGTCCTAGTGGGTGAAGCTAGGCAACCCTAGGGGAGGTAATCCTAGGTAATGAGAAATCTTGGAGGAGTAAACTCCAAGCATGTGTGACCGACTGATTTCCGATAGAGTGGTTTCTGGTCACGCGCGATCGACCGGACCAGCGAATTCTTAATATTGCTAACACTAATTTATTTTACTGTTTTATATCTATTGTTTAACTTAGTGTTATAGGTAAGTCTTTATTGGTCAGACAATAAGCAAGATCAGAGAAAGTCCAAACAGGTCTGGAGGACAAGATGTTTGGTAGGTAAGTGAAGGTAAGTCACTAGAGGAGAGATCCAATAAGGATGAGTCTCGGTGGGACTATAGGCAAGGTCTGACTTGGAACCATTTCGAATGTCTAAGCTGAGACCATGACTAGATCCTGATCTTGGGAAGACAAGATTTAATAAATATTCACTTAATTTTATTATGCTAACTTTGTTTTATAGGTTATTTTTTGTTATTGGACTAACATGAACTTGCAGGATTAAATGACAAAAATCAATCTCAGATGAACAGTGTCCGAGGTGCCTAGGAGGTGCCCGTGCGTAGATCTAAGTGAAGGCATCCTGGAGTGCGTTGGAGGCGCCTTGAAGGTGCATTTGAGGCTTCTCAGATCACTTGGAGGTGTCCTCGCACGGATAGAAACCGCATGCATTAGAGCTAATAAGCGAGCAAAAATTACGCGATGAGATTTGAGGTTGGAGGTGTAAGTACCCATGGTAAGTTTTGATGTGATCAATCAGGTTAAGTTAGGTCTTATTGTGTTTGATGTCTTGTGTCTAAGTATGCAGAAGCTTAGGAACATAAGAAGTCGAGCAGAAGACGCAGCTAGCGAGAAGCATTGCACGGGAAGGAAGCCGACGGGTTCGATGCACCCGAGAGACGAGGTGGTGCGGAAGAGTAACCTAGCGGACGAGAAGGACGTATGCGACGTCCAAGGGACGAGAAGCCGGAGCGGAAGACTACTCGAGGACAAGGCCAGAGTTGGGTTTGGGTGAGCTCAACTCTGGAAAGCCGAAAGATCACCCAAGCGACCGGAGAAGGAACCAGCTATCGGAAAAGGTGTCGGATGATCAACCTGATGCTGACTGATTTGGGCACCCGAACCTTCTGAGCGTTCGGATCACCAAGGCGCTTCACTGGCGTCTCGTCACAGTGTCGTTGCTGTGGATCACCTTTGGGTCCACGTCAACAATGATCCGGGAGCCCGGAAGGGTCCAAGCGTTCGGACATGAAAAATTTAAACACAAAGCCGTTGTGTGGAGATAGAGTTTGCCTCACTTGGGGCATCCGGAGAGGGTCTAGGTGTTTGGAGTTGCCACATCAGCAAATGGCTAGTTTCGACTAGTGATCTATAAATAAAGTCCTGGTCTTCTTCATTCAGTACAACACACTCTGTATTACTTTCTAATTCTTGTCTTAAGTGTTCATGCTTTCAACGATTGTAAAAGGCTACTCCGCCTCGTTGAAATGAGAACATTAGTGGAGTTTATCATTGCATTAAATTAATAACCACCTAGATTGTAACCAAGTAAAATTCTGTTAGTCTTTTACTTCCGTATATTATTTTTATTTAACTAATGTGAGTGTGTCTTTGCTAAATTCGAAAAGCAAAAGAAAGTTTTAATTTTACTTTGCAGGGCAGTTCGCCTCTCTCTTACTGGCCATACGCGACCAACAATTGACATCAGAGCGAGGATGTTTCAGAAGGACTAACCGTCAACAGAAGCAACAAGATGGCCTGAGCTAGCATCTACCCACCAACGTTCGAGGGGGGAGTTCGCATTTTGGAACCTTTCCGATATTTTACTAACGATTAAGTATGACTTTGAAATGCCCAAAAGTGAAGACGGAAAAGAATTTGAGGAGCATCGATGGACTGAAAAGCAGCACAACGATTTTATGGCTAATGGTAAAGCTGAGCTCCACCTTCTAAGTGTTCTGCCTGATTAGGAACTCGACAGATTGTCATCTACAAATGTGCAAAAGAACTTTGGAAAAAGTTCTTAAAGTTCTATGAAGAACCAAAAGAAGCTGAATCCAACTCCTCGATAGACACCGAGTCGTCGTCAAAAGAATTCGAGACCGAGGAAATTGCCTGAACATCACTTATAGCCGAATATCTACTTGAAGATAAAGAAAGCTCGTTCGAGATGAACATCAATGAAGGAGGAGAGTCTTTGGAAGAAAGCAGCGACGAAGGAGGAGCGTCTGACAATGAAACCGATATGGTAAGTAAGGTATGTCAGCTTCCTCCTGCTCAATTATTCGAGTGCATTAAAATGCTAAGTAAATCCCTATGCAAATTATGAACTAAGGTTGTCTTCCTGAAAAAGTTAATATTGACTTAGAAAGTAAAATAGACAATGCATGCCTAAAGAAGATGGTGTAATCCACATATCTTTTCCGATGCTATGAAGGTGCTTCTTGGTCATGGTGGTAGCCTTTGTGACGGCAACCCTACCTCGTGTGATAATCATAGAATTTTAGACAAAGTTTAACATGCGGGGAGCAAGTCATTAGCCTGCTCCGTAAGTGAATTCTTCCATAGAGAATAAAGAGGAGACTAATTTTTTAAAAATAAAAAATAAAATGATTCGGAGTTTTTTAAAGATGAATTTAAAAAGAAAGAGAAAGACGTTCTAGAAAAGAAAATGAGAAGGATATATGATTTTGTCAATTCCAAAATGGATATGTTTTTTTAAATCACGCACTTATTTCCAAAATGGAAATTAATGGCTCCATTAGTAACTATAATTATTATATTTCAGAAATTTATTAAATCACGCATTTATTGTTTTTAAATATCTGAATCATATACCATATTTTTTAGATTATTAATTTACAAACTCATCTACCTACTCGAAATTTTGACCAAATTACTAGTAAAGGTTGCATAATTGTAATTTCGTAGTAAGCTCAATAGCCATCTTAAGCACTATTTTCCATCAATCCGTCCCATAATTAATACAGAAGAGGTAAATTATGAGTGACTACTAGCCTTGAGAATAGTGACTAGCACATAAGGGAGGTATTTACCTCGGCTATACCGAGATTCGAACCCCAAACCTCATGATGGCAACACCTAGACCATCCTGAGAGGACGTATTTCCCAATCAAGCACGATTTCATTATCATCTTGATCGTAATTTTGTAGTCATTCGATTTCTAGCCACTCGATCCTAGTTTTTGACAATTCGACTATGAATTCATAGGCATGTCTAGTTTTGTCTAAATGATATTATACTATCATTCTACTTACACTCAAATTATATCATCATTGTCAACAAATTCATAAATGTGGGGTGGGGGTGGGGGTTATAGAAAGGAGTTTATGCTATAAACTCTCTATCATAAATCCCACCCCGACTATATGGATGAGGTTTATAATTTTTTCTATAAATTTGTCTCAAAATCTTGGGACAAGATTTATACTTTTTAAAAAAGGAAAAAATTGTAAAGAGGATTTATGCTCTACCTTTTGACTCACATGCCAACAGGTAGCAAGGGTCGCTGTCCTATTTGTTGGGACCTTGATGCCCGTTAGAAAAGGAGGGGGGGTGTGAATAGCGACTCACCCAATGTTTACTTCGTACAATGAATAGTATGCACAGCGGAATACAAAAATAAATACTAATAAGAGAAAGTAAACCTAACACGCTGATTTAATGTGGTTCGGAGATAAAGCTCCTACTCCACGGTTGCTCGTAAGGTGGACGATTCTGATCCGTCGGTGGATAACTCCTCAGAAAACCTCTGGCTAACTCACGTAGCTTTTTGTGGGTGGAGAAACTTCGCCACAAAATCGCACAAGCACGCTAAGCACACAAGAGCACTTTGTAGACTCTAATAGGGGTTAATCACCTCTATTTTCGTCAAACTTGATCAAGCACCCCGAGCTCTATTAAATAGAGTTCGGGAGGAAAACACCTACTATTTTTCCCGCCACCAGTCCACTGGTACAACCACTAGTCGACTGGTCCTAAATGAAATTCGACCGTTACAAGCCAACAGACAGCTATCAGTCGACTACTACAGTACTGCTACAGTAACATTGCAATAATGCTACAGTAATGCTATAGTAAAACCCTAATCCTAAGATTTAACCCCCGAGTACATTCACTCAACACTCGTCCTCGCCCTACCAACCTAGACCTAGCCTTCTAGCCTCCTCCATCAGCCTTGTGTCCTTCGGATGCCTCCGCATCCTTCACGTCTTGCCTTCTGGAGCTTCCATTGGCCTTGTCATTGTTGTCGGGTCTTCTTTTGCCAAGAGATCGCGCCTTCGGGATTTCATTCATTGTCAAGTCACACTTGGACTTATGTTGCCAAAACTACATGCTTGGACTTACACCGCCAAGAGGGGTTATAGAAAGGAGTTTATGCTATAAACTCTCTATCATAAATCCCACCCCGACTCTATGGATGAGGTTTATAATTTTTTCTATAAATTTGTCTCAAAATCTTGGGACAAGATTTATACATTTTAGAAAAGAAAAAAAATTGTAAAGAGGATTTATGCTCTACCTTTTGAATCACGTGCCAACAGGTAGCAAGGGTCGCTATCCTATTTGTTGGGACCTTGATACCCGTTAGAAAAGGAGTGGGGGGGGGTGAATAGCGACTCACCCAATGTTTACTTCGTATAATGAATAGTATGCACAGCGGAATACAAAAATAAATACTAACAAGAGAAAGTAAACATAACACATTGATTTAATGTGGTTCAAAGATAAAGTTCCTACTCCACGGTTGCTCGTAAGGTGGGCGATCCTGATCCGTCGGTGGATAACTCCCCGGAAAACCTCCGGCTAGCTCACGTAGCTCTTTGTGGGTGGAGAAACTTCGCCACAAACTCGCACAAGCACGCTAAGCACACAAGAGCACTTTGGAGATTCTAATAGGGGTTAACCACATCTATTTTCGTCAATCTTGGTCAAGCACCCCGAGCTCTATTAAATAGAGCTCGGGAGGAAAACACCTACTATTTTTCTCGCCACCAGTCGACTGGTACAACCACTAGTTGACTGGTCTTAAATGAAATTCGACCGTTACAAGCCAACGGTCGGCTATCAGTCGACTACTACAGTACTGCTACAGTAACGTTACAATAACGCTACAGTAAACCCCTAATCCTAAGATTTAACCCCCGAGTACATTCACTCAACACTCATCCTCGCCCGACCAACCTAGACCTAGCCTTCTAGCCTCCTCCATCAGCCTTGCGTCCCACGGATGTCTCACCATCCTTCACGTCTTGCCTTCTGGAGCTTCCATCGGCTTTGTCATTGTTGTCGGGTCTTCCTTTGCCAAGAGATCGTGCCTTCGGGATTTCATCTATTGCCAAGTCACACTTGGACTTACGTTGCCAAGACTACATGTTGGACTTACACCGCCAAGACTCATTCTTGGACTTTCCTCCTTTGCCAAGATCACCCTTGGACTTTCCTTCTTGTACTTATATTCTGCACACTCACAATGCATATCAAATATAACAATAAACCTAACTTAAACATGTTGGGGTTGCAAGGTTGCAAACATAGTCCCACATTAAAAACATATAGGAAAGATCATGGATTTATAAGAGAAAAGATATCTTTATTGACATGAGGCCTTTTGGGTAGAGCCCAAGAGCAAAATCATGAGGACTTAGGCCTAAAGTGGACAATACCATACCATTGTGGAGATATCTAAATTCTTTTCGATCCTACAATTGGTATCAGAGTCCGGACTGCCAGAAGGTTTAACACTACTACAAATTGAGGCTAAGACATCACCCCTAAAGTGTTGTTTTTAGCCATATAAATGTTGCATTATATCTAAGGTAACGCTTTTCATTCTATCTTATCAGGTCCTGTCATGTTAGATATAACACAACGCTTTTGCCATTTTATGCAATACTTTTTTGAACTTTCACGATATATAGCAAAGACAACGCTTCTTTATATGCAACACTTTTTTCTTTCACCAGCAACACTTATTCTTATTCTTTTGTTACTCTTAAAAAATTGCAACACTTTTAACTATTAATAGCAACACTTTTTTACAATTTTTTTAACCCAATAATGCAAAACATTTTCCATTAAATGTATCACTTTTTATTAAAATTTTCACCTAACACTTTTACCCATTAATAGTAATACTTATTTTTTCACTAATATATTATTGATAATGCAATTTTATTATCCAATCAAACACATTTGTATAAAAATAGATTATTCAAAATATAATCATTATATTGCAAAAATTGTACCACATTATATCTGCTTAAGAATTTTATAAAAATCCAACAATTGACATCTACAATATATCACCAACTAAAGCACTATACAAAAGTCACCAATTAATACCTTCATGAATCTCCCCAAAAAGGCAACCATACATTTACAAAAAGCCAACTATACAAACTCTTTGCTTGCCTTAAAAAAATCACATAGGTATCCAAAATGTAACACTCATTCTCATTCCCAACTATAACAGCTGCTTAGCTATCCAAAATGCTTGCTGCCTACAAGAAAAGCATCACAATATGGACAATAAAAGTAAGAATAGAGATTTGATCATGTAGCAAAAGTAATAACCTTTGTACTCAACTGACAATATATCTAAATACACTTTATCCAACCACCATCCTTCAGCTGGAAAATAACATCTACTAAATTTAGTATGAGAATACTCAAATTTGGCGATACACACTGCAATGAGAGTTAAAAATGATAGCATATCAAAATAAGCAACTGCAAAGAAGTACCAAACCTCATAGCACAACTAGGAACCAACCATATAAAGAATGATAAACTAAGTACTATTAAATGAGAAAAATGCATGCAAAAGCACATTGGTCTTAGAAATTCTGGAAAAAAAAGGAAATAGTAGTGAAATGGGTGTTAGCGAAGAGCAAGAGGTAAAACATATACAAACACAATGAAAAACTCACATGTTACTAATCCAAGTAATCTCTCATGCTACAAATTTGCAATTGGATGATAAACTTAGCATAATTCAGAGCAAAAAATTATATAATTGAACATCAAACTTGCAAAGTCAATTATATAATTGAGCATCAAACTTGCAAAGTCAATAGCAATAATAAATAGCTATCAACAAAACCACATTAGGAAGAACTAAACCTCAAGCATCAAATTGTAGCAAGTGGGTAAGTTCCATAGTCAAAATGAAATGCTTTTCTATGATTAATGGAAATAAGGACCGGGGATTTAGTTAATTTAAACTTACATGGCAAACATTCACAACCACTTCCAAGTGAACATGCAAAGTTCAAAGTGTCTTTTCAAATAATTTTATTGCTCATGTAATTCATACATAAATAAAAATAAGTTAATTTAAACTTACATGACAAACATTCAACCACTTCCAACCATTAAGAGTTCAACCAGTGAAAAAAAATAAAAATAAGTCTTATACATAACAGGTGGATAAAAGAAAGGGATAGTTCAAAATTTTAGAGCTACTTATATTGTTGAAGGATAAAATTTAGTTCATAGATGGATTGAAAAGTAGCAGGTGATGACAATTCCAAGAGAACATTAGTTAAAGCTACCTTCAAGCAACTAAATCATAGCATTCTTTCATGATGAAAACATACCGAATTCATCAACATAGCCACTGCTATCCAAACAATCACCTCAAATCAGTAATGTATCCATATCCATACATCCGAGAAATAAGAATTCCCTGAATCAAATACTAAGCACAACCTAACCACATTCATAATCAAATAACCAATCTCATATAGAGATGAGAAACAACCTCTGTTCGTTACATCCACGCCAAGGCACAAAGCTTCGTTTTGCCCAGCTGCCCTCACCATCATAGGGAATCGTTGGCCAGCAAAGAGTGGACAGGACCCAATACAGAATGAGAATTCATCGCGATTATTGATCTGCTATCCAGAACACATAGCTCTGGTTACAATATGCCAGTGATCGGACAAGTAAAGAAACACCCTTAAATGTTACCACCTACCTTCTTGTGGTCGGAACCATGCTGTTCGGCCATTATAGGGCAGTTGGGGGATCTTGGCCGGGAGCTTCATGACGGCAGCAAGCGGAGAGGAAGGGCTCGACACTGGACGGTGGTCGGAGAGGGTGGCGGCGTCAGGCGGTGGTGCGCGGCTTGGGAGGGAAGAGGAGATCGGGGCGGCGATGAGAAGGTGGCGATCGCACTAGGGTAGAGGCACGCGGAGGCTGGTGTTGCTCCTTCCTTCCGGCGACGGCTGCACTGGGCGACGACTGTACTCGGCGACGGCGGAGACCACAGAGGAAGAGGGTCGGCGATGAAGAGATTGGGAGAGCTCGTCAGTTGGCATCGCGTGGGAGGAGACGGTGCTACAGCTCCGAGGTCACAAGAACATTGCCGGCTGAGGACTTCACCGGCGACGATCGGGTGGGGAGATAGAGGTCGGCGGCCGCGCGAAGAGGAGAGGGGAGGAGCGGCGTCAGGTTAGGGCAAGGGAGAAACGAAGGAAAAGAAAAAAAGAAAGGAAATAAAACATACGAGCGGCGTCGGGTTAGGGCAAGGGAAATTAATCATTTCCATGTTTAAATATGATAGTTTAAATAGACTTTTCCATATCCCAATAATTAATCTTCTTAATCTACATCATATATGAGCTTTGTTTAAATCTTAGAAAATTTCTAAAATTTTTTAAAAATTCATTATTTATCAAATAATTTTATTATTTAATTATTATTTGAGCACTGTATCTTACATAATTATTATCAAAACAAGATTTCTCTCCTTGTAATTGAAACATATCTTATGAACTTTATTTAAATCTCTAAAAATTTCTTAAAAATTTTAAAAAAATTCTATAGGTTTATTTCTTTAATAACACTTATTATTTAATTATTATATAGTGTTGGCAAAAGTGTTGTGGGCAATTTACGAAAAATAAACATGTCATTTCTTCCGATTGCAACAAATATTACTACTACCGCAACACATTTAAAAAGTGTCACATATTCCTACACTATTACAACACTTTTACAAAAGTGTTACCTTTTCTAATATTAACTGCAACACTTCTAAAAAATGTGTTGCATTTTAGTTATAATGCAACACTTATTTGAAAGTGTTGCGTGTTTTTTCCAAAACTTGATATATGACAACAATTTACTAAAGTGTTGCTCCCAAAGTGATACCTTAGGCTCATTTTGTAGTAGTGTAACCACTAACTGTGCACAAGAGCTATGATCTGATTGAGCCATGTGGGTACAACATTGACCTCGAACAAAGAACGTGAGAGCTCCTATGTTCAGATCAAGAGGACCAGACACCAGGCAGGAAGTCCTAAGACACCAGGCAGGAAGTCCTAGTAGGTCTGGTGAACTGAGGGGCAGGAAGACCTGGTGGGTCGAGGATCGGACGTGGGAAGTCTGTGGTCCTTTGTTTGAGGGGGGATTGTTGGGGTTGCAAGGTTACAAATATAGTCCCACATTAAAAACATATGAGAAAGATCATGGATTTATAAGAGAAAAGATATCTCCATTGGCATGAGACCTCTTGGGTAGAGGCCAAGAGCAAAATCATAAGGGCTTAGACCCAAAGTAGACAATATCATACTGATATGGGTTATGATAAGTGGACCCTTTGCAGGAGAAGGAAAGGGGATAACAAGGACAAGGAAGGCTGAAAAGGGCGAGATGAGGGGTCACCCGGAAAAGATTTGACCCGATAAAGGGGTCGCTATACGTATGACAGACAGAGACCAGTCGAACGTAATAAATCGATCGAGCATATAAGTTCGGCAAGCAAAGGCCGACCGAGGAAGGGTCGACCAGGCGAGAAGGCTTATATACATCCAACTGATTAACTTCGACCGACAAGACATATATACATCCAATTGATTAACTTCGACCGACAAGGCATGATTTGCCGAGCCCCATAGACCAGTCAAGCATAGTGGATCTGTGGAGCATATAGGACCGACAAACGAAAATCGACCGAATATAAAAGACCGACCGAGTATATATGGTCAGTAGGATATACAAAATCGACCCGGTGTAAAGAAAGTTTAACCTTAGACGATCCAGAGCATGGCAGGGTCACTTAAGCATATGAGTTTGGTAAGCAAAGGTCGATCAAGCACGGGTACTCGATCGGGTATACATAACCAGCCGAGCATAGAGAGACGACCGAGCGTAGAAGTTCATAACCTTACACACAACAGATAAAGATTGGACAAACGTAATAGATCGATCAAGCCTATAAGTTCGGCGGGCAAAGGCTGGCTGGGTTTCATAGACCGGCCGAGCACAGAGGATTTTAGTCTCACACGATTCTTAGCATACGACCGACTGAAGGAAAGACTACCGAGTAATAGTGTCTCTATAAGCCCGACTGGTTGATCTTGGTCAATAAAGTAGGGTCGGTTGTGCTTTTAATAGACCTGCCGAGCATATGAGTTCGGTAGGCAAAAATTGGTCGAGTGTAAGAGACCGATCGAAAGTAAAAGCACTTAGCATTAAGCTGTCTTGAAGACCTATATACGCTCGATCGGTTAGTCTCGGTCGGTAAGGTAGGACCGATCGGACTTAATAGACCGGTCAAAGCACAGGGGCATTTAGTAGCATACGATCGACCGAAGGAAGGGTCAAAGGACAATGGCACTTTTATACGTCCGACCGATTAATCTCGGTCGGTAAGGTGTGACCGTTCGGGCTCAATAGACCGGTCGTGCATGAGAAGTAGATTGAACATAAAGGTCTTCAACCTTACATGGTTTCTGGAATATTTATAATAAAGTCCTAATCGGGTATAAATAATCGATCGAGTATAGAATACCGACCGAAACTAGTACAGACAGAAGATATTTCTCATATATGCAAAATGAGCTTATGTGACTAGTCAAGTATATGTAACAGGTGAACCATAACAATATGTAATCATATGAAAAATTAATCAATTTGGCGGCAAATAACTTCTAGAAGTCTCCACAGATATGCTAAACAACAACGAAGCTACATCTGGGGTAAGAAAAAAATTTCTTAAACTATTATTGCAGTTCTGGCTTATGTCATCTCTTAACAAACTTTAACAAACCGGGATTCACCTCATGACTGTGGAGGTTATATAAGGTGGAATAAAAAGGGGAATCCTCTCCACTGGCAAGGTACGCAAACATACGCATTTGCATCAGAATCAAACCCTAATCTTTCATCTTCTTCCACACTACTTCTTTTTCTCGTCAGAGACTAACTTGACCGTCGGAGGGCCTAGCCAGGGATTCCCACCCCGGTCTTAGGTCGCTAATGCTTTGTTGGTTGGTCTTATTGTGTGCAGGAATAGGAGATCATCCATTGGATTACTGAGTCTTCACCGATCCACGAAGGCACCTCGCCGGAGTTCATTTTGGAGAGGTATTCTTCATAGATCCGCTTTGATTTTCTCGGGTCTATTGTTTCGCCTTTAGTCTCTCATAAGGTCCGTTGTGGTTTTCTCGGATCATCTCTTGTTTGTCGGCATCAAGGTCATTATTCATCACTGCTCATCGTCGCCCAGCGCTTCATCTCGCAAGCTCTCAGACAGGATCAAATTTGGCGTCGTCTGTGGGAACTCTCACCTAAATCTGAGACTACTTGATGGAGGACGCTGGAAAGCCTAACACTATTACTCTGACCCAAGAAGACTTGGAGTTGCTCATCAACTCCAGGGTTCAAAAGGCATTACAACAGCAACAGCAGCAACAAGCAAACACTGGAGGTACCTTACCGGTAGCAATACATCCGGCGATCTTGACTACAGATCGCCGCAAAAATAGAGGTATGAAAGAAGATGATGTGTCTTATATAACTCTTGCTCCCATTTCTCCCGCTCAACATCCTCGAACATTCTATCGCACCCCTGTGGTGTTGGTTAGTCCTAGGAAAACATACCGGTTTCACTGTACAAAATTTTTTTGTGCAAGTGTCGAACCTTTTCTTAAATAACCTATTGTGTTCTTTAGAAGTTAAATTAGGAATCGCAGACGGAACTTAACATCATTGATTCTAAATTTAACTTATCTGTTCTTAATGGTTTATATTTGAATCACAAGCGGAACTTAACACTATTGATTCAAATCTACCTAAGTTATTAATTCCATAAATATTAATTTCCAAAATCGGCTTCCAGGACTGCATGGCGAGGCACATGACCTTCTTGGATATGGGAGCAACCACCACCGCCTAGGCAAAGTCTTTTAAGGAAAGCTAATATTTATTTTCTTAAATAACTCTAGGTTAACCAAAAAGACCAATCGAATCACAAATTCGAAAAAGAAAAAAACACAAATTCGAAAAATAAATTCGAAAAACTAGATCTAATTGCCTCTTGTATTTAGAATTCTTACAAAGAAAATAACTAGTATGATGCGAAAGAAAATTACTAGTTATACCTTCTCTTTGTAAGCTAATGACCTCGAGATCTTCTGCCGTATTCCTCGCCTCACCTTGGACGTTGTGTGAGCGACGATCCTCCATGATTAACACCACTCAAAAGAGCTTCTCCTCCTTGTAATATTCGGCCACCACCACCACAATAGAAAAGAGAGCAAAGGGAGAAGAGAGGGAGAGAGGGGCCGACCACCAAGAGATCACCAAGCAAAAGAATAAGAGTTGTGTCTCATGAAGCCCCCTCACCCCTTCTTTTATATTACTTGCCCAAGGCAAATAAGGAAAAACTTTTACAATTTCCCTTTTCCCTTTTTATTTTCCTTTTCTTTCCTCTTGATTGAATCAATCATCAAATCAATGGTTGTGATCAATCCTATTTGGTTTAGGATTGGGTTTGGCCGACCCCTTGCTTGGGCACCAAGCAAGGTAGGTGGCCACCATATTTAGGAAAGAAAAAATAATTTTTTTTATAAAATTTTACAAGAAGAAAAATCTCTTATAAAATTTTATAAGCTCTCTTTCCTAGAGTTAAAAAAGGAAAGTTTTAAAAAATTAAAACCATGTTTTAAAATTTAAAACTTCTCTTATAAAATTTCCTTTTTTAACATGATGATAGAAAGTTTTAATTTTAAAACTTATCTTTCTCCTTTTTTCTTAAACCATGAGGATGGTTAAAAAAGGAAAGTTTTAAAACTTTTAAAACTCTCTATTAAAACATGTGGCCAAATTCAAATAAGGAAAGTTTTTTAAAAATTAAAATCTCTCTTTTAAAACTTATAGTTTTCTACAAAGAGAAGATTTTAAAAATTCAAAAACAACCCTCCTTGTTTGAATATTGTGGCCGACCCCTTCATGCTTGGTCACCAAGCAAAGGGCCGACCCCTATAAAGAGGATGTGGCCGACCCTTGCTTGGTCACCAAGCATTGGACCGACCCACTTCTTGGACATCAAGAAGAGCCTTACATTTGGATGGACTTGAGGCTATAATGAGGCTACGACAGGGACCTAGAGGAGAAATTGGTTTTGACCTTCCGATGAGCTTGAGTATCCCGTGCTCGCCCCGAACACACAACTCAAGTTCATCGATAATAACTCATTCCACTAAAGAGTTATTACCGCACTACCGCATCAATCGCAAATTACATTATGGGCTCCTTCTTATTATGAGTGTGTTAGTCTCCCTGTGTTTAAGATTACGAATGCCCACTAATTAAGTAAGTTACTGACAACTCACTTAATTAATATCTAGCTCCAAGAGTAGTACCACTCAACTTCATTGTCATGTCGGACTAAGTCCACCTGCAGGGTTTAACATGACAATCCTTTTGAGCTCCTCTTGGGGATATTCTCAACCTAGATAACTAGGACACAGATTCCTTCTATAATCAACAACACACACTATAAGTAATATCATTTCTCAACTTATCGGGCATATTGATTTATCGAGCTAAACCTCACCCTTTGATAAGTTAAAGAAATAAATATTAAATATATGTGTTTGTTATTATATTAGGATTAAGAGCACACACTTCTATAATAACTAAGGTCTAATTCTTTTACTAAGTCAGTATAAAAAGAACTTACCTAAATGATCCTACTCAATACACTTAAAGTGTATCAGTGTAATTTATTAGTCAAGATAAACTAATATTTAATTATACTACGACTATTCTGATGGTTTGTTCCTTTCCATCTTAGTCGTGAACTACTGTTTGTAATTTATAGAGAACCGACAACATGATCTTCTGAGTGTGACTCCACACTCCATGTTATCTACTATATAAATTAATTGAACAATTACATTTAACAAATAAATGCAGATATTTACCAATGTGATTCTTTTATTTCAAAAATAAATGTTTACAAAAGCTAGACTTTTAGTATACACTTCAACAATCTCCCACTTATACTAAAAGACTAAGCTGCCATATCTGTTACCATACATCTGATTCCCATCCTCTCCACATGCCGATCAAAAGCTTTCGCCGGAAGGGCCTTAGTGAGAGGATCTGCCAGGTTATCTACTGATGCAATCTTGGCGATGACAACTTCTCCTCGCTTGACAATGTCTCGTATCAGGTGGTACTTGCGCTCTATATGTTTACTTGCTTTATGGGCTCGTGGTTCCTTCGAGTTTGCAACTGCACTGCTATTATCACAATAAATTGTGATGATCTTGGGCAAACCAGGAATCACATCTAAGTCCATTAGAAAGTTCCTTAGCCATACAACTTCTTTGGCTGCCTCAGAGGCTGCCACATACTCAGCTTCCATGGTTGAGTCCGAGACGCATTTCTGCTTAACACTCCTCTATGCAATGACTCCACCTCCTAGAGTAAACACATAGCCTGACGTAGACTTACTATTGTCCCTATCTGATTGGAAGTCTGAATCCGTGTAACCCACAGGGAGCAAATCATCTGCCTGGTAAACTAGCATATAGTCTCTAGTCCTTCTCAGGTACTTTAATATATGCTTTACCGCAGTCTTATGCCCTTGTCCAAGGTTACTTTGATATCTGCTAACCATGCTCACGATAAAACAGATATCAGGTCTCGTACACAGTATTGCATACATAAGGCTTCCTACAGCCGATGCATAAGGAACTGCCTTCATGTTCTCTATCTCCTTTGATGTCTTCGGAGACATCTCTTTAGATAAAGCTACTCCATGCCTAAAAGGTAAGAAACCTTTCTTGGAGTTTTGCATGCTAAAACGAGCAAGGATCGTATCTATATATAAAGCTTGGGATAAGCACAACATTCTTTTCTTGCGATCCCTTATAACTTTGATCCCAAGAATGTGTGTACATTCTCCTAAGTCCTTCATATCAAATTGTTTGGACAACCATACCCTTACGTCCGATAATACCTTGACATTGTTGCCAATTAACAAAATATCATCTACGTATAGTACAAGAAATACCACCACGTTTCTGTTACACTTCTTGTATACACAAGACTCATCCGGACACTGAATAAATCCATATGACTGGATTACTTCATTAAACCGGATGTTCCAAGACCTTGAAGCTTGCTTCAGTCCATAAATGGACCGATTGAGCTTGCACACTAGATGCTCTTTGCCCTTTTCAATGAACCCTTTTGGTTGCTTCATATGAATGTTTTCTTCAAGACTTCCGTTAAGGAAAGCTGTCTTGACCTCCATTTGTCAAATCTCATAATCCATATGAGCGACAATGGATAAGAGTATCCGGATAGACTTAAGCATGGCTACTGGCGAAAAGGTCTCCTCATAATCGATTCCCTCTTTCTGAGTATACCCTTTCGCAACAAGCCTTGCTTTGAAGGTTTCTACCTTCCCATCTATCTCTCTTTTCCTTTTATAGATCAACTTGCATCCAATGGCTTTTACACCATCAGGTGATTCTACAAGCTCCCAGACCTTATTAGAATACATAGATTCTATTTTGGAATTCATTGCCTTTTGCCAAGATACTGCATCTATATCTTGAAGTGCTTCGTCATATGTTCGGGGATCAGGTTCATGTTTACCTGGGATCAAGTCCGAAGACTCTCCCAAAAACATGAATCTCTCAGGTTGCCTCACAACCCTCCCACTACGACGAGACACTGTCTCTGGCTGTGTATCATGTGTGACTCGTGTTACAGTTTCTTGTGGTACTTCATCTTGTATTGTTGGTACTAAAGTAGACGTGTCCTCTCTAATTTCTTCTAGAATTATTTCACTCATGGGCTTATGGTTCATTACATAATCTTCTTCTAAAAATCGAGCATTGGTGCTAATAATGATCTTCTGATTTTTAGGATTATAAAACAAACCACCTTTCGTTCCCTTAGGATATCCCACAAACAGACAAACTTCTGTACGTGATTCCAACTTGTCAGTATCTCCCTTCAGCACATGTGCTAGACTACCCCATATCCGGATATGATTCAGACTAGGCTTACGCCCATTCCATAATTCCATGGGAGTAGAAGGAACTGTTTTAGAAGGTACCATATTCAGAATATACACTGCTGTTTCTAAAGCATATCCCCTAAACGAATTTGGTAATTATGAATAACTCATCATCGATCTAACCATTTCCATAAGAGTCCTATTCCTTCGTTCTGCCACACCATTCTGTTGGGGTGTACCAGGTGCAGACAATTGAAATTGAATCCCGACTTCTGATAAGTAATTCCTAAACTCTCCGAAGAGTTATTCGCCACCACGGTCAGACCGTAGTGTCTTGATACTTTTACCAAGACGTTTCTCCATATCAGCCCTATATTCTTTGAACTTGTCAAAGCATTCAGACTTGCGGCGCATCAGGTAAATATATCCGTATCTTGAATAATCGTCTATAAAGGAGACGAAGTATTCATAACCACCTCTTGCCTGGATAGACATAGGACCACACAAATCAGAATGAACCAATTCCAACGCATCTTTGGCTCTATACCCCTTGACCTTAAAAGGTCTCTTGGTCATTTTACCTTCCAAGCAAGATTCACATGTTGGAAAGTTTTCCAACTCTAATGATGTAACAACCCAAATTTCCTCATTTCGAGTCCTAATAGTAATTAAAAATATTTAGAAATGCTTTAGAAATATTCTAGAGATTTTAAAAAAAAATTTAGAGTATTTTTATGTAATTTTTGGAGTTCGTTTGGTATTTTTACTAAAAGAAACAAGTTGCAAAAATAAAGAGCTTGAGCCGAGGTTCGAACCGGAGACCTCCGGTTAAGCAAAATCTTAAATTGTCTCGGCTGACCAGGAACCCAGCAGGGCCGTACTGATTAAATATATAGCGAAATAAACTTAAGCAGTAATAGAAAATAGAAAATATTAAGTATAATAGAGTTTCGGCTGAGATTCGAACCCGCGACCTCTGACCCGGTCAGAGGCTTAAGCGAAGCACGATAGCCAAGCGCCCAAGCGGGTCGTGCTGATTAAAGAAAGAGTGAAATTAATTTAAGTAGTAGTTAATAACAGAAAATAATTAGGTATAAAAGAGGTTCGACCGAGATTCGAACCCGCGACCTCTGACCCGGTCAGAGGCTTAAGCGAAGCACGATGACCAAGCGCCCAAGCGGGTGGTGCTGAGCAAATATCGGGCGGAAATAAATTTATGTGGTAGTAGATAACAGAAATACTAAGTTATAAAGAGGGATAAGTTGAGGTTTTGTTCCCGTGACCGAAAACCCTTCTTCCTCTCGCGTGTGCGGCGCCTTTGCTCGGGTGGAAATGAAGCCGAGCTAAAGCATCGTCTCCGGCGGCCGACGAGGGGTTAATTTCGTGGGTTCTTTACACGGTTGTGATCCTCTCATTGAGGAGAAGCCGTAAGCATGAAGCAGAGGCCGAGAGCTTGAGTTTTCCCGAAGCCCTAGCTGCCTTTCTTCGGTTGTGAGTCCAAGAAATCAAGGTAAGTGCTACTCACCTGCGGTAAGGGTAGTTTCGAGTTTCAGTTTAGAGTTTCTTTTGGTTTTGGAATATGCCGTGAGGAATTTTTGGATTGATAGGGATCTAGCTTCTTCTTGTTTCTAATTTTGCTGTGAAGATTTTGATTTAGGACTTGCTGCCGTGAGACTCAAAGATAGAACATGAAAGGGGTTAAGTATGTTGAGCAATTTGTCTCTTTTAGTTTCCCTACCGTGGCATTGAATAGGGGAAAATGTTGTGGTTTCGGTTTGTTTTGAAGTTTGCTACCATGAAACTTAATTCGGAATTTGTTAGATTTAAATATGAACAAACAGTTTTAGTTTTAGTTCTTGAGCATGTAGTTTTCTTCATGTTGTTACCTTATTAGTTTGGATTAATGGTTTGGATTCTGTTACCTTAATGCATGCATCCTTACTATTTGATTTGGAGCTACTGTTTAGTTTGTCTGTGCTATGAAGTGGGCACGAGCAACCCTACTGATGGTTTCGGTTTGTGTTGTAAAAGGGCATGAACAACCCTTTAGAGTTTATAGTGCAGATTTTAATTAAGTTAGTATGCAGAATTGTGTTAGCTTAATATGCAGAATTTTGATTAGCATAGTATGCAGAATTTTGTTAGCAAAGTATGCAGAATTTTGATTAGCATAGTATGCAGTTTTCTTTTGTTAAAGCTTCGAATGCAGATTTTTGTTTAAGCATTTCAATGTTAGAATTTGTTTAAACATTTCAATTTTTGAAAGAAGCATTCTTTTATTAGTAGTATTAACAAGTATAAATATTTTACTTTAAGAGGCTAGTACCCGACTTTCGAGGTTGTCGTTAAACAAATCCAGGTGACCGTTTTCGAGGTCTCGGCCCTGGTAAGACCGAGGTCTTTACCCTTATAGGACTGGTGGCTCGCTACCCCAGTCTTTATTGGGGAGCGCGCTTTGGTACTACGCCTGGGCCCAAGAAGAAAGAAGTTATTATTATTTTGAAATATTAAAGTATAAATTTTAAACAAGTGAAATAAGCTTCACATAAGTTTAAAATTCAGCAAGTTTAGTTTTCTTATATGCTGACATGTTGCTTAGATTTGCTTACATGTTTAGTATTTCAGCATGCTATGTTTCTTTTGCTATTAGATGAGCATGAGTAGTATCTTCTTTGAGCATTCAGTTTCTAGATTTCTTCCAGTCACATGCATATTCGAGTTTTGTGAGTTAGATAGCGCTTACTAAGCAATTTTGCTTATAGTTGCATTTTCCTCTCACTGCAGATAAAGGAAAGGAAAAGCTATAGCAAAGGAAGGCGACAAGGAGGTGCGGATGGATGTGTGATGCCTGGACTATAGAAGCCTTGGGACTCAGTTTAAAAATTTATTAAGATAGCAATTTATTCATGTTGATGATTTTATTATCAGAGTGACTTTATGTATTTTAGAATTCCTTCTTTAATTTGCTATATACAATAGTTTCATGATTTGAGTTGTAGTACTATTACATGCATGTTCAAATTAATATATATGTGTTTAATATATAGTTTTAGCATGTTCAGATTAATATATAAGTTTTAGTTGAGAACAAATAATTGAGTAGAATGTAGTAGATGAGTCATTTAGTTTTTCGTTGCTAGTTAATTGCATGTTTTGAGTTCTCCGAGAGTTTTAGGAATTTCTATCAACATGTGAACAAGGATAGTTAAGTAAAGTTAATAGTCCAGTAGTGCTCCACCCTCACAGACTAGTAGTGAGGAGGGTGGGGTGTTACAAATGAACCCAAGAGTCCATCGGCTACAAGCCTTTGAATCCTACTTAAGTTAATTGTCCAAGCCTTAGATGCCAAAGATACGTTTGGTTCATTTCCGAAGGTTCTTTTCTCTTATTAGAGTTAGAAGGTGTTATTAACTTCCATATTTTGCTTTGTGGGAGAAATTGGATTTAAAGTGTATAAACTGTCAATTAATGTACCAGAACAGATAATCACTTTATTTCTCTTTATAACTACATTGTTACTAAAGGAAACTGAATATCCATCCAAATACAGTTTAGAAACTGAAATTAAATTCTTTCTAAAACTGGGTACATAAAGACAATTTCTTAAAATCAAATTTCTATTCTTATCAAATGATAAGTAGACGTCTCTCACTGCAACAGCCGCCACCTTAGTAGCATTGCCCATGTAGACAGTTATCTCTCCATCAAATACTCGTCGGGTTTCCTGGAACCCCTGCAAAGAATTGCAAACATGATCACTGGCTCCCGTATCTACACACCAGGTGCTGGTAGATAACACCACTAAACATGTTTCAACTACTAGAGTATGAGATATACCTTTATTGTTCTGGTTCCTACGAGGACAGTCTGCTTTTCAATGTCCAGACTGCTTGCAGATGAAGCACTTGCCCTTCGGCTTCTTCATTCCAGCTTTCTGTCCTGTACTCTGAGGTTTATTCACCTTCTTTGCTGAAAATACCTGTTTCTTCTTCTTCTTGCCTTTCGACTTAGAAGTAGAACCATTTTCAGCATAGTGAATCTGAGAACTTTGATGAAAAATACCTTCTGCTGCTTGTAGTTCTGTCAGAAGTTCCGCCAACGTATACTCTCTTTTGTTCATGTTATAGTTCAGGCGGAACTGCTCAAAACTTCTGGGTAGCGTTTGGAGAATTATATCGACCTGGGTTTCCCCATCGATTTCTCCTCCAAGAACTTGTATTTCGTTCAGATAGGCCATCATTTTGAGGATATGATCCCTTACGGGTGTCCCCTCAGACATGGTGGCTGTCATTAGCTTTCTCATTGCCTCTTGCCTAGCAGTCTGACTCTGGTGCCCAAATAGTTCTTTGAGATTATTCATTATATCATAAGTTGTTGGTAAATCTTGATGCTGATGTTGCAATACATTTGACATTGATGCCAAAATGTAACACTGCGCCATCTCATCAGCTTTTACCCATTTCTTATGATACTCAATCTCCTCTGGGGTAGAGTCACCGTCAGGTGCATCAGGGCAAGCCTCAGTCAGTACAAACTTATAGCTCTCAGCAGTAAGAACAATGTCCAGGTTTCTTTTCCAATCAATATAGTTGGGACCAGTAAGTTTGTTCTCTTTCAGTATAATGGCCAGTGGGTTGAAAGTCATCCTAAGAATCACAAAAATAAACTTTGGTCAAGACTCTAAATTTAGAATAATATTGATTCCTCAAACAATACTATTTTAAATTAACCAACACCTCAAATCACCGTGAATATTGCATGCCACGTTAGTGTGGACATATACAAATTCAACATTTGTAAGAGGAGGGTGTGACCCATTAATTTTATTATCTTGTCATCCTAACTTTATGACAAATAAAATTAATAGTTGGTTTCACTTTGGTCACATAAAACAATAGCAGTGACTCCATTAGGGAGGATACTATTGAATGCGTCTAAGTGTATACCATTACTTGATACTAAGTCCATTAAATAGGATTGTGCCCCTTCAGTTGGAGAAGATCACACGCTCCTAAATAATTTCCTATAACCATCCATAAAAGGAAGTTTGATCTAGTGATCCGTAACAAACCCATCCATTATGGAGGGAGGCACTCAGAGCCAACACGCAAGCTTGTTGCATCACTTACAAACCAGTAATGGAGACCATGAGATTTATTAAAATCCCTCTCCCACTTAGTTATTTAAAAATGAGGATTTTAACCTATGCTAGCACACATCACATGCATACACACACATCACATTAAATAAAAGCAATAAATATGGAAATTATTTTCCAACTATTATGGCATTTTTCTGTTACTGTCCTCCATGTGCACCAACCCTAGCTGCTGTCATCTTTAGCCACCGCCATTGGGTCGAGTCGTCGCATCCATCTTGCTTCTTATTCCGCTGCGCCTCTGGTGCTCCAAAAGTACCACGCCTCGCAAGAATCAGATCTACGACAAAAATAGAATTTTACATATATTGATCATATATTCCACAAGGGAATGTACAAGTATTCTAAATCGAACAAAAAATAAAATTCTAAAAATAATACAACTCTTGCTGTATTTGATACATACAATCATGCACACAAATAAAATATTGCCCTTGACATGTCCAAGGGTCCAATCACACACAACATCTATAAGCCATAATAGTTGGAGTCTGCAACCAAAGAGTTAGCACATCCTACTATTATCCTGTCTAAATTATGTATGACATGTGCATAACCTATTTGAATTCTAAACACACAGAGGCAAACCCTAGCTCTGATATCAATTGTTGGTTAGTCCTAGGAAAACGTACCGGTTCTACTGTACAAAATTTTTTTGTACAAGTGTCGAACCTTTCCTTAAATAACCTATTGTGTTCTTTAGAAGTTAAATTAGGAATCGCAGACGAAACTTAACATCATTGATTCCAAATTTAACTTATCTGTTTTTAATGGTTTAGATTTGAATCGCAAACGGAACTTAACACTATTGATTCAAATCTACCTAAGTTATTAATTCCATAAATATTAATTTCCAAAATCGGCTTCCAGAACTGCATGGCGAGGCACATGACCTTCTTTGATATGGGAGAAACCACCACTGCCTAGGCAAAGCCTTTTAAGGAAAGCTAATATTTATTTCCTTAAATAACTCTATGTTAACCAAAAAGAGCAATCGAATCACAAATTCGAAAAAGAAGAAAACACAAACTCGAAAAATAAATTCGAAAAACTAGATCTAATTGCCTCTTGTATTTAGAATTCTTACAAAGAAAATAACTAGTATGATGCGGAAGAAAATTACTAGTTATACCTTCTCTTTGTAAGCTAATGACCTCGAGATCTTCTGCCGTATTCCTCGCCTCGCCTTGGACGTTGTGTGGGCGACGATCCTCCAAGATGAACACCACCCAAAAGAGCTTCTCCTCCTTGTAATATTTGGCCACCACCACCACAATAGAAAAGAGAGCAAAGGGAGAAGAGAAGGAGAGAGGGGTCAGCCACCAAGAGATCACCAAGCAAAAGAATAAGAGTTGTGTCTCATGAAGCCCCCTCACCCCTTCTTTTATATTACTTGCCCAAGACAAATAAGGAAAAACTTTTACAATTTTCTTTTTCCCTTTTTATTTTCCTTTTCTTTCCTCTTGATTGAATCAATCATCAAATCAATGGTTGTGATCAATCCTATTTGGTTTAGGATTAGGTTTGGCCGGCCCTTTGCTTGGGCACCAAGCAAGGTGGGCGACCACCATATTTAGGAAAGAAAAAATAATTTTTTTTTATAAAATCATACAAGAAGAAAAATCTCTTATAAAATTTTACAAGCTCTCTTTCCTAGAGTTAAAAAAGGAAAGTTTTAAAAAATTAAAATCATGTTTTAAAATTTAAAACTTCTCTTATAAAATTTCATTTTTTAACATGATGATAGAAAATTTTAATTTTAAAACTTATCTTTCTCCTTTTTTCTTAAACCATGAGGATGGTTAAAAAAGGAAAATTTTAAAACTTTTAAAACTCTCTATTAAAACATGTGGCCAAATTCAAATAAGGAAAGTTTTTTAAAAGTTAAAATCTCTCTTTTAAAACTTATAGTTTTCTACAAAGAGAAGATTTTAAAAATTCAAAAACAACCCTCCTTGTTTGAATATTGTGGCCGGCCCATTCATGCTTGGTCACCAAGCAAAGGGCCGACCCCTATAAAGAGGATGTGGCCGGCCCTTGCTTGGTCACCAAGCATCGGACTGACCCACTTCTTGGACATCAAGAAGAGTCTTCAATTTGGATGGACTTGAGGCTATAATGAGGCTACGACAGGGACCTAGAGGAGAAATTGATTTTGGCCTTCCGATGAGCTTGAGTATCCCGTGCTCGCCCCGAACACACAACTCAAGTTCATCGATAATAACTCATTCCACTAGAGAGTTATTACTGCACTACCGCACCAATCCCAAATTACATTATGAGCTCCTTCTTATTATGAGTGTGTTAGTCTCCCTGTGTTTAAGATTACGGATGCCCACTAATTAAGTAAGTTACTGACAACTCACTTAATTAATATCTAGCTCCAAGAGTAGTACCACTCAACTTCATTGTCATGTCGAACTAAGTCCACCTGCAGAGTTTAACATGACAATCCTTATGAGCTCCTCTTGGGGGCATTCTCAACCTAGATAACTAGGACACAGATTCCTTCTATAATCAACAACACACACTATAAGTAATATCATTTCCCAACTTATCAGGCATATTGATTTATCGAGCTAAACCTCACCCTTTGATAAGTTAAAGAAATAAATATTAAATATATGTGCTTGTTATTATATTAGGATTAAGAGCACACACTTCCATAATAACTAAGGTCTAGTTCTTTTACTAAGTCAGTATAAAAAGAACTTACCTAAATGATCCTACTCAATACTCTTAAAGTGTATCAGTGTAATTTATTAGTCAAGATAAACTAATACTTAATTATACTACGACTATTCTGATGGTTTGTTCCTTTCCATCTTAGTCGTGATATACAGTTTGTAATTTATAGAGAACCGACAACATGATCTTCTGAGTGTGACACCACACTCCATGTTATCTACTATATAAATTAATTGAACAATTACATTTAACAAATAAATACAGATATTGACCAATGTGATTCTTTTATTTCAAAAATAAATGTTTACAAAAGCTAGGCTTTTAGTATACACGCCAACATGTGGAGCAAGGAGGATGACAGTCGGTGTTGTAAGAATCCTTCGATGAGGCACCGATGAAGGAAAAGCGCAAGGGAAAGATGGTAACCAGTGATAGTTCTCCTGAGAGAATTGTTACTCCATTCTCTCAGAGGGTTCTTGATGATCTATTGTCGAAGCGTTATTAGAATCTGAATATCGGAGAATACTCTGGAACCACTGATCCAGAAGATCACCTCTCTAAATTTAAGAACGTTGTTCTGTTACAGAAATTTTTTGATGGGGTTAAGTGTCGAATGTTTCTTACCACCCTTGGTGGAGCGACTCAAAGATGGTTTAAGCGGTTACCAGAAGGCTCCATTCGGCGTTTCAAGGATTTTCGAAAAGTATTTCTGCATTATTTTTCTGGCACCCGAAGGTGTCATAAAACTCCTTGGAGTCTTTTCTCTATCAAACAGGGGCCCAAGAAAAGCATCCGGGCATATATTAAAAGGTTTAATCAGGTAGCTATCGATATTCCTAATGCTACTACAGAAATCTTGGTGAGTGCCTTCTCTCAAGGACTCAACGATAATGATTTTTCAAAGATTTAGTACGTAATCCCCCGACCAATTTTGATTTATTAATTGAGCGGGTTACTGAATTCATTAATGTCGAAGAAGCTCAAGCAGCTCGCAAGAAATAAAATGCAGTACCTGTCTCAACTACAGTTCACGATGGAGTTGTAGCTCCTGTTCGTCCGCCAAGAGGGCCTCGCAGAGCTCCCCCTCCACACCGTCAGCCTGAGCGAAGACCCCAAGCAGTCCAGCATATGGATATGCCACAAGAAGTCCCCTGAAGATGGTGTACCTATCATATGTCAGGTACTCATTTCAGTGAAGATTGCTTTGCCCTAAGAAATCGGAGAACAAATAACAACCGTTATCGCCGACGATCTCCCAACCGACAACCCTATCAAAGGCATAACAGTCCACCTAAGTGGGAATATCAGGCAACTGAGACACAACAGGGGCATTACAATTGTCGGGCGGGCCATCCCGGGCGCACGACTATTAGAGTGTATACTAAAAGCCTAGCTTTTGGTATAAACATTTATCTAAAAATAAGAATCACATTGGTCAAATGTTTACATTTATGATAAATGTAGTTGTTCAATTAATTTATATTGTAGATAACATGGTGTGTGGTGTCACACACAGAGGATCATGTTATCAGCACCTTATAAATTATAAACAGTAGCTCACGACCAAGATGGAAAGGAACAAACCATTGGAAGGTCGTAGTGTAATTAGATATTAGTTTATCTTAACTATATAATTACACTAGTACACTTAGAGTGTATTGAGTAGGATCATTAGAGGTCGTTTCTTTTTATACTGACTTTATAAAGGAACAAAGACCTTAGTTATTATGGAAGTGTGTGCTCTTAATCCTAATATAATAACAAGCACATATATTTGATATTTATTTCTTTAATTTATCAATGGGTGAGATTTAGTTCGATAAATCAATAAGCCTGATAAGTTGGATATCACTTATAGTGTGTGTTGTTGATTATAGAAGGAAACTGTGTCCTAGTGATCTAGGTTGATAATGTCCCCAAGAGGAGCTTATAAGGATTGTCATGTTAAACCCTACAGGTGGACTTAATCCGACATGACGATAAGGTTGAGTGGTACTATTCTTGGACTAAGATATTAATTAAGTGAGTTGTCAGTAACTCATTTAATTAGTGGACATTCGACATCTTAAACACAGGGAGACTAACACACTCATAATAAGAAGGAGCCCAAAATGTAATTTGGGATTGGCGCAGTAGTTCAATAATAGTTCTTTAGTGGAATGAATTATTATTGATGGAATTAAGTTGTGTGTTCGAGGCGAACACGGGAAGCTTAATTTCATCGGGAGACCAAAACCAATTCCTCCTCTCGGTCCCTATCGTAGCCTCTTGTATATAGAGATTTATACCCACCACATACCCACCTTCTTACCCAACCTATAGGGGTCGGCCAAGCCAAGTTTGAAGCTCAAGCTTAGGGTCGGCCAAGCCTAAAGGTTGAGCCTTAAGGTGGCCGGCCAATTGCTTGGAGCCCAAGCTTAGGTGGCCGACCAATTGCTTGGAGCCCAAGCTTAGGTGGCCGGCCACATCATATTAAAAAGGATTTTATTTATAAATTTTTCTTATGTGGATTCCATGGTTTTAAAAGAGAGTTTAAAATTTAAATCTTTCCTTTTATAGCTTTCTACAAAAGATTAAGAAAAGATTTGAAATCTTTCCTTATTTGTAGATTGAAAGGTAGATTTTAATTTTGAGAAAACTTTCCTTTTTTAACCATGTTCATGATTTAAAAGAGAGTTTAAAAATTAAATATTCTCTTTTATAAGTTTCTACAAAAGATTAAGAAAAGAATTGATATCTTTCCTTGTTTGTAGATTGAAAGGAGATTTTACTTTTTAGAGATAACTTTCCTTTTTGGAAATCATCCACATGTTTAAAAGAAAGATTTTAATTTATAAAATTTCCTTTTTATAATCCACCATGAAGGGAAAAATTATTGGAGAAATTTTTATAAATTTCTGGAAACAAATTAGGAAGTTTTAATTTTTGTTTTAATTAAAACTCTCCTTGTTTTGGGGAAATAAGTGGTCGGCCATATAATAATGAAAAAGAAAATTGTTTTTAATTAAATAAAATTTTCCTTTTCATGGTAAAAGAATTAAGGAAGTTTTTAATTAAATTTCCTTATTTGCCAAGACCAAGGATTATAAAAGAGGGGGTAGAGGTGCCTTCATGGTGAACGACTCTATTATTTTTCTCCTCTCTTTTTATCCTTGGGTGTGGCCGACCCCTCCTCTTTCTCTCTTCTCCATCTTGTGGCCGAACCTCATCTCTTCCTTGGAGTCCTTGTGGTGGCCGGATCTTGCTTGGAGAAGAAGGAGAGAAAAGGAGGCGATATTTCTAGCATCCCTTGGAGCTTGGTGGTGGCCGAACCTCTTCATCTCTGGAGGAGCTCTTGGTGGCCGAAGCCTAGAAGGAAGAAGAAGGTGCTTGGTGGTTCTCATCTCGGAAGATCGTTGTCCACACAACGTCCGAGGTTAGAAGAGGAATACGGTAGAAGATCAAGAGGTTATTTTTGCTTACAAAGAAAGGTATAACTAGTAATTATTTTCCGCATCATACTAGTTTTCTTTGTATAGTTATTTTTGGAAATACCAAACACAAGAGGCATATGATTCTAGAGTTTTCAAAATAGTTTTTCGAGTTTGTGTTTTCTTCTTTTTCGAATTTGTGATTCGATTGTTCTTTTTGGTTAACCTAGAATTATTTAAGGAAATAAATATTAGCTTTCCTTAAAAGGCTTTGCCTAAGCGGTGGTGGTTGCTCCCATATCCAAGAAGGTCATGTGCCTCACCATGCAGTCCTGGAAGCTAATTTTGGAAATTAATATTTATGAAATTAATAACTTAGGTAGATTTGAATCAATAGTGTTAAGTTCTGCTTACGATTCAAATCTAAACCATTAAGAACAGATAAGTTAAACTTGGAATCAATGATGTTAAGTTTCGTCTGCGATTCCTAATTTAACTTCTAAAGAACACAATAGGTTATTTAAGGAAAGGTTTGACACTTGTAAAAAAAAATTTTGTACAGTGAAACCGGTATGATTTTCTTAGAACTAACCAACAATTGATATCAGAGTTAGGGTTTGCCTCTGTTTGTTTGGTTTTCAAATTAGGTTATGCACATATCATACATAATTTAGGTAGGATAATAGTATGATGTGCTAACTTTGTGGTTGCAGACTCCAACTATTATGACTTATAGATGTTGTGTGTGATTGGACCCTTGGACATGTCAATGGCATTATTTTTGTGTGTGCATGATTGTATGTAACTAATACAGCAGGAGCTGTATTAGCCTTAGGATTTTAGAATTTTATTTTTGATCTAGATTACATGTACATTCCTTCGTGGAATATAGGATCAATATATGTAAAATTCTATTTTTGTCGCGGATCGGATTCTTGTGAGGCGTGGTACTTTTGGAGCACCAGAGGCGCAGCGGAATAAGAAGCAAGATGGATGCGACAACTCAACCCGATGGCGGTGGCTAAAGATGGCAGCAGCTAGGGTTGGAGCACATGGAGGACAGTAACAGAAAAAGGTCATAATAGTTGGAAAATAATTTCCATATTTATTGCTTTATTTACTATGATGTGTGTGTATGCATGTGATGTATGCTAGGATAACTTAAAATTCCTCACTTTAAATAACTAAGTGAGAGAGAGATTTATTTTAATAAATTCCACGGTCTCCATTACTGGTTTGTAAGTGATGCAAACAAACTTGCGCGTTGGCTCTGAGTGCCTTCCTCCATATCGGATGAGTTTGTTTACGGATCACTAGATCAAACTTCCATTTAGGATGACTATAGGAAATTAATTAAGAGCGTGTGATCTTCCCCATCGGAAGGAGCATAATCTTATTAATGGACTTAGTGTCAAGTAATGATATACACTTATGCACATCTAATAGTATCCTCCCCATCGGAGTCACTGCTATTATTTGTGTGACCGAAGAAAACCAACTATTAATTTGTCATAAAGATAGGTTGACAAGATAATAAAATTAAAACCCCCTCTTACAAATGTTGAGATTTTGTATATGTCCACACTATCGTGGCATACAAAAATTCATGATGTATGAGGCAATTTTATTTGTCAGTTTGACAAGGAAATAAAATTAATGGGAAAAAATCCCTCTAACAAATGTTTGGTTTTGTATACGTCCACACTATCGTGATATACAAAATTCACGGTGTTTGAGGTAATTTTATTTGTCATAAAGACTTATTGACAAGATAATTAATGGGTAAAATCCTCCTCTTACAAATGTTCAATTTTGTATACGTCCACACTATCGTGGCATGCAAAATTCACGGTGTTTGAGGTGTTGGTGAATTTAAATAATATTGTTTGAGGAATTAATGTTATTTTAAATTCAAAAGTTTTGACCAAATATTTGATCAAAGATAGATCAACTATTAATTTTATTCGTCATAAAGTAAAGTTGACGAGATAATAAAATTAATGGATAAAATCTCCTTTTTGATTTTGTATACGTCCACACTATCGTGGCATACAAAATTCATGGGGATTTTAAGGTGTTGGTCTTGACCAAATATTTTTGTGATTCTTAGGATTTAAAATGTTTGTCAATACTCTAGTTGTTATACTATAGAAAAGACTTAGTAGCCCCAATTATAATGATTGAAAATAGGACTTGGACATTTAGGTAGACTGTCCTCTTAAAACTAAGAACAAAATAGGTGTATTTCATTCATTAGTTAATACATGATTAGTGGTGTTATCTACCGGTACCTGGTGTGTAGATACGGGAGTCACTGATCATGTCTGCAATTCATTGTAGATGTTCCAGGAAACCCGATAACTATATGAAGGAGAAATCACTGTCTACGTGGGCACTACTGCAAAAGTAGCAGCTATTGCAGTGGGAGATGTTTATCCTATGATAGGAATAAAAATGATTTTTGAGAAATTGTCTATATATACCAAGTTTAGAAAGAATTCGATTCCGGTTTCTAAACTATCAAAGAATAGATATTCTGTCTATTTTGATAACAAACTTGTTATCAAGAAAAATAGGAAAATTATCTATTCTGGTACATTGGTTGATAATTTATAAATCCAATAACTCCCACGATGCAATAAATGGAAATTAATAACACATCTTCTAACTATTAAGAGAAAGCAACCTTCAGAAATGAACCAATTATATCTTCGGCATCAAAGGCTAGGTTATTTTAACTTAAGTAGGATTCATTGGTAGCTGATGAACTTTTGGGTTCATTGGTAGTGGAAATCTTTCCAACCTGAGAGTCTTACTTGGAAGGAAAAATAACCGAGAAGCTTTTAAGTCTAAGGGGTATGGAGCCAAAGATATAATGGAATTGGTTCATTCTGATTTGTGTGGTCCTATGACTATCCAGACAAGAGGTAGTTTCAAATATTTGGTCTATTTTATAGATAACTATTCGAGACACGGATAGATTTACTTGATACACCGCAAGTCTAAGTGCTTTGATTAGTTCAAAGAGTACGAGGTTGATGCGGAGAAATGTCAAAGTAAAAATATTGAGACACTACGGTGAGATCGTAGTAGCAAATACCTCTTGGGAGAATTTAGGAGTCACTTATCAGAAGTAGGGATTCAATCCCAACTAACTGCACTTGGTACATCCCAACAGAATGGTGTAGTAGAAAGAAGGTATAAGGCTCTTATGGAATAATTAGATCGATGATGAGTTATTTAGAAAATTACCAAATTCGTTTTAAGGATATACACTGAAAACGGAAGTGAACATAGTACCTTCTAAGTCAGAACTCTCTACTCCCACAGAATTACAGAATGGGCGTAAGCCTAGCCTGAAGCATATTCGGATTTGGGTGGTCTAGCACGTGAGAGACACTGAAAAATTGGACATGAGTTTACTTGTTTGTGAGTTATCCTAGAAAAATGAAAAGAGGTTTGTAGTCCTTAAAATCGGAAGGTCATTGTTGGCACCAATGCTCGATTTTAGAAAAGGACTATACTATAAACCACAAGCCCCATGAGTAAAAATTGTTCTTAAGGAAATTAAAGGATACGTCTAACCTAGTACCAACTGTACAAGATGAAATATCACAAGAAACTGCAACACGTATCACAAATGATACACAATTACAGAAAGTACCTCGTCGTAGTGGGAGGGTTGTTAGACAACCTAAAAAGATTCATGTTTTGGGAGTCTTTGGACTCGATCCTGGAAGACATGAACCTGATCTCCAGACATATGACGAAGCACTCCAAGATAAAGATGCAGCATCTTTGCAAAGAATACAGAATTAGAATATATGTATTCTAATAGAGTCTGGAAGCTTATAAAATCACCAGATGGTCTAAAATCCATTGGGTAAAAATAAGTCTACAATAGGAAAAGAGGGATAGACAGGAAGGTAGAAACATTCAAAGCAAGGCTTGTTGAAAAAGGAAACTTTTTTACCGGTAGTCATGCTTAAGTCTACCCGGATTCTTTTATCTATGAGATTTAGCAAGTGGATGTCAAGACAGCTTTCCTTAATAGAAGTCTTGAAGAAAACATCAATATAAAGCAACCAGAAGGGTTCATTGCAAAGAGCAAAGAGCATCTTGTGTGTAAGCTCAAACAGTCTATGGACTGAAGAAAAGCTTCAAGGTCTTGGTACATTCGGTTTAATAAAGTAATCCAGACCTATAGATTTATTTTATAATCGAATGAGTTTTGTGTATACAAGAAATGTGATGGAAACATGGTGGTATTTCTTGTACTATACGAAGATAACATTTTTGGTAGTTGGAAATAATATCAAAGTGTTGTCAGAAGTAAGGGTATGGTTATCCAAACAATTTGATATGAAGGACTTGGGAGAATGCATATATTCTTGGGATCAAAGGGATCGCAAGAAAAGAATATATTTTACTTATCCCAAGCTTCATATATCGAAACAATCTTAGCTCATTTTAGCATGCAGAACTCCAAGAAAGGTTTCTTACCTTTTAGGCATGGAGTAGCTTTATCTAAAGAGATCTCTCAGAAGACATCAAAGGAAATAAAGGACATGAAGGCAGTTCCTTATGCTTCGGTTGTAGGAAGTCTAATGTATGCAGTGCTGTGTACGAGACTAGATATCTGTTTTTCCATGGGCATGGTTAGCAGATATCAAAGCAACTCTGGACAAGGACATTGGTCTGCGGTAAAGCATATATTGAAGTACCTTAGAGGCACTAGAGATTATATGCTAGCTTACAAGGTAGATAATTTGTTCCCTGTGGGTTGCATGGATTTTAACATCCAATCGGAAAGGGACAATAGTAAGTCAACCTCGGGGTTTTGTGTTTACTTTAGGAGGTAAAGTCATTGTTGGAGTGTATACTTAAAAGTTTAGCTTTTGTACACATTTATTATGAAATAAAGAATCACATTGGTCAAATGTTTACATTTATTTGTTAAATGTAATTGTTCAATTAATTTATATATTAGATAACATGGAGTGTGGAGTCACACTTAGAAGATCATGTTGTCGGTTCTCTATAAATTATAAACAGTTGCTCACGACTAAGATGGAAAGGAACAAACCATCAGAATAGACGTAGTGTAATTAAGTATTAGTTTATCTTGACTAATAAATTGCACTGATACACTTTAAGTGTATTGAGTAGGATCATTTAGGTAAGTTCTTTTTGTACTGGCTTAGTAAAAGAACTAGACCTTAGTTATTATGGAAGTGTGTGCTCTTAATCCTAATATAATAACAAGCATGTATATTTAATATTTATTTCTTTGACGTAGTGTAATTAAGTATTAGTTTATCTTGACTAATAAATTGCACTGATACACTTTAAGTGTATTGAGTAGGATCATTTAGGTAAGTTCTTTTTGTACTGGCTTAGTAAAAGAACTAGACCTTAGTTATTATGGAAGTGTGTGCTCTTAATCCTAATATAATAACAAGCATGTATATTTAATATTTATTTCTTTGACTTATCAAAGGGTGAGGTTTAGCTCGATAAATCAATATGCCCGATAAGTTGGGAAATGATATTACTTATAGTATGTGTTGTTGATTATAGAAGGAATCTGTGTCCTAGTTATTTAGGTTGAGAATGTCCCCAAGAGGAGCTCATAAGGATTGCCATGTTAAACCCTACAGGTGGACCTAGTCCAACATGACAATAAAGTTGAGTGGTACTACTCTTGGAGCTAGATATTAATTAAATGAGTTGTCAGTAACTCACTTAATTAGTGGACATTTGTAATCTTAAACACAGGGATACTAACACACTCATGATAAGGAGGAGCCCATAATGTAATTTGGGATTGGTGCGGTAGTGAGGTAATTGTTGGGATCGATGGACACGGCTAGAGAGGGGGGTGTGAATAGCCTCCCCAAATTCTCGCGTTTCTTTCTACAAACTAGGGTTAGCGCAGCGGAAATAACTAAATAGAAACGCAAAAGAAGAAGCAAACCTCAACACGAAGATGTAACGAGGTTCGGAGATGATACTCCTACTCCTCGGCGTGTCCGTAAGGTGGACGAAGCCTGTCAATCCGTCGGTGGATGAGTTCCCGGATAACCGGCTAATAAATACTCCTTGTGGGTGGAGAAACCTCGCCACAAACTTTGCAACAGCAATACAGGAGTAGAAAGCAGCAAGAAGCAAAGTACAATACAAATGTATGAAACACCTTCGCTTACTTGCCTTCTCTTCGACTGGATGAAGCAACAGCTTCAAGCGACGCCTACAACAGCAGGAACCCAGCCGAAAGGAAGCTCACGCGAAGCTTCAAGCAGAATCGAGCTCAGCAAACTCAAATCACAGCAGTAGAACTTGCAGCAGCAAGAAGAAGAGCAAGAAGAAGACTCTTCACAGTAGAAGCCCTCAGCCTCTTATACCTGCATCCACCTGCGAAGAAGAGAAGACAGAAGAACTAGCCGTTGCGTCACACGGCTAGATTCCTGATCGGTCCATGGACCGATCAGGGAACCTCCGATCGGTCCACAGACCGATCAGACCGATCAGGCCTGTCCCGATCGGTTTGTGGACCGATCGGGGAACCCTGATCGGTCAGACCGATCCAGCAGTGTTCGCGTCGATGCAGTCGATCGGTCCGCCGACCGATCAAGGTATGGGTGGATCGGTCAACAGATCGATCCACGGCTTTCTTCGCGAGGTTGCGTTGCCTCGATCGGTCTCCGCATCGATCGATTACAACCGCGAGCCATCGATTCGATTCTCGACGGTCACCGACCGATCAAGGCAACCGAAGATCACCGGATCGGTCACCGCACCGATCCAAACTTCTCACCCTAAACCTAAGGCTTCCACACCAACATCCATCAACCTTGACCTGTTGGTACATCATCCCTAGCATCCGGTCACCCTTGACCTGCTAGCACTCCCCGCTAAGTGTCCGGTCAACCTTTGACCCACTTAGACTTTTCCTCGTCCGGCTCACTCACCGGGACTTTACCTAGCTTCACTTACTAGATTTTCACCGCTTCACTCACCAGATTTCCGACCGCCTAACATCCCGCTAGGACTTTCTCACCGCCGCTTCACTCACCAGACTTTCCAACCGCCTAACATCCCGCTTAGGACTTTCCCACCGACTTCATTCACGTGACTTTCCACACCGCCTAACATCCCAGTTAGGACTTTCCCACCGCCTGGCTTCACTCACCGGACTTTCCACACCGCCTAACATCCCAGTTAGGACTTTCTCATCGCCCGGCTTCACTCACGTGACTTTCCAACCGCCTAACATCCCACTTAGGACTTTCCCACTGCCGCTTCACTCACCAGACTTTCCACGCAAGCTACCCGCTTGGACTTTTCCCGTGCCAAGTCTCCGTACTTGGACTTTTCCAGTGCCAAGTCTCCATACTTGGACTTTTCGCGTGCCAAGCTCCGCTTGACTTTTGGTCAACCTTGACCAAGTTGCACCTACAATCTCCCAAACACCTATTCTTGTCAAACATCAAGAATACAACTCTTCCACGAACGTCAAACATCAAAACATAACTTGAGTCAGGTCAACTCGAGTCAGGTCAACCAGGTCAACCTTGACCTAAGGTTGCACCAACAATCTCCCCCTTTTTGATGTTTGACAAAACCCATAATCAAGTTAGGTTAACCCGATAACCTAACTTAGGTTTTCCAACCATCTTCCAATGTCCAATGTTCTTTCCTTGAATATTCTCTGGACATTCTCCCCTTAGGTTAACCCGATAACCTAACTTGGGTTCTCCAATAATTCTCCCCCTTTTTGACACACATCAAAAAGAATTCCAATGTTCTTCCTCGAACATTCCTTGACATTCTTCCCCTAGCTTAGGTTAACCCGATAACCTAACTTGGGTTCTCCAATAATTCTCCAATGAACACTCTCCCCTTTTTGACACACATCAAAAAGAAAAAGGAGGGTATCAAGGTCAAGAGTTTCTTCCTAATGAAAGTCTCATACCTTTCATTGAAACTCTTAATTTCCCCCTTGATACTAAACTCAACAATCAACTTAGTGATAATCTCATATCACTAATCCTCAAAAGTCTTAAGGAGTAAAATCTCCCCCTAAAAGTCAACTCCCCCTTGACAATTAGGTAAAACTCCCCCTAACGGTCAACTCCCCCTTTGACCATTGCACCAACAATGTCTTTGAGAGTTCCAAACCTTTAGAAATCCAAAAACACCACTTCCGTAACTGAAATTTCAGACAACAGCTAAAAAATCAGAAATTCGGCACACCCTGATCGGTCCCCAGACCGATCAGCCCTTCACCAGATCGCACTCGTGCTACTGGAACTCACTGGATCGGTCTGCAGACCGATCCTCAATACTCTGGATCGATCCCTGGACCGATCCAGCCACTGAAATCAGAACTTCTGATTTCCCCTTCCGGAAGATCAGAAACTCCTAATAAATTCAAGAAAATTCCAAAAATTACGAAACTTTGAGGATACATTCCTCATATCATACACTATCATGGCAAAATAGTTTTCTATGAAAATAACTTTCATTTTTCAATCTTGATACAAAATTCAAAAACTTTGAAATAGTTCAAGTTTAACTAAACTTTGTATCACAATGTTCAATGATGAATGCTATCACTAGAAAAGCTTCATCAAGGTTTTTCAAATCAATTTTAAAATGATTTTAAACCTTTTAATTTAGGACCACAATCTTAGGGCTATATGTACATGACTTGTACATAAGCTTTCCCTATGATCCCCCAATTTTTGAATTAGGCTCATCTAGGTACAAGAACTATGCACCTTGATCCTAACTCATCATCCTAATATCTCACACACATCTAAGGTGTATCAAACACATCCAAGTCAATTTTGATGTGAGATATGGGTTTAGGTTATCTTAGGCTAAGTTTTCATGCATTTTCTAAAACAACAACTTGATCTCCATATCAAATTGTGTTGTTTATCCTTAGATCAATTTCATTGATTATAAATGCAAGAAATGATGACATGACATAAAATGATATCATAAATGAAAACATGTGCCAATGCCATGATGTCATGGCATAAAGTATGAAACTTAAATAAAGCATGACATATAACTAACCTAAGCATTATCATGACATTTCAAATGACCATAAAATAAATATGATGTCATGACATGGCATATGGCAAACAATATATGGTAAATAGCACATAAAGGTATAGAAAATACCTAATTCTAGCTTTAGTTGCCATTTTTGATAATTTTGATCATTTTGCCATAAATTCTATATTCCTAAGTGTGATAGACCTCAAATCATATACCAAAGATGTTTAGATCACTACGTGCCAACTAGATTGATTCTAGAAAACTCCTCAAATTTGATTGACACATTCTAATCACCTTAGGAATAATTGTTAATTTCATTTTCAAGGCTTGATTACCCCTTGAAAATTCCTCAAATGCCACCTTTTGCTATGAATAGATTAACTATCTATCCAAATAAGGTTGGCACACTCTAATCCATCTAGCGTGATGGAATCACACTCCTAGGAACCCAATACCTATTGGAGCTCATTGGGTTCACTAAATATTCACTAGGGATGACTTCCCTAGCAACCCTCCTAGACTTTAAAGCCTTGGTCATTTGGGACTCATCAAGATCAACTCTAGGGGTGACTCCCCTTGTGATGGTCTTCCTAGCCCTAGATTTTGTTCCATAATCGAATGGAACATTGTGATAAGTGGGCTTGACCATTTGGGACTTAGGTTTGTGACCCAAACCTTTCTTGTCCTTGGACTTTGGTTTTTGACCCTTAAACCCTAGAGATGACTTCTCCAAGTTCTTAAGAGCCTTTTCCAAAGTATCAAGTCTTGACCTCAAGACTTGATTTTCCTTCTCTAATACCTCAAGTTTTAACTTGTCATTTGTCTTTGAGGTATTCCTAGGCATATGTCTAGATGATTTGGGATTTCTACCTAGGTTATCCTTAACCTTAGATGAGTTGATCCTAGGGTTGGCTTTCCTAGTGTTATCCTTATCTAGGCTCACATGTTTGGCACCTAAGCATGTGTATCGATTTCTATAATTATCATGCTTATCATTATTGTTAACAATTGCAATCAAACTACTAGCATGTGTTCTATTTGAATTGCAAAAATGAGCCTTAGAGATTACCTTAGGGTTTACCTTAGCTCCCCCTATAGACGTGCTCGGTCTCTTGTCCTTGTGAGATTGTCTCCCCTCGGACATTGACTCCTATAGTGTCCCCTTTGATTGCATTGAAAGCACACCACGTGCTCTTTGCCTTTGCGTATCGGGACTCCGACTTTCTTGACCTTTGGCGCCGGTGGAGTCTTTCTAATCCTCTTTGGACACTTACTCTTGTAGTGCCCAAATTCCCTACACTCAAAGCACATTATGTGTAATTTGCTAGAAACTAAATGGCTTGAGTTACCTAGAGGTGAGGATGGATGAACGCTCTCTCCTTCATCCCTTCCGGAGGTAGAAGCTTCTTCTTGCTCCGAACTTGAAGAAGAACTCTCCTCCTCTTCTTCTTTAGATGTTGAGTGTCCCTCAACTTCTAAATCCACATCTCCATGAAGTGAGCTACTTGGCTCACTTGACTCCTCTTCATGGCTTGAAGTGGAGTTCCCCTCATGGAACTTAGCCAAGTTGTTCCACAACTCCTTGGCATTGTTGTATCCACCTATCCTACACAAAACATCATTAGGTAAAGAAAATTCAAAAATCTTCAATACCTCATCGTTGACTAGGGATTGGTGGACTTGTTCCTGGTCCATCCTTCTTCTCTAGGTTTCCTTTCTTGTCCGTCGGAGGCTTGAAACCTAATTGGACACAACTCCAATTCTCAAGATTAGTCATAAGAAAATATTTCATTCTTACCTTCCAAAACGCGAAGTCGTCGCGATCGTAGAAAGGTGGAATGGTGATATCGTCTCCGAGTTGATCCATCTAGCTTGTGCTCCCTCGGGTGTTAATCCGGCGAAGAGCGACCTTGCTCCGATACCACTTGTTGGGATCGATGGACACGGCTAGAGAGGGGGGTGTGAATAGCCGCCCCAAATTCTCGCGTTTCTTTCTACAAACTAGGGTTAGCGCAGCGGAAATAACTAAATAGAAACGCAAAAGAAGAAGCAAACCTCAACACGAAGATGTAACGAGGTTCGAGATGATACTACTCCTCGGCGTGTCCGTAGGTGGACGAAGCCTCTGTCAATCCGTCGGTGGATGAGTCCCTGGATAACCGCTAATAAATACTCCTTGTGGGTGGAGAAACCGCCACAAACTTTGCAACAACAATACAGGAGTAGAAAGCAGCAAGAAGCAAAGTACAATACAAATGTATGAAACACCTTCACACTTGCCTTCTTTCGATCGATGAGCCAAATACAGCAGCAACAGTAGGAGAACCCAGCCGAAGGAAGCTCACGCGAAGCTTCAAGCGGAATCGAGCTCAGCAAACTCAAATAAAGAGAACTTGCGCAGAAGAAGAAGAGCAAGAAGAAGACTCTTCACAGTAGAAGCCCTCGACCTCTTATACCGCATCCACCTGCGAAGGAGAAGAGAAGAAGGCAGGGATCGGTCGTGGATTCCGATCGATCCATGGACCGATCAGGAACCTCTGATCGGTCCACGCACCGATCAAGCCGATCCTCGCCCGACGGCCTCCTCGATCGGTCTCATGGACCGATCAGAACCTCCGATCGGTCCATAGATCGATCGCTTGCCTCGACCATCGATCTACGCTCGATCGGCCGCCGACCGATCAGGGGCGGTGGATCGGTCCAAGATCGATCCAGGCTCTTCTCGCGAGGTTGCGTTGCCTCCTGATCGGTCTCCGCATCAGATTACAATCAGCGAGCCACTGATCTGATTCTGATCGGTCACCAGACCGATCAGGGCAACCGCAGTATCACTGGATCGGTCACCAGACCGATCCAAACTTCTCAGCCCTAAACCTAAGGCTTCCACACCAACATCCAGTCAACCTTGACCTGTTGGTACATCATCCCTAGCATCTGGTCACTCCCTTGACCTGCTAGCACTCCCCGCTAAGTGTCCGGTCAATCCTTTTGACCCACTTAGACTTTTCCCTTGCCCGGCTTCACTCACCAGGACTTTACCTAGCTTCACTTACTAGGATTTTCACCTGGCTTCACTCACCAGGATTTCCCGACTGCCTAACATCCCAGTTAGGACTTTCTCACTGCCTGGCTTCACTCACCAGGACTTTCCAACTGCCTAACATCCCAGTTAGGACTTTCCCACTGCCTGACTTCACTCACCAGGACTTTCCACACTGCCTAACATCCCAGTTAGGACTTTCCCACTGCCTGGCTTCACTCACCAGGACTTTTCACACTGCCTAACATCCCAGTTAGGACTTTCTCACTGCCTGGCTTCACTCACCAGGACTTTCCAACTGCCTAACATCCCAGTTAGGACTTTCCCACTGCCTGGCTTCACTCACCAGGACTTTCCACGTGCCAAGCTACCTGCTTGGACTTTTCCCCGTGCCAAGTCTCTGTACTTGGACTTTTCCAGTGCCAAGCTCCCTGCTTGGACTTTTCCCGAATCAGGTCAACCAGGTTGCACCTACAATCTCCCAAACACCTATTCTTGTCAAACATCAAGAATACAACTCTCTTCTCGTCAAACATCGTCAAACGTCAAAACATAACTCGAGTCAAGTCAACTCGAGTCAGGTCAACCAGGTCAACCTTGACCTAAAGTTACACCAACAGTAATAACTCTCTAGTGGAATGAGTTATTATCGGTGAACTTGAGTTGTGTGTTCGGGGCGAGCACGGGATACTCAAGCTCATCGGAAGGCCAAAACCAATTTCTCCTCTAGGTCCCTGTTGTAGCCTCAATAAAGCCTCAAGTCCATCCAAAGAAAAGTCTATCTTGGTGTCCAAGAAGGGGCCGGTTCATTGCTTGGTGACCAAGCAATGGCCGGCCACATATTCTCTAGAAATGGTCGGCCCTTGCCTTGGGCAAGGGGGACGGCCACAATATTTAAATTAGGAAGGTTATTTTTGAATTTTTAAATTTCCTCAGATATTTACAATTTGTAAAAAGAGATATTTTAAAAATTTTATAAAATTTTCCTAATTTAAATTAGGCCACAAGGTTTTAAAAGAGAGTTGTAAAATTTATAAAACTTTCTTTTAAAAAGAAATATTATTAGAGATGTTTTAAATTTTAAAACTTTCCTTTTAATATCCACATTAGAAAAAAAAAGAGAGAGTTTGTAAAATTTTATTAGAAGTTTTCTTCTTTTAAAATTTTATAAAAAAATTTTCTTTCTTTTCCTTTTAATAAGTGGTCGGCCACCTTGCTTGGTGCCCAAACAAGGGGCCGGTCAAATAATTAAACATCAACAAATAGTTGTTTAATTAATAAATCAATCTAGGATTGATTAATTAAAAGGAAAGAAAAAGAAAAAAAAAGAAATAGGAATGAGTCTAATTTTTTATAAAACTCTTTACATAATTTTCCATTGGGAAACTAATATAAAAAGGGGGGAAGGAGAGGCCTTGAAGAATATAACAATTGATATTGTGTTGTTGGAGATCATCAAGTGGTCGGCCCCTCTCCCTCTCTTTCCTTTGCTCTCTTTTGCTCCTTTGTGGTGGTGGTGGCTGAATTCTAGAGAAGGAGGAGTGTTAGGATCGATGATCGCGGCTAGAGAGGGGGGTGTGAATAGCCGACCCCAAAATCGCGTTTCTTTCTACAAATTATGGTTAGCGCAGCGGAAATAAAACGAATAGAAACGAAAGCGGAAAGATCAAACCTCAAACTCGTCGATGTAACGAGGTTCGGAGATAAACTCCTACTCCTCGGCGTGTCCGTAAGGTGGACGAAGCCTATCAATCCGTCGGTGGATGAGTCCCCGGAAAACCGGCTAATAAGAACTCCTTCTGGGTGGAGAAACCTCACCACAATATCTCTTGCAATAGCAAGAATGAAGTACAGAAATACAGCAAGAAATACAGACAATATGAATGTAAAACACCTTGCTTGCCTTTGACTGGTTTCCGTTGACGAAGCAGCAACTTCACGGAAGAACAGCAGCAGCTGACCAGCCGGGGAAGCTCACACGAAGCTTCAGAAACAAAGAGCTCAGCAAAGCTCAGATCACAGCAGTGAAGAAGAAGAAGCAGTAGCTTCGAACCAGAAGAAGAAGAACTGTAGAAGCCCTTGATCTCCTCTTATAACCTGCGAAGAAGACACAGAAGAAACTAGCCGTAGCTACGCAACGACTAGGATGTGGACCGATCAGGCTTCATCCTGATCGGTCCACAAGGGTCCTGATCGGTCACAAGACCGATCAGGCCCTTCCCTGATCGGTCATGGAGACCGATCGGTCTTCCCCGATCGGTCCCATGACCGATCATGTCCTTTCCTCCCGAAGGTGATTTTCGATCGCTCATCGATCGATCATCGATCCGGTCACCGACCGATCGATAAGCAACGAATACTTCGTTTGGTTATCGACGGTCACCGGACCGATCGATAACCAACAGTATCACCGATCGGTCATCGATCGATCCAGCTCCTAACAGCCCTAAACCCTACTTGGTCCCGAGAACGAGCCACCGAGCCCTCTCCGACTTCGTCCGGTCCGGAGAACGAGCCATCGAGCCCTCTCCGACACACCGAGAACGAGCTACCGAGCCCTCTCGGACCCTAGTCCGCAGAACGAGCTACCGAGCCTCTCTCTGAGCTCAGGAGAACGAGCTACCGAGCCTCTCCGACTTCGTCCGGTCCGAGAACGAGCTACCGAGCCCTCCGACCTTCGTGCCAAGTCTCCATCTTGGTCTTCTCGTGCCAAGTCTCCATACTTGGACTTTTCCTGCCAAGCTCCCTGCTGGACTTTTCACCGATGTCCGTCAACCTTGACCCATTTGGATTTCCTTGCGCTTCACTCACGACTTCCAAACCGCCTAGCTTCACCACTAGGTCTTTACCGCTTCACTCACCAGGGGTTTCCCATCCGCCTCGGCTTCACTCACCGTGACTTTCTCCAACGTCTAGCTTCACTCACGTGACTTTCACTTTCACCTAGCTCCACTCACTAGGATTTTCTCCAACCGCCGGCTTCACTCACCGTGACTTCCAAACTACCGGCTTCACTCACCGGGACTTTCCGAATCGCCTCGCTTTGTTGGTGCAACCTTAGGTCAAGGTTGACTGGTTGACCCGACTCGGTGACTTGACCCGAGTTGTATTTTGATGTTTGACTTGGGAAGATTGGTGCAACCTAGGTCAAGGTTGACCTAGTTGAGTGCATGTCGATGTTTGACGAGAAGAGAGTTGTATTCTTGATGTTTGACAAGAATAGGTGTTTGGGAGATTAGGTGCAACCTTAGGTTAAGGTTGACCTGACTCGGTAAGGTTCAAGTATGGAGACTTGGCATCGGAAAAGTCCAAGTACGGAGACTTGGCACGGGAAAAGTCCAAGGTGGCTTGGCAAAAGTCCAAGTATGGAGACTTGGCACGGGAAAGTCCTAACTGGGATGCTAGGCGGTGGAAAGTCCCGTGAGTGAAGCCAGGGGAAAGTCCTAATGAGTGATGTTAGGTAAAGTCCTAATCGGATGTTAGGCGATGAAAAGTCCCGTGAGTGAAGCTGGGAAGTGAGAAAGTCCTAGTGATGTTAGGCAGGTGGAAAGTCCCGTGAGTGAAGCTGGGAAGTCCTGGTGAGTGAAGCCAGATTGAAAACCCTGAGTGAGCCAGCTGAAAATCCTAGTGAGTGAAGCTAGGTGAAAGTCCTGGTGAGTGAAGCCCGGCAAGGGAAATCCAGATAGATCAAGGGTGATCAGACATCTGGTGTTGAGAAGGTCAAGTAGGTCAAGGGAGTGACCGGATACTTGACACGAAGAGAAAAGTCCAAGTGGGTCAAAGGGATTGACCAGACACTTGGTGGGGAGGCTTAGCAGGTCAAGGGAGTGACCGGATGCTAAGCATAAGATACCAATAGGTCAAGGTTGACCAGATATTGGTTTGGAAGGTGTAGGACTTGGTTTGGGCAAAAACCAAGACCTGGATCGATCAGTGGATCGATCCAGTGAAACACGGTTATCTGATCGGTCTGGTGACCGATCAGTAACCAAACAGTATGTTACTGCTTGTCATCTGATCGGTCTGCAGACCGATCAGAAAGCGAACAGAAGTTCAGGAGGAAAAAGAAGATAGCATGCTGATCGGTCCCTGGACCGATCAGAGGAAGCTCTGATCGGTCCTGGGGACCGATCAGAGGAAGATCTGATCGGTCCCCAGGACCGATCAGAGTCTTCCTGGACCGATCAGGATATGTCCTGATCGGTCCAGATATATCCGTTGGCTCTCTCAACGGGTATCTCCGTCTTCTTCGCTGTCTGCTTTGCAGGTCTGCTTTGCAGGTATAAAGGAGATCGAGGGCTGCTACAGAAAAAAAAGGCTTTTGAACTCTCTGAAACTCTTTTTCTTCTTCTGCTACGAAGCTTCTGCTTCTTCTTCTTGCTGCTGCAAGTTCTTCTCCGAAGCTTCGTGTGAGCTTCCTTCGGCTGGTTTCCTGCTGTTGTAGGCGTCGCTTGAAGCTGCTGCTTCATCCAGTCGAAGAGAAGGCAAATAAGCGAAGGTTTTACAGTTGTATTGTATTTTGCTTCTTGCTGTATACTCCTTCTTGTATTGCTTTTGCAAAACTTTGTGGCGAGGTTTCTCCACCCAGAAGGAGTGATAGGGCTCGTCCACCTTACGGACACGCCGAGGAGTAGGAGTTTATCTCCGAACCTCGTTACATCGACGCGTTGAGGTTTGATCTTCTTGTTTTCGTTTCTTGTTCTTATTTCCGCTGCGCTAACCCTAGTTTGTAGAAAGAAACGCGAACGATTTGGGGCGGCTATTCACACCCCCCTCTCTAGCCTCCGTACGAAGGATCCCAACAAGTGATATCAGAGCGAGGCCGCTCTTCGACGGATTCACACCCGTGGGAGCACAAGCTAGAGATGGATCAATTCGGAGAAGACATCACCATTCCACCCTTCTACAACGACAACTTCGCATATTGGAAGGTAAGGATGATGTATTTTCTTAGGACTAATATGTGGAACTGGTTTTGTGTACAAGAAGGGTTTACTCCTCCAATGGATAAAGAAGGAGAGCCTCTAGAGAAGAACAAGTGGACGAAGGAACAAGTCCACCAATCCACGATCAACAATGAGGTAACTAAAACAATTGAATTTTCATTACCTACTAATGTTTTGTGTAAGATAGGTAAATACAACAATGCCAAGGAGTTGTGGGATAACTTGGCCAAGTACCATGAGGAGAGCTCCACTTCAAGCCATGAAGAGGAGCCTAGTGAGCCAAGTAGCTCACATCATGGAGGGAGCGAATTGGGAGTTGAGGGCTACTCAACATCCAAGGAAGAAGAGGAGGAGAGTTCCTCTTGTTCAAGTTCGGAGCAAGAAGAAGAAGTTCCCACCTCCGGAAGGGTTGAAAAAGAAAGCTCATCTTCATCCACAACCCTAGGTAACTCAAACACTGTGATTTCAAGCAAATTACACATAATGTGTTTTGAGTGTAGGAAACATGGACATTACAAGAGCAAATGTCCAAAGAAGGTTAGGAAGACTCCACCGGCACCAAAGGTCAATGAAGCCGGAGTCCCAACACGCAAAGGCAAGAAGCACGTGGTGTGCTTTCAATGCAAGCAACGGGGACACTATAGGAGCCAATGTCCAAGGGAGGAAACCTCACAAGGACAAGGGAGGCACATCGATAGGGGGAGCTAAGGCAAACCCTAAGGTATCTTTTAAGGCTCATTCGTGCAATTCTAGTAGGATACATGCTAGTAATTTTATTGCATTAGTCAATAATGATAAGCATGTTAACACTAGAAATCAATACATGTGCTTAGGTGCTAAACATGTCAACCTAGATAGGGATACTACTAGGAATGCTAACCCTAGGATTAACACTTCTAAGGTTAAGGAAAACCTAGGTAGAAACCCCAAATCAACTAGACACATGCCTAGGAATGCCTCAAAGAACAATGACAAATTAAAACTTGAGGAATTAGAGAAGGAGAATCAAGTCTTGAGGTCAAGACTTGATACTTTGGAAAAGACTCTTAAGAACTTGGAGAAGTCATCTCTAGGGTTTAAGGGTCAAAAACCAATGTCCAAGGACAAGAAAGGTTTGGGTCACAAACCTAAGTCCCAAGTGGTCAAGCCCACTTATCATAATGTTCCATTCGATTATGGAACAAAATCTAGGGCTAGGAAGACCATCACCAAGGTCACAAGGGGAGTCACCCCTAGAGTTGATCTTGATGAGTCCCAAATGACCAAGGCTTTAATGCCTAAGAGGGTCATTAGGAGGGTTGCTAGGGAAGTTATCCCTAGTGAATATTTAGTGAACCCAATGAGCTCTAATAGGTATTGGGTTCCTAGGAGCATCTTCTCTACCCCATAGATGGGTTAGAGAGTGTCAACTCCGATTAGAAGGGTAGTTAACCCAACTTTGAGGAAATTGACACTCAAGGAGCATTTTCAAGGTTTTGAGAACTTTTGAAAATGAAATGGAATTATCATTTACTCCTTTGAAGAGTTAAATGTGCCTAAAGATTGGAAATTTCATTTTTAATCTCAATTGGCACAATTTGGGAAAATCTAGAGAACTCTCGAAAAAAAATGAAACATGCCAAGTTTTGAGGATAAATTTGATCTTTAAGTGGCATGAATTAATCTAGAGTTCAAGAAGTGTCAAAATTAGGATTTTGGCATTTTGGGGCAATCTAGGATTAAATTTGAAGTTAGCCAAGTGGTTAAGGATACTTAGATAGGTAATCTAGGTATATTTATTTATGCTAAATCTTGCCATGATTGTTTGCCCTCACATGTCATGACATCATGTTTAGTTTTATTATCATTTGAAATGTCATGATAATGCTTAGGCTAGTTTTTATGTCATGTTTATTTAAGTTTCAAACTTTATGCCATGACATCATGACATTGGCACATGTTTTCATTTATGATACCATTTTATGCCATGTCATCATCTCTTGCATTAATAATCAATTGAATTGATTTAAGGATGAAAAACACATTTTGATATTGAGATCAAATTTGTGTTTAGAAAATGCATGAGACCTTAGTCTAAGAAACCTAAACCCATATCTCACATTAAAATTGCCATGGATGTGTTTGATACACTTTAGATGTGTGTGAGATATTAGGATCATGAATTAGGATCAAGGTGCATAGTTCTTGTACCTAGATGAGCCTAATTCAAGAAATGGAGGATCATAGGGAAAGCTTGTGTACAAGTCATGTACATTTAGCCCTAAGATTATGGTCCTAAATTAAAAGGTTTAAAGTCATTTTAAAATTGATTTGGAAAACCTTGATGAAGACATCTTAGTGATTGCATTCATCATTGAACATTGTGATACAAAGTTGAGTTAAACTTGAACTATTTCAAAGTTTTTGAACTTTGTATCAAGATTTGAAAATGGAAGTTATTTTCATCGAAAATTATTTTTCCATGATAGTGTATGTTATGAGGAATGTATCCTTAAAATTTTACAATTTTTGAAATTTTTTGTGATTTTCTAGAGGTTTCTGAATTTCGGGAGAAGAAATCAGAAATCTGATATCAGACTTGTGGACCGATCAGAGGGGTTTCTGATCGGTCCAGGGATGCCTGGATCGGTCACCGTGACTGATCCAGGAATCCCTGATCGGTCGGTGACCGATCAGGGCATGCCAAGTTGTCTGAAATTTCAGCTGGGAGTTGGTGTTTTGGATTTCTAAAGGTTTGAAACTCTTCAAGACATTGTTGGTGCAATGGTCAAGGGGGAGTTGACCTTTAGGGGGAGTTTTTACCTAATTGTCAAGGGGAGTTGACTCTTAGGGGGAGTTTTTACTCCTTAAGACTTTTGAGGATTAGTGATATGGGATTATCACTAAGTTGATTGTTGAGTTTAGTATCAAGGGGAAATTAAGAGTTTCAATAAAAGGTATGGGACTTTCATTAGAAGAAACTCTTGACCTTGATACTCTCTTTTCTTTTGATGTGTGTCAAAAAGGAGAGTGTTCATTGGAGAATTATTGAGAACCCAAGTTAGGTTATCGGGTTAACCTAAGCTAGGGAAGAATGTCAAGGAATGTTCGAGGAAGAACATTGGAATTCTTTTGATGTGTCAAAAGGGGAGAATTATTGGAGAACCCAAGTTAGGTTATCGGGTTAACCTAAGGGAGAATGTCCAGAATGTTCAAGGAAAGAACATTGGACATTGGAAGATGGTTGAAAACCTAAGTTAGGTTATCGAGTTAACCTAACTTGATTATGAGTTTTGTCAAACATCAAGGGGAGATTGTTGGCAACCCAGGTCAAGGTTGACTGGTTGACCCGACTCGAGGTGACTTGACCGAGTTGTATTTTGATGTTTGACTTGGGAAGATTGTTTGCAACCTTAGGTCAAGGTTGACCTAGTTGAGTTGCATGTCGATGTTTGACGAGAAGAGAGTTGTATTCTTGATGTTTGACAAGAATAGGTGTTTGGGAGATTGTAGGTGCAACCTTAGGTTAAGGTTGACCTGGTTGACCTGATTCGCGTAAGGTTCAAGTATGGAGACTTGGCACTGGAAAAGTCCAAGTACGGAGACTTGGCACGGGGAAAAGTCCAAGCAGGTAGCTTGGCACGCGGAAAGTCCAAGTATGGAGACTTGGCACGGGAAAGTCCTAACTGGATGTTAGGCAGGTGGAAAGTCCTGGTGAGTGAGGCAAGGGAAAGTCCTAACTGGATGTTAGGCGTTGGAAAGTCCAGTGAGTGAAGCAGCAGGAGAAAGTCCCACAGGATGTTAGGCGTGTGGAAAGTCCGGTGAGTGAAGCCAGTGGGAAAGTCCCGTGAGTGAAGCAGAGCAGTCCTGGTGAGTGAAGCCGGCAGATTGAAAATCCTGAGTGAAGCCGGTGAAAATCCTAGTGAGTGAAGCTAGGTGAAAGTCTTGGTGAGTGAAGCCGGGCAAGGGAAATCCAGATAGATCAAGGTGATCGGACATCCGGTGTTGAGAAGGTCAGTAGGTCAAGGGAGGACCGGATACTTGACACGAAGAGAAAAGTCCAAGTGGGTCAAAGGGATTGACCGACACTTGGTGGGGAGGCTTAGCAGTCAAGGGAGTGACCGATGCTAAGCATAAGATACCAATAGGTCAAGGTTGACCAGATATTGGTTTGGAAGGTGTTTATTGGAGCAAAAAGCACCGGATCGATCGATGGATCGATCCGAGGATACACGGTTATCTCGATCGGCCGGTGACCGATCAAGAACCAAACAAGATGTTATCGCTTGTCATCCGATCGTCTCGCATCGACGTAGCGCAATGCAGTTCGGGAGGAAAAGAAGATAGCATGCTGATTGGTCCCTGCAGGAGGAATCTGATCGGTCCCTAGGACCCATCGAAGTCTCGACCGATCGATATGTCCCGATCGTCCGAGATATATCCGCTGCTCTCAACGGGTATCTCCGCCTTCTTCGCCTCGCTTTGTAGGTCTCGCTTGGTATAAAGGAGATCGAGGGCTGCTACAGAAAAAAGGCTTTGAACTCTCTGAAACTCTTTTTCTTCTTCTGCTACGAAGCTTCGCTTCTTCTTCTTGCTGCTGCAAGTTCTTCTCCGAAGCTTCGTGTGAGCTTCCTTCGGCTGGTTTCCTGCTGTTGTAGGCTTCATCCAGTCGAAGAGAAGGCAAGTAAGCGAAGGTTTTACAGTTGTATTGTATTTTGCTTCTTGCTATATACTCCTTCTTGTATTGCTTTTGCAAAACTTTGTGGCGAGGTTTCTCCACCCAGAAGGAGTGATTATTAGCCGGTTCTCCGGGGACTCATCCACCGACGGATTGATAGGGCTCGTCCACCTTACGAACACGCCGAGGAGTAGGAGTTTATCTCCGAACCTCGTTACATCGACGCGTTGAGGTTTGATCTTCTTGTTTTCGTTTCTTATTCTTATTTCCGCTGCGCTAACCCTAGTTTGTAGAAAGAAACGCGAACGATTTGGGGCGGCTATTCACACCCCCCTCTCTAGCCTCCGTACGAAGGATCCCAACAGGCTTCACTCACCAGGACTTTCCGAACTGCCTAACATCCCAGTTAGGACTTCCCAGTATCCGGTCAACCTTGACCTACTTGACTCTTCTTCATCCAACCTGATCAGACCCTGATCAGTATCTCTCCGCATGGACAACTGCACCTGCATTGTCCATGTCTACATGTCTTTCTGTATTGTCAAACATCGAAACCATGACCAAGGTTTATGCTTGGTCAACTAGGTCAACCTTGACCTAGTGGAAATTGCACCAACAAGGAGAAGCTTTCCGGGTGGTGTTCGTCTTGGAGGATCGTCGCCCACACGACGTCCAAAAGGAGGCGAGGCATACGGCAGAAGATCTCGAGGTTTTTAGCATACAAGGAAGAGGTATAATTAGTATTTAATTTCCGCATCATACTAGTTAATTTTTCTTTGTATAAATACCAAATACAAGAGGCATTCGATTCTTGTTTTTCGAATTTAATTTCGATGTTGTGTTCTTTTCTTTTTTTCCTTGTGATTTGATTGTTCCTTTTGGTTAACCTAGAGTTATATAAGGAAATTAAATATTAACTTTCCTTAAAAGGATTTGTCTAGTCGGTGGTGGTTGCTCCATATCCAAGAAGGTCAAGTGCCTCACCATGCAGTACTGGAAGCCAATTTTGGAAACTAATATTTAATTAAATTTATACCCAGGTGTTTTGGATCAAACGTGTTAAGTTCTGTAGGAGATCCAAATCTAAACCTAAAAGAACATATAAGTTAAACTTGGAATCAAACGTGTTAAGTTCCGCAGGAGATACAAGTTTAACTTAAAAGAACACATGGTAGCTAGGAAAGGTTCAGATCACGTACAAAATTTTTGTACAGTGGAGCCATTGGGTTTTCCGAGTAGCAACCAGCAGTCGTAACTATGGAAGAGTGATAAGCATAGGTGCTTTTTCGGACTCCACCATAGAAGCTGAGTATATGGCAGCCTCTGAGGTAATCATAGAAGCTGTATGGCTCAGATACTTCAAGATAAACTTAGATATGATTTCTGGTATGCCCAAAATAATTTGGTGCAGTAGTAAACTCGAAGAAACCATAAGTCCATAAGGCAAGTAAACACAATAGAGCGCAAGTACTACCCAATACGAGAAATCGTATAACGAGGAGAAGTTGTTGCTGCTTAGATTGCATCAAGTGATAACCTGGAAGATCCTTTCACTAAGGCCCTTAAGGCAAGAGCTTTTGATGAGCATGTTGAAGGGTTGGGAATCAGATGTATGACAACAGATATGGCAGCTTAGTCTTTTAGTATAAGTGGGAGATTGTTAGAGTGTATACTAAAAGCTTAGCTTTTGGTATAAACATTTATCTAAAAATAAGAATCACATTGGTCAAATGTCTACATTTATCATAAATGTAGTTGTTCAATTAATTTATATTATAGATAACATGGTGTGTGGTGTCACACACAGAGGATCATGTTATCAGCACCTTATAAATTATAAACAGTAGCTCACGACCAAGATGGAAAGGAACAAACCATTGGAAGGTCGTAGTGTAATTAGATATTAGTTTATCTTAACTATATAATTACACTAGTACACTTAGAGTGTATTGAGTAGGACCATTAGAGGTCGTTTCTTTTTATACTGACTTTATAAAGGAACAAAGACCTTAGTTATTATGGAAGTGTGTGCTCTTAATCCTAATATAATAACAAGCACATATATTTGATATTTATTTCTTTAATTTATCAATGGGTGAGATTTAGTTCGATAAATCAATAAGCCTGATAAGTTGGGAAATGATATCACTTATAGTGTGTGTTGTTGATTATAGAAGGAAACTGTGTCCTAGTGATCTAGGTTGATAATGTCCCCAAGAGGAGCTCATAAGGATTGTCATATTAAACCCTGCAGGTGGACTTAATCCGACATGACGATAAGGTTGAGTGGTACTGCTCTTGGACTAAGATATTAATTAAGTGAGTTGTCAGTAACTCATTTAATTAATGGGCATTCGACATCTTAAACACAGGGAGACTAACACACTCATAATAAGAAGGAGCCCAAAATATAATCTGGGATTGGTGCGGTAGTTCAATAATAGTTCTTTAGTGGAATGAATTATTATTGATGGAATTAAGTTGTGTGTTCGGGGGCTAACACGGGAAGCTTAATTTCATCGGGAGACCAAAACCAATTCCTCCTCTCGGTCCCTATCGTAGCCTCTTGTATATAGATATTTATACCCACCACATACCCACCTTCTTACCCAACCTATAGGGGTCGGCCAAGCCAAGCTTGAAGCTCAAGCTTAGGGTCGGCCAAGCCTAAAGGTTGAGCCTTAAGGTGGCCGGCCAATTGCTTGGAGCCCAAGCTTAGGTGGCCGGCCACATCATATTAAAAAGGATTTTATTTATAAATTTTTCTTATGTGGATTCCATGGTTTTAAAAAAGTGTTTAAAATTTAAATCTTTCCTTTTATAACTTTCTACAAAAGATTAAGAAAAGATTTGAAATCTTTCCTTATTTGTAGATTGAAAGGTAGATTTTAATTTTGAGAAAACTTTCCTTTTTAACCATGTTCATGATTTAAAAGAGAGTTTAAAAATTAAATATTCTCTTTTATAAGTTTCTACAAAAGATTAAGAAAAGAATTGATATCTTTCCTTATTTGTAGATTGAAAGGATATTTTAATTTTTAGAGATAACTTTCCTTTTTGGAAATCATCCACATGTTTAAAAGAAAGATTTTAATTTATAAAATTTCCTTTTTATAATCCACCATGAAGGGAAAAATTATTGGAGAAATTTTTATAAATTTCTGGAAACAAATTAGGAAGTTTTAATTTTTGTTTTAATTAAAACTCTCCTTGTTTTGGGGAAATAAGTGGCCGACCATATAATAATGAAAAGGAAAATTGTTTTTAATTAAATAAATTTTTCCTTTTTATGGCAAAAGAATTAAGAAAGTTTTTAATTAAATTTTCTTATTTGCCAAGACCAAGGATTATAAAAGAGGGGGTAGAGGTGCCTTCATGGTGAACGACTCTATTATTTTTCTCCTCTCTTTTTCTCCTTGGGTGTGGTCGGTCCCTCCTCTTTCTCTCTTCTCCATCTTATCGTCGAACCTCATCTCTTCCTTGGAGTCCTTGTGGTGGCTGGATCTTGCTTGGAGAAGAAGGAGAGAAAAGGAGGCGATATTTCTAGCATCCCTTGGAGCTTGGTGATGGCCGAACCTCTTCATCTTTGGAGGAGCTCTTGGTGGCCGAAGCCTAGAAGGAAGAAGAAGGTGCTTGGTGGTTCTCATCTCGGAAGATCGTTGCCCACACAACGTCCGAGGTTAGAAGAGGAATACGGTAGAAGATCAAGAGGTTATTTTTGCTTACAAAGAAAGGTATAACTAGTAATTATTTTCCGCATCATACTAGTTTTCTTTGTATAGTTATTTTTGGAAATACCAAACACAAGAGGCATATGATTCTAGAGTTTTCGAAATAGTTTTTCGAGTTTGTTTTTTCTTCTTTTTTGAATTTGTGATTCGATTGTTCTTTTTGGCTAACCTAGAGTTATTTAAGGAAATAAATATAGCTTTCCTTAAAAGGCTTTGCTTAGGTGGTGGTGATTGCTCCCATATCCAAGAAGGTCATGTGCCTCGCCATGCAGTCCTGGAAGCCAATTTTGGAAATTAATATTTATGGAATTAATAACTTAGGTAGATTTGAATCAATAGTGTTAAGTTCCGCTTGCGATTCAAATCTAAACCATTAAGAACAGATAAGTTAAATTTGGAATCAATGATGTTAAGTTTCATCTGCGATTCCTAATTTAACTTCTAAAGAACACAATAAGTTATTTAAGGAAAGGTTTGACACTTGTACAAAAAAATTTTGTACAGTGGAACCGGTAAAATTTTCTTAGGACTAACCAACAGAACCAGCACAGCTCGAGATAGTGGTTGCTCGATAGGAAGAAAACCGGAGCAATGCCGCCCGAGGAAATGATAACGGGCGGACCTACTGATGATGATTCTAATCGGCCAAGGAAGGCACACGCTCGGTGACTGCAGATCCATGCAGTAGGATGCAGCACAAAAAAAGCAGCTAGGCCAGAGATTAGTTTTGGTCCTAAAGATCTGGAGGGGGTGGAAGTACCCCATGATGACGCTCTGATAATAAAAGTTTTCATAGCTAACTATAATATTTCCCCTACTTTCATTGATACTGGTAGTTCCGTCAATATCATTTTCAAAAAAGCTTTTGACCAGTTGCAGATAGATCCGAGTAAACTCCAGCCTATGGTAACCCCGCTCTATGGTTTCACGGGCAATGAAGTGCAACCGCTTGGCCAGATAAAACTTGCCATTTCTTTAGGGGAGGAGCCTTTAATGAGAACCAGTAGATCTTATTTCATGGTGGTGGATGCGCCCTCTGCATATAACATTATACTGGGTCGACCGACCTTGAACGAGTTTCGGGCGGTCGTTTCTACTTTCTGCCAGAAGGTAAAGTTCCCCATAGACAACCAAATGGGAGAAGTCCATGGAGATCTATTACTCGCACGAAAATGCTATGTGGAGATCATCCGAACTGAGGCTAATGTCGCCCGCAAATCTCAGAGGATGGAAGTTAATGCTATCCCGATGAAACCACCCAGTTTGATATACGAAGAAAAGGAGGAGGTACAAATACAAGTCGGGCGACCAGAAGCTGTAACTTATGTGACGGTCAACTTAGACCTTCCACTCCAGACTGAGTTGATACAGTATTTGAGCCAGAATAGTGATGTGTATGCATGGACTCCCAAGGAAGACATAGGTATTTCTCCTCTAGTAATGGAACATTCATTACATATTTATCCTAATGCTAGGCCTGTTAAGCAAAAGAAAAGAGACTTTGGGGCCGACCAGAACTAGATCATCAAAGAAGAAGTAGATAAGCTACTGGAGGTGGGATATATTCGAGAGGTATAATTTCCTAGCTGGTTAGCCAACGTCGTCCTGGTACCTAAACCAAGAAATAATTGGAGAGTATGTATTGACTTCCAGGACCTCAACAAAGCTTGCCCAAAGAATTACTATCCTCTGCCGCGCATTGACCAAGTGGTGAATTTTACCGTCGAATGCGAGTACATTTGTATGATGGATGCCTACCGGGGCTATCATCAAGTATCTCTTGCTAAGGACGATCATGAAAAAGTTAGTTTTATTACAGCTGAAGGTACCTATTGTTATAGGGTTATGCCTTTTGGACTAAAGAATGCAGGGGCGACCTATCAAAGGCTTATGAACAAAGTTTTTCGGAAACAGATAGGAAGAAATATGGAGGTATATGTGGATGATATGTTGATTAAATCTCCTCAGGCTGCTGATTTGTGCAGAGATATAGAGGAAACATGACGAACCTTAAGACAATATGGACTCAAGATCAATCCTAGCAAGTGCTTGTTTGGAACTAGAAGTGGTAAATTCCTGGGCTATATGGTGACAAAGCGAGGGATAGAAGCAAATCCCAACAAGGTTCGAGCAATCTAGGATATGGAGCCCCCGTGCAATATGAAAGAAGCTCAAAGATTGACTGGGTGAATCACTGCGCTATCCCGCTTCATCTCTCGATCAGCCGACTGAAGTTTCCACTTCTTCAAGATACTTCGGAAGACTAATAAATTTCAGTGGGATGAGGAATGCGACAACACATTTCAAGAATTGAAAGATTATTTGTCAACCCTACCTGTGTTAGCTAAGCCTGTAGTAGGAGAAACCTTATGGGTCTATCTTTCAGCAAATGAGCATGTTGTAGGCTCAGCACTGGTGAGGCAGGAGGGTAACGAACAACAACTAGTGTATTTTAATAGTCATTTATTAAAAGGAGCTGAGTGTAGGTATACTATACTCGAGAAATTAGCTTATGCATTGGTCTTGACCGCTAGAAGATTACGTCCTTATTTCTTATCGCATGCAATCATAGTACTAACTAATAATACTCTCGGTCGAGTGCTCCTTAATCCAGAAGCATCAGGGTGATTGATCAAGTGGGCGACCGAGCTTAGTGAATACAATATACAATATCAGCCTCGTTCGGCAATTAAAGCACAAGCTCTGGCAGATTTTATAATAGAAGTGCAAGGTCCCGAAGAAGAAGGAACTTGAAAAAATTATGTAGATGGGTCTTCTACCAGACAAGGTAGTGGTATTGGTATTCTTCTTATATAGCCAAGAGAGGATCAGGTTTAACTTTCTGTCCGACTAAGCTACAGAGCCACCAACAATAAAGCAGAGTATGAAGCATTGATAATTGGCTTACAAGCAGCTCGGCATGTGGGAACTGCTCGGATATGGATTTATTCTGATTCTCAGCTAGCAGCACAACAATTATCGGGCAACTTCGAGATTAGTAATGATCGACTCAAATTATATGCAGAAGCTTTTGATAAATTGAAAGCTACATTCTAAGAAGTAAATATACAGAAGATCCCCTGATCAGAGAATCAAGTGGCGGATGAACTAGCAAAGCTTGCATCAGCAATAGTACCTTGGAACCTAGACCGACCAGTGGAATAAACAATATTGGTATCTTGTATTAAGAGACAAGCTAACATAGAAATACAGGGTGACTGGAGAACACCAATCATATTATTTTTGCAACAGGGTGTCCTACCAGCATATGCAGAACAAGCTAGAGTCTTTAAGAAGAAGGTCACCCGGTATACTTTGATAGGGGATCAGCTCTACAAAAGGGCATTTTCGAGTCCCTTGCTCAAATGCATTGGACTAGAAGATATATAATATATTTTACAGGAGGTTCATCAAGGTTCGTGTGGCAGTCATATTGGGGGAAGATCTTTAGCACGTAAGATACTATTGGTTGGGTACTTCTAGCCTACTCTATAAGAAGATGCGGCTCAACTCGTAAGGACATGTATGTCTTGTCAAAAGCATCAAAATATCTCACATCATCCTACCCAACTGTTGAAGACTTCCATCGTTTCTTGCCCTTTTGATCAATGGGGTATGGACATAGTAGGTCCGTTCCCCTGGCAACGACTCAAAGGAGATTTCTATTAGTAGTTGTAGACTATTTCTCAAAATGGGTGGAAACTGAACCATTGGCAAGAATCACGGAGAATGCTGTCATCAAATTCTTGTGGCAGCACATTATCTGCAGCTTTAGTATTCCCCATAAGTTAATCTCTAATAATGGAAGACAATTCCAGGGACAGAGAATTAGAGAATGGTGTGCCGGATATGACATTACACAGGCATTTACCTCTGTGGCATATCCACAGAGTAATGAGCAAGCAGAAGTGACCAATAGAGAAATCATTAGAGGACTCAAAACTAAATTGGATCATGTTGGTGGTAGTTGGGTAGATGAGTTACCCAATGTGATGTGGGCTTATCGTACCACCCCTCGAGAGGCTACCGAGATAACTCCATTCCAGCTAGTATACGGGGGAGAAGCAGTAGTCCTCATTGAGGTTGGGGTGGAATCTAATCGGAGAAGGTTTTATGATGAAGATAATGACGGTCGACGTCTTATGGAACTCGATCTTATTGAAGAAGCTTGGGACAAGGCAGTAACTCGTCTTGTATCTTATCGACAGCGAATGAGACAGAACTACAACAAAAGAGTTATCCCCCGATTCTTTCAAGTAGGGGATTTAGTGTGGAAGCGTATTAAATCAGTGGGAGATGTTACTAAATTAGCACCCCAATGGGGAGGACCATACAAAGCTATACAGAAACTTGCTTTCGGTTCTTATTATCTCCAAGACCCAAAAGGGAGAAATCTTGAGAGGCCCTGGAGTGCAAACCACTTACAACCATATAGAGCCTAACAAGTACGCCTGTAATTTGTCCATATATTCCATTTAATTTTTGGATGTAATGAAAAGATACATACATCTACTCTTTACTCAATACATACATTTGCTAGAATGAACCAAATAATTCTTCTTTCGAGCGTACTTCCTTCGCTCGGCAACAGTCGATCGGGGACCTTAAGGAGTGACAGGTCTGGCTTCCTTGAGGGGAACCGGAGACTCTAAACCCCTGACCATTAAGCATGTTTCCTCAGCTCATTGCTATCCGAGCGTGCTTCCTCCACTCGGCAACAGTCGATCGGGAACCTTAAGGAGTGACCAGTCTGGCTTCCTTGAGGGGAACCGAAGACTTTAAACCCTTGATAGTCGAGCGTGCCTCCTTCGCTCATTGATATCCGAGCGTGCTTCCTCCACTCGGCAACAATCGATCGGGGACCTTAAGGAGTGACCGGTCTGGCTTCCTTGAGGGGAACCGGAGACTCTAAACCCCTGACCATTAAGCTATTTCCTTCGCTCATTGCTATCCGAGTGTGCTTCCTCCGCTCGGCAACAGTCGATCGGGGACCTTAAGGAGTGACCGGTCTGGAACCGAAGACTTTAAACCCTTGATAGTCGAGCGTGCCTCCTTCGCTCATTGATATCCGAGCGTGCTTCCTCCACTCGGCAACAATCGATCGGGGACCTTAAGGAGTGACCGGTCTGGCTTCCTTGAGGGGAACCGGAGACTCTAAACCCCTTACCATTAAGCTATTTCCTTCGCTCATTGCTATCCGAGTGTGCTTCCTCCGCTCGGCAACAGTCGATCGGGGACCTTAAGGAGTGACCGGTCTGGCTTCCTTGAGGGGAACCGGAGACTCTAAACCCCTAACCATTAAGTGTGTTTCCTTCGCTCATTGCTATCCGAGCGTGCTTCCTCTGCTCGGCAATGGTTGATCGGGGACCTTAAGGAATGATCGGCCTGACTTCTTTAAGGAGAACCAAAGACTTTAAACCCTCAAAGTTCGAGCATGCTTCCTCCGTTCGGCACCAGTCAATCAGAAAACCCTAAGCCTGAAACTGGTACATATCAAATTTAAACTTCCTCAATATATCATTGTCACAGGCTAATTCGCTCGGAAGTACATTCCCGACCAAGGTATATCAATACTCGGGCCTTCTCGTATTAATATAAACTCGCTCGAGATTATGTGCCCGACCGACATATATCAATACTTTGGCCTCCTCATATCATTCCAGATCCACTCGGGAGCATAGTCCCGACCAGAATATATCAATCTGCTAAATTTCAAGTACTATCTTATATTCGCTCGGGAATACATGCCCGACCAAAATGTGATAATATTCTAGCCTTCCTATATTCATTTGAATTCGCTCGAGAATACATGCCCGACCGAAATGTAACAATATTCTTGCCTTCTCATGTTAATGCAAACTCGATCAGGAAGACATTCCCGGCCGAAGTGTGGTAATATTCCGGTCTTTTCATATTAATGCAGATTTGCTCGGAAGTACATTCCCGACAGAAATATATCAATCTTCGGGATTTTTAGTATTATGTCAAATTCACTCGGGAGTATATGCCCGATCGAAACATATCAATTTTTCAGCCTTCATATATTAATGTAAATTCATTCGGAGGTATATGCCCGATCAAAATGTATCGATACTTTGGCTTTCCTACATCAATGCAAATTCATTCAGGAGTATATTCCTGATCGAAAAAGGTCAATGCGATGACTCTCTTACATTCGGCCAAGAGTACATTTACAGTTGAAACAACCCCAAGTCCTGGCAAAGTACATCCTTGGGCACGAAACTTAACCGAAATACTAATGACTCACTCTAAATGTAGGAGTAAAACAAGGAAAGTTTTGAAGACAAGTTGGTATGTCTTAACTCTCGAATAGTCATTCGTAATTCAAAAATATATTACGTGCATCCAATTACTTTACAAGTTTTCCTTTTCATGCTTTAATTAGCATATGTTCATTTTGAAAATTCATTTACAAGTATACTTGAAGTAGTAGGTAAGTTACATGAATATAGTCTCAAAAAGAATTCAACACAAATAGTTTTACCTGTCCACCAAAGTTCTACTTAAAACTACTGACAAGGTCCTTAGGTAGCTCCTTGTTAAGTCGCCGATGGTCTATAAATTGGGGAGGAGGTTCTTGAGGTAAGAACTCTCCTTCTCGCAATTGTGTCAGAACCCAATCAACTGAATGAGTTAAGCTTCCCACCATGCGACTGGCAAAATCATTCGTAAACATAGGAGAAGTCAGGTACCCTCGACGACTGGTTTCCCATCTTTTCTCTTCACCTGCCTTATATGTCTGTAATTCTGACTCGAGGCGTTCTGCTTTCTCTTGGAAACTGGCTTTTTCAGTTTTGAGACGCTCTGACTCCTTAGTGAGGAAGTCTATTTCTGAATTTTGAGCTTTCAATCTCTCCTGTAACTATAATAGCTCAAAATTCTGAGAGGCCAACTCTTGAACTGAATCTGGAGATCTAGAGATGGAAGTTTGAAATGTTCTAGGATAGAAGATCTGAGAACGACATCTGAGATAGCCTTATTTTTTGGGCTACTTCAACACTCAACTGAGAGGATAGGCTCTGTATTTGCAACTCCAGAGTCTTTTTATCTTCTTCTTTAACCCCTAACACTTGACGATGATGTTGCAAATCCTTCTCCAAAAGGGTCATCAGATTGGCTTGAGAACTTACCTTCTCTTGGAGTTGGGTGACTTCATTGCCCAGAGTAGGGGAGGTTGCCTTTAGGGCCCTTAATTGATTCTTCAATTCTCTATTCTCCCTTTCTAGGTCAGCAGTCAAGTTGCCCATGTAGAAGCTTGAGGCAAAAAACTGGATGAATATAATAACATAATTAGAATCCGTGGACATAAATTAGAAAAATATATCTGGAATACTTACACGAAGCCTTGTTGATTGTAAGCATCAGCCTGATCAAAAATGTTTTTGCCTCTCATAGAGTTCTGACCTTGTACCCAAGAGTCAGCCATGGAGTCCTTTAGCTGAAGGATGCCAATAGAAGAAGGAAGACCTTGGGCCAACTTGAAAAGCACTCGAGGAGGGACCGGAGCTGAAGGTTCCGTATAAGGAGAAGGCGAGGACCCTGGAAGGGAAGAAGAAGGCAATAAACTGGGGCGAGAGGAAGAGGTACCAATGCTAGAAGTAAGAGGAGGTCTTGGTACAGTAGTAGGAACGGTGGGAGGTAAAACAGAAGACACATAATCAATAGTTGGCCTAGTAGCAATATCTTGTAAGACAGAACTAGAGGACCTTTTACAAGGAGTCCTTCTAGCTCTCACTATAGGAAGAGAAGGAGAAGAAATCTGGGAAGGTGATGGAGACACCGACGCACCTAGAATTACCCCAGAGGCAGGAATGATCAGAGAATTGTTGGAATCAATAAACCTGGTCGCATCATGTTAAGAGCAATGTTGGGATGGATACGAATATAAGGCACAGGTTCCTTACCTCTCTCATGAGACATTTCAGAAGTAACAATGGGAATTTGCTCCAATTCAGTAATAGTGATTGAAGCCACGCTATTCTTTGGAACAAATGTACCCTCTCGTCGAGCAGTGAAGGGACTCTCTTCCTCGAAAGATTCAGGCGCCTCAACAGGGACCTCTTGAGGGGGAAACAAGCCGAGAGATGAAGGGGTTGGGTTGAGACGACGATTTTCCAATAACTTTTCCCCTAGCCTATCCAAAATTGATTTTGTTAACCCTGTATTCTTATACATCAGAGCGGGGAGAATGACATCAACTGAAAAGGATAAAAACCATAGACTTTTAAGTGAAAACAAGTTAAGGATAGTAAATGAACATAGTAGAGAATGTGCAATTTACCAAAAGGAGCCTCCAATTCTGTGTCTGCAGAGCTTATTCCGAAAATGAAAAGCAAACCTTCAACAATTAGTGCAGGTAAATAAAATTTAGCCCCTTTCAATTTTGACATGGACTCATAAAAGGTCAAGTCAGCAGTATCATCTCAGGGATTTGGAAGAGCGGGAAGAGTCCGTTGCCAAGTGATAGGATATGGAGGAGGAGAAGGAAGGCGCAAAAAGAAGAACTTTTGTCTCCATTCTGCTTGGGCTGGGATTTTGTTGAATAAGATAGCCTTGGGACGACTCTGAAACTTAAAAAGGCTATCTTCTACTTGACGAAGAACAAAAATTGGTGGAACAAATGAGGAGAGGGGGGAAAGTCAAGCAACTGAGAAACAACAACAAAGCCAGATAATATGGAAAAAGATTGAGGAATGAGTTGATTCAAGGGCACGCTGAAATATTGACTTACAGCAACAAAGAAAGGATGGAGAGGAAGTCGAAAGCCGGAAATCGCTTGTTCCCAAAAGACAGTGACGCTCCCTGGACGAGGGAGATGAGGGCGGTCCTCCGGAGTAGGAAGGACTAAATAGGAAGGAAACCCATAATCTAAGCCCATTGCATAAACTTCCGACTCACTGGCACTGGAAGAGAAACGAATGAACCACTCAGAAGGGGAAGAAGAAGAGGCCATCGTGGACAAAGGATCAGGGGAGGAAGGAGAACCTTAATGGAATAGAGAAGGAATAAATACAGCAAAGGAAGAAGACGATGGGATGAACCCCTTTGGTTCGTCTCTAAAACCCTTAATGTTATTACCGAGAAGGGTAAATAGTAGAATGAGAAAAGGGTGAACTGATAGTAAGCCATTAAGCATCTAAGTAGAATATTGGGTATGCAAGAAGGGGTATACTTACCTGGGCAAATATGAGGACTACATTCCATAAGTACAAGTTTAAACTGAAAAAGTTGTGGGATCCCGAGGCCAGTTATGTTTAATCTTTTGAAATCCCGTTGAGATCAGAGTCATAGGACGTATAAAATAAAAGGTAGATCAACTGAACAGTTTCACCCAGTCATCATAAGCTGAACAGGAAATATAGGCGTCTAACTCATCCGTCTGGGTCGCTCGAGTTAACAAGCTCACCCTGCCTAGGAAAACGTATCGGTTCCACTGTACAAAAATTTTGTACAAAGGTCTGAACCTGTTCCTAGCTACCATGTGTTCTTTTAAATTAAATTTTGGATCGCCTGCGGAACTTAACACGTTTGATCCAAAACTTAATTTATTTGTTCTTTTAGGTTTAGACTTGGATCTCCTGCGGAACTTAACACGTTTGATCCAAATCACCTAAGTTATTAATTCCATTAAATATTAATTTCCATAATTAGTTCCCAGTACGGACGTGGCGAGGCACATGACCTTCTTGGATATGGGAGCAACCACCACCGACTAGACAAAACCTTTAATGGAAAGCCAATATTTAATTTCCTAAAATAACTTTAGGCTAACCGAAAGGAACAATCAAATCACAAGGAAAAGAAATAAACATAAGAACACTACATCGAAAATAATTTCGAAATACTAGAATCGTAAGCCTCTTGTATTTGGTATTATTTCCAAAAATAACTAGTGATCCGGTGGTAAGAGCCCGGGACCCCCTAACGAGGGGACAATGCCACGTGGAGGTCAAAGGGCCAGGTGGTCCGTCGAAGAAGGGTGAGCCGACCGGACGCATGGAAAAAGGGCAGGCCGATCGGCCTGCCCGTAAACGTTTGATAGGGAAAGACGCCCTGACAGGAGTCGGGGTTCCGACGCTCAATGAAACATTAAATAATGACCGATCGGAAGGCCTAGGAGAAGGCAGGACATAATGGGCGCGCCGGCCGGCTGGCGCGGGGAATTAGGGCCATCCGGACGACGCTCTTCTCGCCGGTCGGCCGGACGGACGTCCTGGCCGAGCGGTGAGTGAAGGATAGGAACATCTTCTGACAGCCGTCAAGTCCTATGGCCAGGCCATACTCTAAGTCTGACAACAAGGTATTCTGTTGTCCCATCGAAGACATGATTGAATCAGAAAAGATGGTGTCGTAAGCTCGACAGTACATACCGAGGTATGGATCAGGACACGAGGCGCCTTGGACGGCATTAATTTTTCACCGCCTATAAAGAGCCTCTTCCTTCGAGGTACGCTTTGGATTTTTGAGCCACCTTTGCTGTCCGCCACTGACTTGAAGGCCGGAGGGTCGCCGCCGAACCCCTTCCGCCCGACTTCCGTGGTTCGCCGAGATTCGTGACCCACGGAGGCCTACACCATCGACTAGGAGTGCGCCACGTGCCCAGCGTCCTTTGGTTCGGCGATTCGGACAGGATCAATTTGGCGCCGTCTGTGGGAACGCTCCTGCATCCGATCGGCAGCCATGGACGAGGCTGGAAGACAACACTTGGTGACGCTCTCGAATGAGGAACTTGACGCTCTGATCGAGATAAGGGCCGCCAAGCTTGTGGAGCAAAAACAGAAGGTAGTAGCCGAGCGGCCGGAGCAGCAAGTAACTTCAGCGTCTGGCGGCCGAGCGGAAGCACCACCTGCCACCGTCGCATTTCATCGGGCTCTGTTCCGCACCCCTGAAGCCGTCGCAGCCCACCGAGATAGGGGATCTTCTTCGGATGAAATGCCTAGGCGAGATGACAGGAAGGGGAAAGCCCCCCGAGCGGACTCATCGCCCGAGCGGATCAATTTGGCGTCAGCGTCTGGTGGTCGAGCGTAAACACCACCGGCTACCGTTCTATTCTGTCGGGCCCTATTCCGGATGCCTTCTGATGCTGTAGCAGTGAATCACAATCGGGGATCTTCGTCAGATGAAATACCAATACGGGACAACAGAAAAGGCAAGGCCCTTCGAGTGGACGCTTCTCCCGAGTGGAAGCACCGATTGCCACAGTCCCATTTCCCTCAAAAGCAGATACTTCATCTCCTGAATTCAACTTATAGCAAGCTCCTCCTTCTGGAACCTCAAGAGCAGGAGTTTGATGTCAGGCGATGGATCGACCGCATACGAGGGGGTTGGGTGGACGAGCTGCCGAGCGGATGAAGATGGATTGACACTTGGATCCACCATGAAGCGCAAATTATCCCCAGCCTATCCGGGGAAGGGTGAAAGGTGCACCAATAGGATATGTGCTGTATATTTTCCGTTTGGTTGTATATTTGAAATATAGAAGGCAAAATGTTATAATGTGCGCAATTGGCGTTATCGGCCGAGCGGCCTATCTTCATGGTGTATAAGATCCGAGCCAAGCGCTCGAGGCCGAAGGCCCTGAGCCATTCGGCCGGAGGTATAATATCTAAGCCAAGCGCTCGATGAAGAAGGCCTCGAGCCGTTCGGCTAGAGGTATAGTATCCGAGCCAAGCGCTCGATGACGAATGCTCGTGGAGCAACGGGAGCGGAAGGCTCAAGTAAAAGGATAACGCAGCAGGCCGCCTCCACCTCTGGTGGGCCGAGCGGCCATGGCGGACCGACCGGGGAGTTTCGCCATCCTCCTGGCCTTGATAAATTTCGACGAGTACACTGTATCCACCTCACTCTACGGGTATTCGGGAGTTGAGAAATTGAGTCAGATCTTATGCTGATCGGCAGGTTAGTCTTTCAGATATAGTTTCTTTCGGGCATAGAATTCATCATAATTTTCTGAAAGTAGGCCCGTGCCGATCGGCCGGGCGTATATCATCGGAGCTAAATGCTCGACGAAGAAGGCCCCGAGCCGTTCGACCGGAGGTATAATGTCCGAGCCAAGCGCTCGATAACCAAGACCCCGAGCCGTTCGGCCGGAGGTATAGTATCCGAGCCAAAGGCTCGACAATGAAGGCCCCGAGTCGTTCGGCCGGAAGTACAGTATCTGAGCCAAGCGCTCGACGAAGAAGACCTCGAGCCGTTCGGCCGGGAGTATGTTATTCGAGCCAAGCACTCGACGAAGAAGACCCCGAGCCGTTCGGCCGGGAGTACGTTATCCGAGCTGGGTGAAAGGTGCGCTAAATGTAAATTTATATACATCTTGGTCGCCTATGTCCTTGTAATGCAGGAAGCAAAATTAATTCAAAGGATGGCCAATGGGTTCGCCGAGCGGCCTATCTCCCTAATATATAGTATCCGAGCCAAGCGCTCGACGAAGAAGACCCCGAGCCGTTCGGCCGGGAGTACGTTATGGCCAATGGGTTTGCCGAGCAGCGGTGTTAAAGTTAGCCTTAAATAGGTCGTCGAGCTCCGACGTTAAATATCGAGAGACGAGCCGGCGTCTATAAACGTCCGAGCGGAAGACCGTCGAGCTCCGACGTTAAATATCGAGAGACGAGCCAACGTCTATAAACGTCCGAGCGGAAGACCGTCGAGCTCCAACGTTAAATATCGAGAGACGAGCTGGCGTCTATAAACGTCGCCGGCGTCTATAAACGTTCGAGCGGAAGACCGTCGAGCTCCGACGTTAAATATCGAGAGACGAGCCGGCGTCTATAAACGTCCGAGCGGAAGACCGTCGAGAGACAACTCGGCGTTTATAAACGCACCGAGCGGACAGTCGTCGAGCTCCGACGGTAAAATTCGAGGCGACCGAAGCCTATAGGCCGCCGGATGGAAGGTCCGGCGTAGATCTCGGTCGGATCCGACGTAATAGCGTAAGGCCGAGCGGCTCCGTTAAAAATGTACTTGGGGGCGTCTATAAACGTCCGAGCGGAAGACCGTCGAGCTCCGACGTTAAATATCAAGAGACGAGTCGGCGTCTATAAACGTCATAGCGGAAGACCGTCGAGCTCCGACGTTAAATATCGAGAGACGAGCCGACGTCTATAAACCTCCGAGCGGAAGACCGTCGAGCTCCGACGTTAAATATCGAGAGACGAGCCGGCGTCTATAAACCTCCGAGCGGAAGACCGTCGAGCTCCGACGTTAAATATCGAGAGACGAGCCGACGTCTATAAACGTCCGAGCGGAAGACCGTCGAGCTCCGACGTTAAATATCGAGAGACGAGTCGGCGTCTATAAACGTCCGAGCGGATAGCCAGTCACATGATACAATCAACGATAGCCTGGTTATACGGCTAAGCGGCTCGCTCATCAAAAATGTACGGAAAATCCCTTTGGGGGTAAGGCACAAAGAAAAAGTTGGTCAGTGAAAGTTAGGGATATTAGCATGTAAATGCCGAGCGGTTACGTCCGAAAACTTAGCGGTTGCGCGGTCGCATGATAGATGTAATTAAGACGATCGAATTGAGCCGGACGGAATCGTGGTGCCGAGCGGAAAGGATATAAAGAACACTTGGCGTGACGAGGGAAAAATGCCATGCTAAAATAGAAGTGAAAGGAGCAGAAGGTCATCTATTACTCATTAGGTAAATCAAACAAGTCATTACAGAGATAAGTTGGGCCGATCGGCGGGAATACAAAAAAGTTCATGAAAACGCTCCTCACGCATCAAAATCAAAAAGAGCGTCGGGGATGGAGTTCATCACGCTCGCGAGGTCCTCAGGGGGGATGGTCAGCTCGGCAGGCAGGTGACCTTTGGTCTTCAGATAGCCCACCGCCGCCTTGATAGCCTCCTCGAAAGTGAGGGATATCTTGTTGGTAAACTTCTCTCCGAAGTCTTCCGAGCGGAGGAACGCCTTCCTCCCTTCTTCGGAGTGAGCCGACTCCCCCTCTTGATATTCTTTGAGCGCGGCGTGGGCAGCGTCGCTGGCGGCCTGAAGATCCTTCAAATCTCCATCAAATCTTTGGAGATCGGCCGAGCGGCTCTCTTTCTCGACGGCTAGCAGGGCGTCCAAATCTTTGATGCGTTGTTCCAGCCCCTTGATCTCCACCTTCATGCGGTCCATATCATTGATGGCCTGTTGCTTCCGAGTGGTCGCCGTTTTGATCTCCTTATCTCGTTGCTTGATCATCGTTTCAAGCCGAACGACCTTGCTCGCCAAATCGGAAGCCCTTTTCCATTCGGCATCAAGTAGTTTTTTGGCCTTCTCCAGAGCGGTCGTCGACTGCTCGGCACCCCCCGCAGCTTTTTGTTTTTTCAACTCGTCTTCCAGTTCGGCCAATCGATCGCTAATGGCGATCTGCTCCACCCAGTTCTGCTAGTAAATGTGGATAAGTTAAAAACTTAATTCAACTACACGAATAAAGAAGAAGAGCATACCCCGGTGGCCTGTTGGAGGTTACTGTCGCTGAGATGCCCTGGAGTCATCCCTTTTATGCGACGCTGAGCGTCCTCCCAAGCTTTTGCAAGGTGGCCCGTCAAGGTGATCTGCTGCTCGGGGACCACTGGCCGATCAGTAGCAGCCATATATTTCTCTGAGGGGAGGCGTAGAACGGTCTTAATTAAATTCGAGCCGCTCGGCTCGCCGAGACAGCTCACCGGTGGACGAGGAGGAAGGTCGCCCAAACGCCCGATACGGCCAGAGAGTTCTAGAAGGGTGGATGGCGCACTGAGCCGCCCTGAGAACCACGAGGGTCGGAGTACTCGAGGAAACCGTCCCGACAAGACCGGCATCCGCCCCGCTCGGGCCGTGGCTCATCAAGTGTAGTTAAGCGGATGCGATTCCTGCCGCGCCACGAGTGCGTAGCACGTCATCGGCCGAACGCCTCCACCTCGGCTTCTAGGGAGGTTCTATGTCGCCCGCGCCTCATCGTGAGAGGCAGGCATCCGAGGCTTCGGGACGGTTGGTGTCCCTCACCTTCTTCACCTACCGAATCACCGAGAAAGGCCCTGCTCACGCCTCCTTGTTCGCCACCGCCGATCCGAGCGGCTTCAATTTGAGCTTCGATAGCTTTGCGCGCCACATGACTTCAGCAGCAAAAATAAATAAGTTAGAACAAAACAAACGGGAAGACAAGGGAACTTACTCATGCTGCAGGCAGGTCGACTGTGGTAGAGGACAAGCCAAATATGTGCATTACTCCCGGAGGAGTAGCTTGTCAATATGATAGCCGCCAACCAGCTGCGCTAGGCAGATGAAGGTAGGCCGCCGCTTAAATTTGCCGAGTGCTACGCAGATCGCTGCCCCGCCACTTGGTCCAAAAGTTGGCCGCCGAAGACGATATAGAAAAATGCTCCTTCCAATGTTTGTTGGAGCTCGGCATGTTATCAAGAGTACGAAACCTATCCTAGATTGAAAACAAAAGTACCCCACTCGACTGCTTGGGATAGTAAAAGTAGTGGAAGATTTTGGGTCTAAGGGGATGCCGTTCAGTTTGAACAAAACTATTACTCCGCCAAGCCTTAATAGAGTTGGGAACTACCGGCCGAGCGGAATGCGTAATAATTGCGACTTGCAGGGAAAAATTCATGGGTGGAAGCGAGTCCGACGTAAATTGGTCTCGGAAAAAAAGAACTGTGCCGATCGGCGGTTCATGAGGCCGATCGGCCGGTGTGGCTAATATTATTTGGTGGTCGGAAGGAATGTCGTAAGTCCGAGTGAGACGCAACGCGTCCTCCTCGTCAAAATGACTTTCCATGGTCGAGTACCATAGACTCGGAGCACCGCCGGTTGACTGCGAAGTACTAGTCATGACCGAGATACAGGAATGCGGGACAAAGGGGGAAGGTTCAAGCAAGGAATGGAGGAAAACCGAATGAAGGAAACGATTAACAGCAAGAAGAAAATGTTGGGAACGAGAAAGAGGGTCTTACGAGCAAGAAAGATGATCGACGGGGGCCTGGGCTTGCCGAAAAGTTGAGGTGTGAGGTCGCCGAAGGAAAAAACGGGCAGAGGAGCGCCGGAGGAGGAGGAACCGACAATGCGGCGGAAACGAAGTCGTGAGCTTTATATCGCCGCCCAGGAGCAACCTCCACCGTCCGATCCAGGTCGTTGATAACGAGGCCATCATCCAGCCGTTCATTTCAAACGGCGGTTGTCCCATCGGAAGTGACGCCACTGCCATACGCTGACAAACGCACGATCGCCACGTGTCAGCAGGATATTGGCCGCATTTAATAAGCTCCCCTTACCGTGCTCAGCGCACGTGATGGGTAATAGGGGAGAGCATCGGACATGGATGCCAAGAAAACACAAGGCATGGACAAGATACCGCCGGACGGATGAGCATCCTTACCGGCCGACGCCCAATGCACCATCATTGCTCGGTCGGACCGACGGCAGCTGGGCCACGACCGCCCTCGACTAGACTCGAGGGGAGGCAAGTGATCCGGTAGAGCCCGGGACCCCTAACGAGGGGTCAATGCCACGGAGGTCAGCGGGCCGTGGTCCGTCAAGAAGGGTGAGCCGACCGACGATGAAAGGGCAGCCGATCGCCGCCTGTAAACGCTTGATAGGAAAGACGCCCGACAGAGTCGGGGTTCACGCCAATGAAACAAAATAATGACCGATCGGAAGGCCTAGGAGAAGGCAGGACATAATGGGACCGGCGCGGGAATTAGGGCCATCCGGACGACGTCATACGGCCGGCTACCGAACGGACGCCCCGGCCAGGCGGTGAGTGAAGGATAGAACATCTTCGACACCAAGTCCTATGGCTGAGCCATACTCTAAGTCCGACAACAAGGTATTCTTGTCCCATCAAGACATGATTGAATCAGAGCAGTATGGTGTCGTAAGCTCTTCCGACAGTACATACCGAGGTATGGGTCATGGACATGTAGGCGCCTGTGGACGGGCATTAATTTTTCACCGCCTATATAAAGAGCCTCTTCCTTCGCCGGAGGTACGCGTTCTTGGATAGCCACCTCTTGCTCACCTGACTTGAGCGTCGGAGGGTCGCCGCCGGGAACCCCTTCCCGGCCCGACTTCTGTGCAGGTTCGCCGGAGATTCGTGCGACCCGACGGAGGCCTACACCATCGACTAGGAGTGCGCCACGTGCCCAGCGTCCTTTGGTTCGACGATTCGGACAGGATCAACTAGTATGATGCGGAAAGGAAAAATACTAGTTATACCTTTTAGAAAGACCTCTTGATCTTCTACCGTATTCCTCTTCTAACCTCAGACGTTGTGTGGGCAACGATCTTCCGAGATGAGAAACCACCAAAGCACCTTCTTCTCCTTTCTTCAAGTTTCGGCCAAGCACAATGCTTCCAAAAGATGAAGATCTTTTTCCACCAACCAAGCTCCAAGGGATGCATGAAACAAGACTCCTTTCTCTCCTTTTCTCCAAGCTAGATCCGGCCACTTCTATGCCTCCAAGAGATGATGAAGTCTCAGCCACAATAAGGAGAAGAGAGAAGGAGAAGGGGAACCTCTAGGGGTCGGCCACACCAAGGAAGAAAAGAGAGGAAGAAAAAGAATAGAGTCATTCACCATGAAGCCTCCTCTACCCCCTCTTTTATAATCCTTGGTATTGGCAAATAAGGAAATTTAAATAAAAACTTCCTTAATTCTTTTGTCATGATAAGGAAAAATTTATTTAATTAAAAATAATTTTCTCTTCTCCAATTTATTTGGTCGGCCACCTCTTTCCCCAAAACAAGGAGAGTTTTAATTAAAACAAAAATTAAAACTTCCTAATTTGTTTCTAGAAATTTATAAAAATTTCTCCAATAATTTAAATCCCTTCATGATTGGTTAATAAAAAGAAATTTTATAAATTAAAATCTTTCTCTTAAACATGTGGATAATTTCCAAAAAGGAAAGTTATCTCTAAAAATTAAAATCTCCTTTCAATCTACAAATAAGGAAAGATATTAAATCTTTTCTTAATCTTTTGTAGAAACTAATAAAAGAGAATTTTTAATTTTTAAACTTTCTTTTAAATCATGAACATAATTAAAAGAAAAGTTTTTACCAAAATTAAAATCAACCTTTTAATCTACAAATAAGGAAAGAGATTTAGCTCTTCTCTTAATCTTTTGTAGAATCTTATAAAAGGAAATATTTAAATTTTAAACTCTCTTTTAAAACCATGGAATCCACATAAGAAAAATTTTAAAAAATAAAATTACTTTTTATTTTAATAGGGCTGGCCACCTAAGCTTGGGTTCAAGCTAGGGCCGGCTACCTCATGAACCCATGAACCATGCCTTTGGTCGGCCCTAGCTTGGACTCCAAGCTAACTTGGCCAACCCCTATAGGATGGGTAAAAAGGTGGGTATAGGTGGGTATAGTACTCTATAATTAAGAGGCTACGATAAGGACCGAGAGGAGGAATTGGTTTTGGTCTCCCGATGAAATTAAGCATCCTGTGTTCGCCCCGAACACATAACTTAATTTCATCAATAATAATTCATTCCACTAAAGAATTATTATTGAACTACCGCACCAATCCCAAATTACATTTTGGGCTCCTTCTTATTATGAGTGTGTTAGTCTCCCTGTGTTTAAGATAACAAATGTCCACTAATTAAGTAAGTTACTGACAACTCACTTAATTAATATCTAGCTCCAAGAGTAGTACCACTCAACTTCATCGTCATGTCGGACTAAGTCCACCTGCAGGGTTTAACATGACAATCCTTATGAGCTCCTCTTGGGGACATTCTCAACCTAGATCACTAGGACACAGTTTCCTTCTATAATCAACAACACACACTATAAGTGATATCATTTCCCAACTTATCGGGCTTATTGATTTATCGAACTAAATCTCACCCATTGATAAATTAAAGAAATAAATATCAAATATATGTGCTTGTTATTATATTAGGATTAAGAGCACACACTTCCATAATAACTGAGGTCTTTGTTCATTTATAAAGTCAGTATAAAAGAAACGACCTCAATGGTCCTACTCAATACACTCTAAGTATACTAGTGTAATTATATAGTTAAGATAAACTAATACCTAATTACACTACGACCTTCCAATGGTTTGTTCCTTTCCATCTTAGTCGTGAGCTATTGTTTATAATTTATAAGGAACCGATAACATGATCTTCTGTGTGTGACACCATACACCATGTTATTTACAATATAAATTAATTGAACAATTACATTTATCATAAATGTAGACATTTGACCAATGTGATTCTTATTTCTAGATAAATGTTTATACCAAAAGCTAGGCTTTTAGTATACATCCTAACAATATAGGCGTCTAACTCATCCGTCTGGGTCGCTCGAGTTAACAAGCTCACCCTGCCATTGTACGCTAGGCAAGAAACGACCGACCTAGACAATTCTACTAGTCCTTCGTGCACAAAAAGAATGACTAGTGTTAAGAGGAAAAGTGTGTACCCTATTCCTTATAAAATGTTCCAAAAGAAGAAAAATGCATACACCTATATATAGGCTAAGTTATATAGCCATACATAATGAGACTAAGCTATCAAGATAGGTTGACTGAGATATTAATTTACATATGTAGGAGCACATAACCATTCGATCAATCCCAGTAGAGGCATGCATAAAGAAGATGAAAGGGCATTCAGAAAGTACAATTAATTAAGCCATGGCAAGTTCAAGATAACAATCAGTAAAAATTCATCAATCAAGAGAAAGTCTGTAAAACATTAGGGCTACAACATAATAGTAGCTACAACAGTTGTGGAAAGAAATCGGGAGGGTGATTCTTCACTATCCTCCTCATATCAGGAAAGCTGGAGGGAGGATCTGCCACCAATAACTTCAATTCTTTTAGCAGCTCCACTCCTTCCTTTGTCACGAACTTGATGGAATTTATGAAGAAGTTGGAGACCAGAACAACGAAATCAGAGGATTTGAGGTAGGCCTTTTTGCACTCTTCAAAACGGTTGTCTTCGTTAGCCTTATAGTCTTCTAGTTCCTCTTGGGCAGCCTTTAGAGCGGTCTCTTTAAGGTTCAAAGTAGATAACTGACTCAATAACTCAGTAGCACGTGCATCCTTCATCGACTGCAATTGAGAGGATAGGCGAGCAATTTCAGACTTTTGCTCTTCTAACTTGGAGGCTAACTCATCACCACGAGCATTGGCTAATTGTAGTTGAGACTGGAGACTTTTTGTGTCAACTTTATATTGTTGGGATTGCTCAGTTTTCGTCTTGAGTAATTGGATGATCTCTTCCAATTGAGCAGACAAACTCTTTAGTTTTTTGTCCACCTGGTCAGGGGATAACTCAGAGACCCGTTTCTTCAACGCTGCATTTTCTTGGACTAAGGTGTGTAACACATGGGCTATGCTCATGTTGTATATCTAGCGCTGTAGAACAATGAGAAAACAGGACCGCAAAGGAAAATAAAGGTACCTTTGTCTCCTCAAGAGAAAACTTGTCAGCCATCTCGGAGTAGTCGATCCCTTCAAACAATCGACACACCTCCTCCCGAGCTATGGTAAAAGACTCGCCCAAGAGTATGAGTAAAGTGGCAGTAAGTGAAGACGTGGAAGATAAAGAAGTCTAAATCGAAGGAGGACAGTAAATAATGTAGGGTGAGTTGTGAGGGGGTAAGGTCATTTGTTTGGGAAAATTCATAAAAAAAAAAGGAGGTGAAGAACTGCTATTGGGAATAGTTGGGACGGCAAACGAAGAGGGAATAAGAGAAGGATAAAAATCTGAAAGAGGGAGATCCGGAGAAGAAGGAGTAGCATCCAAGGTGGGAAGGTCTTCAGAAGGGGAAATGGTTTTATGCTTCAGGGATGGAGCGAGGGTCAGCTTACGTCTTTTCTTGGCAGGGGCTGCTTCGGGGGATTGCATCTAAGCTGGCAAAGAGGTAGGCTCATCGACGGGAGGAAGATCAGTTTGGGCTCCTCCCAAGGCTACATTTTGAGAGCCAGAAGCACCATCTGTGTCAGTAGGAACTTTTGATGAGAAAGGCTGGCTCAATGCGGTCAGGAGCTCTTGTTCCTTAGCGGCAATTAGTTCCTCCTCCAAGCACAACTGATCATCGATCACAGCTGCATACAGAGCGTCTGCTACATAAAATAAAAAACATCTTAGTTAGTAAAGAAGGGTTGGGACAGATGAATAAAGACTTACCAAGGGAGCCATGAAGCTCTATCTTGACAGGACTTAACCCGAAGAGATAGAGGAGGTCGTCACGAATCCATTTACGAATGAACAAGCGAAAACCTGATAGTTTCTGGGAGTAAGTAACAAAAGAAGGGTGTCTATGCAATTCTTTTATGTCAGGAAGAGCGGGTAGAGAAGATTTCCAGGAAGAAGACCAGGGGATAGGCTCTGGAAGTTCCACAAAAAAGAAACGAGATTTCCATCCTTTAATGGAAGAAGACATCTCCTCAAAAAAGGTCATTTTAGGTCATGATTGAAATAGGAAAATACCGAGATCTGATTTCTTTGGGTATGAAAACATGAAGAAATTCTGGAGAGTTGGAGGTGTTGGAATGTATACTGAAAGCCTAAGCTTTGTAAACATTTATTATGAATAAAGAATCACATTTGGTCTAATTGTCTACATTTGTTTGTAGTTGTTCATTTAATTTATATTGTAGATAACATAGTATGTGGTGTCACATACAGAAGATGATGTTATCAGTACCTTATAAATTATAAACAGTAGCTCACGACCAAAATAGAAAAGGAACAAACCATTAGAAGGTCGTAGTGTAATTAGGTATTAGTTTATCTTGACTATATAATTACACTAGTACACTCAGAGTGTATTGAGTAGGACCATTTGAGGTCGTTTCTTTTATACTGACTTTATAAAGGAACAAAGACCTTAGTTATTATGGAAGTGTGTGCTCTTAATCCTAATATAATAACAAGCACATATATTTGATATTCATTTCTTTAATTTATCAATGGGTGAGATTTAGTTCGTTGAATCAATAAACCCGATAAGTTGGGAAATGATATCACTTATAGTTTGTGTTGTTGATTATAGAAGGAAACTGTGTCCTAGAGATACTAGGTTGATAATGTCCTCAAGAGGAGCTCATAAAGATTGTCATGTTAAACCCTGCAGGTGGACTTAGTCCGACATGACGATAAGGTTGAGTGGTACTACTCTTGGACTTAGATATTAATTAAATGAGTTGTCAGAACTCACTTAATTAGTGGACATTCGATATCTTAAACACAGGAGACTAACACACTCATAATAAGAAGGAGCCCAAAATGTAATTTGGGATTGATGCGGTAGTTCAATGATAGTTCTCTAGTGGAATGAATTATCATTGATAAAATTAAGTTGTGTGTAGGCGAACATGGGATGCTTAATTTTATCGGAGACCAAAACCACCTCCTCTCGGTCCCTATCGTAGCCTCTTATTTATAGAGTACTATACCCATATACCCACCTTCTATACCCACCTAAGGGGGCCGGCAAGTTAGCTTGGGAACCAAGCTAGGCCGGCCTAGGTTTGGGTGGTCGGCCCTAGCTTGAACCCAAGCTAGTAGGGCCATAATTAATTAAAAGAAAATTTAATTTTAATGTTTATTATTATGTGGAAGATTTAATTTAAAAGAGAATTAAAATTAAAATATCTCTCTTGTAAAAGATTTACAAAAGATTAAAGAAAGAGATTAGATCTCTTTCCTTATTTGTAGATTGGAGAGATGTTTTATTTTCTCTTTAAAATTATTCACATGTTAATAAAATTAAAATTATAGATATTTCCTTTTATTAACCATGAAGAGATTTTAAAGAGAAATTTTATTTTTTAAAATTTCCGGAAACAAATTAGGAAGTTTTAATTGTTGATTAAAACTTGTCCTCTTTTGTTTCCAATGATGTGGCCGGCCATCTCAAGTTAATTGGGAAATTTTGTTTTATTTTTCTCAATTAATTCATGTCAATAAAAATTAAGGAAGTTTTATTGTAATTAAATTTCCTAATTTGCCTAGACCAAGGAATATAAAAGAAGGGGTAGGGGTGCCTTCATGAGATACAACCTCTATTGTTTTCTCTCCCTTTTTCCTTGGTGTTGTGGCCGGCCATTACCCTCTCCCTCTCTTCCTCTTGTGGTGGCCGAATACTTCATCTCTCTTGGAGTTCTTGTGGTGGCCGGATACTGCTTGGAGAAGAAGAAGAAGAAGAAGGAGAGAAAGTTAGCATCTCTTGGAGCTTGGTTAGTATTTTGATTTTCTTCTTTGGTGAAGTTCTTCCTTTGTGGCCGAACCTTGCTTGGAGGAGAAGAAGGTGGTTGGTGGTTTCTCATCTCGGTAGATCGTTGCCCACACAACGTCCGAGGTTAGAAGAGGAATACGGTAGAAGATCAAGAGGTTTTTCTACAAGGTATAACTAGTAATTTCTATTTCCGCATCATGCTAGTTATTTATGGAAATAATACCAAATACAAGAGGCTTACGTTCTAAATTTTCAATATGTTTTTCGAAGTTGTGTTCTTTTGTTTTTTCTTTTCCTTGTGATTTGATTGTTCTCTTTGGTTAACCTAAAGTTATTTTAGGAAATTAAATATTAGCTTTCTATTAAAGGTTTTGTCTAGTCGGTGGTGGTTGCTCCCATATCCAAGAAGGCCATGTGCCTCGCCACGTCAGTACTGGGAACCTTTTATGGAAATTAATATTTAATGGAATTAATAACTTAAGGAGACTTGGGTCGAACGTGTTAAGTTCCGCAGGAGATCCAAGTCAAAACCTAAAAGAACAAATAGACTAAGTTTTGGATCAAACGTGTTAAGTTCCGCAGGCGATCCAAAATTTAATTTAAAAGAACACATGGTAGCTAGGAAAAGGTTCAGACCTTTGTACAAAATTTTTGTACAGTGAAACCTATAAGTTTTCCGAGTAGCAACCAACAATTGGTATCAGAGCTAGGGTTTTGCCTCTGTGTATTTGGTATTTAGTTTAATTATGCACATGTCATACATAATTTAGGCAGGATAATAGTAGGATGTGCTAACTTTGTGGATGCAGGATCCAACTATTATGGCTTTTAGTTAATTATGTGTGTGATTGGACCCTTGGACATGTCAAGGGCAATTTATATGTGTGTGCATGATTGTATTAAAATACAGCAGGAGCTGTATTTAGTTTTATTTGGATTTTATTTTTGATCTAGATACATGTACATTCCTTTTATGGAATATAGGATCAAAAATGTAAAATTCTATTTATGTCGCGGATAGAATCTTGCAAAGCGTGGAACCTTCTAAGGACCAGAGGCGCAGCGGAACTAGGAGCAAGATGGATGCGACAGCTAGACCCGGAGGCGGTGGCCAAATATGGCAGCAGCTTGGGATGACAACACACGGAGGACAATTAGAGATAAAAGCCATAATAGTTGAAAATTAAATTTTCTATTTATTGCTTTTATATTGTGTTGTGTGTTAGTTTACAAGTTTAAGTAGGCTAGCATAGTTAAAATTCCTCATTTATAAATAACTAAGTGGGAGAGGAATTTTTAAATAAATCCCATGGTCTCCATTACTGGTTTGTAAGTGATGCAAACAAGCTTGCGCGTTGGCTCTGAGTGCCTTCCTCCATAACGGATGAGCTTGTTTGCGGATCACTAGAACAGACTTCTATTTTTGGATGACTATAGGAAGTTAATTAAGAGCGTGTGATCTTCCCCAACGGAAGGGGCATAATCTTATTAATGGACTTAGTGTCAAGTAATGGTATACACTTAGACACATCTAATAGTATCCTTCCCAACGGAGTCACTGCTATTATTTGTGTGACCAAATGATACCAACTATTATTTTTATTTGTCAAAAAGTTAGGTTGACAAGATAATAAAATTAATGGGTTAAAACCCTCCTTTTACAAATGTTGAATTTGTATACGTCCACACTAACGTGACATACAAAATTCACGGTGTTATGAGGTGTTGGTTAATTTAAAATAGTATTGTTTGAGGAATCAATATTATTCTAAATTTAGAGTTCTGACCAAAAGTTATTTGTGATTCTTAGGATGTCTTTCAACCCACTGTCCATCATACTTCAACAGAATAGACTTACTGGACCAAACTACATAGATTGGAAAAGAAACCTGGACATTGTTCTTACTGCTAAATTTGTACTGACCGAGCGAAGTCCTGATGCACCCACTGGTGAATCTACCCAAGAGGAGATTGAATATCATAGGAAATGGGTAAAAGCGGATGAGATGGCGCGGTGTTACATTTGGCTTCAATGTCAAATGTATTGCAACATCGACATCAAGATTTACCAATCTATGATATTATGAACAATCTCAAGGAACTCTTTGTCATCATCGGGATAGGGCTTCTAGGCAAGAAGCCATGAGAAGATAATGACAGCCACCATGCAAGAGGGTACTCCTGTAAGGGATCATATCCTAAAGATGATGGCTTATCCGAACGAGATATGATCCTTGGAGGAGAAATTGATGGGGAAACCTAGATCGATATGATCTCCAAACGCTACCTAGAAGTTTTGAGCAGTCCATGAACTATAATATGAATAAGAGGGCTTATTCATTAGCGGAACTACTAATGGAACTTCAAGCAGTAAGGATTATTTCATCACAATGCTCATATTCACTATCGAAAATGGTTCTACTTCTAAACCAAAGGAAAGAAGAAGAAGAAACAAGTCGGTTCAAGAAAGAAAGTGAATAAATCTCAGTCTGGATTTAAAGTCGGAATGAAGAAGTCAAGGGCAAGTGCTTCATCCGTAAGGTGCAGTGACATTGGAAGGCGATCGTCCTCGTGGAACCAAAACAAAGGTATATCTCATACTCTAGTTGTTGAAACATGTTTAGCGGTGTTATCTACCAGCACCTGGTGTGTAGATACGGGAGCCACTGATCATGTCTGCAATTCCTTGCAGGGGTTCCAGGAAACCCGACGACTATCTGAAGGAGAAATTACCGTCTACATGGGCAATGCTACTAAGGTGGCGTCTGCTGCAGTGGGAGGCGTCTACTTATCTTTTAGTAGAAATAGGAATTTGGTTTTAAGAAATTGTCTTTATGTACCCGGTTAGAAAGAATTTAATTTCAGTTTCTAAACTGCTTATAGATGGATATTCAGTTTCTTTAGAACGATGTAGTTATTAAAAGAAATAAAGTGATTATCTTCTCGTGCATTAGTTGGCAATTTGTATATTTTAAATCAATTTCTTCCACAAAGCAAAACATGGAAATTTATAACTCATCTTCTAATTCTAATAAGAGAAAAGAACCTTCAGAAATGAACCAAGCATATCTTTGGCATCTAAGACTTGGTCATATTAATTTAAGTAGGATTCAGAGGCTTATAGCCGATGGACTTTGAGTTCATTAGAGTTGGAAAATTTTCCAACTTGTGAATCTTGCTTAGAAGGTAAAATGACCAAGAGGCCGCTCAAGGCCAAGGGTATAGAGCCAAAGAAGTGTTAGAGTTGGTTCACTCTGATTTGTGTGGTCCTATGTCCGTCTGGCAAGAGGAGGTTTTGAATATTTTATCTCTTTCATAGACGATTATTCAAGATATGGATACATTTACCTAATGCGCCGAAGTCAGAGTGCTTTGACAAGTTCAAAGAATACAAGGCATGTGGAGAAACGATTAGGTAAAGTATCAAGACACTACGATCTGATCGTGGTGGCGAATACCTCTTAGGAGAGTTTAGGAATTACTTATCGAAGGGGATTCAATCCCAATTGTCTGCACTGGAACACCCCAACAAAATGGTGTAGCAGAACGAAGGAATAGGACTCTTATGGAAATGGTTAGATCGATGATGAGTTATTGATTCAAATTCGCTTTGGGGATATGCTCCGAAACAAGAAGTATCGTTCTGAACTTAGTACCTTCTAAATCAGTTTCTTCTACTCCCATAGAATTGTGGAATGGGCGAAACCCCAGCCTAAGACATATTCGGTTGGGGTAGTCCAGCACATGAGCAAAGATGTTGATAAGTTAGAATCTCGTCATAAGTTCGTGTGTTTGTAGGATATCCCAAAGGAACGAAAGGTGGTTTATTTTATAGTCCTAAAGACGAAGGTCATTGTTAGCACCAATGCCCGCTTTTAGAAGAAGACTATATAATGGATCACAAGCCCGAGTAAAGTTGTTTTAGAAGAACTTAGAGAGGACATGTCTACTTCATTACAATACAAGATGAAGTACCACAAGAGACGCAACACGTGTCACACACGATACACAACCACCGATAGTGCCTCGTCGTAGTGGGAGGGTTGTGAGGCACTGAAAGATTCATGTTTTGGGAGAGTCTTGGACTTGATCCTGGTAAACATGAACCTGATCCCCATCATATGACTAAGCACTCCAAGATATAGATGCAGATCTTGGCAAAAGGCAATGAATTCGAAATAGAGTCCATGTACTCTAATAAGGTCCGAGCTTGTAGAACCACGATGGTGTAAAAGCCGTTGGATGCAAGTGGATCTACAAAGGAAAAGAGGGATGACGGAAGGTTGAAACCTTCAAAGCTAGGCTTGTTGCGAAAGGGTACACTCGGAAAGAGGGAATCGATTATGAAACTTTTCACCGGAGCCATGCTTAAGTCTATCCGGATACTCTTATCCATTCTGCTCATATGGATTATGAGATTTGGCAAATGGATGTCAAGACTTTCCTTAATGGAAGTCTTGAAGAGAACATCCATATGAAGCAACCGTAAGGATTTATTGAAAAGGCAAAGAGCATCTAGTATGTAAGCTCAATCGGTCCATTTATGGATCAAGCAAGCTTCAAGTCTTGGAACATCCGGTTTAATGAAGTAATCCAGTCATATGGATTTATTCAGTGTCTGGAAGAGTCTTGTGTATACAAGAAGTCTAACGGAAACGTGGTTGTATTTCTTGTACTATACGTAGATGACATTTTGTTAATTCGCAACAATGTCAAAGTGTTATCAGATTTAAGGGTATGGTTGTCTAAACAATTTGATATGAAGAACTTAGGAGAATGTGCACACATTCTTTGGATCAAAGTCATAAGGGATCGCAAGAAAAGGATGTTGTGCCTATCTCAAGTTTCATATATAGATACAATCCTTGCTCGTTTTAACATGCAAAACTCCAAGAAAGGTTTCTTACCTTTTAGTCATGGAGTAACTTTATCTAAAGAGATGTCTCCTAAGATATCAAAAGAGATAGAGGAAATAAAGACAGTTCCTTATGCTTCAGCTGTAGGAAGCCTAATGTATGCAATGTTATGCACGAGACCCGATATCTATTTTGCCGTGGTCAGATATCAGAGTAACCCTGGACAAGGACATTGGATCGGTAAAGCATATATTAAAGTACCGAGAAGGACTAGGGATTATATGCTAGTTTACCAAGCGGATGATTGTGGGTTACACGGATTCAGATTTTCAATTAGATAGGGACAATAGTAAGTCTACATCGGGCTATGTGTTTACTTTAGGAGGTGGAGCCATTTCATGGAGGAGTGTTAAGCAGCGTTTTGGACTCAACCATGGAAGTCGAGTATGTAGCAGCCTCCGAGGCAAGAAGCAGTATGGCTCGGGAACTTTCTAATGGACTTAGATGTGATTCCGGTTTGCCCAAGATCATCACAATTTATTGTGATAATAGCGATACATTGCAAACTCGAAGGAACCACGAGCTCATAAGGCGAGTAAACATATAGAGCGCAAGTACCACTGATACGAGATATCGTGGAGCGAGGAGAAGTTGTCATCGCCAAGATTGCATCAGAGATACCTGGCGATCCTTTCACTAAGGCCCTTCCGTGAAAGCTTTCGATCGGCATGTGGAGGAATGGGAATCGATGTATGGTAGAAGATATGGCGACTTAGTCATTAGTATAAGTGGGAGATTGTTGGAATGTATCGAAAGCCTAAGCTTTGTAAACATTTATTATGAATAAAGAATCACATTTGGTCTAATTGTCTACATTTGTTTGTAGTTGTTCATTTAATTTATATTGTAGATAACATAGTATGTGGTGTCACATACAGAAGATGATGTTATCAGTACCTTATAAATTATAAACAGTAGCTCACGACCAAAATGGAAAAGGAACAAACCATTAGAAGGTCGTAGTGTAATTAGGTATTAGTTTATCTTGACTATATAATTACACTAGTACACTCAGAGTGTATTGAGTAGGACCATTTGAGGTCGTTTCTTTTATACTGACTTTATAAAGGAACAAAGACCTTAGTTATTATGGAAGTGTGTGCTCTTAATCCTAATATAATAACAAGCACATATATTTGATATTCATTTCTTTAATTTATCAATGGGTGAGATTTAGTTCGTTGAATCAATAAACCCGATAAGTTGGGAAATGATATCACTTATAGTTTGTGTTGTTGATTATAGAAGGAAACTGTGTCCTAGAGATACTAGGTTGATAATGTCCTCAAGAGGAGCTCATAAAGATTGTCATGTTAAACCCTGCAGGTGGACTTAGTCCGACATGACGATAAGGTTGAGTGGTACTACTCTTGGACTTAGATATTAATTAAATGAGTTGTCAGTAACTCACTTAATTAGTGGACATTCGATATCTTAAACACAGGGAGACTAACACACTCATAATAAGAAGGAGCCCAAAAATGTAATTTGGGATTGGTGCGGTAGTTCAATGATAGTTCTCTAGTGGAATGAATTATCATTGATAAAATTAAGTTGTGTGTTCGGGGCGAACATGGGATGCTTAATTTTATCGGGAGACCAAAACCAATTCCTCCTCTCGGTCCCTATCGTAGCCTCTTATTTATAGAGTACTATACCCACATATACCCACCTAAAGGGGGCCGGCCAAGCTAGCTTGGGAACCAAGCTAGGGCCGGCCTAAGCTTGGGTTTAAGGTGGCCGGCCCTAGCTTGAACCCAAGCTAGTAGGGCCGGCCATAATTAATTAAAAAGAAAATTTAATTTTAATGTTTATTATTATGTGGAAGATTTAATTTAAAGAGAATTAAAATTAAAATATCTCTCTTGTAAAAGATTTACAAAAGATTAAAGAAAGAGATTAGATCTCTTTCCTTATTTGTAGATTGGAGAGATGTTTTATTTTCTCTTTAAAATTATTCACATGTTAATAAAATTAAAATTATAGATATTTCCTTTTATTAACCATGAAGAGATTTTAAAGAGAAATTTTATTTTTTAAAATTTCCGGAAACAAATTAGGAAGTTTTAATTGTTGATTAAAACTTGTCCTCTTTTGTTTTCCAATGATGTGGCCGGCCACTTCAAGTTAATTGGGGAAATTTTGTTTTATTTTTCTCAATTAATTCATGTCAATAAAAATTAAGGAAGTTTTATTGTAATTAAATTTCCTAATTTGCCTAGACCAAGGAATATAAAAGAAGGGGTAGGGGTGCCTTCATGAGATACAACCTCTATTGTTTTCTCTCCCTTTTTCCTTGGTGTTGTGGCCGGCCATTACCCTCTCCCTCTCTTCCTCTTGTGGTGGCCGAATACTTCATCTCTCTTGGAGTTCTTGTGGTGGCCGGATACTACTTGGAGAAGAAGAAGAAGAAGAAGAGAAAGTTAGCATCTCTTGGAGCTTGGTTAGTATTTTGATTTTCTTCTTTGGTGAAGTTCTTCCTTTGTGGCCGAACCTTGCTTGGAGGAGAAGAAGGTGGTTGGTGGTTTCTCATCTCGGTAGATCGTTGCCCACACAACGTCCGAGGTTAGAAGAGGAATACGGTAGAAGATCAAGAGGTTTTTCTACAAGGTATAACTAGTAATTTCTATTTCTGCATCATGCTAGTTATTTATGGAAATAATACCAAATACAAGAGGCTTACGTTCTAGAATTTCGAATATGTTTTTTCGAAGTTGTGTTCTTTTGTTTTTTCTTTTCCTTGTGATTTGATTGTTCTCTTTGGTTAACCTAAAGTTATTTTAGGAAATTAAATATTAGCTTTCTATTAAAGGTTTTGTCTAGTCGGTGGTGGTTGCTCCCATATCCAAGAAGGTCATGTGCCTCGCCACGTCAGTACTGGGAACCTTTTATGGAAATTAATATTTAATGGAATTAATAACTTAAGGAGACTTGGGTCGAACGTGTTAAGTTCCGCAGGAGATCCAAGTCAAAACCTAAAAGAACAAATAGATTAAGTTTTGGATCAAACGTGTTAAGTTCCGCAGGCGATCCAAAATTTAATTTAAAAGAACACATGGTAGCTAGGAAAAGGTTCAGACCTTTGTACAAAATTTTTGTACAGTGAAACCTATAAGTTTTCCGAGTAGCAACCAACAGGAGGGATGTTGTGAATATGGAAGAGCATGTATAGATCACAAAGATATCGAAAAGCATTGGGGTAAATTGCTGTAGGGGAATGTCAAAATACTGGATAATTTCTACCAAAAAAGGAGGAATAGGAAAATGTAAGCCCGCCACTAGTTGGTCTTTGAAAAAGGTGATACAATTCTTAGGGGGAAGATGAGGGTGAGCATTAGAATCAGGAATGATAATGCGATAGGTCTTGGGGATATCATATAAAGAACGAAGAGTGGACCTATCAGATTTGCGAAAAACAGAACAGATTTGGAAATACCAAGCCGAGAAGGACTTTTCAGCCATAGAACAGTACAAGAATGCAAAAAAAAAACAACTTACTGAGGTTTTAATAAGAGGGAGCAACACGGAGAAACAAAAAAGGAAAGGAGGTCAGTGGAGAATGCGAAAAACCCAAACAGTTTGGCGAAGAGGTTTTAATAAGAGGTAAAGGGTTTAGGGTTCTTTGAAAATATTAAGTAATAAGAAGCACTGTTGGATGTAAAGAGCACCCATGAGGGGAATTGTGGATCTCGCAAAGAAAAGACGCGACGGGACGTTCCATAAGAACGTGCGGCTTATTACATTAGGAAAGAGAAATTAGCAAACACGTGTCAGAAAGCCGTAAGTAAGCATTTATAATAGACACAACAAGCCAAATCATACTCATATTAGCGCCGCCGTATCACACACTACTAATGTTCTCTTACCGTTGAAGGACCAATTGGCGAGCAGAAGATATCAAAAATGTGTCTGGTTTCCCAGGTGTAATAAATAGAAAGGATCAATATTAAATTATAGTGGGAAAAAAATTAAGATATCTGAATAATTCCTAAGCCCGCCCGATGTATACAGGATGGACCTCAAAGGTTCATTTAATCGCATACAAGGAATCACCCATTTTCTCATTCTAGGTATGACCAAACACATTACATCACACGTCCTTCTCAAACATCAAACCTTAACATTATCAATAGTAATTTTACAAACATAGTTATGGGGTTGCCATAAGTATATCAATCTCACTCGAACTATTCCTGATCAGCTAGGGGGAAGGGGAATATTTTGCCAGGTACTTTCCGTCTATAGACGTCAGATTATAGGATGATGGGAAGTAGAATGACAGCTTGGGCACATAGGAGAAATTTGCCCTATTCTCCAGGCGATTGTGTGACTTATCTCCTCAAATATGTGACTGAAGGGTCCACCCCCAATCTAATTTAATCCAACTCGGCTTGCAGAGTATCCACCTTAGCTTGCAGCCAATCTAACTCTTATCGTTGTTGCGATATTAGTAGACTGTTTGTATGGACCTTCCTGGTTAATGTAGCTATCTCTGAAGCATGACGGGCCTTCAAATAATTTAACTCTTTAGTCTTGCGTTCTAGATCCCGATAAACTTTGTCCCTCAATATAGTTTTGGACCGAGCTTGGGATTGAGCTGCCGACAATAGCACCTCCGATTCTCTATGCGGATACCGGTCTAGAGCCTGCATTGCCTCGGCCAAAGATTTCTCCTTCTCTCGCAATAATTGATCCCAAAGGGAAGGATCTGAGGCCATGAGTCTCAACAAATCTATAGAGTAAAATGGAGCAAAGAGGAATGAGGATGGGTGTGGAAGGAAACAAGAGCACAACTCTATTTAACGTGCTAAAAGGAGTCACGAGATCACTATAGGAGGAGTCACGGGACCACTGTAAAAAATATCACAAGTGTTAGAGTGTATAGTAAAAGCCTAGCTTTTTGTAAATATTTATTTTTGAAATAAAGAATCACATTGGTCAAATGTCTACATTTATATGCTAAGTGTAGTTGTTCAATTAATTTATATTGTAGATAACATGGTGTGTGATGTCATACACAAAAGAACATGCTATCAGTTCCTTATAAATTATAAATAGTAGCTCACGACTAAGATGGATAAGAACAACCCATTGGAATAGTCGTAGCGTAATTTGGTATTAGTTTATCTTGACTATAAAATTACACTAGCACACTCTAAGTGTATTGAGCAGGACCATTTAAGGTAAGTTCTTTTTATACTGACTGCATAAAAGAACAAGACCTTTGTTTTTATGGAAGTGTGTGCTCTTAATCATGATATAATAACAAACACATATACTTAATATTCATTTCTTTAATTTATCAAAGGCCCGATAAGTTGGGAAATGATATTATTTATATGGTGTGTTGTTGATTATAGAATGAAACTGTGTCCTAGTAATCTAGATTGATAATGTCCCCAAGAGGAGCTCATAAGGATTGTCATGTAAACCCTGCAGGTGGACTTAGTTCAACATGACGATAAAGTTGAGTGATACTACTCTTGGAGCTAGATATTAATTAAGTGAGTTGTCAGTAACTCATTTTATTAGTGGGCATTCTATATCTTAAACACAGGGAGATTAAACCTAAGGTTACTAATAAGGAGATTAAACCTAGGGTTACTATAAGGAGATATTAATTAAGTGAGTTGTCAGTAACTCATTCGGATTTATGATTCAAATTTGTGTTTCTTTTGTTTTTCGATATTGTGATTCGATTGTTCTTATTGGTTAAACCTAGGGTTACTATAAAGAGATTAAATATTGAATTTTGTTGAAAGACTTTGTCTAGGAAGTAGTGGATGCTCCCATAACCAAGAAGGCCTAGTGCCTCGCCATGTTTAACTTGGAAGTCGATCTCTAAAATAAATATTTAATCAAATTTGTAACATAGGTGGATTTGGATTAAGAATGTTAAGCATTATTTGCGATCCAAGTCTAAACCTCTAAGAACAGATAAATTGAATTTGGAATCAATAATGTTAAGTTTTATTTGTGATTCCTAATTTAATTTCTAAAAAACACAATAGGTTGTTATGAAAGGTTCAAAACTTGTACAAAATTTTTGTATAGGGGAACCGGTACGATATTCTGAGTAGCAACCAACAATAAGATCATTGTAAAAGTTATCACAGAGTTGCCACAGAAGGTATCAAGAGGTCAGAAATGGACTTAGGTCTAGTTAGTCAGTTATACCTCCTTCAACTAGACTTGAAGGGGAGGCTAGTGATATAGGTTATGATAAGTGGACCCTTTGCAGGATAAGGAAAGGGGATAATAAGGACAAGGAATGCTGAAAAGGGCGAGATGAGGGGCCGCCCGGAAAAGGTTTGACCCGATAAAGGGGTCGCTATACGTATGGCAAATAGAGATCGGTCGAACGTAATAAACCGACCGAGCATATAAGTTTGGCAAGCAAAGGCCGACCGAGGAAGGGTCGACCAGGCAAGAAGGCTTATATACACCCAATTGATTAACTTCGGCCGACAAGGCATGATTTGCCGAGCCCCATAGACCTGTCAAGTATAGTGGATATGTGGAGCATATAGGGCCAACAGACGAAGACCGACCGAATATAAAAAACTGACCGAGTATATATGGTCAGTAGGATATAAAGGATTGACCCGGTATAAAGAAAGTTTAACCTTAGGCGGTTCGGAGCATGGCAGGGTCACTTAAGCATATGAGTTTGGTAAGCAAAGGCCGATCGAGCACTGGTACTCGATCGGGCATACATAACCGACCGAGCATAGAGAGACGGTCGAGCGTAGAAGTTCTTAACCTTACGCACAACAGACAGAGATCGGATGAACGTAATAGACCGATCAAGCCTATAAGTTCGGCGGGCAAAGGCTGGCTGGGTTTCGTAGACCAGCCGAACACATAGACATTTAGTCTCACATGATTCTTAGCATACAACCGATTAAAGGAAAGGCTATCGAGTAATAGTGTCTCTATAAGCCCGACTGGTTGATCTTGGTCAATAAAGTAGGGTCAGTCGCGCTTAATAGACCGGCCGAGCATATGAGTTCGGTAGGCAAAAATCGGTCGAGTGTAAAAGACCGATCGAAAGTAGAAGCACTTAGCATTAAGCTATCTTGAAGACCTATATACACTCGATCGGTTAGTCTCGACCGATAAGATAAGACCGGCCGGGCTTAATAGACCGGTCAAAGCACAGGGGCATTTAGTAGCATACGATCGACCAAAGGAAGGGTCAAAGGACAATGGCGCTTTTATAAGCCCGACCGATTAATCTCGGTCGACAAGGTGTGACCGTCCAGGCTCAATAGATCGGCCGAGCATGAGAAGTAGATTGAACATAAAGGTCTTCAACCTTACATGATTTCTGGCATATTTATAATAAAGTCCTAGTCGGGTATAAATAATCGATCGAGTATAGAATACCAACCGAGACTAGTACAGACAGAAGATATTCCTCATATATGCAAAATGAGCTTATGTGACTAACCAAGTGTATGTAACAGGTGAACCATAACAATATGTAATCATATGACAGCTTAATCAATTTGGCAGCAAATAGCTTCTAGAAGTCTCCACAGGTATGCTAAACGACAAAGAAGGTACATCTGGGGTAAGAAAAAGATTCCTTAAACTATTATTGCAGTTCTGGCTTACGTCATCTCTTAACAAACTTTAACAAACCGGGGTCCACCTTATGACTGTGGAGGTTATATGAGGTGGAATAAAAAGGGGAATCCTCTCCGCTGGCAAGGTACGCAAACATACGCATTGCATCAGAATCAAACCCTAATCTTTCATCTTCTTTCACACTACTTTTTCTCGTCGGAGACTAACTTGAGCGTCGGAGGGCCTAGCCAGGGATTCCCATCCCGTTCTTAGGTTGCTAATGCTTTGTTGGTTGGTCTCATTGTGTGTAGGAATAGGAGATCATCCATTGGATTACCGAGTCTTCACCGATCCACGAAGGCACCTCGCTGGAGTTCATTTCGGAGAGGTATTCTTCATAGATCCGCTTTGGTTTTCTCGGGTCTATTGTTTCATAGATTCCTTAAACTATTATTGCAGTTCTGGCTTACGTCATCTCTTAACAAACTTTAACAAACTGAGGTCCACCTCATGACTATGGAGGTTATATGAGGTGGAATAAAAAGGGAAATCCTCTCCACTGGCAAGGTACGCATACATACGCATTGCATCAGAATCAAACCCTAATCTTTCATCTTCTTCCACACTACTTCTTTTTCTCGTCGGAGACTAACTTGAGCGTCGGAGGGCCTAGCCAGGGATTCCCATCCCGTTCTTAGGTCGCTAACGCTTTGTTGGTTGGTCTCATTGTGTGTAGGAATAGGAGATCATCCATTGGATTACCGAGTCTTCACCGATCCACGAAGGCACCTTGCTGGAGTTCATTTCGAAGAGGTATTCTTCATAGATCCGCTTTGGTTTTCTCGGGTCTATTGTTTCGCCTTTAGTCCCTCGTAAGGTCCACTGTGGTTTTCTCGGATCATCTCTTGTTCGTCGGCATCAAGGTCATTATTCATCACCGCTCATCGTCGCCCAACGCTTCATCTCGCAAGCTCTCAGACAGGATCACATACCATTATGGAGATATCTAAATTATTTTCGATCATACAAAACGTTTGCCCAAATATCAAAGCCTAGGGTCCAACAATATTTAATATTTTTTTATTTTTTGTTTATTTATATTTTTATTAAATATTTTTTATTTTTATCGAATTATTATTTTAACATAAATAAATGTATAAAAATTAAAATACTAATATAATTATAAATATTAAATTAAAATATTAATTAATATTATATATAGTAAATGGAATTACAAATAAAGACAAGTAAAACAATGGAGATTAGAAAAAAAAATTGTTATAGAAGTTTATGAGAGTGGAGAGAGATTTTTAAAAGGAGTAAGGTTTTAATTTTTGATGTGATAATGTTGTAATGAAAAATAAATCTATGTAAAAGATTTATGACTACGGATACCCTTGTGACGAAAAACTCCATTGGTTGAATGCAAGAAGAAAGAAAGTAATGCAAAATTTAATACTGTAAATTTTATATTGCAAAATTAAAAATAGATAAATTAAGTGAAAATAAAAATACAATTTTCTCATCCACCAACTACAACGAGTTGTCATAAAAGCATCCACAATCATAAACCTTTTATAGAAGTTTATACTTTATCGTATTACTGTCACATCAAAAATTAAAACCTCACTCTTTTTAAAAACATCTCTCTATATTAAACTTCTCCAATGACCTTTTTAGGATCTCACTGTCAATTTACTTATTTTTATTTATATTTTTCACTTATCTTTATTTATAATTTCTTTTACTATATATAATATTAATTACTATTGTAATTTAATATTTACAATTATATCAGTATTTTAAATTATATATATTTATTTATATAAAAATAATAATCCGATAAAAATAAATAAATATTTAACAAAAATATAAATAAACATATATATATATATATATATATATATATATATATATATATATATAATTAATAGTTATGATAAACTAATAATTAATAGTATTCGAATGCTTATTTCGGAGTTCTGATGAGATCCGATGTATTAGTACTGGTATGATCGCACCCAATAGTATTCAAATGCTATTACTACGAGAGATGGAGAAACCACGGCAGGGAAGGTGGTTGCTAAGTAATGAATGATCAGGATAATCTCTTCCCTAATCTCTATCCTAGTATCATAGGGGTAATTTTTACCTTAGAAATTTTTTATACAGCGACCAAGCACCACACTTGATTTAGGCTACAAATGCACCATCAAAGTACTAGAGAATCCATAAGACAAAGACACTAGATAAGCATTAGCAAGAACACACAAATATATAGGAAAAAAAACTCCCAACCTTTTGTATTAACACTAAAAGATTACAAGTAGACTCTCTTGATAAATTGCTCATACATTCCTCTCTCTTCGCTAGTCAATGCCCAACATTGCCTATTTAAAATTTTGGTTTGGCTGTTACAAGAAGTTATAAGCAGTTGCATGGTAGTTGCATCAACTACCATGTTACATGTCTCAAACTGTCATCCACATCATTTGTTGCCTTGGCACAATGTCAAAGGCTAGCATTCACCCTTATGCTTAGCCCATGATTCTGCTTCATGGGCTTGGGCCGAATAGCCATCTTGCTACACCATTCTTCGTGTTGCATTACATGCACCCGCTGCATGCCATGTCTCACCTTTTCTGTAATCCATGCTTGTACAAATGCTTAGATTCTGTGCGCCCAACCTTTGCATCTGTTTATCATCATCAAGTCGACTTCCCGTTTGACTTGTGCTTGTACAACCCTCACACGCTGCCACAAATCCACCCGCTGTTTGGCATGCTCTGCGCACATGCCACTATGTTGGATCCAAGGAGCAACGAGTCAATCCTTGCACCCAGCCATGCCATCAAGTTAAGGGGCTAACTATAGGACCGTTGCGGCTGGCTAGAAGGGGAGTTGAATATCCCTGTAAAACAAAAACACCCTTCTCGAACTCTTAAACTAACACTTGTAAATTAAAGTAAGCAGAAAGTAAATCAGAAAAATGAGGCACTGGATTTGACTTGGTTACAACCAAGGAGGTTGTTAATCCAAGGAATGTCGCACTAGTATCTCATTCAGGCGGAGAAGCCTCTTATAGCAGTGAAAGCGCAAAACAAAGAAGCTAATCTAAAACTGAAGCGTACAAGCGTTGGAAATGAATTGCTCTGAGTTGCTGAAAGCTTCTGGACCAAGGCTATATTTATAGCCTTAGTTGAGACGCTTGGAAGGGTTCCAGGCGCCCTAGGGGGATAAATTTTATCCCCCAACGTTCAAATCGAGTCAAAGCTCGAGCCTGGGAAAAAGTCAACTCCGGGCGCCCCGGTACATTCTGGGTGCCTCGGAGGGGTCCGGGCGCCCCGGACCCAAAAGTGAACTTTGGTTGACTTTTTCGGTCCAGGTCCTCTGCTCCGGCTCTGGTTGCCTCGGCCCGGGTCTTCAACTCCAGATTCGCTCGCTTGGGTGATCTCGGCTATCTGGAAAAGGACTCACCCGAACCCAACTTCCGGTCTTCTCGAGTGGGGTTCCGCTCCGGCTTGTCGTCCCTTGGAATCGCCGCTTGTTTCCTTCTCGTCCGTCGGCGTACTCATCCCCAATCTTCGTCCCTCGAACGCACCACGTGTCGTCCTTCTCGCTAGCTGCGTCTCTTGCTCCTCGAGCAGTCTTCCGCTCTGGCTTTCGTCCCTCGGACGCACCGCGTGTTGTCCTTCTCGTCAATTGCGTCTTCCACTCGACTACCTGTGCTCCTAAGCTCCTGCACACATAGACACGAGGTTAGAAACACACAGGATCTAACTTAACTTGTTGATCACACCAAAACAACCTTGGGGTTCCAACAATCTTCCCCTTTTTGGTGTGAGCAACCCAATTTAAGCTAGGGTAAAAATAGGCATAAAATAAACTTAACTAAATTTGCAATTAAGTGCAAAAATAAAACAAGTTAAAATTTTGGTTTACCTCCCCCTAGACTTATACTTTTTCTTCTCCCCCTTTGATCGCATAAAAAATGGGGTTCTAAGAAAAAAATCTAAGGATAAAAACTTAGAAAATTTTGAGATCCTTAAAAATTTTACAATAATTTTCACATAAACAGTCTCTGAAAAAAATTTTAAGTAAAATTTTAAGAAAATTTTCTAAGTGAAAATATAAGTAGAAAGAATTCTAACTTAGACAGCTTTGCAAAAACATTTTTTTAAAAAAAAAAATTAAGTAGAAATTTTCAATTTCAGAACAACTTTTAAGTTAGGCAAAATATCTTCTGAAGATTTTTCTAAGTATAAAAGAGAATTTTTCGAAGGAAAAAAATACTCAAAATAAATTTTCTAAGTTAAAAAAAATTATTTTAAAAAAAAAAATTAAGTCTTTGCAAAAATTATAAAATGATCCTAACTTAAGATTTTTCTAAGTAAAATTTTCTAACTAAAAAATTCAAGTAAAAGTATTTTTCTTAGTATAAAACTATTTTGAAAAAATGTTTGAAAAACTTTAAAAGCATTAATTAATTCTAATTTTAATGCTTTGACAGAAAGTTAATTAAACATTTATTTCAATATTTTGGCTTCCAGGTCGTGGCGAGGCACTAGGCCTTCTTGGTTATTGGAGCAACAACCACTTCCTTAGACAAAGCCTCATAAAGAATTTCAATGTTTAATTTTCTCGCTGAAAGGCTCTAAGTCTAATCAATAGTTTAATTTAAACATGACTTAGGAACCCAATATAGGTTCCAACTTAATGGATTAATTAAAAATTTCTTAGGGACATATTTTCTAAAGATATTCCTAATTTATCCCTGGTGATATCTATAATACCAATTCAAATTTTTAAATTTTCTAAAATTAGATGAGCATGCATGGTTTTTCAAATTATCTATTTGAATTTTCATATCTTTATTTTCTGATTTCAATTTCTCATTTTCTAATTTTGATGTGTCTAATTCTTCTAAGGGGCAGGACTTAGCTAGAATTACTTTTAAATTTTTATTTTCATTTTCTAATTTGCAGCAATCTTTTGTTAAAAGTTTAACGAACTTAAACATTTTGTCAGGAGGAAGAGATCATACCTGACTTACCTTGTCGATCTTGTTGTCCGTTTCTCCCCCTGAACTGCTGCTTTCTTCCGACGTGGCTCTCCCTTCATCGATGCTCTTGATGCTCATTTCAAAAGAGCTTGACTTACAATCGTCGTCTTGATGACTTGTCATTAGCGCAAGTCCATAGAATGCCTCGATTTCTGACTCCGACGACGTATCGTCCCACGTCGCCTTTAGGGCCTTTCGCTTTTGGATTGACTTCTTACCCTTATCCTTGTCCTTGATCTTCAGCTTGGGGCAGTTGTCCTTGGCGTGCCCTTCTTTGTCGTAGTGGTAGCAGCGGATCATCCTTTTCTTTTTTCCCCTGCGGATGGTTAGTAGATCTAGATTTACAAAGTTTCTTGAATCTTCTTACCATCATTACCATTTGCTCGTCATCGAGAGAAGATTTCGACTCAGGTTCATCTCTCGATGCTTTGAGGGCGACGTTGTTCTTGGGCTCCTTCATACCTGCATATCTTGATTCGTGCACTTCAAAAGTCGAGAATAATTCTTCTAACGAAATCTTTTCTAAATCTTTAGAAATGTAAAAGGCATCTACTAATGATGCCCATTTGGTATTTCTAGGAAAGGAATTTAAAGCGTACCTTAGTGAATTTCGGTTACTTACCTTTTCTCTGAGATTCGAGAGTCCGGTGATGATCTCCTTGATTCTCGAGTGCAGGCGCGCAACTGTCTCGTCTTCCACAAGTCGCAGGCTGGTGAGCTGATTGCGAAGTAGATCTCTTCTGGCGAGTTTGGCTTCGGGCGTCCCTTTGTGTAGCTCGAGGAACTTCTCCCGAAATTCCTTTGTCGAGTCGTAGTTCCCGATCCTGTTGACTTCTTGAGGCGGAAGAACGCTTAGCAGATGGTATTCTGCTTTGCCGTTCGCCACGAAGTCGACTTGCTCCTTTTTCGTCCATTGATGTTTCTCTTTACCTTCTGGTGGTGTAAAACCAAGTTCCATTGTTAGAATTAATTCAAAATATGTGGTAAAGAATACCTGCATCAACTTTTTCCAGGTTGCGAAATCCCCTTCGTATTTTGGCGGGTGGATGCTGTCCGGCCATTATCTTTGCTTCGATTGGCGGTTAGTCCTCCTGAAGCGCCTTGGCTCTGATACCACTTGTAGAACCGTTGCGGCCGGCTAGAAGAAGGGGTTGAATAGCCCTATAAAACAAAAACAAAAACACCCTTCTCGAACTCTTAAACTAACACTTGTAAATTAAAGTAAGCAGAAAGTCAATCAGAAAAACGAGGCATCGGATTTGACTTGGTTACAACCAAGGAGGTTGTTAATCCAAGGAATGTCGCACTAGTATCTCCTTCAGGCGGAAAAGCCTCTTACAGCAGTGAAAGCGCAAAACAAAGAAGCTAATCTAAAACTGAAGCGTACAAGCATTGGAAATGAATTGCTCTGAGTTGTTGAAAGCTTCTGGACCAAGGCTATATTTATAGCCTTGGTCGGGGCGCCTGGAAAGGTTCCGGGCGCCCTGGGGGATAAATTTTATTCCCCAACGTTCAGATCGAGTCAAAGCTCGATCCTGAGAAAAAGTCAACTCCGGGCGCCCCGGTACGTTCCGAGCGCCCCGGTACGTTTCGGGCGCCCCGGTACGTTTCGGGCGCCCCGGAGGGGTCCGGGCACCCCAGTACATTCCGGGCGCCCCGGACCCAAAAGTCAACTCTAGTTGACTTTTTCAGTCCGGGTCCTCTGCTCCGGCTCTGGTCGCCTTGGTCCGGGTCTTTAATTCCGGATCCGCTCGCTTGGGTGATCTCGGCTATCCGGAAAAGGGCTTACCCGAACCCAACTTCCGGTCTTCTCGAGTGGGCTTCCGCTCCGGCTTCTCGTCCTTCGGAATCGCCGCGTGTTTCCTTCTCGTCGGTCGGTGTACTCATCCCCAGTGTTCGTCCCTCGGACGCACCATGTGTCGTCCTTCTCGCTAGTTGTGTCTCTTGCTCCTAGAGCAGTCTTTCGCTCCGGCTTTCGTCCCTCGGAACCACAGCACGCTTCCTTCTCGTCCGCCGATGTACTCTTCCGCAGTGCCTCGTCCCTCGGGCGCACCGCGTGCCGTCCTTCTCGCCAACTGCTTCTTCCACTCGACTACCTGTGCTCCTAAGCTCCTGCACACTTAGACACGAGATTAGAAACACACAGGACCTAACTTAACTTATTGATCACACCAAAACAGCCTTGAGGTTCCAACACTAACAAACTAACCTCACTAGAAGAACTCGACGTCCTCATCGAATGCTTCTGTAAGTATGCTTGAATTTGCTTTTCAAATTGCCAAAGGGTAGCATCCCTTTTTCCATGTAGCCTCTGATTGGGTCTTCCCTTCTAAAGAACCAAGAATTCTATCATTCTATTCTTCTTGCTCATTCTGAAAGTTCTATGGTCTAGGATTTCCTCAACATCATCACTGAATTATTTCCTTACCACTGGTGGAGCTCTCTTGGCATTGCTTCTTGATGGATTCATTTCATCTGCATGAAACTTCTTCAAGAAACTTACATGAAATGTAGGATGTACTTTTAGCCTTTTAGGTAAATTCAACCAGTAAGCCACATTCCCAACTTTCTCCACAACTTTGAAGGGTCCGTCATACTTGGCAATTAGCCCTCGGTGAGCATTCTTACTACTAATTCTCTTCCAGATTTTAGAAGTGAGTTTCAGCAACACTTCTTATAAGCATACTTTTTCATCCTTTTATCCGCTTTCCTTAGACTATCTTGGTCTTCGTTGAGTAGTTCCTACTTTTTCCCCTGCATATCTATATGTTGCAAGGCATTTTCCTCTAAATTTTTGCTTGGCTATCTCCACAGGAGTTATTGACTGCTCACCCAACACTATCTCAAAGGGACTCCTTTCCATGGCTGAGGACTTCTACAAATTGTAGTAGAATTATACACTGTTTAGCAACCCCAACCAATTCTTCTGACTTGCTGTAATATAATGCCGCAAGTATTCTTCAAGTACATGATTGATCCTTTCAATCTTTCCATCGATTTAAGGGTGATTTGCGGTAGAGAATTTGAGATCAGTCTCCATCATATTGAACAAGAAAGTCCAAAATATCTCTATAAAATAAGTATCCCTATCACTCATAATGTCATTAGGCAAATCGAAAATTTTTACCACATGACGATAGAATAATTTTGTAACAACATCCGAAGGGCAAGCTGAAGGTGTTGGTGCAATTTGTACTAACGGTCTAACTCAGGTTTTGATGAATTACAAGTAAGTTAAGTTAGATGTTGTCATAATCTAACCTGTTATCAAGTGTGCAAGGTTGATTAAACCCAGTCAGGATATTCGATTCCAGATTAGTTGAAGACCAGATGTGTGATTCTGGTAAGTCGGGATGTTTGATTCTTGATAAGTTGAAGTCCAGATGTGAGATTCTGGCAAGGGTCAGGATGTGCAGTTCCCGATTGGAGAACACCGGATGTGCGATTATGGTCAGTCGGGATGTGCGATTCCCGATTGGAGAAGAATGGATGTGCGATTCTGATAGGTCGGGATGTGTGATTCTCGATTAGAGAAGACCGGATGTGCAATTCTAGTAGGTCGGGATGTTTAATTCCTGAAGTCCGGACGTGTGATTCTGGAGGTAACTCTACACCTAATAAGTAGAGGCAAGTCACTGGAGAAGAGTGACTAAGTGAGGATGTGTCCTCGTTAGAAGGGACAATAGGCGTCAATCCAATTTAGGTCCATTTCAGAAACCTAAATTGAGACCCTAACTAGATCATGGTCTCAGAGAAACGGGATCTAATTACTATTTCTTATTATTATTATACTAACATTGTCTTGCATATTATTGGACTAACATTTATTGCAGGGCAAAAAAAAGCACAAAAGGCTTTGGGTGAATAGTACTCGAGGTGCCTTCCATAGTATGGAAGGCACCTTCGCACTGTTCATGGAAGATGCCTTCAGTGTCATGGAAGGTGTTGGAACCCCAAGGTGTTTTGATGTGATCAAATAAGCTAAGTTAGGTCCTGCGTTTGTTTAACCCTTGTATCTAAATGTGCAAGAGCTTAGGAACACAGGAAGTCGAGTGAAAGACGCGGCTAGCGAGAAGGACGGCACGGGGAGAGAGCCGACGGGCTCAGTGCCTCCGAGGGACGAGGTGACCGCGGAAGAGTACACTGGTGGATGAGAAGAATGTGCGCGGCGTTCGAGGGATGAGAAACCGGGAAGGAAGGCTGCTTGAGGAGAAGGTCGGAACTTGGGTTCGGGTGAGCCCTATTCCGGATGGCCGAGATCACCCGAGCTAGCGGAGCCGGAGTTGAAAACCCGGACCGAGACGAGCTGAACCGAAGTTGAGCGACCGGACGGAAAAAGTCAACCAGAGTTGACTTTTGGGGTCCGGGGCGCTCGGAGCTGACCGGGGTGCCCGGACCCCTCCGGGCGCCCGGAACCCTCCGGGGCGCCCGGACCGAAGATGTTGACCAGATCGAGTCAAACTCGATCTGAACGTTGGGGGATAAAGTTTTATCCCCCCAAGGCGCCCGGAACCCCTTCGGGGCGCCCCGACCAGTGCTATAAATATAGCACTGGTTTGCACAGATCATTTAACGAACTTGTAATTCATTTCTTTCTATGCTTTCTATTCTTTTATTGTCAACGCTGTAAGAGGCTACTCCGCTCAGAGGAGAATCAAATAGTGCGCCATCTTTGCCTTGGATTAGCAATCTTCTGATTGAAAACCAAGTAAACCCTTTTTGTGTCTGATCTTTTAATTTAGTCTCTTCTATTTTTATTATTATTACAAGTGCCTGTTAATTAGTTGAATATCCGAGAAAGGTTTTTGGTTAATTTTTTTAGGGCAATTCACCCCTCCCCTCTTGCCGGCCTCCAAAGGGACCAACAGAAGGCACCTTCGGTAGGATAAAATTCAGACTTCATCGTAGATAAGAAGTGGGTGGTTCAGGATCAGATTTCTCATATTGAAGGCGTCTTCAATTATGGAAGGCGCATTCCATGCTCAATAAAAGGATGTTTCTCCCAAGGCTTCAACATTAACTCTATACGAGCTTCTATGTATCCGAACAGCTTTTCGATTGCTCAAGCTTGCTGCTCTCTATGACTCTGCTACGCTCAACTGCCGTTGAGAAGCCACCTAAACGCTGAGTTGAAGTCGACCCACTACAAATAGTGTTTGGTAACGAATTAATTACTATACTTAATTTCTGCAAGCGGGAAGTGCAGCGTGTTACATTTCTCTGACTCTTTTGTACTCGATCCCCTCTTCCGGCGGTTCTAAAAAAGGTATTTAGTGGATTACCCATCGATAGGTCCGCCGGACCTGGGTCTTAGAGTAGGAGTTACCGAAGGCTCCAAACCAAGTAAAAATTCTCATATTCGTGTCTTTTTCGTTTCTGTCTACTTTTTTTCGTTGTGTACTCTTGGTTGTAAAATGAAAACGATAAGTTTTTTAAAACCACGTGATTCACCCTTCTCCCCTCTCACGTGTGTCTCGATCTAACAAAAGGAGTCGCAATGAATACTGTATACTTTGAAAATCTGTCTACCATCACCATGATGGAAGACATGCCATCAACCTTTGGGAAGCCACTAATGAAGTCCATAGAAATTGAAACCCAAGGTTTTTCTAGAATAAGCAACGGCTGAAGTAGTCTCGCTTCCTTATTTCGCTCTGTCTTGTCTTGTTGGCACACAAGACAAGTTTTGACATATGCCCCCCATGTCGTTTTCCATCTTTGGCCAAATGTAAGAATGGGCCAAAAGAGCAATCATTCTTTCAACACTTGGATATCCAGCCCATTATGGGTCATGAGTTTCCTTTAGCAATTCTCTCCGCAGACCACCCACTGCAGGTATATGAAGATTCTCCCCCTGTAAATTAGGAGATCGTCCTCGATCTAGTACCATCGTATGATCTTATCTCTTACTTGCTACACTAACTTCCCATAAGTTGTGTCACTTGCAGCAACAACAACCTTGATTCTTTCCATCATATCAAATTCTACTCTTGAGATAGAGTAGAAAGTGACAAAAACTTCTTTCTGATTTAATGCATCTACTACTTGATTATGCCTTCCAAGTTTATGCTCCCAAGCAAAATCATACTTAGCTAAAAATTCTTGCCAACAAGCCTGCTTAGGGGATAATTTCTTTTGAGTTGCAAAGAAAATATTAGCAACATTTTCAATTCTCACAAGAAATCTTGTCCCAACAAGTGTACCCACCAAACTTGTAGGCAATGAACAACAACAACCATTTCCTTCTCATGTGCAGAATATTTTTATTCAGCTGAATTGAGTTTTCTACTTTTAAAGGTGATTGGATGACCTTCCTGCACTAACACACTGCCAAATAGCTTTATCAGAAGCACCAATATGTACTTCAAAAGACAACTCAAAGTCCGGTAAGCGCAACACTGGTTTAGATGTTGTAGTCATCTTCAATTTCTCGAATGCTTCTTTGCATGCATCTAACCATTCCCACCGCACATTCTTCTTTAGTAAGTCTATCAATGGAACAACCTTCTTTGAGTAGCCAGCAATGAATTTGTCGTAGTAGTTTGTCAAGCCAAAAAATGATTGTAGTTCTAGAAATATTGAAGGAGGTTGTCACTCAACAATGGCGAGCACCTTCTTTGGATCCATCTGAACATGGCAATTGCTAACCGTGTATCCCAAGAACATTATTTCTTGGCTAACAAACTCGCACTTCTCTTTCTTTATGAAGAGTTGATGCTTTCTTAGCCAGTCGAACTTCATCCCCAAGTGCTCTAAGTGTTCTTCCAATGACTTGTTGTAAATTACAATACCATCCAAATAAACTACAACAAAGTTGTCAAGGAAGTCATACAACATCTCGTTCATCAAATTGCAAGAGGTAGCAGGGCATTCGTCAAACCAAAGGGCATGGACAGGAACTTGTAAGAACTATAACAAGTCATGCATGTTGTTTTGGCCTCATCTCCTGTAATTCTAACTTACCAATAGCTTGATCTCAGTCAAGTTTTGTAAACCATGACGCCTTGCTTAATCTATCCAATAGATCTTGCACCAATGGAATATAATACTTGTTCTTCACTGTCACCTTGTTCAAGGCCCTGTAATCCACGTAGATCCTCAAGCCACCATCTTTTTTCTTTTGGAATAGCACTAGTGCACCAAAAGGAGTCTTAGATGGTTGGACATATCCTGCTTCCAACAATGCATTCAATTGTTTGCGTAATTCAGCAAGTTCTAAAGGAGACATACGGTATGGTGAACTTACAAGAGGGACATCACCAGGGATGAATTCGATTTTGTGATCGACATTTCTTCTTGGTGGTAAGTGTCTCGGTAACTCCGGAGACATCACGTCTTTAAACTTGGACAAAATATCTTTGACATCAACATACAACTCACCATTCTTATCAGGTTTGATGTAGATTAAGGCAACCAAATAAGTTGTTTCGCTTCGCTTTAAGTCTTTCTCCAGTAATATTGCAGATATGATGTTTGTCTTCCCCTTTTTTTGCCCTTACCATAAGGATGTACATTAAGAACAAAGCAAGGATTTGACTCCTGCATTACCATTACTCTATCTAAGTGAGGCATGGGCACTACTGTTGTCTTTCGCAAGAAATCAATACCCACGATTATTTGAAAATTTTCAAGTGGAATCGCCATTATTTGTCTTTCCAATCCAAGAGTCAACAGTTAAAAATACATTGTAAGTCATACCTATAACTGCCTGCATCTTGGCATTCACCGACTTGATGTAGCTTGGGCATTTGCTTATTGACAGCCCATAATCTTTCACCAACTTGGTAGATACAAAGGTATGAGTAGCTCTCGTATCCACCATAGCATTCGCGCTTTTCCCATTTCGACAGAAATGTGTAATAGTTGAGAGTGAACCCGCACCATGTCCTCTAACATATTAGTTAGTAATTCAACAAACTCATAATCAACAATTGGGTTTAGCAACTGTAAAGGGTTGATAAGAGTAACAACTTCTTGTTTATAATCTTCCCCTTTATCCCCCACCAAGAGGGCATTTAACTTCCCACGTTTCAAACCATCGTTGATAAAATGAGGGTCATTGCATAAGAAATAGCCTTGATTCTTCAAGTTATCTTTTCCTCGGGTGGCCGAATGTTCCATCCTTCCTTTCTCTGGGTTGTTCCCCATATCCTTTTTTTTGTCATCCTTCTTCCATTCTCCTTTCTTATCCTTGTGGATAAAGTTGGATTTGGAAGATGAAGAAGTTTTAAGATTGTCTTTGCTCATACAAAGATCTATCAAGACATCAACAACAACAAGTGCACTAAATAAATCCTTCACATTTTACCTTCGAAGTTCAACCTGTGCCCAAGGCTACAAATCATATAACAAGCTATACAATTTGTCCTCCTCGAACATATTTTATATATCCAGCATTAAAGAACTAAATTTTTTGACATAGTGTCGCACACAACCGTTATGTTTGAGACGTTTCAAGCCATCTAGCACAATCCACAAGGTGTTGCCCGAAAGGAATTGATCCTTCATTTCCTTCTTCAACCGATCTCAAGTATCAATTTTTTTTTTGACCCACATTTGCATTGTCCACCATGCGAGTTCGCCACCAAAGCTTTGCATCCCCAACAAGGTACATGCTTGCAATTGTAACTTTCTCGGTCTTGGGCACTTTTGCAGCCACAAAGTATTGCTCCATTCCCACAGAAAATTCTCGAGTTCCTTGGAACTTCATGTACCTCCAAAGAATTTGGGTTTAGGAACTCTTACCAATAGACGATGAGGCCCCAATTCTACACTAGAAGTTTTTGTTCTTCACAGAACAATAACTTTATAGCATAGATCCTCATTGTTCTTCTGAATTTACGTCATCCCCTCCATTAGAGACTCTTGGATTTGCTCCATATTGGCCTTTAAGTTGAGAATCTTTGCAATCAAATTGCAAACATCCTCTCCATCTGGAACTGCACCAAGCAATGCTTCAAGAGAAGAAAGTCATTCTCTAATTTCGTAGTTGCCACCTGCCATAATTTTGTGCTCTGATACCAGTTGTCACAAGGGTAATTTCTACCTTAAAAATTTCCTACGCGGCGACCAAACACCACACTTGATTCAGCCTACAAATGCACCATCGAAGTGCTAGAGAATGCACAAGACAAGCATCAGTAAGAACACACCAATGTATAGGAAAAAGTTCTCAACCCTTTGTATTAACACTAAAGGATTATAAATGGACTATCTTAACAAATTGATCATACATTCCTCTATCTTCTCTAGCCAATGCCCAACATTGTCTATTTATAATTCATAGACACAAGTTGGTTTGGCAATTGTAAGAAGTTACAAGCGATTACATGGTAATTGCATCAACTGCCATATCACATGTCCCAAACTGCCATCCACATCATTTGCTGCCTTGGCACCATGTCAAATACCAGCATGCACCCTTGTGCTTGGCCCATGCTTCTGCTTCATGGGCTTAGGTCGAATAGTCACCTTACTACACCATCCTTCGTGCTGCATCACATGCGTCCACTGCATGCCACGACTCACCTTTTCTGCAAGTCATACTTGGTCCAACCTTTGCATTTGTTTGTCATCGTCAAGTCGGCCTTCTGTTTGACTTGTGCTTGGATAGCCCTCACGCACTATCATAAATTCATCCGCTGCTTGGCATGCCTTGCGCACATGCCCACTATGTTGGATCCAAGGAACAACAAGTCAATCCTTACGCTCAGTCATGCCATCAAATTAAGGGGATAACACTATATTGCTAAGGAAGGAGCCTCTCTTCAATAGGCTCAGTACTTTAACAGTGATTAACGTATTAATTAATGACCTTTAGGGGGTGTTTGGTTCAAGTCATCGTGTATAACCTTGGTTATGTGATTACTTAGTAATCACATAACCAAGGTTATAGGGAATAAAATATAACCTTAGTGTTGTTTGGTTCAACCTAGTTAATTATACAACCTAATTTTATATTTATTGTATTACCCTTAATAATATTAGCGTTGAAAAAAAATAATTAAATTATTCTATTAAATTAGGAATAGAGTCGAACAGCTTGGAGGCAATTGAATGCTGTGAACTCCTCCCCAATACCTTGATCATCACCTCGATCGCTGGGGCATCTAATCTGGATCCTTCAGCACGGGAAGTGGATGCATCCCATTCAAACAACGTGAGAGCTTTCTCCCAATTGCTCAGAATTTCGATCGCCTTCACGAGGCCAACCCAATCCACGCCAAAAATCTCATCTTTCCTGGCTTCAAGCAGAGTGATGAAGTCAACGAGCGGCCATTCGACGAGGGATCTTAGTAACGACTTGCCTGCGGCCGAGAGGAACCCCAGACAAGGATCCTACAGAAACCGAGCGCCACCTTTCACGCCAGCGAGCCCGTGCGCCCTGCGCAGGAGGCAATTTCTCGCGATGGGGCGAGGTCGCAGCAAGGCACAAAGAGGGAAAGGTGGGATTTTTATTGCTCGACGGAGGGCGAAGGGTGGTGGCGGTCTCCTTGGCGAGGTGTTGAAGGAGGGAGTCCAAAGGAAGCGAACGAGAAGGAGGAGGCGGTGGAGGGAAGGGAAGGTTGAAGTTGGGACGATTAGGCGAGGGATTTCTCCAGCGAAGGCTGTGAGTGCCAGTCGAGGAGAGGAAAGGGTAAGTTGCTGGTCTAGCAATTTTGCTCCGACGCAGGCATCATCTCCAGTGAAGGGTCATCTTCTCCCGTGGATGTAGGTGGGTAATTTTGGAAAAAATAATACGATAACCCTGGAATCGTAGAAAACCTTAGGCTTTCAAGGTTTTCTGATTCCTGGTTGTATTCCCAAATTGTTGACGTGGCGGGAATCACTCATTACCAGGAATCACTCGTTACCTAAACCAAACAAGGTTTTTGTTGATAACCTACCAAGGTTATCAGCGATAACCTTGAACCAAGCGCACCCTTAGCACTAGCAATTGACGATTAATGACTGAACCGGTAATCGGTTAATATTCAACCATTTTAGGTTGACCATTAATACGTTACACACTTTACACTTAAGACAGGTAAAAAAAAATAATCCAAGTAATAAAATATTAGTTAGTATTTAATGCGCATAAACCATATACCTACATCCGTTGATTTAGGATCGTCTAAGTCTTATGAGCTTATCTAATGGCTCAAGCATTATATGATTTTTTTTTTAATCTCAAATATATCAACTCAATATCACATAAAAATATAAAAATATATCATTCTCTTTACCTTTAAAAGATCTCTATAACTCTTTCATCGACTCTATATTATCCATTTTCTTATACATCATTCATTATCAATTCCACCCATATTGTTAATTTTGAAATGAAAAAGAAAAATAAAATTTTAATACCGTTCTTAGACTACAAACTTTAAATCTTGCATTATTTGAATTTTTTCTTTAAAATTTTCATTTCACAACCTTAGATGTCTTGAATTTGCACCTTTTGATATGAATCAACTATATTGTCCTAATATTTTTCAATACGAAACTAAAATTTGACGACGTTCGTATCGGATACTAAATTGATAAGAACAGATATTATATTTGATCTTAGACAAAAAGCTGAGAAAAAATATACTTTCTAATTTTGTTGACCCAAGATAATTTATAAAAAAAAATTTGTTCATGGTGTTGTCAATCTTAATACGTACGACTAAAGAGAACTATGATAATATATATTTCTGTATATAAAAAATAATTTGAAAAAATTATTAATAAATTTTAAAATTATTTTTAGTATAAAAAACTGACATTAATATAATTTTATTTTTAACTTCATTAAAATTAATTAATAAATGATCAGATTTATTTTTAATAAAACACTAACATAGTAAATAGTAAAAATTTCCCAACAATTATTTCCCTGTCTTCATAAATAAACTCAACTCGTTTATAACGTTTTTTTTTCCATTTTATTTCCTTCGTGATTTGTCCTTAAGAGTCCAGGGGCTAAATTACAAAAAAAAAAATATCGCTGAAAATGGCGGTCAGGAAAAAAATCGTGTGGGAAGGAGTAAAGGCGAACCTGATCTCGCGTACGGCGTACGCACCGTCCTCGCGACCCTCCTCCAGCCCTAAGAGGGGACCGTAGAAGAAGGAGAGCGAGGGGAGGAATCGATGAGACGATCTATCTCCATCTCTTAGCGGGATCTCATCTCCGTTGTTGTTTGTCAAATACTGGGTGGCCTCGATTGCATCTGGTGAGCATTTCGTCCCCAGTCATTATTTCTTTTGATTTCTGAATGACCACTAGGGAAATTTGTCATCTTCTTGTTAAAGCATTTAACAGCATACCTTTGTGTTTTGCTTTCTGTTGGTGCTTGTGTGTTTATCTGTAATTACCTCGATTTGTGGTGCTAAATGATAGGGTTTCGTGTTTGGAGGATGTGCTTTAGGATATGTTGTCATCTAGTAGATTTACGAGCTCAAAAATTTTCCTTTTGAGCCTTGGATTTGCAAAGTTTGGATTTTGAACTCCTTTTACTTCAGATTTCATTACTTGCATCGAAATATTTTGGCAAAAAAGAAGGTTTTATGCTTTTAATGTCATTTGAAACTGTTCTAGACAAGGATTCTTATGCGTTGTTGTGTATTTCTGTTTGAAATTAGGTTTTGGTGCCTTCTGTTTGATTCAATAATTGTTTAAGTGTTTGAGATCAGCATGCTTACGTATTTAATTTCATGAAGTTGAGTTATTCATGGCACAGTTTGTGGATGATTGTTGTGGACTTGTGGGGTTTTGATTTTTGGGCGACCAAAAATGTCTTTGGAGACTGCCAGAATAGTCATAGACATTAATCTGCACATGTAGGAGTAGGCTCGTAATAATAAGATTTTCATGTTATTATAGTTTTTGGTTGGGAGCTTATGCTTTAATTCACATCCCTGTGTTTTGGAACTGCATCTTCATGTGCTCTGTTGATTTATTCTCATGTGTTTGCACAATTTTGACAATTGCATGAATTTCTCTTGTTTTTTTCTTGAAACAACCATCATGTTGAAACCCTCCTTTTTGGGCAGGTATGCACTCTTAGGATCTTTTTCTTTATGAAGGACTGGACAAGGTTCATACCAGATGGCTTCTATGGCACCCACATCGGGGCCAAACAATGCTGGTGGTAGTAGTCTTTCTGTTGATAGGTTGCCAGATGAAATGAATGATATGCACATAAGAGATGATAAAGTAAGTGCATGCATTTTCTAATGAGTATAACCAGATTCCTTCCTAATAGAATGACAATACACCGTAGTTATTGATAGACACATTTTCATACCTGACAGTGATTATACTTTAATTTAGGAAGTGGAAGCTACTGTAATTGATGGCAATGAGACAGAGACGGGTCATATAATTGTGACAACTATTGGTGGCAGAAATGGCCAGCCAAAACAGGTAAGCTGTAAGTATTAATGCTTTGAAATGGCATAAATAACTTGACAATTAGGTCAATTCCTAGTGGTTTTTCTACAGTTGTTGGTTTGCACTTAATTTATCAGTTGCCAATACTTAAATGCCTGGCAGACTATAAGTTACATGGCTGAGCGTGTAATAGGGCATGGATCATTTGGAGTTGTATTCCAGGTAACTTCAGCAGACCCATTTAATAGTATGGTAGAACATAGTCCCTGAGTGTTGAATTTGTGTTTGGTGCTTATCCTTCAGCATAGAGATTTGTTTTTCTCTCCAGTTTTTGTATAATCTTTTTCTTGTGACTTTCCTGCTAGGCTAAATCTCTTGAGACAGGGGAGACAGTAGCTATAAAAAAGGTTCTCCAAGACAAGAGGTATAAGAACCGTGAATTGCAAACTATGCGGCTTCTTGACCATCCAAATGTTGTGTGCTTGAAGCACTGTTTCTTTTCAACAACTGTAAAAGAAGAACCATATCTTAACTTGGTTCTTGAGTATGTGCCTGAGACTGTTCATCGAGTAATTCAACACTACAACAAGATGAATCAGCGCGCGCCATTGATATATGTGAAGCTTTATATGTATCAGGTAAACCCTAAACTTATATTGAGTTGTGAGAGTTCATTGCAAGTTTGTGATGGTTTGACAATTAGCTTTCTGCTTATTATGACAAGTATGTTGCATGCTGGATAACTACCAATTGGCACCTAATTATTTGTTACTAATGAAAGAACAAATATAGATAATTTCAAAAAGCATAAATGCTGATTTTCTTTGGTATCCACAGATTTGTAGAGCATTGGCCTATATGCATGGTGGCATTGGAGTTTGCCACAGAGACATCAAACCACAAAATCTTTTGGTATGTTGTTCAACTTTTCATTTGGAAAATAGGTTTTTCTTTTTTCGTCTTGATGTTGTTACTTCATACTTGTGTCAGTGTATGAGTAATAAACATAAGAGCCTTGTTTTTTTGTCCATCCACTGGTCAAACAAGTAATGTCAGATGTACGCGCGCAAAATGCTTTTACTTTTTCAACTGTAGTAGATTTCTTTGAAGTCTATATCTATTTGTGCCACTCGTTATTGATGAATGTTATTCACAGTTGCATACTCGTTTGACATGCAATGTTCTACATGCACCTACATCACATTTGATATATGGACATGCACTAAATCATATATGTATGTACAGGTTGTTTAGTTGAAAAATCTAACTTGTATTAGATACTTTCATGGTAAAACTACTAACATTACATTCTGTAACAGGTCAACCCGCACACACATCAGTTGAAAATATGCGACTTTGGAAGTGCGAAAGTCTTGGTATGTCTTCATCCCTTAATTGTGTGCTATAGATGCTACCTGCGTTGGCTTTGCCTAAATTTAGATTTTTTTTTTTGTGCTAAACAGGTTAAAGGGGAACCAAATATATCCTATATATGTTCTAGATATTACCGAGCCCCTGAGCTCATTTTTGGTGCGACAGAGTATACAACAGCTATTGACATATGGTCAGCTGGTTGTGTTCTTGCTGAACTCCTCCTTGGACAGGTAAACTTCTTACACTATAATTTTCTTTTAACAGAACTCATTCATGCTAATAATTTATTTTTGGAGTCATCAACAGCCACTTTTTCCTGGAGATAGTGGAGTTAATCAGCTTGTAGAAATTATCAAGGTACCTCTTTCTTTTCTCCTAAACCTAAATTATCGCCATTTCTAGTATCATTTGTTTTAATCCTTCTGTTTCACTCGGTCAAGATTTTGGGTACTCCAACAAGAGAAGAAATTAAATGCATGAATCCCAAATACACGAAGTTCAAATTTCCCCAGATGAAAGCTCATCCATGGCACAAGGTATATCTTGTTAATATTTAGTCTTGTTGTTTCCACATTCTGCATATTTTATTGTTCTTTAGCTGTTGTGCATACAATTTCAGCAATATTTTTCGATATACAGATTTTCCATAAAAGAATGCCTCCTGAGGCAGTAGATCTTGTCTCCCGACTTCTTCAGTATTCGCCAAAGTTGAGGAGTACCGCTGTGAGTATATTCTAGAAATTTATCGACTTGAGCAGAGGGCCCTATTTGCAAATCCATGTATTTAATTGCTACTCATGCAGTTGGAAGCATTGATCCACCCATTCTTTAATGAACTTCGAGATCCAAATGCTCGATTACCAAATAGCAGCCGGTATCTACCTCCTCTCTTTAACTTCAAGCCGCATGGTGAGTCTGCATGCTTGGAAGATTATTCTTACACTACTTGTTCATCTTGTTCTCTCAAAAAACATAATGTTTTGTGGATCTTTGATGATAAACAGAGTTAAAAGGTGTTCCAGTGGAAATCGTAGCCAAGTTGATTCCAGAGCATGCAAGGAAGCAATGCACCTTCTTGGGACTGTGATATACTCTATTAAGTGCGTTTCTCCTGATGAAACCCCATACTGTTTTCCCCACACAGGATTTATGCAGATCGAATGTTTGGGCATTATCTGGTGTATGCAGTGAAACTTCATAGAAAACTTACAAACTTCTTTGTTTCTTTACCAGTGGATGAATGCTACTGAGGGCCAGTTCCCTTAACACAAGTTAATGTTGAAGGTATGCGATGGCAGATCGGTAGGATTCTTGCCGGCATGGTCTCTCGATCTCTGCTATCCTATCCTAGTGGATCAACATCAACCAAGTGGCAAAAAAAAAAACATAAATAACTGATTGTGGAAGTAAGAGGATGAGTTATATTAGGATACAGGGATTTTCAAGTAACCAATCTTACCACCTATTTACCCAAAATATATTTGAGCTCCTTGATGTCAGCAGATCTCCCTGTCCTCTCTGATCGGTGCAAACCAAGTGTCTCGTTTGAGCACCATTATCCGCCCAATGTTGCCTGATCTCTTTCCCAATTCAAATTGGGGACAAAACATATTCAATTCAAAACTTGAAAATATAAATGATTATGACTCTCATGTTCGATTCAAAATGAAATTCAAGCTCGAGTTTAACTCGAGTTGTTCGAATTTTAAATACAAATTAAATATTTTTCAGAGTCAATTCGAAAAGCTCGATATATTTATTTGCACCTCTAGTACAAACGCAACATAAACCGATTAAAACACAAGTTTATGAGCTATATTGATGGTAGATGAGTTTAGGTATCAAATTAAAGAAAAATAAACTCGGGGGGGTCAAACTGAAAATATGTTGTAGCTTGTCCGCCGGCCAGGCCCAAATGTAACCCTCACGTTACGTTGGCCGTTGGCGTGACCACCTCAACATCTCCAGAGAGCACCAGCCGAGCTTCCAATGGAGCAATCCCGAGTATCGAGTCCCAGCACCACCAACATCGTTCTATAGCCGAATCGAGGAAGAAGAAGAAGAAGAGCATAGACATCGATGAACGGTCGTCCTTGTCCGCTGTAGAGGAGATCCCCTCCGATCTCAAACCCCGGCGGCCCATTGGACTCGATCCGGCACCCAAGCAGATAACAACCAACCTGTCACTCCTATTCCTAACAATTCTCTTTTGCCAACTTATTTGATCCAGCAGTTGCTCGCGTCTAAGATTCCAAAGGGAACCACACGATAGGAGGAGAAGCTACCTCGGCTCCTAGTTTTTGCTGTGCAAGTATTGGCGACAGAGCAAGTGGGAGATTTGCCCATGTGCGGAACTCTTCTAGTATCCAAAGTCTCTTTTCAGAGCGTGGACCTTCTATTAATTCCTCTTCTTCTCCTCCAATGCAAAATGAGCATTCCTTTGGTTAGTTGACTTAAAGTTTTGATCTTTGTTTGTCATACGAATGGATTGATGCTTCTGTTGCTCGGTTGCTTTCAGCAGGCTGCACCATTGCTTGTTGACTTTCATATTACCTCATTCTTATCCTTTATATAACTTTGCTAGTGAGGTTATGAAAATGGGAGGAAGAAATTATAGAGTATGGTGGCCTCAGCAGCTCTTGACCTCCACCTCCAGTTCTGGCCTGTTTCTCTTTGGTTGGTTTATGGATTCTGTTGATTCTATTGACATTGTCATAGCAGCTGCAATTTCTTCAGCTAAAATTTTAACCCATCCTTTTCAGACTAATCTTGAGGTCAGCGAATTGCCAGTGTGTTACTAATGCAGCTTGAGTGTTTGAGCAAATTTCATTAAAGAATATGCTCCTATATGTTTTTTGTGATATTAATTTTTTTCTATATTTGAAATGAATTCAGATGCTAAGAAGTTTTTCTGACATTCTCAAGAAAATTTTGTTTGGGAACAATGTGCTTTCATAATATAGATAGATATCATTCATATCGAGAAGCTTCTCTAACATTCTCAGCACATTGTGTTTGGGAATGATATGCTTTCTTTGTATGATGATATAAGATTGCTTCAGTTGAACTTAGCATCCCGGATGCAGCAATGATATTAGTGACTGCAAAAGATCTGGATGAAAAGTTGTTTTAACTTTCAATATTTGAATCATTTGTAATGCAAAGTATTGGAACTCTTGAGGAACTTAATGATTAGTATCTAGTGTACTAATATCTCTTTTTGCTCCAATGCCCCCTTCTGTATGTCTTTGTCTTTTTTATATTTAAAGGAGAAACACTACAAGGTTTTTTAGGAGAAGGAATAGTTGTTTAATACTTTCCCAAATTTGCAAGTATTTTATTCTTGAAAGTCTTTACATGATATACCACCCATGTTATTTTGTTAGCTTTGCATTTATTACTACAATAATTGATTAACCTAGAATAAGAAACCTGGTTGCTAGTTCCATGCAACTTATCCTAGATGTCTCATCCTTAATTTTTGTTGGAGTTTCTTATACCAATAGCTTTTGGTCACCCTTGTTAAATTTTGGAGTTTTAGGTTTTAGTCTAATACTAAATATGGATAAACTTATCATTCATATACAACAACAGGCAGAAGTCCCAGCTATTATGATTATGCTAACTTACTAATTTGATGAGTTTTATTTTAAAGGTGGATTGTCATCTACAACTAAGTCACCTACATTGCATAAAAAATCTACTGTTATATTATTGCCAAGAAGATATAATATTACTACACTTGATTACAAAGTATGCTGGTAGTTTAAGAAGACACATTGTTATGGTTCATTTTTCTTATGGTTACTTAAGATAGTTGCTAGAATTATACAATTTACAATTTGTATCATGCGATATAATACGGTTCACATATAAAACAATACAATTCTTACATATGGATAAGAAGTGAAAATAGCCACGATGCAATTCAATACAATTTGATTCAACAGAAATATTATTTTATATGATTCCATAAACAAGAAATTCAAGCTGACCAATTAAAACTAATTAAATTAAACTCAATATATGCTAGAAATTAGATTGAATTTATTATAAAAAGGTCATAAGAAATTAAATCGAACTTAATATACTAGAAATTAGATTGAATTTACTATAAAAGGATAAAAACTATAAATTTTCTATTATAAAATAGAAATATAGTGGTAAAAAAAATAGACATAATTGATGTTAGCCAATGTGAACTTGATGCCTATGAATGATTCAGAAGAAGTAAATCTTATCAGCTTTAAATTTCATTAAGAGCTGAAGATTTGATCCCCGATTGGAATAAGATGTTTTAGTGTCGTACCAACAGTAATAACACATGGTGCCGAAGACACGGACGCAATAGGAGGAAGGAATTGGAGCAAAGTTAGAAGATAAAGAAGGAGAAGACTAGAGGAGAAAAAGAATAGAAAACCCAATTGGCTTAACCTCGTTGCCCAGTCTTCTTATGGAAGCTCATGGAGTCTCGAGCAACTTGCGAAAGCCTTGAGTAGATTGGTTGTCCCATTGTCATCTTAAAAACTCATAAAAGATTTGTCGTTGTCTTTGAGGTCGCAGAAGCTTCGTAGTCATCTTAAATAGACTCTGGAAGATTTGTTGTCGTCTCAGATGGATTATGGAAGCTTCTCCACCAGGTCGAATAGGTAAGGGAAACTTCATGGTCAACTTAGACATGTTCCAAAGCTTCATTGCCACTTGAAAAATTGCAGTTGTGGAAACTTTGTCATTGCAGTTGGTGCTACACAATTTTTCAAGTTTCCATTGAGTTTCACCCTCTCAGATAAGTTTTGCATGTTAGATGATGGGCGGAACAAGATGTTTTGCCTGGGCCAACTAGCATCAAACAATATTTTAGTCCCTCGTTAAAAATCATTGCCAACTTATTCCATTTGTTCTATTATGCTATCAAATGGAATATTATATTATCGTGACATATGTTTAGATATCAAAATATTTTTTAATTAATTAGCAATATTTTTTAACATATTTTATGATTCTTTTTGTGAACTTTTCAATTTACGATTTGATATTTGATCAAAACAATTAACTTTGATTTGATAACCTATTGTTTGAATGCAAAAATATTTTGAAAAGTTTCTTTTTAGAATTGAATGTTTTTTTTGTTTGTTTAGGAAATCTTGGTGTCTGCCAATCAAAAGATGCCATTAAGACTGGAGTCTTTCACATTTTCTCTTCTGGGATATTGCTTAACTGATGGCGGTAAATTAAGACCAGTATGTAGTCAGAATGGTGGACTTCCTTTCAGGAAACAGTTCAATGATGAATGCTATAAAGAACTGAAAGCTTGTCAAAATAATGGAAAATGGCACTGTGATTGCATGAATTTCATAGAACCTTACTTCCTGTCTTCATTGGGATGCAATAACTGGATTTTTATGCTGCTATGTAAACCCCAAAGAATCCTGTACAAGAGGAATCAACAGATTCCATATCTACATCATGTCCATCACAATGGTGATATAGTGACCCCTGTTGATTTCCACGTATGTAAGTCTTGAAAAACTCCTGTTGTTGTTGGTTCATTTGTGCTTAATTTGCCATCTTCTATCTCCCAAAATTTTATCTTTTTGTGTTAATCCCAGATAATAGTATATGAAGTCCCAACCTTTGGTGTAAGTCATGTCTCTATGAGTTCTTGGCATGCTCCTGAGAATATTGATTTGCTGTCAAAGAAGCCAAAATGGGTGAAGGAAATATACAAGAAGCCTGTAGTCGATAATTTTGTATGATCTTGTGAATTACTTTCCTTTTACAATTTTTATTTTATTTTTTTGTTTATTTCCTTTTCAGTTTATTTTTTAAAATTATCAATTTATTTATTCCAGGAGACAGTTCTTTTGGCACTCAATTGTTCAAATTCTGCCAAAACATTCTTGGAGCAAGTGGAAAACACTCTTAGTCCCATGACCGGCATCTTCTTTGTGTCAAAGTACTAACCTTTGCATTTATTTTTCACAAACCCCAACCTGTATTCTTACTTTCCTGTATCATTCTGACTTTGCTGCTGCTTATTTAGAATGCTGAGAGTGGCATTCATCATATGGCACATGGTGGCTGCAATTGTAGCTTCTATCTCCACAATTATATACATATTCCTTCAATTCTTACATAAACCCTTGACTCATGGTTCCATCTGGTTTATATTATCAAAGATATTCACACATACATCCAAGAATGTGCACATTCGTAGCTGTCAGTTTCTGTATTGGCCAGTTACTCTTCAAGCTCCCGGTACCAGGTAATCAAATATGCTTAAGCTGACCTTTGTTTTATATATTTTTCAAGGTTTTTCTTATCTTATGATAATATCTTTTCAGCATTTCCCACTCGAGTGTTGAATATTCTCACAAAGCTGCATTAAGGAAGCACTTCATTTGGTCTAATGTTTTGATGGATGTTACCTTGGGGATTGTTCTTGGAATCCTATTGTTGGCTAATTCTGAAACTATCTGTTCATGGATTTCGGTTATTGTTCATCAAATAACTAATGACCTGTTGCGCTCAGGTTCTGTATGGTTAATGGGTGTCCCAGCTGGTTTTAAGCTGAATAATGAGCAAGCGGAGTTTATCGGCATAATTTCTCTCAATACAATTCAAATTTTCTCTACCCTATGGTCCTTTATTGATGTTTTTTTGCGGTATTATATTTTGGTTCTTGCACTGTTGGGGATAGTTTTTGGCCTGACTATACCAGTGGCCTTGTGCATTGATATCCTTAAACTGGCAACATTTCATATTTGTATTCTGCACCACATGATATCTTTTCTCTATTCGCAGCAGATTCAGGCTTTAGCTTCTTTATGGCGTCTATTCCGGTAATTTTTTTCAGAATTTGAAAATGCTTTCTAATATTCTGAATTTATAGTCTTACCTTCTAAAGTTTGTCCTTTGAACAATTATAGAAATGTTTTGGATTATAAGAGAACATGTGTTTTCTGAAATTGACATGCTTGTGATATGCTGGTGGTACCAATTCAGTGGCCACTAGTAGGAAGGATTATAGTCGTTGGGAGTAGTGATGGCTTAGTTAGCCCATGGCAATGAAATAGATGGGGGAGAAGGAAGAAGTTCTCTCGTTGGTGGTCACAAATGTCTGATGGATTTAGCAGTGACAAAACCTTTGTGGTGCTAGTGCCGGTCTGCAAGGTGGCAATGAGGAGATCTCTACAAGTCTTCTGTAAAGGAATAGGTCTTCCCATATTTGTGTTGGTTTGCTGCAGGTAGGGCTAGCGGTGACAGTGTGGGGCCTTTGTGGGGTGACCTAAAGCTTCAAGTCAGATTTCTAGTATGCAAAGAAAGAAAGAAAAAAAAGGAGGATAGCATGTGTGACCCAGTAATTGAGTCTTCACATTTATCCCTCCAAATGGCAGTCTTTTCTGTTGGTGCGGTTAGCACTAACGATTTAACCCAGGTTTTGATGAATGACAAATAGGTTAAGTTAGGTTTATTTTTGATCTAACACTCTGATCGAGTGTGCAGGATAAGTCCAGACAGGTCGACGGGCTGACCGGATGTCTGGCACGAAGCCCAGCTAGGTCGACGGGCTGACCGGATAGCTGGCACGAAGTCCAAGCGGGTCGACGGGCTGACCGGACACTTAGGCACGAAGCCCAGCTAGGTCGACGGGCTGACCAGATAGCTGGCACGAAGTCCAGACGGGTCGACGGGCTGACCGGACGTCTGGCAGGTAAGTGAGGTAAGTCACTGGAGGGGAGTGACTGCGAGGACGCGTTCCCAGGAAGGGAACATTAGGCGTTGATCCGGCTTAGATCCATTTCGGATATCTAAGTCGAGATCGTGACTAGATTCCGGCCTCGGAAAGACGGAATCTAAGTCATACTCTTTTCTTGTTAAATCATATTACTTTAGTTGTGCTAACAATATGTTTTGCAGAAAATATATTTGCCTCGGACTAACTCTGTTTTGCAGGAAAGGAAGTTTCTGGAAATAGGAGCGCCTGAAAGGGATCCGGGCGCCCGGAGGTGAATTTTATCCAGGCCGAGTCGTCGCCACGTGGAGTTCGCTGATTAGACCTGCCACGTCGCACCAGGGCACCCGGAAGGGATCCAGGCGCCCGGAGCAGCATATAAAAGAAGCCCCAGGGGTGGAGCTTCAAAAACAACTGAGAACTCTTCGACTGCTTGCTCTGCTGCTCTACGCTCCTACGACGCTAACAAAGCTCCGACAAAGTGCTCCTTCTTCTTTGGTTAATTTTCTTGTCGGTATTACTTTATTTCCATTAGCATTTCTGTACCTTAATTTGTAATAGTATTTCGAATTGCTAGTGAATTGCCCAACGAAAGTACTCAAGGAGTACGGGCCTTCGAGTAAGAGTCGTCACAGGCTCCGAACGAAGTAAAAAACACCTTGTTCAGTTTGCCTAAGTGTTTTTATTATTATTCCGCTGCGCTTAACTCTTATTAACGCGATTTTTTCGAATCGATATTCACCCCCCCTCTATCGACGTTTCACGATCCAACAAGTGGTATCAGAGCAGGTACCACTCTGATTTGGTGCAACCACCAATCAGACAGGGGGTGAAAAATTAATTTTTTTTTCGGTTTTCAGTTTTACGTTTAATTTCAAACTGGTATTATTACCTGTTTTGAATTTTTTTTTCGTTGCAATTAAATCTAAATTGGTGCAACACCAATTTAGATACTTCTATTATTTTTCTTCTTCCGCACTACTAATCCAAGACCAAGTCTTGGGATTTTTGTTTTTCTTTTCTTTCTTATGTACAGGACTAAAATGTCTCAGCCTGAAGGATTCAGCCAGTCGACCTCCACTCTTTAACGGGGACGATTTTCCGTATTGGAAGAAGCGCATGGAGGTTTACCTCAAAACAGACTTCACAGTGGATGAGCGTTACGAGACCCTATAAAATTCCAGTGGACAGCTCCGAGAATATATGGATCCTGAAGAACGGACAATGATTTGAAGAAAAAGGCATAAACAGAAAATAAAGCGATCAACACTCTACGGTGGATTAACAAGAGAAGAACTTAAGAGTCGGTCCACACAAAACGCTAAAGAGTTGTGGGACAAATTGATCGAGCGACGCCAAGGTAATAAAACGAGACCTGCTTTTAAATAAAATTCTTAATATAAAAATGCAGGAAGGTGAAACGGCGAATCAGCTCCACGCGAGGATCAAGGACATCCTCAACGGGCTTCATGCGATAGGCCACCAGATGGAAAATAGAGACTTAATAAGGTACGCATTAAATGCTTTTCCACGTAATAGTTTGTGGGCATCAATCGTAGATGCCTACAAAATTTCTAAAAATCTTTCTAAGTTAAAACTAGACGAGCTTTTCTGTGAATTAGAATTACATGAACAAACTAATGCTGGAGCCGAGAAAGGTATAGCTTTATTTGCAGGTTCCTCCAAAGAAAAGAAGAGCAAGCCTGAATATGAAGAAGATTCCGACCAAGACTCCGAAGACGAAGAACACCTGGTGAACTTGGTAAGAAAAATGTTCACCAGGAGAAAAAGGAGCTTCAAAAGAAGAACCTTCAAAAGATCGGTTCTCCCTCGGAACAAAAGAATTCAGCTGCAATAAAAAGGGACACTACAAGAACGAATGGCCAAAACTGAAGTTCGACAAACCGAACCAACCAAAAAGAAGGCCCTCAAAGCAACGTGGGACGACTCCTCGGACGAATCGGAGGAAGAAGAGCAGAAACATCAGAGCCACCTCGCACTGATGGCTCGCGAAGCTGAAACAGAAGACGAGTCGGAAGATGAAGATGGGTCTGAACCCGAAACAAGCCACGAGTCCGTACTCGTTTCCGAAGGCCCGAATGAGGTATATTTTAATTTAAACAAAAAATTTTTTAGAATTATTTCCTGTTTAAATAGTAAATTAATTAAAATAGAAAATGAAAATAAATCACTTCTTGAGGAAAATCAAAACCTCAAGGAACAAATCAAAAATTCAAATTCAACTCAAGATCTAACACTTGAGGAGGAGAATTTATCATTAAAAAAATGATATTAACAATTTAAAAGAAATGCTAGAAAAATTTACAACAAGATCAAAAAATCTTGACTTAATTCTGAACAATCAAAAAGCATGTTATAATAAAACCGGACTCGGATACAAGTCGAACTCAAATAAAACTTTTAAGTCATTAATAACTCAATACAAATCAACTAATCAAGCTTGGGTTCCAAAAGCGTGTCTGACCACGCAAGTAGGACTTAATCAATATTATATACCTAAAGAAAAAGTATATTATATAAACTCGATTAAACCAAATAAAAAAACCAAAATACAAACCTAAATCGAAAAATTCAAAATTTAAAACTCAACAAAATATAAACTATCACCAAGTTAATTATAACTATAAAAGAAACAGACACAAACCTAAAACGAAAATTTAAATTAAAGGTCAATAATTCAGGGGGAGGCTCCAGAATAGCTGGCACCTCCAAAATTAACTAACCCGACAGGGTAATTAGGATTAGTTAAAAAGAGACCAAGTTTAACTTGAATCATGGTACTGGTGAAGTTTTTGGTGATAGTACGTTAGGGAAGCTTGGGCATCGCATGTCTAGAAAGATATGGTTTCGATCTGGTGCATTTGGCCAAGTGGAATTGACCGAAGCTACCCTTAAATGAATCCTAACCAGTTAGACCAAGATTTAGTACTAAGCTCCGTGGATAGGACTATTCGGAAAACCTCGAAAGGTTGGTTACTACTAATGACGTCCATGTGACTCACCAAGCTTAGAAGTTTATCCGAAAATTGCCTATTTGTGGAGACTAAAGCTAAATCTGAATCTAACACAAGTTAAACCAAAACTCCATAATTAAAAATCCAATTTCATCTCACAAAATCATAGGATTCCCTGATTGATAATATAGATCGGGTGAGATGAATAAGGCTTAAATTTGTTTAATTAAAATTAATTTCAAAATTTTAATTTCAAACTTAAAAATTAATTTCAAAATTTTAATTTTAAACTTAAAAATTAATTTTAAAATTTTAATTTCAAACTTAAAAATTAATTTTAAAATTTTAATTTCAAACTTAAAAATTAATTTCAAAATTTTAATTTGAAACTTAAAAATTAATTTCAAAATTTTAATTTTAAACTTAAAAATTAATTTCAAAATTTCAATTTCAAACTTAAAAATTAATTTCAAAATTTTAATTTTAAACTTAAAAATTAATTTTAAAATTTTAATTTCAAACTTAAAAATTAATTTCAAAATTTCAATTTCAAACTTAAAAATTAATTTCAAAATTTTAATTTTAAACTTAAAAATTAATTTCAAAATTTTAATTTTTAAACTTAAAAATTAATTTTAAAATTTTAATTTCAAACTTAAAAATTAATTTCAAAATTTCAATTTCAAACTTAAAAATTAATTTCAAAATTTTAATTTTAAACTTAAAAATTAATTTCAAAATTTCAATTTCAAACTTAAAAATTAATTTCAAAATTTTAATTTCAAACTTAAAAATTAATGTCAAAACTTTAATTTTAAACTTAAAATTAACTTAAATAATGCCTGCTCAAAAATAAAAAGACTAACTTTAAATCCTACTTACTGTAGGAAACCAAGTGGATTTTGGACAGTGGTTGCTCCAAACATATGACTGGAAATCACACCAAGTTCACTCAACTCACTTACAAAAGCTTAGGAACAGTTGCCTTTGGAAACAACAGCAAACTCAAGGTAATTGGTATAGGTAATATTGAATTAAAAATAGACTTTATAATTACAAATGTTTTACTTGTTGAAAATTTTAAATATAATCTTCTGAGTATAAGTCAATTATGTGATACTAGGTATAAGGTTAAATTTCTATCCACAGAGTGTTTAATCAAACATCTAGATAATCCTACCATAAGCCTAAAAGGTTTTAGAAAAGACAACATCTATGCCATCAACTTAACCACTTCTTCCATTAAGTGTTATTTAACACAAAAAGAAGAAACATGGTTATGGCATAGAAGAATGTCTCACACCAACTTTAGAAATATAAGCAAATTAAATGGACTAGTGAGAGGCTTACCAAAATTACCTAACATAGATTCAACCATATGTAATGCTTGTCAACAAGGTAAACAAACTAAATCCACTCACAAACCAATAAATCAGCCACAAACCAACTCAATATTAGAACTTCTACACTTAGATCTTTTTGACTCCCATGGAGTCAAATCCATAAATGGAAACTTATACTGTTTAGTCATAATAGATGATTATTCTAGGTTTACTTGGGTAAAATTCTTAAAACATAAAGACGAAACTTTTGAAATCTTTACAAACTTTTGCAAACAAATTGAAAATGAAAAAGATCTTAAAATTAAAAGAATTAGGAGTGACAATGGGGGAGAATTTAAAAATCATAATTTTAACAAATTCTGTCTTGAAAATGGCTACCATCACGAATTTTCATGTCCTAAAACCCCCCAACAAAATGGAATTGTAGAAAGAAAAAATAGAACCTTACTAGAAGCCTCTAGAACTATGTTAAATGATGTTAGCACAGCCTGCTATGTGCAAAATAGAACAACATTAAATAAAAGACATAATAAAACCTTCTTTGAAATATTTTATAACAAACAACCTAACATAAAATATTTTAAAGTATTTGGGTGTCCAGCCTTCATCCTAAATACTAGAGAACATTTAGGAAAATTCACCTCTAAAGTAGAAAATGGAAATTTTGTAGGATATTTTCTAAACAGTAGGGGTTACTGAATATATAATAAAATTACGCTAAAAATCGAGGAAACCACAAATGTAAAATTTGAAGAAATCCAAGGACAAACTCAACTTCAACCTACTGAAATTAATAATTCTGAAGAAACCAATCAATCCCTAGACTATGAAGAAGATGAACACACTCAAGAAAATGAACCCCCTAGAACTATAAGAGTAAATCCTAATCATCCAACTGATCAAATAATTGGTGACCCAGACCTAAGGGTTCAAACCAGATCATCTTTTAGGAACCTGAGTCAAATCTCCCTGATTTCAAAAATTGAACCCAAAACTGTAGCTGGATCATCGCTATGCAAGAAGAACTAGCTCAATTTGAGCGTAATGAAGTTTGGGATCTAGTGCCACCACCTAAAGATAAGAAAGTAATAGAAACAAAATGGGTATTTAGAAACAAATTAAGTGAAACTGGGGAAATTACTAGGAATAAGGCTAGGCTAGTTGCCAAAGGGTTCAGTCAAGTTGAAGGACTTGACTACGATGAGACCTATGCCCTAGTAGCCAGACTAGAATACATTAGAATGTTACTAAGTTATGCAGCTCATAAGGGATTCAGACTATATCAAATGGATGTTAAGTCAGCCTTTCTCAATGGACTAATAAAAGAAGAAGTGTATGTAAGTCAACCTCCTGGGTTTGAAAATATAGAACACCCTGATTATGTCTTTAAGTTGAAGAAAGCATTATATGAACTTAAACAAACACCCAGGGCATGGTATGAAAGGCTAACATCTTACTTAACATCCAAAGGATTCAACCAAGGTCAAATCGATCCAACCTTGTTTGTTAAATTACTAAATAACGACATATTTATAGCACAAATATATGTAGATGATATAATATTTGGTTCAACTAACTCAGACTTTTTAGAAGAATTTATTAATCTAATGGAACAAGAATTTGAAATGAGCTTAGTAGGAAAATTGACCTATTTCCTAGGATTACAAATCAAACAAACAAATGAAGGAAATTACATTTATCAATACAAATACACTAAAGAATTACTTAAAAAATTCAGAATGGAAAATACAAAAGAAATAAAAACACCCATGGCAATAAACACAATCTTAGACAATGACTCAAATGGAAAACCAGTAGATCTAAAGTACTATAGAAGTGCAATAGGCAGTCTACTCTACCTAACTGCAAGCCGACCTGATATCTTATTTGCAGTTAGTATGTGTGCAAGATACCAAACCTGTGCTAAAGAATCTCATTTGACTCAAGTCAAAAGGATTTTTAGATATCTTAAGGGAACAACAAACGTAGGAATCTGATATCCTAGGACCAGTGAGTTTGAATTAATAGGATATTCTGACTCAGATTATGCTGGGTGCAAATTAGACCGCAAAAGCACAAGTGGTGGATGTCAACTACTAGGCCCATCACTTGTTAGCTGGTTTAGTAGAAAGCAACATTGCGTTGCACTATCTACAACTGAGTCAGAATACATAGCTATAGGAGAATGTGTAGCCTAATTATTATGGATGATGCACACCTTAAAAGATTTTAACTTAAAAATCACAAATGTAAAAGTCTTAATTGACAATATTAGCTCAATAAATTTAACAAAAAATCCAGTGCATCATTCAAGAACCAAACACATTGAAATCAGGCACCACTTTATCAGGGATCATGTTACTAAGGGTGACATTGAGCTCAAATACGTTGAGTCCAAGTCAAACTTAGCTGACATATTCACTAAACCACTCCCTGAAAATGAATTTAGCCATTTACGTAGAAAACTAGGAATGTGCCTAATAGACTAGGAATTTCGAATTTCAAAATACTTTCAAAATTATTGCTTTCAACTTATAGGTTCAAACATGTGTCAGTTTTTAAAACCTTCCAATTTTTAGATTTTTAAATAAACTTTTAGCCTGAGACTAGTTCAAAATCCTTAGAGAACATGCACCCATAGGACTAGCTTTGAGCATCTCATCAAAACCCTAGGCTTACCTTGCTTGTGTTTGCCGAACAATAGAATGGGGTGAGATGCATAGGCCACTTGCCTAATACTTAAGATGCTTATTTCAGTGCATCGACATAAGTCTGGGCGTTAAAAATAAAATATATATTAATCAAGTTAAGATTGACCTTAACTTGACTAACCAAGTGAAAGCTGCTATCTTTTGATAAGTCAGTCAGTAACTAACTGGTTAGACATTTGATTTGATGTCAGGTCCAGGGGGAGGAATCAATTAAAATTTTTTTCGATTTTTCAAAACATTTTTATTAAAAATTTCTTAAACCTATTTTTGAAAACTAAGTTATTGAATTTCAAAATTAGATTTAACGTAGTTTTGAAAATTGAATTTAAAAATCTAGTTCTGAGAATTTGACTTTACTTAATTCTACTTAATTCTACAAAAATTAATTTTTGTAAACTAAGCGTAAGTTTATAAACTAAGTCTTTTTAAAATTTTTAATCTTTTACAAACTTAGTGTTGAAAATTAAACTTCAATCAATCTTGAAATATATTTTAAAACTTAGTTTTGAAATTTTGCTTATGTTTGAAAAGAGTTGAAACCTGTTTTAAAAAAAAAAAAAAAAATTTGAAATTTAGAACTTATTCTTAAACCTTAACCTTAGAAGCTATACTTGAAAAATTAGCTATTTTTCACAAAACTTAGCCTTTAAATCTGAATTTTTTTTATATACACCTATTTTTGAAAACTAGCTTTAAAAAATCAAGTCTTTTATGTACTTAAGTCTTGAAAGTTGAATTACTAAGATAAATTACTAAGTTTAACTCCCCCAGATTAACTTGACATGATTCCTTACTTTGTCTGAAGTCTATATTTTTAATTACTTTAAACATGCTTATTTTTGATGAATGTCAAAGGGGGAGGGTTAGGTGGGTTAAGTTAGCCAAACCAATTGAAAATACAAACTAACTTAAAAACCTCCACATAATGATGTTATCTGTTTTTTTCTTGCAAATGTCTTCACTAACTTAACCAGGTTGTCATTCATGAAGGGAGATTGTTGGTGCGATTAGCACTAACGATTTAACGGTTTTGATGAATGACAAATAGGTTGTTAGGTTGAAGGACTGACCTAATGTTTGGCACGAAGCCCAGCTCAGTCGACGGGCCGACCGGATGTCTGGCAATAGGATCATGACTGCCCTTCATGGTCGCCTCTGGCGGTAAGTGAGGTAAGTCACGGGAGGGGAGGGACGCGTTCCTCGGAAGGGAACATTAGGCGTTGATCCGGCTTAGATCCATTTGAATATCTAAGTCGAGATCGTGACTAGATTCGGTCTCGGAAAGACGGAATCTAAGTCATACTCTTTTCTTGTTAAATCATATTACTTTAGTTGTGCTAACAATCTTTTGCAGAAAATATATTTGCCTCGGACTAACTCGTTTTGCAGGAAGTTTGGAAATAGGAGGTCCGGCGCCCGGATGGGATCCGGAGGTGAATTTTATCCAGCCGAGTCGTCGCCACGTGGAGTTCGCCGATTAGACTGCGCCACGCCGGAAGGGATCCAGCGCCGGGCGATATAAAAGAAGCCCTGGGTGGAGCTTCAAAACAACGAGAACTCTTGCTTGCTTTGCTCTACGCTCATGTGACGCTAACAAAGCTCCGAAAGTGCTCCTTCTTCTTTGGTTAATTTTCTTGTCGGTATTACTTTATTTCCATTAGCATTTGTAATAGTATTTCGAATTGTTAGTGAATTGCCCAACGAAAGTACTCAAGGAGTACGGGCCTTCGAGTAGGAGTCGTCACAGGCTCCGAACGAAGTAAAAAACACCTTATTCAGTTTGCCTAAGTTTTTTTATTATTATTCCGCTGTGCTTAACTCTTATTAACGCGATTTTTTCGAATCGATATTCACCCCCCCCCCTCTATCGACGTTTCACGATCCAACATTTTCTTCTTCTGTGTCTTGTTCTTTCCTGTTCGAAGAGCAAGGATTATTAAGATGGATGCTTTAGTTTGGTCGGTTTCACAATTTTATTCATCTTAACAATGTTTTGCTCCTTACTCCTTGCAGTAGCACCTCCCTTGGCCTTTTAAGTATAGATTGAGTCCATGCATCATGTGACTACATCATCCAAAATCATCTACACCTTCCAATGCCTCCACCAGATCATTAACAAACTAAACCATGTACAACAAAGGCAGTGCCCTCCTTGTCGGCACTTCCCATTACAACCTTTCTTCGATCTAGCCACATGGAATCATCTCCACCGTGTTGCCCCAAACTTCTACAACATCTACCAGCAACCATTGATGTTAGCTATGACACACCCTCCAATGAAACTTAGCCCGATTATATATGTCAGTAATCTCTTCCTCTTGGATGTATGCCATTTCTTAACTAATGGATACATACATGTCTAACGTTAACTAACTTTCTACTTTTGATATATTTAACTAATCAGCTCTATCTGTTGAAAATTTCTAGTTTCGTGTATAGATTTACAATGTAGACCACATTTTTGTTCAGTTTTCATAGTGGTTATTTCTGTCCCTATAATTTCATTTATATTTTTTTTGTGAACTGTTCATTTTTCTATACTGACAGTGGACAGAAGCGCAATCCGCTTCGACAACGCTTGGATAGTTATGACTACACGGTTGAGCAACATGTTGTTGGTTCTCTTTTGTTTACACCGCTTCTGTTGCTTATTCCAACCACTTCTGTCTTCTACATTTTCCTCACCAGTTTGATAACAACCATTATTTTCCTGTCCATTATATTTGAGATTATTATTTCAATGCTTCACGCTACTCCCTATGCCGAGGTGTGGATTTGGATCATGAGTAGAAGGAAGTTTCCCTCTGGAATATGGTTTGAAGTCTTAGATTTTGGTAATGGAATTACTGATGAATTTTATTCACAGCCTTGTTTCGATGGAAGGCAGGGTGATAGCTTTGGTGGTGGGGAATCGGGCTTTTTAGTTTCACAACTTTGCTGTAATTATGCTACAATAGGTAACAAGAACCAAAATTTTCAGCTGTCATTTGTCTGTATTCTGTGGCAAAATATGGATGATCACTAATCTGCCTATAGTTTTACATTTTCAGGTGTCTATTTTGTGTCAAGTATACAACAATCTAACAACACAAGAAACTGTTGAGCACAAATTGATCGTGTCTAATTATCACAACGAATTGTAGACCTGCTTTATGCATTTATTTTTCCATACAATCTCTTTCCTTCATTTTTTTCCCAAATAATTTGGGCCATCAAGCCAATAGTATATGGACTAATAATTTTATGTGGAGTATATCTGCAGGGGAACAACTTTTAAGTATTTCATATGAAATTGTGTCTGTGCCAAGCATTGAACAATTTTCTCTGTTATTGCTAAAATTTAAATTACTAGTGTCCCATAAAAAACTTGGAGTAAATGGGGGAGGACTAAAATCAACCTATTACTAGAAATGTTTTGTCCAGATACTGACACTTGTTAGTTGGTCATAGTAGGACGTGAACTGAGCCACATTAAACTAGTTGTGTGCCATCATTAGAAATAATTGTGAATGATTTTCATTCGAGCTTGCGAGTACTTGTTCTCATTGCAAATAATGATGGAATGCAGTTGGTATGATATAAAGTTCCTACTTGAATATGATCAGTATTACTCCCATCTTTATGGGGTTGACTATTAAGTCCTAATTTTGATGCAAATATGTTTCAGGACAAGTTATTCTACCTTGCTACATTGGTGTATTCAATGGGGTTACTCCATCCTTTTTTACATCGCTGGCACATGGACTTCTCAGCGGTCAAAGGTGACGTGCTTCCTAATAGTCTCGAACAAATTGTTGCACTGGACTGAAAGAGTTTGGATAGTCCTGCAGATTCCCATCGACATTAGGTACTCGTTTGCCTTCTACAATGCCCTGGATGCAAATTACCTGCAAGGAATATTGGAAGCTATGCTACACTGCAGTCCTTTCATGTAGATTGTGATATTTCAACCTCAAAAAATCAGCAACATAACGAATCTTGCTACAACCAAAACGTGTCGGGTTCTGCCATCGATCGAATATTTATTTATTCTTTTAGACTAGTCTTTGATATTTCCTTTGTTGTTTTTTTACACTGAACTGCTTACCAATGTCTTTGCTCTTGACAATGTGTTTCCTTTGTAGCTGAATTTTAACATCAGAGTTTGATATCATTAGCATGTGGTTGTCTTGGTTACGATATGCTAATTGTGTTATTTGATATGATATGGTGTCGAAATGAACCCATGTACAATGTCTTTTCGTTTACATTTAGATATGTCAAAATGTTGTAAGTTAATCACACTCTTGTGATCTGTCTAATGCAGATCCTTTTGTCTCTAGATATATATAGTTTCTAAATGTTACATGATAAGAATATTGTAGCAAAAGGCAAGGTGTCCATCAGAGTCTGTCCTCAGGTTATGTGGAGATAAATCATAGATTCAACTTATAGTCAACCCTCAAATGACTAGGGATGATAGGAGTGCATATAAAAATATTAGTATACGTTATATTGTAGGTCTCGATAGGTCAGCTAGAGGGGGTGAATATTCTGCAATTAAAGTTAGCACTTTTCTTGTTTCTTAATTTAGCAAGGACAAATGCATATTAGTTACTCAAAAATAATAACATAAAAAAGAAAAAGAGTACTAAGAATTACTTGGTTTGCAACTAGGGAAGTTATTAATTCAAGGTAGTTGAACGCGCACTATCAAGCTCCTTTTTCACCAGAGGTGGAGTAGACCCTTACAATGTTTAAGAATAAACGAAACTAAAACACAAATTTGGAAATGAAAGTACATTGTTGTTTTAAACTTCGAGGACCAGGGTTCTATTTATAGTCCACTGGTCACAACTAGCTGTTTGCTAACGTGGCAGCTCTCGGGTACCTGGATCATGTCCGAGCGCATGGACGTGGCCCCCTCAATCCATTCTGTAGCGGCTCTTCGTCGACAGTTTATCGGGTCTCGGGTGCCTGGACCTATTCCGGCCGCTTGGAGTGTTGCCGACGTGGACTCCAATCTGATCTTCACTGCAACGGGTTGTTGACGTGGTCAGGACATCCTAGGCGCCTAGACCTGGTCTGAGTGCATGGACACAATTAACTCAGGTTTACTTGTCTGGTCACTTGGGTGATCTTTCGACTGTCCAGAGTTGAGCTCACTCAAATCCATCTCTAGTTTTTTCCTCAAGTTGTCTTCCCCCTCCCCCCTCAGCTTTTGGTCCTTCGGAAACGTCACGCGTGTGCTTCTTGTCCTCCAGCATACTCTTCTGTAGCTTCTCATCTCTCGGATGTATCGAGTTTGTCGACTCACTTTTCGTGTCATCTTTCTTGCTCATTGCGTTTTCCGCTCGACTTCTTGTGTTCATAAATCCCTAAACACTTAGACACAAGCCATTAAATCGCAGGCTTTAACTTAACTCAGTTGATCACATTTAAACTGACTCGGGGTACTTACAATCTCTCCCTTTTTTATGTGCATCAATCCAAGTTAAGTTAGAGTTTAAAATAAATAAAAAAACAATTTAAACAAATAAATATGTAATTATTACAAGTGATAAATTTGTAATAAATTGAAGAAAAAATATTAAATTTTATATCTTCCTCTTAACTTAATCCTTAATTTTTCTACTTTGATCACATCAAAAATATCTTATTTCTTATGAAAAAAACATTTAGAGAAATATTAAAAACATTTCTATAAGTTTTAAACAAAGCATAAAGAAACTTATGTTTTACTGAAATTATTTTTCAAAAGAAGTAATTTTTATTAATTAATTTATTAATTTAATGTTTTAAAAAATAATTTGAAAATTATTTTTAGATGCCGAGAAATCTTGAAAAATTTTGTCAATATTAAACATAAGAAAGTGAACCAAGAGACTAAAAAAATAATTAAAAATATAAATTATCTTCTAAAATTCTTGTTGATTATGTTATACATACAAAATGTAACCTTTTTTAGTTGAAAAATTAGGTTTTTCAAAACTAAACTCTAAAAACTTTTAAATTTTAAATTACATCTTTAATTAAAAATTATTAAAAACTATATAATTATCAAAAAATCTAAAAAAAAATTAATCTAACAGAAAATCTAATTTATTATCAAAAAATAAGATTTTAAAAATAATTTTAATCATTAAAATTTATTTTTCAAAAAAAAAATAATATATTCGTCAACAAATTTTCGAACATTTTCTATTAGTAGATAATATCATCTGATCCTGTCCGAACCAAGAGTCAGCGGACGCTGGGCACGTGGCGCTCTATGCTGGATCCTCGAGTGCTCCGGCGAATCTGCAACAAAACCGAGCCGGGAGGGGTGTCCCGGCGACGATCCTCCGACGCTCAAGTCAGGTAAGTGGTGGAGAAAGTGGCTGCCCAATTTGTATTATGCGTACCTTTGGCGAAGTAATAGCCTCTTTATATAGGACGGAGAAGGAACTGATGCACGCCCACCGAGGTGCGTACGTGTCAGCAACCCATACCACGGTATGCACTTGTCAGAGAGCTTACCTGACACCATGCTGCCACAGTCCGAGCATGTTCTTTGATGGGACGGCAGGACCACCCGTTGTCAGACTAGAAGTATGGCACAGCTATACGACTTGACGGCTGTCAGAAGATGTCCCCGTCTTTTACCCACCGTCTGACTGGGGTGCCCGGCCCACCGGGCGGGCGGTGATCGTCGTCCGGACGGCCTTGATTCTTTGCGCCGTCCGGGCGGCACCTCCTTCCGCTCGGTCATTACGCACTGCTTTATTTGAGCGTCAGACCCCTGGTCCCTACCAGGGTGCCTTTTACTATCAGATTTCCCTTTCTTCTGAGTCCGGTCGGCTCGCCCTTTTCCGGCGAGCCACTGGACCCTTTGACCTCCCCTCAGCGTTGACTCCTTATGGGGTTCCGGATTTTTACCGCCGGATCACTTGCCTTCCTCTCGAGTCTAGTCGAAGGAGGCAAAGTCCGACTGACTGGACTGCCGATCTGTCGAACAATGATCATTGCCTTAGGCCGCTCGGCCAGGCATAAAGATGCTCATCTGTGCGGCGATATCTATCTGTCCGGCGATACTTTGTCCATGCCTTGTATTTTCTGGGAATCGATGTCCGTTGTTCTCCCACACTACCCCTCACGTGCTCTGCGCACGGTAAGGGGAGCTCATTAAATGCGGCTAGTAACCGGCTGACACGTGGCGACCGTGCATTTGTCAGAGTATGGCGGTTACGTCACTTCCGATGGGACAGCCGCCGTTTGAAACGGACGATCCGATGACAACCTCGATATCGACGACCTGGATCGGACGGTGGAGATCGTTTCCGGGCGGCGATATAGGACCCTTGACTTCGTTTCCGCCGCATTTCGTCTTCTTCGTTTCCAAACTCCTGTCATTCCCCCTCTCGCCGGCGACTTTGCTCTCAGACTTTCCGACGATCACACGGCTTCTTCCGGTCATCTTCCTCGCCTGTAAGAGCCTTTTTCTCGCTTCAGACGCATTCTTCTTTCTGTTAATCATCCTTTTCAGCCGGTTTTCTTCCATTGCTTGAACCATCCTCTTCTATCCCGCATTCTGGCCTTTCGATCATGACCAGTACCTCGCAGTCAACCGGCGGTGCTCCGGGTCTTTGGTACTCGAACATGGAAAGTCGGTTCGACGAGGAAGACGCCAGGCGCCTCACTCGAGCATATGACCTACCGACCGACCACGAAATAGTGTTAGCCACGCCTTCCGATCGGCCTAACGATCCTCCGCCCGGCACTGTTGTCTTCTTCAGGGATCAATTCCTGGCCGGACTACGTTTTCCTCCTCACAAGTTTTTCTTAGAAGTTTGCAACTATTTCCGCATTCCGCTCGGCCAAGTAGTTCCTAATTCTATTAGGTTGCTGAGCGGAGTGGTAGTTTTGTTCAAACTGAACGGCATTCCCTTAACCCCAAAAATCTTCCACTACTTCTACTATCCCAAGCAAGCCGAGTGGGGTACCTTTGTTTTCCAATCTAGGATAGGCTTCGTCCTTTTCGATAATATGTCGAGCTCCAACAAACACTGGAAGGAGCATTTTTTCTATATACGCTTTCCCGAGCGGCCCACTTTCCGCACCAAGTGGCAGACGGCTATGCCTGCGCAACCAGAGCTCGGCAAGTTTAGAGGTGACGCAGACTACTCCATGCAGCCGAACAGCTAGTCGGTCAGCGATATCACATTGACAAGATGCTTCTCCCAGGAGTAATGCATATATTCGGCTTGTCTTCTACACCAGCCGATCTGCCTTGTAGCATGAGTAAGCTTCCCTATCTTCCCCTTTATTTTGTTCTAACTGATTTATTCTCTACTTCTGCAGCTGAGATCATGTGGCGGGCCAGAGCCACCGAGAAGGTCAAACTGAAGGCCGCTCGGATTGAGGCGGTGACGAGCAAGGAGGTCGCCGAACGGGGCCTTGCTCCGGCTGATCTGGCCGGCGAAGAAGGTGAGGGGCCGCCAACGGTCCCAGAAGCCCCGGACACCCCTGCCCCTCCTGATGAGGCCACGGGCAATATAGAACCTGCGAGTGAAGCTGAAGTGGGAGGTCGTTCGGCCGATGATGTGCCGTTGCGTACTCGGAAACGTCGGCGACCGGAATCCGCACCTGCCTCTACACTTGATGAGCCACAACCTGAGCGGGGTGCAGATGCGCCGGTGCTGTCCGGCACAGTTTCCCTCGAGAGTACACCGACCCCTCAGGATTCTCAGCTTGGAAGTGCCGCCGTCCGACCCTTCGAGGACTCGACGACGTCTCAGCGTTTAGGCGAGCTACCCACCTCTTCTGTGGCGGGCCATCTCGAGGCGGGCGGCGGCGAATTTACTTAAACCGTTCATGCCTCCCTTGAGGCGTACATGGCCGCCGATCGGCGGTGTTTCTGACGAGATGATCACCCAGACGGGCCCTCTCGCAAGCTTGGATAGATGCTCGAGTCGGATAGCTAAGTTGACTCCCGGGCAGCAACCTTCAATCACCCACCGGGTATAGCCCTTCCCCCTCTTCTCTCTCTTATTTGAAGTTTTACCCTGCTCGTGTTTGCTAGCGTAACTGGTGGAGCAGATCGCCATTAGCGATCGGTTGGCCGTGGAGGAGGCGAAGAAACAAAAATAGCGGGGGCGCGACGGTCGGCGGCCGCTGGAAGGCAGAAGTCGCTAAGCGAGCGAAACGAGCCTCGATCGCGAGCAAGGTCGTTCGGCTTGAAATAATGATTAAGCAGCGAGACAAGGAGATCCAGATGGCGACCACTCGGAAGCAACAAGCCATCAACGATATGGACCACATGAAGGTGGAGATCAGGCTGGAGCAACGCATCAAGGACCTGGATGCTCTGCTGGCCACCGAAAAAGAGAGCCGCTCGGTGATCTCCAAAGATTCGATGGAGACTTGAAGGATCTCCAAGCCGCTAGCGACTGCGCTCAAGGAGTATCAAGAGGGGGAGTCGGCCCGCTCGGACGAAGTGAGGAAGGCGTTCCTCCGCTCGGAAGGCTTCGGAGAGAAGTTTACCGACAAGATATCCCTCACGTTCGAGGAGGCCATCAAGGAGGCGGTGGGCTATCTGAAGACCAAAGGTCACCTGTCTGCCGAGCTGACTATCCCCCCCGAGGATCTGGCGAGCGTGATGGACGCCATCCCCGACGCTCTTTTGATTTCGATGTGTGAGGAGCGTTTCAGAAACTTTTGAATTCCAGCCGTTCGGCCCCGCTTATCTATGTAATGACTTTTTCGGCTTGCATATTAGATAATCTTCCGCCCTTTCTATTTTAGCAAGAAATTTTCCCTCGTCCCAACTTTAAGTGTCTCGATATTTATCGTCGGAGCTCGGCGGCTCGGATATTTATAGCGGTCGGCGGCTCTCGATTTTAACGACGGGCTCGTCGGTTCGTCCTTCGGATTATTTATAGGCGCTCGTCTCTCGATATTTATCGTCGGAGCTCGAGCGGATATTTATAGCGGTCGGCGCGCTCTCGATTTTTAACGACGGGGCTCGTCGGTTCGTCACGGATTATTTATAGACGCCGGCTCGTCTCTCGATATTTATCGTCGGAGCTCGACGTAGCGGATATTATAGCCGGTCGTGCTCTCGATTTTTAATAGACAGGGCTCGTCGGTTCGTCGCTTCGGATTATTTATAGGCACGCTCGTCTCTCGATATTTATCGTCGGAGCTCGAGCGCGGATATTTATAGCCGGTGGTAGCGGCTCTCGATTTTAACGCGCGGCTCGTCGGTTCGTCCTTCGGATTATTTATAGGCACGGCTCGTCTCTCGATATTTATCGTCGGAGCTCGACGGCGCGGATATTTATAGCCGGTCGGCGCGGCTCTCGATTTTTAACGACGGGGCTCGTCGGTTCGTCCGCTCGGATTATTTATAGACGCCGGCTCGTCTCTCGATATTTATCGTCGAAGCTCGACGGCGCGGATATTTATAGCCGGTCGGCGCGGCTCTCGATTTTTAACGACGGGGCTCGTCGGTTGTCCGCTCGGTTTTTATAGCCGGTCGGCGCGGCTCTACGGTTTTAACGTCTGGGCTAGACGGCGCGGGGCTTCCGTTTTTAGAGCGCTTGGCGCCAATTTGATCCGTATACCTCCGGGCGAGCGGCTCGGGGCCTTCGTTTCAGGCAATAACCTCCCTCTATCATCCTGAACAGCACAGGGCTTTGGTTTCCTTCCTGCCACACTAGTATGCAGCCCGGCCGAACAGCTCGGGGTTTTCGATTTCGAACGCTGCTTATATTCTATACGCAGCCCGGCCGAACGGCCTGGGGTCTTCGGGTTCGAGCTCCCGGCTCGGATATAAACCTCCCGGCCGATCGGCTCGGGGGCCTTCGGGTTCGAGCTCCCGGCTCGGATATAAACCTCCCGGCCGATCGGCTCGGGGGCCTTCGAGCTCACGATAAACCTCCCGGCCAAACGGCTCGGGGGCCTTCGGCTTCGAGCTCCCGGCTCGGATATAAACCTCCCGGCCGATCGGCTCGGGGGCCTTCGGGTTCGAGCTCCCGGCTCGGATATAAACCTCCCGGCCGATCGGCTCGGGGGCCTTCGGGTCACGATGATAATGCCTTATATTCGCTCTTTTGACTTTTCATCTCTGCATTTCAAGTATTTAGTCAAAAAATGAAATACACAGGGTGATTTACAGTGATACACCTTTCACCCCGCCCGGTAAGGCTGGAGGTGGTTCGCGCTCCACGGCCTATCTAGCTGCCGTCCGTCCTCGTCCTCCAGATAATACGCGCCCGAGCGGAGCTTTTCGATGATTTTGAAAGGGCCCGCCCATGGAGCTTCAAGCTTGCCGACGTCGCCGACCGGCTTGACTTTCTTCCAGACAAGATCGCCGACTTGGAACGATCTGGGAATTACGTGCCGGTTGAAGAATGCCGGGGCCGCTCGTCGGTTTTCCGCTCGGACGTTTATAGACGCCAGCTCGTCTCTCGATTTTTAACGTCGGAGCTCGACGGCGCGGATATTTATAGCCGGTCGGCGCGGATATTTATAGCCGGTCTGCGCGGCTCTCGATTTTTAACGATGGGGCTCGTCGGCCTTCTAGGCTAACTCCTTACCAGGTCGAGCGACCTTGGCCTTCATAACTTATCTCGCACTTGAACAGTCTTTGTGCCCGGCCGAACAGCACGGGTCATTTGCTTGCGAATCCAATCGGCTGGGAGGCCTTCGCTATTCGGGCACTTGGCGCGGATAATCCATATGCCCCTTTCACCCAGCTTGGAGAACGTACTCCTGGCCGAACGGCTCAAGGTCTGCTTCGTCGAGCATCTTGGCTCGGATAATTTACCTCCGGTCGAACGGCGCGGGGCCTTCGTTTCTCGAGCGCTTGGCTCGACCCATTTACCTCCGGCCGAACGGCGCGGGGCCTTCGTTCCTCGAGCGCTTGGCTCGACCCATTTACCTCCGGCCGAACGGCGCGGGGCCTTCGTTATCGAGCACTTGGCTCGGAAAAACCATATACCCGGCCGACCGGCTCAGGCCTTCGCTTCAGGCAATAACCTTCCTCTATAATCCTGAACAGCGCAGGGCTTTGGTTTCCTTCCTGCCACGCTAGTATGCAGCCCGGCCGAACAGCTCGGGGTCTTTGATTTCAAACGCTGCTTATATTCTATACGCAGCCCGGCCGATCGGCCTGGGGTCTTCGGGTTCGAGCTCCCGGCTCGGATATAAACCTCCCGGCAGATCGGCTCGGGGGCCTTCGGGTTCGAGCTCCCGGCTCGGATATAAACCTCCCGGCAGATCGGCTCGGGGGCCTTCGGGTTCGAGCTCCCGGCTCGGATATAAACCTCCCGGCAGATCGGCTCGGGGGCCTTCGGGCCACGATGATAATGCCTTATATTTGCTCTTTTGACTTTTCATCTCTGCATTTCAAGTATTTAGTCGAAAAATGAAATACACAGGGTGATTTACAGTGATACACCTTTCACCCCGCCCGGTAAGGCTGGAGGTGGTTCGCGCTCCACGGCCTATCTAGCTGCCGTCCGCCCTCGTCCTCCAGATAATACGCGCCCGAGCGGAGCTTTTCAATGATTTTGAAAGGGCCCGCCCATGGGGCTTCAAGCTTGCCGACGTCGCCGACCGGCTTGACTTTCTTCCAGACAAGATCGCCGACTTGGAACGATCTGGGAATTACGCGCCGGTTGTAGTTTTGCTTCATCCGCTGACGGTATGCCATCAGCCGAACGGACGCCTTTGCCCTCTCCTCTTCTACCAAGTCCAGCTCCATGTTTCTTCGTTCGCGTTGTCATCATCATAGCTCGGATCCGGTGACTCAACGCCGACTTCCCGGTATGACAGCCTCACCGCCATATACCAAATGGAACGGTGTGACTCCGTCCCTTCTTTTGGCGTCGTTCGGATGGCCCACAAGACGCTCGGCCTTCATCCGCCAACTCCTCCCAAATGGTCGGCCGAGCGCATGATCTGAAGAATTTCCGGTTGGCGACTTGACTGATCGTTGCTCGAGGATAGGCCACGGACGTGAAATGTTGCTCAATCCGTAGCTTTTGCACCAATCCTCTAACATCTTCCACGTGAACTGCCGCCCGTTCCAGTCGGCGAGGGATGCCGAACCGACAAATGATGTGTTGCGGATGAATTTTTAACCATTTGTTCGATGATCTTGGCTGCCTCGGCCTCCACCCACTTGGAGAAATAGTCTACCGCCACTAATAAAAATTTCCGCTGTCGCCATCGGAAATGGACCCACAATATCCATTCCCCATTGATCGAACGGACATGAGATGGTTGATGCCTTCATCTCCTCTGCCGGTCGGTGGGAGAAGTTGTGATACTTCTGGCATGAAAGGCATGTAGATACTGTCCAAGTGGCATCTGTTTGTAAAGTTGGCCAAAAGTATCCGGCCAAGAGGATCTTCTTGGCCAATGAGCGTCCGCCCGGATGACCCCCGCATGATCCTTGATGTACTTCCTGGAGGATGTAAGCTGAGTCCTCCGAGCTTACACATTTCAGCAAAGGGCGCGAGAAAGCTTTCTTGTAAAGCTGATCTCCGATGAGTGTGAACCGACCGGCTCTTCTTCTGAGGAGCCGGGCTGCATATTCATCGGATGGTGTGGTGCTCGAACGGAGGAATTCTATAATAGGTGTCCTCCAGTCACTTGGAAATGCGAGGCCTTGCATCCGGTCGACATGCGCCACCAGCAGCGTTTTTTCAATTGGTTGCTGAATGGCGACCGGCGTTATTGAGCTCGCGAGTTTGGCTAACTCATCGGCCGCCTGGTTCTCCGTTCGTGGGATCTTCTGAATAAGCACCTCTCGGAAAGTAGCTTTGAGTTTTTCAAAGGCCTCAGCGTAGAGTTTGAGCCGAACACAGTTGATTTCAAAGGTGCCGGAAAGTTGCTGAGCGGCCAACTGTGAATCAGAATAGAGTGTCACCCGACCTGCTCCCACATGCCGTGCTGCCTGCAATCCGGCTATGAGGGCCTCATACTCTGCTTCATTGTTAGTAGCTTTGTAATCTAGCCGGACGGATAGGTGCATCTTTTCTTCCTGAGGTGAGAGTAGTAATATTCCGATCCCACTTCCGAGCCGAGTGGAGGATCCATCCAAATATAGCTTCCTGCTCTGGCCTGTGCACTTCGGTCACAAAATCAGCCAAGGATTGGGCTTTAATCGCCGAGCGGGGCTGATATTGGATGTCAAATTCACTCAATTCTGTCGTCCACTTGATAAGCCGTCCGGACGCTTCTGGATTCAACAGCACTCTTCCGAGTGGACTGTTCGTCCGGACAATAATGGTGTGAGCCAAGAAATACGGTCGCAGGCGCCGAGCGGCTAGAACCAAAGCAAAGGCCAACTTCTCGAGCCCAGTGTAACGAGATTCAGCATCTTTTAAAATGTGGCTTAGAAAATACACCGGCTGCTCTTCGCCGCTCGCCTTCTCATGCTCAGTTGACGACAGATACATATAAAGTGACTCACCCCCGATCGGCTTGGCTAACACTGGTAGAGAATTAAGATATGTCTTCAACTCTTCAAATGCTCGGTCACATTCTTCATCCCACGGAACTTAGTGGCCTTGCAAGATCACGAAGAATGGCGGCTCGATCGGATTACGAGATGAATCGATAAAGCGGTTATCCGCGGTCAACCTTGCACTTCTCTTGTATTTCTTGGGGCGGCATGCAGTGCTTTAACCTTGCTGGGATTTGCTCGATTCCCCCTCGGTCACTATGTATCCCAAGAAACGCCTCCTTTGGCCGAACAGGCACTTTTGGGGATTTAGCTTGACTCCATATTTGCGAGCGTTCGGAAGGTTTCTTCCATATCCTTAAAAGATCGGCCGCTCGGACGGATTTGATAAGAATGTCATCCAATTTCGCCCGATCCGCTCCTTGAACACCTTGTTCATCAAGCGTTGATAGGTGGCCCGGCATTCTTCAATCCGAACGGCATCACATTGTAACAATATGTGCCGTCAGCCAATTAAGCTTACTTTTCTTGATCTTCCGGCGGGCGGCACTTGATGATATCCTTGGTAGGCGTCAAGCATGCAAATTAATTCGCAGTCGCCCGTAGAGTCCACCAGCTGATCTATCCGGATAAAAATCCTTGGGGCATGCCTTGTTTAAATCTCGAAAGTCGATGCGGACCTCCACTTGCCGCCGGCTTGGAGACCAAGACTACGTTGGCCAGCCACTCGGGAACTGCACCTCGCGTATGTGGCGGCCTTGAAGTTTTTCCACCTCCGCCCGGATAATGGCCTTCACCGGCCGAGCGTCCGGTCGGACATGCAATTCATCTGCGCTAGGCTCGGCGAAATTCCAGGTAACTCATGTGTCGACCAGACGAAGACATCATGATTTCGTTGGAGGCATTGAATCGACTTCTCCTTTTCTTCCCCGGATCGAGGCGATAAAAGTCGTGGCCTCCGATCGGGTCGGATGATCTGGACTTCCTCCTTTTCATCGTAAATTAAAGCAGGAGGCTTCTCGGTTATGGCGTGTACCTCAATTGGGCGCCTTCCGAGCGAAACAAGCTTCCGCTCGGATCATCTCTATATAGCACCGCCGAGTTGCTAGCTGATCTCCCCGCACTTCTCCTACTTTGTCCTCCACGGGAACTTTATCTTCGGTGGAAGGTTGAGACAACCGCTCGGAACTCGATCGTCCCAAAATGACGTTGTAGGATGAGGAGAGTCGACCACCACAGTTTATTGTCCTGGTCCTCTGGCGGCTCTTCTCCCAGGTGAGGTGGCCGGTAGGATTTGTCAGGCCGGTGAACCGTTGCCTGTAAACCCGTAGGCGGGGTCGTCATGGGCGACTCGGCTCGATCAATTTGCGCTGATCGAACGCCTTCTTGAATATGATGTTGACCGAGCTCCTGTCAACAAATATGCGGTGAATGGTGTAATTTGCTATTACGCTTTAATGGCGGTCGTCGTGGGCACTTCTACTCCTTCTAAGTCCCGGGTCCGAAAGTGATTTTCGGTCCACTTGCCCGCTCTTGGCTGCAGTGATCCGCGTGGATCTCCAGACGCCTGCTTACGGCTCGGTTGGAGTCTCCTCCGGTAGCCCACCAGCTTGATCTCGCCACGGAAGTATTGCTCCTATTTTCCTCCTCCCGAGCAGACGGTCGTGACCGTTCTCGACGCCTGGCGATTCTCCTGCCTCGGAGATCGGTGCCGATCGGGTCTGGCGATGTCGCCCCTCGGTGCGGGTCCGGTCGACTTCATGAGTCCCACGTCTCCTGCCGATGGGAGGCGGCCGTCGTTCGGCTTTCCGGGAGATTGGACACCAAGGAAGGCTTGGCAATCCCTCGTGTTGTGCGTATCCGTGCGGTGGAAGGTGCGAACATAGGGTCCACCTCTTCTTTGGCTTGGGCGGCGGCCACTTCTTGTCGTGCGATCGGCGTGAGGATCGAATTGCTTGACCCTCGGTCCTCGGGTGGGCTGGCGGCGTCTTTGTTTCGCTCGGCATGAGCAGGTCTTGGCTCGGGTTTTCCTTTTCCGAAGCGCGCTTCTTCCACATTTATATATTCGTTGGCCGATGTAGCATGTGATCATAATCTCGGGCGGCTTTCGGATGAGCGACGGAAGAAGTCCCCATCCACAAGGTCTTGCGTGAAGGCATTCATCATCGTCTCCGATGTGGCCGGTGGGATATCCATCGCCACTTGGTTGAATCAATAACCTCGAAGTGATTCTCTCGGCTCTTGCTTGATGGCGAATAAGTGACACTTGTCTTTTGATAACGCCGACTCTTGGCGAAGTGGTGGAGGAAGGCCGTTCCTTGAAGCTCGTGATGGATCCGTCCGTCCCACCGTTGGCCGATCCCGAGAGGGTGGTAAGGAAGACTCTACACTTTACTCCATCGTGTATTGATGGGCGTGTATTATCGAACTTACCCGGATGATCATCCATTGTTCCATTGTATTCGCCGATCGTCGGAGACACGTAGTGCTTGGGCGAGGGTCTCGTAGGATAGCCTCCGAAAATTGGCGATTGATCCGCTCGGGGAGGAGTCCGCTCGGGGAGTTTCCCTTCTGTCATCCCGCCTTGGCATTTCATCCGAGGAAGATCCTCTATCTCTGGTATGACTTCGGAGTGCGAAATAAGGCCCGATGGAATGCGACGGTGGTTCCGCTCGGCCACCGACGCAGATGTTGCTTGTTGCTCCGGCTTTTTTGTTTTGCTCCATGAGTTTGGCGGCCTCATCTCGACCAGAGCGTCGAGTTCTTCTGATGAAAGCGCCACCGTGTGTTGTCGTCCCCTCGTCCATTGTTCTTGTTCGAATGCAAGAGCGTTCCCAGACGGCGCCAATTTGATCTGTCCGAACCAAGAGTTGATGAAAGCGCTCTCTGCTGGATCCTCGAGTGCTCCGGCGAACCTGCAACAAAACCGAGCCGGGAGGGGTTCCCCCGGCGCTCAAGTCGGTAAGTGGTGGAGAAAGTGGTGCCCAATTTGTATTATCGTACCTTTGGCGATAATAGCCTCTTTATATAGGACGGAGAAGGAACCGATGCACGCCCACCGAGGTACGTACTTGTCGAGAGCTTACCGACACCATGCTGCCACAGTCCAAGCATGTTCTTTGATGGGACGGCAGGACCACCCGTTGTCAGACTGAAGTATGGCACAGCCATACGACTTGCGGCTGTCGAAGATGTCCCCGTCTTTTACCCACCGTCTGACTGGGGTGCCCGGCCCGCCGAGCGTCGTCCGGACGGCCTTGATTCTTTGCGCCGTCCGGGCGGCACCTCCTTCCGCTCGGTCATTACGCACTGCTTTATTTGAGCGTCGGACCCCTGGTCCCTACCAGGGTGCCTTTTACTATCAGATTTCCCTTTCTTCTGAGTCCGGTCGGCTCGCCCTTTTCCGGCGAGCCACTGGACCCTTTGACCTCCCCTCAGCGTTGACTCCTTATGGGGTTCCGGATTTTTACCACCGGATCATCATCCTATAGAAAAAAATTCAACACAAAATATGAAAAGTAGGGATATGAAATAATTAATTTTATAAAAAATATTAAAAATTAAAATTAATTAAAATTAAATCATGCATAAAAATTAAATTTAATCAGAATAAACATGATAAAATAATTTTTTAAAATATATTTTCGTGTCACTTTTCTAATTTTGTCTTTGTAAAATCTAAAATATCAATTATGCTCTTGAAAATTTTTAAAATTTTGAACATTTCAATATGCATAATTCTTTTATAATATTTTTATTTGATCCTTTAATTTGTCTTTTTTAATTTCCACTCTATCATAATCTTCTAATAAATATATTTGCTAAGGTAACCTTTAATTCAGTATTTTTTTTCTTTTTAATAGTGCAAGATTTATTTTTAATTTGTACGAACTTCTAGAAATTATTTTTATGAACTCGTATAATTTTTTAAGAGGTAAGAAATATATCTCACTTAACATGTTGTTCTCGTAGTCTGCCATTTCGCCTTAATCGTTGTTTTCTTCCGACGTATCTCTCCTTCATCGATGCTCATTTCGGATGAGCTTTCGTTGTCTTCTTGGTGCCTTCATCAATGCTAACCTAGCATATTTGTAAATTTATAGAGTCGATTATCGATGTCCAATCCGAGATTAGGAGTGTAAACGAATCGAATCGAGCCGAATATGTAGAAAAATTTAAGGTTCGAATTCAACTCGAAATAGGTATATTCGAGTTCGATCTCGATTTGAAGCTCGAAAAATTCAAAATGTTTGGTTCGAGTTCGGTTCAAATTAGGGCTCGGGTCCGAGTTCAGCTTGAAATATTCGAACATGTTCGTGGACTATTCGAATTATTGCTCGAAAATAGGTTCGAAAGGTATGAAATTTATTTATTTAATATATATTTAACTTATATTAATAAATATTAAGGCTCGCGAGCGGCTCGAACAATTTAATTTAGGCTCGAGTTCGGCTCAAAAAAAAGTTCGAACATATTCGAGTTCGGCTCAAATTCGATAAATTCGAATACGAATCGAATATTTTTCGAGCTGGCTCGAAAAGCTTGTGAGCCGGTTCGATTCGTTTGCAACCCTATCTGAGATCCTCGGGGAAACCTTAAGAGCATGCCTTATGGAGTCTTTGTTCGTTACTATTTCTCTAAGATTTGTAAGTCCGGTGATCAACTCCTTCAGTTTAGTGTGTAGTTGAGCGATCAACTCTCCTTCTTTTAGTCGAAGGTTTGTTTGTTGATTCTGGAGCAAGTCTCGTCTTGCAAGTTTGGCCTCCAAGATTTCTTCGTACAATTCTAGGAACTTCTCCTAGAGTTTTTTCACTAAGTTGTAATTGTCGATCCGATTGACTTCTTGTGGTGGAAGAATGCTCAGCAGGTGACATCAACTCTTCCATTTACCACGAAGTCATTCTGCTCCTTGTTCCACAAATGCTCTTCCTTTTCTTCTCCATATTGGTCTAAGGGCTACAAAATCATGTTTAATTATTAAAAGAATGTCGAAATCAATTTTAAAAAATACTTCCATCCGGCATTTCTAGTATGTGAATTCCCCTTTGAACTTTAGCGGGCAGATACTTGGTTTGACCATCATATCCTTGGTTTAGCAGACGATTAGTCCTTCTAGAGCGGTATGCTCTAATACCACTTGTAGGCCCTGATAGGCCAGCTAGAGGGGGAGGTGAATAACCTACAATTAAAGTTAATACTTCTCTTGCTTCTTAACTTAATAAGGACAAACACACATTAGTTAATAAAAAATAATAACATAAAAAGAAAAGGGGCACTAAGCATTACTTGCTTTGCAACCGGAGAGGTTGCTAATCCAAGGCAGTTGAACACGTACTATCAAGCTCCTCCTTCGAAATAGTCGGAGATGGAATAGCCCCTTACAACGTTTAAGAACAAACAAAACTAAAACACAAATTCAGAAATGAAAGTGCAGTGTGTTGTTTTAAACTTTGAAGATTAGGGCTCTATTTATAGTCCACTGGTCACAATTAGATGTTTGCTGACATGACAGCTCCCGGGCTCTTGGACTAGGTCTAGGTGGCTAGATATGACCGCCTCAATCCATTTTGCAATGACTCTTTGTCGATAGTTTATCCAGTCCTGGGCGCATGGACCCAGTTCGAGCGTTTGGAGTCTTACTGACGTGGACTCCAATCTAATCCTTGCTTCAATGGGTCGCTGACGTGGCCAGGACATCTCGAGCGCCTAGACCTGGTCCAGGCGCCTGGACCTGATCCAAGCGCCTGGACATAGTTAACTCAGGTTGACTTGTTCGATCGCTTGGGTGATCTTCTAAACGTCCATGAGCTTACTCGAACCCAACTCTGGCCTTCTCCTCGAGCGGTCTTCTTTTCCGGCTTCTCATCCCTCGAAAGCGTAGTGCATGTCCTTCTCGTCTGCTGATGTACTATTTCACAGTTCCTTGTCCCTCGAATACACCGAGCCCATCGACTTACTTCTCATGTCATCCTTCTCGCTCGCTGCGTCTTCCGCTCAACTTTTTGTTCCTAAGTTCCTGCACACTTAAAACAAGATATCAAACCACATAGTCTAATTTAACTCAATTGATCACATCAAAATCCACCCGTGGTACTTATAATAATTTGCTTATAAATATAATTCCTAGCACAATTTTAGAAAATTTTATTTTGCAATCTATTTGTTACTTATTATTTATTTTATCATTTTATCCCATATTTTTTTCTCCCTTCTACACCAATTATAATTTTTTAAAGATTTATTTGTTACTAAATCCTCCATTTTGAAGGCTACCATTCAGTTAAAATCGAATCAATTGAATTAAATTAATTGAATTGAGCCAATCATTTTTTTTTTTTTTTTGACAAATTGAACATATAAAATTTTATCATTAAAATCAAACAAATTGAATCAATATAATATAATATGATCGATTACTGAATTAATTGATTTTTTTTATCATGAATATGTAAATATCAGTTGTGTGTATAGTATCATTTATGAATCATCAGTAGAGTACTAATCCGTTATGATACATTGACCGTTTAATTTAATCGATTTAATTGAATTTTAAATTTTATAACTGAGATAAAATTAAATAAATTAATATTTTTTAAAAAAAATAAATTAATCAAAGTTAATTTTTAAAATAAATCGGTTCATTGATTATTTTAATTTAATCGAGATTTTATTCATCACCATAATTTAAATTCCATAAGGTTGAATAAACCTTGTATGTTACCTTTATATAGGTAATGTTAGTTAAATAATAAGTTTTATGTAGTCATTTTAATTCTTTAAACTTTTACAATGAAGAAGAAATATGGTACATTTGCATAATAAATATCCTTGCTCTATTTGCTTTGAGCTTATTGAGCTCGACCGTAGCTTACGCACTGATGGCTATTGTAGCTAATTATGTTTTATTTCTTAATATGAAGGAATGTGGACTTATGTAAACCATGGCGATGAATGAAACATCGTACTTTGGCTCCTTTTTTTTTTTTAAAAAAAAATCTAATTAAAATATTTCACCACTTTCTTGAAAAGATATTTCAAAAAAAGTTTCCCTTGTGATTTATCAAGCCATGTGGTATTGTGGTATTGTGGATTGTGGTTCACATTGAAATGCTGCTTCTCAACTCCAAAGAACCTCTGGAAATTACCTCCGGCCATAGTATAACAGTAAGACGTTTAAATAGTTTCTCAAATATTTACAGTCTAAATATTAATTATCGGGCACTGCAAAATATTTTCTTTCAAATGAAATAAAAAATCTGATACCTTGAGTGATGAATATGTGAAATCAGACCTCCACTCCCAAAATTAATATGATGGAAAGCTCAAATACATGCATTATATTAAAAAAAACCTTTGGGATTTAATAAAATCTTAAATAGATGTCAAATCATCACAAACCAGTGAATGAACGCCCTTTTCTTTGTCTTGTATTATGTTGCTTTCTTTTTGTTTTTTAAACATGTTTATCTATGATTTTTTTTAGTTACTGAAGATTTAAAAATAAATAAATAAATAAACAAATCTACAGTTAGGAGATTACTATACCTCCCCAAAAACAGAAGGGTGCGTGCAGTTCCATAAGACAATCTGTTTAGTTTAACTTTAGAATACTTGTTTTGAAAAATAAAAATAAAAATTATTCAATCGCGGAATCACGTCATCACATTTGACATGCTTCATTATCTCTGAGAATTACTCATTATTTGAACCAGATTAAATAACATAACCTTAACAAGATAATCAAAATTATCAACAATAATCTTGGCCTAAATATGCCCAAAAAGTTGTAGAAAGACCAAAACAACTGGCAAGTTTGCTAATTCAAGAATTTATTTTCCGTAAACAGATACAAATTTTTCATTAATTTAAGCACCATTTCAGAGAACCATTTTAGTCCAGGAACCACTAGCAAACTCCCATACAAGACATTTTCCAACAAAGGAAAATTAAATCTTCAGAAAGCAATACGCTTCAGCTACAAGCATACAGGATGAAAATGACCGGATTCGTTTCCAAGGGATTCAAAGGAAGCGTCTTAGGAAATTCTTCATTTGATCAATATAAGGCGGCCTAGTGGGGATTATATGACCCATCTCATGTTCGATGATCATGGAGCACTCTTCCTCGAACATACCAGCTAGTTCCCTGCTTGCTTGATTTGCAATCTGCCTATCTTGTCCTTGGCTACTGCCAAAACAATGAAGTGAAGGACACCTTATTGACTCCTTGGACCCCCATGGAATTGGCAGAAAACCTGAGCATAGGATCGCAAATTGGAAGTCCATAACATGGCTGCTTCGCTGTTGCTGCTGGCAAAACAAGGCAGCCATCGCTGCCCCCTGAGAGAAACCGAGGACGCCGTCAAATGGTCCCATATGAGAGATTATATTCTTGAGGTGTTGGTAGGATACTTCGAAGCCAAATGTTTGTTGTTGATATTGCAAGGGATCGAAAGGAGCATCTATCATCCTCCAACATTGTTCATCCGAGAGGTTCAAATGTTCACTTGTAAGCCATGCATATCGCCTGTTCATTTCCGGTGGTGGAGACTGTTGCACATAACTGCTGTCACTTGAACGTGGCTTGTATATGAATGGTAGTTCATGAGGAGCATCGACAAATACAAATTCCACCATGTTCTTCAATTTCTTAGCAAGTGATGAAGTTCTTCCTTTAAAATTTGAAGCATTTTGTCTGAACCCATGTAAGCATAGAATCCTTAGCTTTCGGTCCCCACTGTTACCTGAATAGCAGAAGAAAAAAATGCCGCATAATTAAAGGAAATATAGTTAGGAGAGTTACATTGACCAGGATAAACAGCAATTAAGCACACTCAAACGCACATAACATCAAGAGGAGGGCATAAAATGAAGAAAAGATATAGAACATTTCCTCCTTTTTTATCTTAAGAACCTAAATAAGATTTCATTTAACAAGCACTAGCAAGAACCAATAAAATAATAGGTGCAGGGATATATTAACTTGTTTCTCAACTCTAGAGTTCTTTCAAGAAAAAAATGAAACACATCTTCTTCCCTTTTTTTCATCACCTACAGGAAGATTGTTTGATTTTAACATGAATACAGACCTTACCATGAGTCCTAGGGATCTGGGCTGGCGTGATATCAGGAAAGCTGGAATTCGAAATACCCATTTCCTCCGAGGAATCAGGTGAAATATCTTCATGCTCATCCTCCTGTAACATCATTGGATTGCTTCCCTTGCCATTTTTTCGGCATAACTCACAAACATAAACTCTGCTGGAAATGACCTGGACACAAGTTGATTACAGCAGTAAGCATATCATAGATTCAAGCAATAATGAATGGACAATGTCAAGTTATGCATTCATCAATGCATTTTTTAAAATCAAATATATCTAGACACAATAACTGAAGAAACGTGTCAGGATCTAAAACTGCTTTTTACATATAAGTACAAATTTACGTTTAAATGCAAACAGCAATAATAACAAAGTTTAGCAAGAAAAATATGGTCATGAAATTGGAAAGAACATTACACTAACCTGACAGTCATAGCAGACTAAAACGAGCATTCTACAGTAATGGCACCGGCAACGAGAGGAATAATCATCAAAGGAAATACCACAAAGCAGGCAACTGCCAATAACATCTGTTTCCTTACTTCCAACTGAAATACTGTTCACGGAACAAAAAGTGGAATTTGATACCCAGTTCAATACAAAGTACAAACCAAGGCAAATATTACACAATGCTAACCATGAAGGCTTGATAGTTATGTTGGAACATCAGTAACTCACCGGTGATCAAAAACAAAATTCTTCCCTCTAAAGTAACCGCCAGTTGGAAATTGTTCCAAGTATCTCTGAATTCCGCCAAACAACTTTCACAGAATAACAAGAAGATGAGCAAAATAAAAAAGATACAAAGTTGTATTTCTACTAATTAACTTGAACAATCAAGTTACCAGAAACTACTGCAATGACATCATGAAATATACATGATTACATGTTCACCTCGTAAATTATTCTACTTTTGCAGTGTGGTTAACTTAAACCTGGAAATAGCTATGCAGTCATGGTCGTGTTAGCTTTCATCTTGAAAAATCTTACAAGCAATGTGGAGTTCAGAAATACTATAAAATATGGTTAAGGCACTAAACCTCCGGAGGATAATAAACAGCTTGCACAAGGATGTAAAGTTTTCCAATGGAAACTTCTATCGGAATGACTAAGCAGTAATTATAATAATGTGGTCATTGCTAACAAAGTTCTGATGGTAATTTCCAACGAAGAAAGCAAAAGGCCTTATCAACAGTAATAAAAATGGTAGTGAACCTTCCCAAGAAGAGCTGACCTGAAAAACATTCTCAAAACCTGCACCTTTTGATCTAATATAAGCTGAAGCAGTTTCACATCTAATACCGCCAGTGCAGTACCTGAATCGTTGCCATAAAAAAAATGCAGAAATCATTAATTCCTTGGGGGCACTAAGTTGCTAAGTTGGAGCACACAAATATATATGTTTTACATGTGTCTAATGTATGCCAAACGTTGTAGCAATTATCACACCATAGATAGCCCACTCACCTTGACTGACTTCTTTTCCTTTAGAGACAACCATAAGCATCTCTTCTTACCTCATTTTGCACTTCTATGCTCATGGCCCATTTCCTTTAACCCCCAATTTAACAGAGTCAAGGTGATGAGCCAAGTTTGGACTTATTTTCAGCTTAGGTCATACTCAGAGATGTCTAATGACTACGTGGGAGGCAAGTTCTAATGTCATGTTATTTTCAACATGTTTCTTTACTATGTAACTGTCGTTTGCATTTATATTGGACTATGCTATTTTCTATTGCATGAGTCCACTTACATTATGTCAGTGTATATCCAGACTATTTAAATAAGTTCTGCACTTATAATTTTTTTTATTTTTGTGCATATTTCTACTGTGTGCTATTTTACGGTGGTCATACAGTGATCAATATTGTTAAGAGTGAAGAGCCCACCAGGACAATACTTACATGAGAATGTTTTTGCCATGCAGCTTTTCAGAGTGCTGATCAATCCAAGAAGCCAGATCACTGTATTGTCTTAATTCTGGATCAAGAGTCTCCACATTTGTGGCCTTAAACTTCCCAATCCGTGTTTCATATAAGTTCCTTGCATCCAACAGAACAAGTTGTTTATCAGCCGTGGAATCCATATTAGTTCCTGGAATTACTATACTCCCATCAATAATTGAACAAAAACTAAATCATTAACTTACACTAGTTGCTCATTCAAAAGAACCCACTCACCTGCATCATGGAGAACAGAATGAAACTCTGCCGCAGAGAGGTGCCTCCCAGCATCGCAAACTTTGGGAACCTCTGCTAGAGGATCGGACCTGAATGTTACCAACTCCTGTCATTTACAGTCATAGTCATAGAATCTCGATTACCAATTTTAGAAGATTAAATGATTACATTCCCAAAATGGAGTTCTCTTTTTTTTTTCCAGTACAAAGTAAAGAAGAAGATACCTTAACCACACGAATTGAGAGTTCCGTAAACCCACATTCTCTCGTAATTCTAGAGTCCGAAGGATGTTCGCAGGACGCAAGCTTGAAGTCCGTGTCGTCAAATAAGCTCATGGATTTCAAAGCAGCAATGTGCTTCTCCAAAGACGGCATATTTCCACCAACCTAAAGTTATAAATGACAAGATCAAAACTTCCGCTAATACCAAAACTCGAAGAACAAAAACCACGAGCAGTGCTTGTCGGAGGAATCCAAAAGGGCTCACAGTGACGTTGACACCGGAGGGAGCGATGCGAACGCGGCCAAGGAGGGCAAGAGATCGGCAGTTCGAGTCGTAGAAGCGGACGAGGAAGTCGATATCTGGGACGGGGGCATACTTGTAGTAAAGGAGAACTCCGGCTCCATTGCCGCCCTCGGATCGGTCCTCCGACACTGCCATTCCCGTCGCCCCCGCTTCGAGTTAAGACGCTTTTCTGAAACCCTAACCTAGGACACTTGAAACGCACATTAGTGTATACTCCAAACTCATCAATACGACTCAACTATATGCACAAATATATAAATTTTTTTTTTCATATTTATTTTTCAAATTTTATTTCTGTAACTACAACATCACAAAATTTACACTCTTTGTATCTTTACATATTATGCAATTCATTATCCTCTTGGATGGTACCATTAAGGCATAGAGTATTATTACTTAAAGTAGAAATTTGATGTATTTAAATATATCTTACTCTATATCTTACCATTTATAGCTATAGAGTAATATCACTTAAAGTCGAAATTTGATGTATTTAAATATATCTTACTCTATATCTTACCATTTATAGCTAGTAATTATTCGTGATTTATCTTTTCCGTATTGATCTAGAGACGGGTTGGTGGACCCCCGGGACAATGGTGCAGCGGCAAGACATCCAAGTTGTCACCCAAGCACCCACAGTTCGAGTCCCAGCTATGACGAATTTATAGAAATTTTTTTCTCCAAATGGGGCACACAACTAAAAGATGCTTGGCTCCTGGGCTGCTCGTTGTGAGTGGTTCCCGATTTACCCTAATGGCCGGTAGGAAACTTTCGTAGGGTCGGGTCGATCACCTCAAGTTCGACGTTACTCAACTTGGTTAATCATTCTTTTTTTAGAGACGGGCTAGCGGGGGCGCTGGGGGCGAGCGAATCGCTTTTTTGTCACATATTATGTAATTCATTTTGAGCTCGGTCATCCTAGGACTAGTCAATAAGACAAACTGGGTTTATCATTTTAATGTCCCTAGGGCTATAATATCACGGTAGGATATCCAGGTTGTCACCCAGTTATTCGAGGTTCGATTCTCAGTTATGACGTATTTGTAAGAATTTTTTTCTCTAAATGGGGTGGACAACCAAATGATGTTGGGTCCGTTGGCTGCTAGTCAAGGAGGCTAACTGGGTTTATCATTTTGCCCCAGGGCTATGATATAGTGGCAATGCATCCAGGTTATCACCTAAGCACCCCGCGGTTCAATTCCCAGCTATAGTAAATTTATAGCAATTTTTCTTTTAAATGGGGTACGCAACTAAAGGATGCTAGGCTTCTTGAATGCCACCACGAATGCTCTACGATTTGCCCTAATACCCGTGATCCTGTCCGAGCGCTGAGTCGATGGACGCTGGGGGCGTGGCGCTCTCCACTGTCTTCAACTGGTGATGTGGATCTCCGGCGGACCTGCAAACAAGCCGAGCCGGGAGGGGTTTGTTGGTGCAATATCCCTCAGGTCAAGGTTGACCTGGGTAACCAAGCTGAGTCTTGGTTTGGGTTTAGATGTTTGACAATAAGATATTGATTGAAGAAGAGTCAAGTAGGTCAAGGTTGACTGGATACTTGACTGGGAAGTTCTAACTGGGATGTTAGGCAAAATGGAAAGTCCTGGTGAGTGAAGCCAGGCAGAAGGAAATCCTGGTGAGTGAAGCCAGGCAGAAGGAAGTCCTAGTGAGTGAAGCTAGGCAGATGGAAATCCTGGTGAGTGAAGCCAGGTGAAAGTCCTAGTGAGTGAAGCTAGGCAGATGGAAATCCTGGTGAGTGAAGCCAGGTGAAAGTCCTAGTGAGTGAAGCTAGGCAGATGGAAAACCCTGGTGAGTGAAGCCAGGTGAAAGTCCTAGTGAGTGAAGCTAGGCAGATGAAAGTCCTAGTGAGTGAAGCTAGGCAGATGAAAACTCTAGTGAGTGAAGCTAGGTGAAAGTCCTGGTGAGTGAAGCCGTGCAGGAAAATCGAGATGGATCAAGGATGATCGGACACTCGGTGCTTGGAAGTCCAAGTAGGTCGAAGGATTGATCGGATACTTGGCATGAAAGAAAAGTCCAAGTAGGTCAAAGTGACCGGATACTTGGCACAGAGAAAGTCCAAGTGGGTCAAAGGGATTGACCGACACTTGGTAAGGAGTCCTAGCAGTCAAGGGAGTGACTAGATGCTAGGCATGACATACCACAAGTCGAGGTTGACCGAATGTTGGTTAGGATGTTTGGGACTTGGTTTTGGACAAAACCAAGTCGGATCGATCCGTGGATCGATCCAGCTCTGAATCGATCGGATCGATCCGCACTGATCGAGAAGCTCGGATCGATCCGTGGATCGATCGAGTCCCAATCGATCGGTGGATCGATTGGGACGCGGCCGCTTCACGCGATAAGCGCCGGATCGATCCGTGGATCGATCCAGCGCTTTCGGGGCGCGTAGCGGATCGATCCGTGGATCGATCCAAAGCCTCCCGATCGATGGGAACATTCGAATCGATCGGGATCCGGCCGCTGCGCGTTTATAGGCTGCGGCGCTCGATGGTGTGATCCTTTCTCGATTCACTCCGAGCTCTCGCCAACTCCTCCACAAGCTCTCAAAGCTCGACGCCAGTTCTTGAAGGATCTTGGAAGCTCTCCAAGTCAAGAGGCGGATCAAAGCCAAGAAGAGAAGCTAGGGTTAGGGTTTTGTACTCATTGTAAGCTTGTAAGCTTGTATTTCTTGTATCCTTTCCTCTCTTCTTGTATTGAATATTGTAGGGCTTCTCCGCCCTTGGTAGTTACCACAAAGGAGAGTTTTATTTAGTGGAGGTGTGTGTGTTGGTGTGGATCCTGGATTAGTCACCTCTTGTGAGGTGGATACCAAGTAAAACCAACCGTGTTAGCGTTGTGTGTTTGTTTCCGTATTTTCCGCCACATCTTTGAAGGAACAAGCAACGCAGAGCACGAGCGAGCGACGAGCTATTCACCCCTCTAGCTACTTTTGGTCCTAACAAGTGGTATCAAGCGAGGCCGCTCTTCACCGGAATCATCGCCGGAAGGGTCAAGCATATCAAGAAAAGCTAGAGGGTGAAGAAGTTGGAGCAAATTCTTCAAGTTCAAGACTTTATCAAGCTCAACTTCAAGATGCAATTCCAAGATGGACTTGGATTTGACACAAGGGTGGCTCCACCATACACATCGGCAAGCTTCGATTCTTGGAGATCAAGAATCGAAAACTTTCTTATGATGGAGATAGAGCAATGGTTTGCTCTAATGGAAGGCTTCAAAGCTCCAACGAACTCCAAGGGCAAGCTTCTAAAGAAAAGCAGATGGAGCTCAGAGCAAATTCAAAGGGGCGAGGCAAATGACAAAGTGACCAAGCTTCTGGTCAACTTATTGCCTAGCCACATCTTGGCTCGAGTTGGAGAATTCGAAGATGCCAAGGAGCTTTGGAGCAAATTGGCCAAGCTTCATGAAGAGATCCTCCACATTGTACAAGATCATGAAGAATCCAAAGAGGGTGACTCTTTGGAGCAAGACCAAAAGGAGGATTCCGAGGTTGATAGATGCTCAACCTCCGAAGAAGAGGAAATCCAAGAAGCTTCATCCTCAAGGGAATGCACCGAAGGGAACAAGGAGGGAGCATACTCCTTGTTTCACATTCAAAATGATGAAGCCTCCACCTCTAGGATTGAGGGGGAGCAATTCTTGGTGACGCCGGATCAAGAAGAAGGAGAAGCTTCTACATCCGGGTCAAGTGAAGAAGAAGAAGATTGTGCTACCTCCGAAATTCAAGAAATATCAAATGGAGGAGCAAGCGCCATCCCTATACAAGAAGGTATAAATGTTTCAATTAAAAATAAAAATCATATAATATGTTTTGAGTGTAGGGAAAGTGGGCACTACAAGAGCAAATGCCCTAAATTGGCCAAGAAGAAGGGCCAAGTGGCACAAAAGGGCAAGGAGAAGCTCAAGGAGACCACCCCCGGGACAAAGAAGAGCAAGGAGCACATTGTGTGCTTCTTGTGTCAACAAAAAGGGCATTACCGAAGTCAATGCCCCAAGGGGAAGAAGATGGTCAAGGCTCAAGGAGGCACTAGTCAAGGGGGAGCCTCCAAGGTAAAAAGGAAGGTAACTTTCATTGAGCCTATTCCCTTGCAAAATGGTAAAAAGCATGCTAGGTCAAATTTTTATCATTTTAATGCGATTTACCATAAGAATAGGAAGCATGAGGGCTTTAAGGAAAAGCATGTGGCCCTACATGCCAAAACTACTATCCCTAAGGCTAGGAATGTGGGTAAAAACCTAGGCAAGAACACTAAGGATAATAGATACAAGCCCAAGAATAAAAATGCTCATGGATCAAATGAAAAACCAAAAACTAAGGACTTAGTGATAGAAAATCAAGTCTTGAGATCAAGGCTTGATAAAATGGAAAAGACCCTAAAAAGGATGGAAAATATCCTATTAGGGCAAAATGAGCATAACCTAGGTTTAGGGGTACAAAAGCCATCCAATGGCCATAGAGGTTTGGGATACAAACCAAAGGCTAAGAAGGATGTGCCCTCTTACCATAGAGTTCCATATAGTTATGAAACAAACCCTAGGTCTAGTGGTCAAGCCAAAAATAATAGGGAAGTCATCCCTAAGAGTATTTTTGCAATAAATGTGACTAAGACTTCTAAGAAGTCTAAGAAAGTCACAAACAAGGTCACAAGAAAGGTTATCCCTAGAGTTGACCTAGAAAATGTGACCAAGGCTTCTAAGAAGCCCAACAAGGTCACTAGGAAGGTATCTAGGGAAGTTATCCCTAGTGAGTACCTAGAGCATCCAAGGAGCACCAATAGGTGTTGGGTTCCTAGGAGCATCTTCTCTACCCCATAGATGGGTTAGAGAGTGTCAACTCCGATTAGAAGGGTAGTTAACCCAACTTTGAGGAAATTGACACTCAAGGAGCATTTTCAAGGTTTTAGTTAACCTTTGAAAATGAAATGGAATTATTATTTACTCCTTGAAAGAGTAAAATGTGCCAAATTGGAGAAGTATTGATTTTATTTTAAAGTGACACAAATTTGAGAAAACACAAGAACTACCAAGTTGGGATTTTGGTATGTTCTTAGGAAATTAAAGGCAAACTAAGCCTTAATTTAAAAGTGCTACTCTTGAGGAAAAATGGAATATGCCAACATTTGAGGACATGTTTACTTTCAATTGGCATACATTAAATCAAGGAAATTAGAAATGCCAATTTAGGTTTTGGCACTCTCTTGAAGCACTTTAGGGCAATCTATGTTTAAGTTGTAAGTTTAGCTAAGACTTTAAGGATACTTAGATAGTTAATCTAGGTATATTTTATTTATGCTAAACCTTGCCATGATTGTTTGCCCATCATATGCCATGACATCATGTCTATTTTTGCATTCATGTTTTATTATGAAAAATCCAAAAATACCATGTCATGACATTCATACATCATGTAGTGATAGGATATTTTCTTTTGAAAATTATTTTCTTTTGATGTATGTCATAACATAATCATGCATTTAGTTTAATTTCTTGTAATTAAGGATGAATGGCATTTAACGACACTTATTAACAAGTGACATCCTGGGTGGATGTCTAATATCTCTAAAATGCCTAGATAGATATGCATGATCCCTAGAATAGGGCAAAACCAAATTTTACATCTCACAAAGACCTCTAAGGTGACTTGTATGTGTTTTAGTGCATATTATATACAAGTGAGATGTTAGGATGATGAACAAAGCTCAAGATGTTGATTTAGTGCATTCCTTTGAGTTTTAAAATTCATCAAAACACATAGTTATGTGTTTTCCCATCATTGGGAAAGCTAATGTACAAGTCATGTGCATTATGCCCAAGGAACATGATGGGATATTGGTTTTGAAAATGTTTTTAAAATGTTTTTGGAAAACCTTGGTGAAGGCTATCTTTTGATAGTAATCACCATTGAATAGTTAGACACAAACTTGAAGAAAAACACTAAAGTTTTTACAAGTTTTCAAGTTTGTGTCAATCTTTGAAAATATGATGTATTTTCATAGAAAGCTATTTTTCCATGATTAAGTATGCCCTAAATAATGTCTACACGAAATTTCATAATTTTTGGATTTTTGTAGAATTTTCTAGGGGTTTCTGAAGTTGACTGGAATTTCAGCAACTATCGAGCTCCGATCGATCCATGGATCGATTGGAGTTCCATGAATCGATCCATGGATCGATTCAAACGGCAATTCCCGAGAGCGAAGCTCGCTGGATCGATCAGCCGATCGATCCAGGGAGTCATCTGGATCGATTCGAAAGGTTCAATCGATTGGAACCCAACTCCAATCGATCCAAGTTGCTGATTTTGGCCGGAAGGCCTGATTTCAGCATCTTTGAACCTCTTTGAGTCTAGGTAACCATTCAAAACCCTTCAAAATACATTTGTATACATACAAAGGGTGTTTTCATGTTGAAAACAAAGATGGATTGGTTAACGAAGACTAAGTAGAAGTTTAGGTTGAGGTTTGTTTCAAATTTTGAATATTTGAACCTCAAAACTTCCAAATTTGGGTTTTCTAATGTTTTAGGGATTCCAAGTCATTGTTGGTGCAATGACAGAAGTTACCACCATGTCTTTAGGGAGGGACTCTTTAAAGACATGAAAGTTATTTTCATGAACCTTGAAGGTGGTTAACCTTCATTGTGAACTTGCTCAAGGTTGAGCATTTAAACTTGAAATGGGGAGAAATGGGAGTGGATATCCTCATTATTTCAAGTGGACACTCATGTGGTAGATAATGCTCAAGGTTGGGTAGTTGTCTACATTGAGGAGAAGTTAAGGATAAATGAAGGGTATGGGACCTTCATTATCGTGTTGATCACAACGAGTGATGTTGTGAACAACGATGAGCAACTCTTCAGGAGAGAGTCTTCAACAAATGGATTTGTTGAAGTGTGCCCAGAAGTGGAGCATAGGTTGATGTGTGTCCAACGATGGGTTGATGTGTGCCAATAGGGGAGAATGTATGGTTAAGCTTAGTCCTTCATTACCTATGGGAAGGTCATAGGGGGAGAATGAAAGGACTCATGAAAGAGAGTAAGTTAGGCTTTCATTACCTAGAGGGAGTTTGCCCTCTTAGGGGGAGAATGAAGAGCTTAATTTATGCTTTCATTACCTAGTGGCATGAAGAAGGAGGCTATGGGATTAGCCTAACTTACATATGGGATTGTAAGTGTTATTGTGGTATTGTCAAACATCAAAAAGGGGGAGATTGTTGGTGCAATATCCCTCAGGTCAAGGTTGACCTGGGTAACCAAGCTGAGTCTTGGTTTGGGTTTAGATGTTTGACAATAAGATATTGATTGAAGAAGAGTCAAGTAGGTCAAAGTTGACTGGATACTTGACTGGGAAGTTCTAACTGGGATGTTAGGCAAAATGGAAAGTCCTGGTGAGTGAAGCCAGGCAGAAGGAAATCCTGGTGAGTGAAGTCAGGCAGAAGGAAGTCCTAGTGAGTGAAGCTAGGCAGATGGAAATCCTGGTGAGTGAAGCCAGGTGAAAGTCCTAGTGAGTGAAGCTAGGCAGATGGAAATCCTGGTGAGTGAAGCCAGGTGAAAGTCCTAGTGAGTGAAGCTAGGTAGATGGAAAATCCTGGTGAGTGAAGCCAGGTGAAAGTCCTAGTGAGTGAAGCTAGGCAGATGAAAGTCCTAGTGAGTGAAGCTAGGCAGATGAAAACTCTAGTGAGTGAAGCTAGGTGAAAGTCCCGTGAGTGAAGCCGAGCAGGAAAATCCAGATGGATCAAGGATGATCGGACATCTGGTGCTGGGAAGTCCAAGTAGGTCAAAGGATTGACTGGATACTTGGCATGAAAGAAAAGTCCAAGTAGGTCAAAGGGATTGACCGGATACTTGGCACAGAGAAAAGTCCAAGTGGGTCAAAGGGATTGACCGGACACTTGGTAAGGGAGTCCTAGCAGGTCAAGGGAGTGACTAGATGCTAGGCATGACATACCAACAGGTCAAGGTTGACCGAATGTTGGTTAGGGATGTTTGGGACTTGGTTTTGGACAAAAACCAAGTCTGCTGGATCGATCCGTGGATCGATCCGCACTATCGTGACAGAGCTTCGGATCGATCCGTGGATCGATCGAGATGTCCCAATCGATCGTGGATCGATTGGGAGCCTCTGATCGATTAAGCGCCCGGATCGATCCGTGGATCGATCGGCAGCGAGAAGTGCTGGATCGATCCGTGGATCGATCCAAAGCCTCCCGATCGATTGGGAACATTCAATCGATCGGGATCCGACCGTTAAGTCGTATTTAGCCGCAGGCGAGTGTTTTCTTCGATTCACTCCAGAGCTCTCGCCAACTCCTCCACGGCGCTCTAGCTCAGATCGCCGGTTCTTGAAGGATCTTGGAAGCTCTCCAAGTCAAGAGGCGGATCAAAGCCAAGAAGAGAAGCTAGGTTAGGGTTTTGTACTCATTGTAAGTTGTGCTTGTATTTTATATCCTTTCCCTCTCTTCTTGTATTGAGTATTGTAGGGCTTCTCCGCCCTTGGTAGTTACCACAAAGGAGAGTTTTATTTAGTGGAGGGTGTGTGTGTTGGTGTGGATCCTTGGATTAGTCACCTCTTGTGAGGTGGATACCAAGTAAAACCAACCGTGTTAGCGTTGTGTGTTTGTTTCTGTATTTTCCGCTGCACATCTTTGAAGGAACAAGCAACGCCGAGCACCGAACGAACGCGACGAGCTATTCACCCCCCCCCCCCCCTCTAGCTACTTTTGGTCCTAACAGGGTTTCCCGGCAACGACTCTCCGACGCTCAAGTCAGGCAGCGAAGAAGAAGAGCAAAGTAACGCTACTGTGGCTACAGTGATCAAGATTGCATACCTCCGTCGAAGTCTTGGGGTCCTTATATAGGACCTCGGGGAGGTGCGGGGCACGCTTCTCGATGCATGCACGCTTCCCCATGTTGGCTGCTACTCGGAAAACCTAGAGGTTCCACTGTACAAAAATTTTGTACAAAGGTCTGAACCTTTTCCTAGCTACCATGTGTTCTTTTAAATTAAATTTTGGATCGCCTGCGGAACTTAACACGTTTGATCCAAAACTTAATCTATTCGTTCTTTTAGGTTTTGACTTGGGTCTCCTGCGGAACTTAACACGTTCGACCCAAATCACCTTAAGTTATTAATTCCATTAAATATTAATTTCCATAATTGGTTCCCAGTACTGACGTGGCGAGGCACATGGCCTTCTTGGATATGGGAGCAACCACCACCGACTAGACAAAACCTTTTATGGAAAGCTAATATTTAATTTCCTAAAATAACTTTAGGTTAACCGAAAAGAACAATCAAATCACAAAGGGAAAAAAACAAAAGAACACTATATCGAAAACAAATTCGAAACTCTAGAATCGTATGCCTCTTGTATTTAGTATTATTTCCAAAAATAACTAGTATGATGCGGAAACAAAAATTACTAGTTATACCTTTTAGAAAGACCTCTTGATCTTCTACCATATTCCTCTTCTAACCTCGGACGTTGTGTGGGCAACGATCTTCCGAGATGAGAACCACCAAGCACCTTCTTCTTCCTTACAAGTTTCGGCCATCAAAACTTCTCCTAGGATGAAGAGGTTCGGCCACCACCACCATGCTCCAAGGGATGCTAGAAAAGAGGCTTCTCCTTCTTCTCCTTCTTAGATCCGCCACCAAAGCTATCTCCACCATGAGAAGGTTTCGGCCACACAAAGGAGAGGAGAGGAAAGAAAGGGCCACCCAAGGAGAAAAGAGAGGAAAAATAGAATAGAGTCGTTCACATTGAAGCCTCCTCTACCCCCTCTTTTATAATCCTTGATCTTGGCAAATAAGGAAAATTTAATAAAAACTTCCTTAATTCTTTTGCCATTGAAAAGGAAAATTTATTTAATTAAAATAATTTTCTCTTTTCAAATTATAATGGCCGGCCACTCTTCTCCCCAAAACAAGGAGAGTTTTAATTAAAACAAAAATTAAAACTTCCTAATTTGTTTCTAGAAATTTATAAAAATTTCTCCAATAATTTTAATCCCTTCATGATTGGTTAATAAAAAGAAATTTTATAAATTAAAATCTTTCTTTTAAACATGTGGATAATTCCCAAAAAGGAAAGTTATCTCTAAAAATTAAAATCTCTTTTCAATCTACAAATAAGGAAAGATATTAAATCTTTTCTTAATCTTTTGTAGAAACTAATAAAAGAGAATTTTTAATTTTTAAACTTTCTTTTAAATCATGAATATAATTAAAAGGAAAGTTTTTACCAAAATTAAAATCAACCTTTTAATCTACAAATAAGGAAAGAGATTTTAACTCTTCTCTTAATCTTTTGTAGAATCTTATAAAAGGAAGGATTTAAATTTTTAAACTCTCTTTTAAATTATATTATCCACATAAGAAAAATTTTAAAATTAAAATTCCTTTTTATTTTAATAGGGACGGCCACATGAATTCACCCATGAACATACCCATGGCCGGCCCTAGCTTGGTCTCCAAGCTAGCTTGGCCGACCCCTATAGGATGGGTAAGAAGGTGGGTATAGGTGGGTATAGTACTCTATAATTAAGAGGCTACGATAGGGACCGAGAGGAGGAATTGGTTTTGGTCTCCCGATGAAATTAAGCATCCCGTGTTCGCCCCGAACACACAACTTAATTTCATCAATAATAATTCATTCCACTAAAGAACTATTATTGAACTACCGCACCAATCCCAAATTATATTTTGGCTCCTTCTTATTATGAGTGTGTTAGTCTCCCTGTGTTTAAGATAACAATGTCCACTAATTAAGTAAGTTACTGACAACTCACTTAATTAATATCTAGCTCCAAGAGTAGTACCACTCAACTTCATTGTCATGTCGGACTAAGTCCACCTGCAGGGTTTAACATGACAATCCTTATGAGCTCCTCTTGGGGACATTCTCAACCTAGATCACTAGGACACGCTTCCTTCTATAATCAACAACACACTATAAGTGATATCATTTCCCAACTTATCGTGCTTATTGATTTATCGAACTAAATCTCACCCATTGATAAATTAAAGAAATAAATATCAAATATATGTGCTTGTTATTATATTAGGATTAAGAGCACACACTTCCATAATAACTGAGGTCTTTGTTCCTTCATAAAGTCAGTATAAAAGGAACGACCTCAAATGGTCCTACTCAATACACTCTAAGTGTACTAGTGTAATTATATAGTTAAGATAAACTAATACCTAATTACACTACGACCTTCCAATGGTTTGTTCCTTTCTATCTTGGTCGTGAGCTACTGTTTATAATTTATAAGGAACCGATAACATGATCTTCTGTGTGTGACACCACACACCATGTTATCTACAATATAAATTAATTGAACAACTACATTTATCATAAATGTAGACATTTGACCAATGTGATTCTTATTTCTAGATAAATGTTTATACCAAAAGCTAGGCTTTTAGTATACACTCTAACAATCTCCCACTTATACTAAAAGACTAAGTTGCTATATCTGCTGCCATACATCTGATTCCTAACCCTTCAACATGCCCATCAAAAGCTCTTGCCTTAAGGACCCCAGTAAAAGGATCTATAGGTCATCATCTGATGCAATCTAGGCGGCAACAACTTCTCCTCATTTATACGATTTCTCGTATTGGGTGGTACTTGCGCTCTATTGTGTTTACTTACCTTATAAACTTATGGTTTCTTCGAGTTTGCTACTGCACCAACATTATTACAATAAATTGTAATAATCTTTGGACAAACCAGAAATCATATCTAAGTCTATCTTGAGGTTATTGAGTCTTTCAGCTTTTATGGCTACCTCAGAGGCTTGCCATATACTAAGCTTCTATGGTGGAGTCCAGAAAAACACATATGCTTATCACTCTTCCATAGTTATGACTTTACCTCCTAAAGTAAACACAAAATCCCAAGGTTGACTTATTATTGTCCCTATCCGATTGGAAATCAAAATCTATGCAACCCACAAGGACCAAATTAACTGCCTTGTAAGCTAGCATATAATCTCTAGTGCCTCTAAGGTACTTCAATATATGCTTTACTGCAATCCACTGTCCTTGTCCAGGGTTACTTTGATATCTGCTAACTATGCCCTTGGCAAAACAGATTTCCGATCTCGTGCATAGCATACATTAGGCTTCCGACAGCCGAAGCATAAAGAACTGCCTTTATTTCCTTTATCTCCTTTGATGTCTACAGAGACATATCTTTAGATAAAGTTACTCCATCCTGAAAAGGTAAGAAACCATTCTTGGAGTTTTGCATGCTTAAAACGAACAAGGATTTTTCTGATATATGAAGCTTGGGATAAGTAAAATATTCTTTTCTTGTGATCACTTATTACTTTGATTTCAAGAATATATACATTCTCCCAAGTCCTTTATATCGAATTGTTTGGACAACCATACCCTTACTTCTGACAACATTTTGATATTGTTTCCAACTACCAAAAATGTTATGTACGTATAGTACAAGAAATACCACCACACTTCCATCACACCTTTTGTATACACAAGACTTATCCGGTTACTAAATCCATAGATCTGGATTACTTTGATAAACCAGATGTTCCAAGACCTTGAAGCTTTGCCTCAGTCCATAGACTGATTGAGCTTGCACACAAGATGCTCTTAGCCCTTTGCAATGAACCCTTCTGGTTGCTTTATATGGATGCTTTCTTCAAGACTTCCATTAAGGAATGCTGCCTTGACATCCACTTGCCAAATAGATAAAAGAATCTGGATAGACTTAAGCATGGCTACCAGTGAAAAAGTTTCCTTTTTTATCAAGCCTTGCTTTGAAAGTTACTACCTTCCTGTCTATCCCTCTTTTCCTATTATAGACCTTTTTACACCCAACGACTTTTACACCATTTGATGATTCTACAAGCTTCCAGATTTTATTAGAATACATATATTCTAATTCTGTTATTCATTACTCTTTGCCAAGATGCTGCATCTTTATCTTGGAGTGCTTCATCATATGACCAGAGATCAGGTTCATGTCCTCCAGGGATCGAGTCCAAAAACTCTCCCAAAACATGAATCTATTTAGGTTGCCTAACAACCCTCCCACTACGACAAGGCACTTTCTGCAATTGTGTATCATTTGTGATACGTGTTGCAGTTTTCTTGTGGTATCTCATCTTGTACAGTTGGTACTAGGTTAGACATGTCCTTTATTATTTCCTTAAAAACAAATTTACTTATGAGCACGTGGTTCATTATATAGTCCTTTTCTAAAAATCGGTCATTGATGCTAACAATGACCTTCTGATTTTTAAGACTATAAACCTATTTTCATTTATCTAGGATAACCCACAAACAAGTGAATTCCTGTCCAACTTATCATTGTCTCTCTTCAGCATATGTGCTGGACTACCCGAATCCGAATATGCTTCAAAATAGGCTTATGCCTATTCAGCAATTCTATATGAGTAGAGAGTTCTGACTTTGGAAGGTACTATGTTCACTTCCATTTCCAGAGTATATCCTTAAAATGAATTTGGTAAAATAACTCATCATCAATCTACTTATTTCCATAAGAGTCCTATACCTTCTTTCTACTACACCATTCTGTAGAGGTGTACCAGGTGCAGTTAGTTTGGATTGAATCCTTACTTCTGATAAGTGACTCCTAAATTCTCCCAAGAGGTACTTGCCACTATGATCTCACCATAGTGTCTTTTTACTTTGTCGTTTCTCCACATCAGCCTAGTACTCTTTGAACTAATCAAAGTACTTAGTCTTGCGGTACATTAAGTAAATTTATTTGTATCTTGAATAGTTGTCTATAAAATAGACGAAATATTCAATACTACCTCTTGTCTGGATAGTCATAGGATCACACAAATCAGAATGAACCAATTTCAACATATCTTTGACTCCATACCCCTTAGACTTGAAAGCTTCTTGGTTATTTTTCCTTCCAAGTAAGATTCATAGGTTGGAAAGATTTCCACTACTAATAAACCCTAAAGTTCATCAGTTACCAATGAATCATACTCAAGTTAATATAACCTAGCCTTAGATGCCAAAGATATAATTGGTTCATTTCTGAAGGTTACTTTCTCTTAAAGTTAAAAGATGTGTTACTAATTTCCATTTGTTGCATCGTGAGAGTTATTGGATTTATAAATTGCCAACCAACGTACCAGAACAGATAACTTCCCTCTTTTTCTTAATAACAACTTTGTTATTAAAAGAGGCAGAATATAAAGTTCTTTGAATAATTTAGAAACTGAAAAACTAGTTCTTTCTAAACTTGGTACGCAAAGACAATTACTTAAAATCCATATTTTATTCTTATCAAAGGATAAACATCTCCCACTGCAACAGCTACCACTTTTACAGTAGTGCCCATGTGGACGGTGATTTACCTTTCATTTAGTTGTCGGGTTTCCTGGAACCCTGCAATGAATTGCAGACATGATTAATGGCATCTTGTATCTACACTCCAGGTTCTGGTAGATAACACCACTAGACATGTTTCAACTAATGAATTAAATACACCTAAATTGTTCTTAGTTCTAAGAATACCTTAATGTCCAAGTCCTATTTCCAATCATTACAATTGAGACTACTAAGTCTTTTTCTATAGTATGACTACTAGGGATTGACAAACATCCTAAGAATCACAAAAATATTTGGTCAAGATCAACTCCTTAAAATCTCCATGAATTTTGTGTATACAAAATCGAAGAGGAGATTTTATTCATTAATTTTATTATCTCGTCAACTTTACTTTATGACGAATAAAATTAATAGTTGATCTGTCTTTGATCAAATATTTGGTCAAAACTTTTGAATTTAAAATAACATTGATTCCTCAAACAATATTATTTAAATTCACCAACACCTCAAACACCGTGAATTTTGCATGCCACGTTAGTGTGGACGATACAAATTCATCATTTGTAAGAGGAGGGTTTTACCCATTGACTATCTTGTCAATATAACTTTTGATAAATAAAATTACCTCAAACACCATGAGTCTTGTATGCCACGTTAGTGTGGACGTATACAAATTCAAACATTTGTTAGAGGGTTTATTAATTTTATTATATTGCCAATCTAGTTTTATGACAAATCAATAGTTGGTTTCCTTTGGTCACACAAGTGATAGTAGTGACTCCGTTGGGGAGGATACTATTAAATGTGTCTAAGTGTATACCATTACTTGACACTAAGTCCATTAATAAGATTATGCCCCTTCCGTTGGGGAAGATCACACGCTCTTAATTAACTTCCTATAGTCATCCAAAAATGGAAGTCTGTTCTAGTGATCCACAAACAAGCTCATCCGTTATGGAGGAAGGCACTCAGAGCCAACGCGCAAGCTTGTTTGCATCACTTACAAACCAGTAATGGAGACCATGGGATTTACTTAAAAATCCCTCTCCCACTTAGTTATTTATAAATGAGGAATTTTAACTATGCTAGCCTACTAAATATGTAAACCAACATGCACACACAGCACAATATAAAAGCAATAAATAGAAAATCTAATTTTCAACTATTATGGCTTTTATCTCTAGTTGTCCTCCGTGTGTTGTCATCCCAAGCTGCTACCATATTTGGCCACCGCCACCGGGTCTAGCTGTCGCATCCATCTTGCTCCTAGTTCCGCTGCGCCTCTGGTCCTTAGAAGGTTCCACGCTTTGCAAGATTCGATCCGCGACATAAATAGAATTTTACATTTTTGATCCTATATTCCATAAAAGGAATGTACATGTATCTAGATCAAAATAAAATCCTAATAAAACTAAATACAGCTCCTGCTGTATTTTATAATACAATCATGCACACACATATAAATGCCCTTGACATGTCCAAGGGTCCAATCACACACATAATAACTAAAAGTCATAATAGTTGAATCCTGTATCCACAAAGTTAGCACATCCTACTATTAACCTGCCTAAATTATGTATGACATGTGCATAATTAACCTAATACCAAATACACAGAGGCAAAACCCTAGCTCTGATACCAATTGTTGGTTGCTACTCGGAAAATATAGAGGTTCCACTATACAAAAATTTTGTACAAAGGTCTGAACCTTTTCCTAGCTACCATGTGTTCTTTTAAATTAAATTTTGGATTGCCTGCGGAACTTAACACGTTTGATCCAAAACTTAATCTATTCGTTCTTTTAGGTTTTGACTTGGGTCTCCTGCGGAACTTAACACGTTCGACCCAAATCACCTTAAGTTATTAATTCCATTAAATATTAATTTCCATAATTGGTTCCCAGTACTGACGTGGCGAGGCACATGGCCTTCTTGGATATGGGAGCAACCACCACCGACTAGACAAAACCTTTTATAGAAAGCTAATATTTAATTTCCTAAAATAACTTTAGGTTAACCGAAAAGAACAATCAAATCACAAGGGAAAGAAAAACAAAAGAACACTATATCGAAAACAAATTCGAAACTCTAGAATCGTATGCCTCTTGTATTTAGTATTATTTCCAAAAATAACTAGTATGATGCGGAAACAAAAATTACTAGTTATACCTTTTAGAAAGACCTCTTGATCTTCTACCGTATTCCTCTTCTAACCTCGGACGTTGTGTGGGCAACGATCTTCCGAGATGAGAACCACCAAGCACCTTCTTCTTCCTTACAAGTTTCGACCATCAAAACTTCTCCTAGGATGAAGATGTTCGGCCACCACCACCATGCTCTAAGGGATGCTAGAAAAGAGGCTTCTCCTTCTTCTCCTTCTTAGATCCGGCCACCAAAGCTATCTCCACCATGAGAAGGTTTCGGCCACACAAAGGAGAGGAGAGAAAACAAAGGGCCGGCCACACCCAAGGAAGAAAAGAGGGAGAAAAATAGAATAGAGTCGTTAGCATTGAAGCCTCCTCTACCCCCTCTTTTATAATCCTTGATCTTGGCAAATAAGGAAAATTTAATAAAAACTTCCTTAATTCTTTTGCCATTGAAAAGGAAAATTTATTTAATTAAAATAATTTTCTCTTTTCAAATTATAATGGCCGGCCACTCTTCTCCCCAAAACAAGGAGAGTTTTAATTAAAACAAAAATTAAAACTTCCTAATTTGTTTCTAGAAATTTATAAAAATTTCTCCAATAATTTTAATCCCTTCATGATTGGTTAATAAAAAGAAATTTTATAAATTAAAATCTTTCTTTTAAACATGTGGATAATTTCCAAAAAGGAAAGTTATCTCTAAAAATTAAAATCTCCTTTCAATCTACAAATAAGGAAAGATATTAAATCTTTTCTTAATCTTTTGTAGAAACTAATAAAAGAGAATTTTTAATTTTTTAAACTTTCTTTTAAATCATGAATATAATTAAAAGGAAAGTTTTTACCAAAATTAAAATCAACCTTTTAATCTACAAATAAGGAAAGAGATTTTAACTCTTCTCTTAATCTTTTGTAGAATCTTATAAAAGGAAGGATTTAAATTTTTAAACTCTCTTTTAAATTATATTATCCACATAAGAAAAATTTTAAAATTAAAATTCCTTTTTATTTTAATAGGGCCGGCCACATGAATTCTCCCATGAACATACCCATGGCCGGCCCTAGCTTGGTCTCCAAGCTAGCTTGGCCGACCCCTATAGGATGGGTAAGAAGGTGGGTATAGGTGGGTATAGTACTCTATAATTAAGAGGCTACGATAGGGACCGAGAGGAGGAATTGGTTTTGGTCTCCCGATGAAATTAAGCATCCCGTGTTCGCCCCGAACACACAACTTAATTTCATCAATAATAATTCATTCCACTAAAGAACTATTATTGAACTACCGCACCAATCCCAAATTATATTTTGGGCTCCTTCTTATTATGAGTGTGTTAGTCTCCCTGTGTTTAAGATAACAAATATCCACTAATTAAGTAAGTTACTGACAACTCACTTAATTAATATCTAGCTCCAAGAGTAGTACCACTCAACTTCATTGTCATGTCGGACTAAGTCCACCTGCAGGGTTTAACATGACAATCCTTATGAGCTCCTCTTGGGGACATTCTCAACCTAGATCACTAGGACACAGTTTCCTTCTATAATCAACAACACACACTATAAGTGATATCATTTCCCAACTTATCGGGCTTATTGATTTATCGAACTAAATCTCACCCATTGATAAATTAAAGAAATAAATATCAAATATATGTGCTTGTTATTATATTAGGATTAAGAGCACACACTTCCATAATAACTGAGGTCTTTGTTCCTTCATAAAGTCAGTATAAAAGGAACGACCTCAAATGGTCCTACTCAATACACTCTAAGTGTACTAGTGTAATTATATAGTTAAGATAAACTAATACCTAATTACACTACGACCTTCCAATGGTTTGTTCCTTTCTATCTTGGTCGTGAGCTACTGTTTATAATTTATAAGGAACCGATAACATGATCTTCTGTGTGTGACACCACACACCATGTTATCTACAATATAAATTAATTGAACAACTACATTTATCATAAATGTAGACATTTGACCAATGTGATTCTTATTTCTAGATAAATGTTTATACCAAAAGCTAGGCTTTTAGTATACACTCTAACACCCCAAACATACCTCAATAGGTTATGTCAGAAAAACATGTCTGACGTCATTCCGCAATCGTCTGAGCATATCCCGGATGTGACGGTGGAAGCTTCCACCGTACGATACTCTGTCCACTCCGGCCGCCGACCATGTTGTTTGTCGGCGGCATGTGTCTCGAGGACGAAATTACCAGTTGTCCTTTTTGTCTCCTAACGCTCTTACTTGTTCCCGGGTCGAGCGGACCAGCCGCTCGGCGCTCATGGACTCCGGGAGGCCCTGCTCATGTGCTCGGATGAAATTGCGCCTTATTGTCCTGCGGCTCGGCCGAGCGGTCTGTCCGCCCGGCCCATAGACCCTTTTACCTTGAGCATCGGAAACCCGACCCCTGGTCGGGTTGTCTTCCGTCGGATCCGAGAGACCCTTGGCTGGATGTCCGGTCGGCCCGCCCCTCCGCTCGGCACGACCTCTGGTCGCTCAGCACGACCTTGGGATTGCCCCTCTTGACCATTGACCTCTACGTGTCGTTGACCTCTCGCCAACGAGTGATCCCCCGTCCTTACCACCGGATCACATGCCTCCCCCTCAAGTCTAGTCGAAGGAGGCGCTAAGTCCGACTGACTGGACTATGAGTTTGGCCAAGCGATAGCCGATCCGCCACTTCCGAAAGTATACCTCCGTTCGGCCCCTATGGGGTCGAATAGAGTCGGTCAGCTAATTGTCGAGGTTGCCCCATTGGCATGTGATGATGTCCTCGGGATCTTCTCGGAATGCATGTAAATCTCCGCCATTATAGTTGAGCACGCGGGTTCTGCCTCGTGATGGAGCTCATTAAATGCCTTCCTCTTACCGAGCGCCACGTGGCGCTGTTGACGTCATCGTACGGTCGCCGCCTTACGCTTGATGCGACGTCCGTCGATTTGAAATGGATGGCGCGATGTGGGCCTAGGTCCCTGTGACCTGAATCCGACGGTTTAGGATGATCAGGCATAACCCTATAAAGCCTTCGCCCTTTTCCTTCGCCGCACCTCCGCTTTCTTGTTCGCAAAGCTCTCGCTGCGTTCCACTCTCCGGTGACCTTGCCCATCGGCCCTCCGGCGAACCCTTGTCTTCTTCCTTCGAACTTCTTGTCTGTAAGGTTCTTCTGCCTTTCTCTCTTTGATTCCTGTGTTTTCTTTGCGCTTTTGGCCGCGTTTCTTCTTCTGATTACTGCTTTGCTCATCTTCTCACTCGCACCTTTGCTTTCCCTTTCGACTTCTGCCTCTTCTATTGTTACGGCGATGACAAGTTCTTCTCAGCCCGCGGACCCCACTCTCGACCCATGGTATACCACCATGGAGTCGCGGTTCGATCGGTGCAATACCGAGAGCCTGCTAAACGCTTTTGATATCCCTTCATATTTCGAACTGATTTTACCTTCACCTTCCGCTCGGCCGCACAACCCTCCGCGAGGCGCCTTTTGTCTTTTCCGCGACTAATTCGTAGCCGGTCTGCGGTTTCCCCTCCACCCCTTCATCGTTGAAGTTTGCAACTTCTTTGGCATTCCACTCGCCCAATTGGTTCCAAACACTTTTCGCCTTCTGTGCGGAGTTCTGGTCTTATTTAAGATACACAACATTCCCCTCCGCCCGGAAGTTTTCTATTATTTCTATTATCCCAAGTAGTCTGAGCGGGGCACTTATCTGTTTCAAGCTCGACCTGGTTTGGTCTTTTTTGATAAACTGCCCTCTTCCAACAAACATTGGAAAGAGAACTACTTTTTTCTTCGTATCCCCAGTCGGCTTCCTTTCCGGACCAAATGGCAGGTCGGACCACCCACCTCCTTAGAGCTGAAGAAGTTTAAGACCCGACCAGACTATCTTCAAGCAACGAATTTGTTAGCCGGTCTGAAGCTCGACATCAACAAGCTCCTACCTGAAGGAGTGATGTATATATTCGGTTTGAGTCCAAGCCGGACCCCCCTCCCGAGCAGCTTTGGTAAGAAACGAACTTGTGCAATTGCCTTGAGTTCTAACTGATTTTCTTCTCTTTTTTCCTTGCAACGAACATTGTAATGGAGTCCATGCTGTTCGAGATCTTGAAGAAGAAAGCGGTCGCGCTCGAGGCAGCAGCGGCCAAGGAAATGGAGCAGCTGGGCATCGCTCCGGTCGGCTCTCATGAAGGTGAGAGCGAGACGAATGTAGAGGAGTCTGCCGCTCAGGCTTCACCCGTGGAGGCGGCTGGCGGTGCAACTTCTAGCAAAGAACCGACCGTTCGGGAGGAAGACTCAGATCCGGAGGACGAGCTCCCGCTCGACAGGAAAAGACGGCGTGTTGAGGTGCCTCTCCGTTCGGCCACCTCCGCAGTGCAAGCGTCCAAGCGGACGGGCACCGCTTCTCAACGCGGCAAAGCACCATCGGTCGAGGCGCTCTCCTCCGACCGGACTCCCTCTCAACTGGATGCGCCTGCGACCCCCATCGAGGCGGTGCCGGTCAGCTCCCTTCCTCCTGTACCCCACCGAGTCCTCCGCTCGGGCATTCTGTCCACAATGTCCAGCTCGGCCTCCGATCCTTCGGCGTCCGCTCACACGACTCCAAGCCGGCGCCGCACTATTAGGGCCACCTTGCACCTCCCCACCGAGGCATTTATGGCTGAGTAAGATTGGCCGAAGGCTCCTAAACATATGATCACTATAAAGGGGCCCCTTGTTGAGATGTGGGTGGACGCCCAAGCCCGCGTAGCTATGATACCACTTGACAAACTGGCTGACAGTCATATGCAGCAGTCCACAGGGGTAAGCTTCACTCCTGTTCTTTTATGTAGTCTTCCCGGTCGGCATTTTAACACCCCTGCGTACATCAGAGATGGGTGGAAGAGATTGTTGTCGTCAACCGCTTGGCTATGGTGGAGGAGGAGCTGAAGAGACTGAAGATTCAGGGTGGCCCGTCTTCTTCTCAAGGCCCTTCCTATGCCGAGCTACAGAAGGAGCTCGCAAAGACTAAAGACTTTCTGGAGGTCGAGCGAAAGAAAACGGCCAACCAGGCATACATGTTGGACCAACTTGACAAGCAGGTCAAAACTTATGACTGCAAGATTGAGCTCGCCACCACTCGAAAGAACACTGCTATCGTCAACCTTGAAGCGAAGAACGTGGAGGCTCGCGCCCTGGAACAGTGGGTAAAAGAGTTGGCTGATTTGCTGGACCGCGAGAAAAAGGGTCGTTCGGTCGAGGTGACCAAACTCAAGGACGATTTGAAGGTCGTGCAAGAGGCTCTCGACACTTCCCGTGCTGCCTTTACAGAGTATCAGGGGGTCGAGCCAAGCCGCCTTACTGCGATGAGGCAGTCCTACATCCGCTCGGTCGACTTCGTCCAGAAGGTGTGTGATAACCATGATTTTGGCTATATTATCTTAATTATAATGTATATTTCTATTGGTCTATTCATAGCTTAAACTCATATTTGTATTATATTTCATAATTGTATTTGATTTTAGACCTAGTTGCAAATTAGCCTATTTTCATGGTATTGATGCTAATATTTGTTTATTATTTTGTAGGCATCAAAAGAGTCATGGACTCAGTCAAATTAGACCGCATTTGGGCTCAAATCAAGGGCTTAATGAGGCGATCAAACCTTGGAGCATTATGAACCGTTCATTGAAGATTGGAGAGATCTGAGCCATCCGTCAAGCATCTGGTCCATCCGACCTAATGAGGAGCAGATCTCGTCCATTGATGAATATCCAGAAGTTTTGATCCAGATCTGACCTCATCCAGCCGTTGATCAAGGCCCAGATTGTTCTGGACCGTCCGATCAGATGAGAAGGGGTTTAAATCCCATGAGAAGCTACAGGAACACTTGGACTCAGCGTTCACGATTTCCTTCACTGTTCTTCTTCTTCTTCGCCGTGACGCCGACGTTCCCGTTCTCCATTTCAGATCCAGAGCTTAGCTTCTTGATCGCCGACGATCACTGAGCATCTGGCGATCTTCGTCCGAGGTCACAGAGAGCGGTCGAGGGTGTTTCCCAGTCTGCGTGTTGAATCTGATTTCCATCCGTGATCCAGGCTGAGGGTGTTTCCCAAGTGATGCGATCTTCATTAGCAACCGGAGGACGAGGGTGGTTCCCAGTAGCTCTGGATTACATTTCATTCCCATTTCATCAGTTGCATTCAAACGGATTTGATTAGCTGATCGAGTGTGCGCAAATTCCAGATTCAGCCTCTATTTCCTTGTGCGTTGAGGACTCCAGTTGGTTGTGAGCCCGAAGGATGTTTTCCGGAGGCTAAGAACATCCAACTGGACTAGTCGGAAGCTTGGTTTATCGTCGGAGGTCACCTGAAGGGCGTTTCCCAGAGGTTACTCCGTTTCCGACAGATTGTTGAGGTTTTAGCTTCGGTTCTGGTTTATGGAATGTTAGGGTTGCATCTTCTTTATCTTTGTCTTTAATTTGTTCTCAAAACTTGCTCAGATCTTCAGATCTGATAGCTTCCTTTGCAAATTCAATTTCTATTTGAGGATTTGTATTTCTGATTTCATATTCTTGCTTTTAAACCCAGACTATTGACCTGATATTGATACTGATACTAACCTTAGTTCTGTTAGATTTATTTTGTTATTGATACTGATAGTTATAGGATTTAGTGATTTAGTTAGTAATTCTTTGCTCTAACTTTGGCTTTTATACTTGTGATCTTGCTTAAATGAAGATTGATCAACTGTAGTTCTAATTGTTACATCTGCTCAATATAAATTTTGTTTGAGCTCATGCGTTTAATTGTTAAGTAAGATCGTGTTATGAATTGAAGAGTTGATGAGTGATTTTCTTGATTCAATGGTACAGTTAAATCCGAATTTAATTGATGCCTATTTGATGAGAAGGAAATGAAGGTGATAATAATAGAGGAGATCAACCTTACTTGAATCTGTTCTTGATCTTGTTAGAAGAACTTAATTTGAATTGCAAATTGAAATGAGATTTTGAATTAATTCTAGAATTAACACACATTTACTAGTTAACCTTGGAAAATATGACTTGGGACTCCTTACTACACGTGTTTCATTTAGTTTATGTGAGTTTCAATCTTTATTAATTTGGAGCGCCTTGTGACATGCAAAAAAGCCGACACCAGTGTGCGATCGACTCGTCCTGGCATTCGAGTTGGCTATCACTGCTACTGCGGACCACCTGAAGGCACAAGGTCATTTGCCGGAGTCTTTCGTCATCCCCGTTCGGGAACATGCAGCTCTTCTCTCCACCATCCCGAAGAGCATTTTTGACTATCTTGAATGAATTGTCTATGACATTTTTGTAATTATCCCGATCGGCTAAACCTTAATTCTAATGAGTTGCATTTGTAACTTTGGCCCCGGTCGGCGAACTTTTTAAATGTAATTTTGGAATGTCAATTTTTGCTCTGTTAGCCTTTCGTTTGAGTGTTCCTTATAACTGTGTCTACCGGTCGCTCGACCTTTTTTTCCGCATGTTTTTTCTTAACTTCCTCGTCCGGTCAAACTGTTGGACCTCGTGGTAGTTTTGATGTGATCAACCAAGTTGGTTAGGTCCTGCGTTTTGTCTGAACCCTGTGTCTGAGTGTGCAGGAACTTAGGAGCGCAGGAAGTCGAGCGGAAGACGCAGCTAGCGAGAAGGACGGCACGGGAAGGGAGCCGACGGGATCGGTGCGTCCGAAGGACGAGAGAGCTGCGGAAGAGTACTCTGGTGGAGCGAGAAAAACGTGCGGACATTCGAGAGACGAGAAGCCAGACGGAAGCCTGCTCGAGCAGAAGGCCGGGAACTGGGTTCGGGTGAGCCCTATTCCGGATGGCCGCAATCACCCAAGGAGCCGAACCGGAGTAAGTCAACTGGGAGTTGACTTGTCAACGGTTCGGTCGATCGAACCCTTCTTCAACCGAAGCCAACCGCAGCAGAAACGTCGAATGCCACGTTAGAAGCTGGCCCTTGGTGAAGCTGATCGGTTGACCGAACCCAAGTTTATCCAGAGACCAAGTCGAGCAGTTTGATCGGGCCAACTCAGCTGGAGACCGTTGGCCGATCGGTCGACCGAACAAAAGGATCGGTCGACCGAACCTATGCTAGATCCACAGAGGCTGTACCTGGATGGAAGAATGGGTAGATACAGCAGGTTCGGTCGACCGAACCTGGGGATCGGTTGACCGATCCCTCTCGAGTTAAACCTGATCCCGAAGGATCAGGTGATCTGATAAGCTCGAGAACCCCTATATAAAGAGGGTCTCGGGCAGCTTTAGAGAAGCATGATTTGGTACGAAATTCAACTCTGTAATTACTATTTAAGCAACTTCTGTGCTCTCAAAGTGTACAAGGCTTCTCCGCGTTCAAAGAAGGAGTTTCTTACTGCACTTTCCATCGCTCTAGATTAACAACCCTCTTGGTTGTAACCAGGTTAAGATTCTGTCTTCACTTCTCTTTCTGTTATTAAGTGTTGCTTTATTTTAGAGTTGAAAAGCTTTGAGGAGGATAATTTTTATTTGCAGGCAATTCACCCCTCTTGTCGGTCTCCGCTGCACCAACACAAACGACCTTCATTCCGTATGGAACTTCCGTTAGTTTTTTGTTAGAAGTATTTTTCTCAACTACGCCGCTCGGTCAAGCGATCTTCCTCCCAATTGAACCTTCCGTCAGTTTTTCATTGATCGGCGCAACGCTGTCCTGTTCAGGGGGTTTATAGTTGCCGGTCCGACTTTGGAGTTTCACGTCTCACTCGACGGTTTTCTGACCGGGGGGTTTATAGTCGCCGGTTTGACTCTAGAGTTTAACGTCGCCGCTCGACGATCTTCAAGCCGGAGGGTTTATAGTCACCGGTCAGACTCCAGAGTTTAACGTCGCCGCTCGACGGTCTTCAAGCCGGGGGGTTTATAGTCGCCGGTTTGACTCTAGAGTTTAACGTCGTCGCTCGACGGTCTTCTAGCCGGGGGGTTTATAGTCGCCGGTCCGACTTTAGAATTTAACGTCGCCGCTCGACGGTACTTACTGTTACAACGTAATGCCGTTCAAGCTGAAGAACGCAGGAGCTACCTACCACCGGCTGATGGACAAGATATTCCGGGAGCAAATCGTGTGCAACTTGGAAGTATACGTAGATGATATACTCATCAAATCCTTCCGAGTGGCGGACCTTTATGCAGACTTGGAAGAAACTTTCCAGACACTGAGGAGATACGGGGTCAAGCTGAACCCCCAAAAGTGCTTATTCGGAGCAAAAGGCGAGTGTTTCTTGGGCTATATTATGATCGAGCGGGGCATAGAGGCGAATCTCAGCAAGGTGAAAGCATTGCAAGATATGCCGCCTCCCATAAATCTTCGAGAAGTACAGCGCCTCACCGGTCGGATAACTGCGCTATCACAATTCATCTCCCGAACGACTGACCAAAGTCTCCCTTTTTTCAAGATTCTGCGTAAAGCTATCAAGTTTCAATGGGACGAGGAATGCGATCGGGCGTTCGAGGAGCTGAAGACTTATCTTAATTCTTTGCCCATGCTGGCCAAACCAGCTGTAGAAGAGCCGCTCCGTATTTACCTGTCTTCGACTGAGCATGCTGTGGGCTCGGCATTAGTGAGGCCGAACAGTGAAGAGCAGCCCGTGTACTTCTTAAGCTAACTAAAAGATGCTGAATCTCGCTACATTGGTCTCGAGAAATTGGCTTTTACCTTGATCCTCGCAGCGCAAAGATTGCGCCCTTATTTCTTTGCGCATACAATCATTGTGATGACAAACAGCCCGCTGGGAAGGGTGCTCCTGAACCCAGAAGCGTCCGGGTGGCTCATCAAGTGGACAACAGAGTTGAGTGAATTTGACATTCAGTATCAACCCCGCTCGGCGATTAAGGTGCAGTCCTTGGCAGATTTTGTGACCGAGGTGCAAAATCCTGAGCCCGAAGCTATGTGGAAAGTATTTGTGGATGGATCGTCCACTCGGCTCGGAAGCGGAATTGGTATCCTGTTACTTTCCCCTCAAGAACAGCGGATGCACCTGTCCGTCCGGCTGAACTACCGAGCAACCAATAATGAGGCGGAGTATGAGGCCCTCAAAGCCGGCCTGCAAGCCGCACGACACGTGGGAGCCAGTCAGGTGACACTATTTTCAAAAGCTCAAAACCAACTTCGTCGAAGTTGTTATACAGAAGATCCCCTGAGCCGAGAACCAGTCTGCGGACGAGCTAGCCAAGCTCGCTAGTTCGATATCGTCGGTCGTCATCCAGCAACCAATCGAGCAAGTGTCCCTGGTGGCGCACATCGACCAGATGGAAAGCCTCACATTCCCGAGCGATTGGAGGACATCCATAATAGAATTTTTGCGATCGGAGGCCACGCCGTCTGATCGGGAGGAAGTCCAGCTATTGAGGAGGAGAGTCGGTCAGTTCACGCTCATCGGGGATCAACTTTACAAGAAAGCATTCTCCCGGCCGCTGCTAAAGTGCGTCAGCTCGGAGGACGCAGAGTACATTCTCCAAGAGGTACACCAAGGATCTTGCGGAGGTCATCCGGGCGGCCGGTCTTTGGCTAGGAAGATCTTGCTGGCCAGATACTTATGGCCAACTCTACAGGAAGACGCCACTTGGACCGTCGTTACCAGCCTTTCTTGTCAGAAGTACCACAACTTCTCCCATAGGCCTACGAAGGAAATGAAGGCGTCCACAGTATCCTACCCGTTCGACCAGTGGGGTATGGATATAGTGGGACCCTTCCCTATGGCGACAGGGCAACGAAAGTTTTTGTTGGTGGCGGTCGACTATTTCTCCAAGTGGGTCGAAGTTGAATCACTGGCCAAGATAATCGAGCAGATGATCAAAAAGTTCATCTGTAGCATATAATCTGTCGGTTCGGCATCTCTCGTCGGCTCATCTCGGATAACGGCCGACAATTCGTTGGTCAGGAGCTCGGAGAATGGTGCAAAGGATATGGCATCGAACAACACTTCACTTATGTGGTATATCCTCAGAGCAACAGTCAAGCCGAAGTGGCCAATCGGGAGATTTTGTGAATACTTCGGGTTCGGCTCGATCACATAGGAGGAAGCTGGGTGGACGAGTTGCCCAGCGTACTATGGGTCATCCGCACAACCCCAAAGGAGGGAACGAGAGTAACACCGTTCCACTTGGTGTACAGAGGTGAGGCGGTCAAGGTTGAAAGGTTACTACATAAGGTGGAAGCTTGGGTTTTTGCATGAGTTATATAAATACTCAAGTTACAAACTCCTATAAAGAAGCCTTGCAAGCAACAGAAGGAATAGAATCTCCAGCTCTTGGTTTTTGTAGACCATCCGATTATAAAGGAGGCGTTAGCAGCAATATTTGCAATATTAAACAGGCTAATACGCAGATACAACTTCTGGTTACTATACTAGAAAAACTTGAGAGCCTTGAAGAAAGAATCAAGAAAATAGAAGAAAAGACAATTCCTCAACAACAGCATTTGCCTGAAGCAATAATACAGAGTCTGACTGAGAAGATAAAGGTTCTATCTATACAAGAGAAGCCTAAAGAAGAAAAAGGGAAGTTAAGGGTCTTCACAGATCCTTTCACAATTCTCAAAGAAGAAAAGGCTAAGCTAAAGAAATGACTTCTCAAGCATCAAATCCTCCTGTTACAACTCTTACAAGGACAAGAACTGAGGAGGCACCATTATTTGAAGATCAAGTTAGAGAATACCGCCAGAATCAAAGACGTCGGTACAATATACAAAGAAGCCTTCAAGGAATAACCCGAATAATTACTGGAGGGGCATTCAACAATTCTCTTGAATAACAGATGGACCCACAAGTATAGCTAAGGCTTTCAATGCAGGAGAGAGCATCCATAGTCCCTGCAGAAGTGCTTTATCATTCCAGAAGAGATGATGCACACCACAGGGTATATATGCATAGATCAGAGAAAGTCATGCTTGTTACAAGTAATCAAGTTGACAGAGCCTTCATCCAACCTGAAAGCTTTAATCAATTACAAAGAAGCGGAATGTGATTCCTTCATATGGGAGTTATTCAGGTACGAATCCAAATTCTTCACAGACAGGAAGAAGGAACATTGGCTCTTATTGTCTTCCGCGACAATCGATGGCAAGGTGATCAAGCTATATTTGCTACTATGGAAGTTGATCTTACTTATGGAAGCCAACTGGTATATGTTATACCTGACACTATGTTAACTATTGCTGATTTTTATCAAAATATTCAAGTGTCTATTTTAACAAGAGGATATGAAATTGGAGGAACGGGGAAGCCAATTTACTAATCACCAGAGGATTAGTAGGAAGATTATCAAATGCTCTTAATGTAGGTTTTGCACATAATATACAAAATGTAGTTGACTATCTTACAAGTCATGGAGTTAGAGATCTTCCTGGCAGAAGATACAATACCAGAGAGGTCCAAGGACATAACTGGATCATACGACAGTCAACTGTAAGTATACCTATGCAGCCTACGGAGGTAAATACCCGGAATCTTCTAGATGGAAGTGTTTCATTACAATTTGACACTTATCAAGCAGCAACCTCATCATCTCAAAGAAAATATAATGCTAAAGATGAAGAAGTTCCATATGATGAGGAAGAAATTACTAATCATATAATTGCAGTACTCACTGAAACAGGAAAAGGGGATGAAGAATTATTGGTGAGAAGGATATCGGCCTCGGCTGTGTTACCAGTAAGAAGAAGTCATGGGGCAGCAGGGTATGACCTGGCAATAGACTATGCAAAGAATATAGCCCCTAACGAAAGAAGATTATTAGCAATAGGGATATGCATTCAAATCCCGGAAGGTTTATATGCACGCATAGCTCCCCGATCCAGTGCAGCACTAAGAGGCATTATTATTATGGGAGGTGTTATTGATACTGATTACAGAGGGGAAATCAAAATACTGGCATACAATACCACTAATGAAGACATCTATCTTGAAGAGCAGGAATGTATAGCACAGCTGATTCTGGAACATATTGCCATGCCTCAAGTAAAAGAAGTCGAAACATTGCAACAAACAGCTAGAGGAGGTCAAGGCTTTGGGTCTACAACCATACAGGTTTGCTCTAAATATAAAGCAAATCCTCAATGCAATGGTTGTTATTATTGTTATAGTGATGAAGAATATGCACAAGAATATGACTTCTATGTTGCCAAAGAAAACACCCTGAAGCTAAAAGGCAAAGTCATTCAGACCACAAATAAAAGAAGGCTGGATACCTTAAGCAGAAAGGCAAGGGATTATCGTGTTACCCAGCATAAATTTTATGAGGAAGAAGCTTATCTAAACCTTATTGAAGGACCACCAACAATGGCTTCATCCTTAGCCCAAACAGCACGAATGCTACAGGATTCGCGAGAATACCGAAGGCGATTAATACAAGAACTGGATTCACAGTCACCACCAACAAACTTCTTGTGTATGTTAATTGACTCTGATGATGATTATCTAAGCTATCTGCAATATTTGGCTCTGCAGGATATAGCCACTCAGTTTGAGAAATTTACCAATCCCTTTGCGGAAGGTGGTGGGGAAATTAATGAGGGGATCTTTGAAACTGAAACTGAGGGGCTCTCTAATTATCCCCATATTATTGCTTCTACTACAAATAATGAATGGATCTCGGATTACCCACAGTTGCAGCAACTTCAAGAAACTATTTATTCACAAGAAGCAGCTTCGAACTATCAACCCCCTATTGATACCACTATGAACCTCATCGGGTATCCACAAAATAGACAACAAGTCAAGGAGCCTGTAAGCCTAACACAACCACCAAGAGAACCCAGGGGAACCTTTAGAAGAAAAGAAACCTCAGAATGGTGGAACCTACCAACTGCTCATCAACAGACAGGTGCAATCCTAACATTACCAACGCAATTAAATCGAGTTGAAGATGTTTTCCTACGATGGGAGGCTATAACCAAGAATGTTGTTGCTCTTCAAAATTTCTCTGATACACAAGACAAAGCTGACTTTATTGAAAATTTACTTGGGGAATCAGAGAGACTCACCTGGATACAATGGCGTATGACTTACCCAAATGAATATCAGGAGCTGATTAACACAAGTGAAGGAAGAAATGAGACTCAAAATATAATTTCTCAAATAAGAAGGATATTCCTTCTTGAAGATCCATTTCAAGGGTCAACTGATATGCAAGATAGAGCATACAGAGATCTAGAGAGACTCTCCTGTTCATAGGTAAAAGATTTAATTCCATTCATGAATGAATATATGAATCTTGCTGCAAAAACAGGAAGGCTATTCACGGGACCAGAACTATCAGAAAAATTCTGGTTAAAACTACCTGGAGATCTTGGGAGAAGAATAAAAGCTGCATTTGAAGAGAGATATCAAGGGAATACAATGGGAGTTCATCCTCGAGTAGTAATTACATACAAATATTTGGAGGAAGAATGCAAAAAGGCAGCTTTCAGTAGATCTCTCAAGGATTTAACCATTTGTAGTCAAATTCCTATTCCTGGTTATTACAAAGATTCAAAAAGGAAATATGGAATCAGAAGATCTACCACTTACAAAGGTAAACCTCATCAATCCCATGCACGCATTTAAAAGAAGAAACATCTAATAAGAAACAAGAAATGCAAATGCTTCCTTTGTGGAGAAGAAGGACATTTCGCACGAGACTGTCCAAAGGAATACAAAAATGTAAAAAGAGTAGCTCTATTTGAAGGACTGGAATTATCAGATGACTATGAAATCCTTTCTGTTAATGAAGGAGAAGATCAATCAGATGCTATTTACAGTATCTCAGAAGGTGAGGATCATCAGGTCAATTCTATCCTTAACTCAGAATTCCTTTGTGTTTTTATCGAAAACACCAATTCATATATGATAGGAAAATCTGAGAAATGGCAACCAATGGTAAAAATACCAAAAGCTCAACATGATTGCAATCATGTCTGGGAAATCAATGGGGATATAAATGCCCCATACTTAAGGTGTACCTGTTGCAAAAGGGAAACCATGAAGAAACACAGGATGCACTGCAGCTTATGCCATATCACATCTTGTGGGATGTGCACCAGGAACTACTTTGATATGACAATTCCTGTTGAAAGGTCTGTTCCTATACTCTTTATTCCAAATAATTTGATACAGGAGTAGCAAAACTATATAGCATGGGCTAAAACAGAGATTGAAAGATTGAAGCAAGAAATATCAAGAATAGAGTCTCTTGCAGAACATCAGCAAAATATCCTTCGGCAAGAGTTTAATGAAGAGAAAGAAGAAATCATCAGGATAACTAGTGCTGATAAACTGGAAGTTGACACTGAAAATGAAGAACTCCGTTTGAAAATTGATGCCTTAGAACTGGAAAATGCAGACCTTAAAAGAATACTTCAAGATACTAATGAAGAAGCATTTGAAGATAACGAAGATGATGAGGAAGTAAATGTTTTCATTGACTCTGGAAGAGAGAAGGTATTCTCAGTGGAAGAAGCATAGCAACCCAGAATAAAGAGTAATGGATTATTCAATTTAACAGTTGAACTAGACATCCCTGGGGTTGACAAATTCAAAGTTAATGCAATCCTAGATACGGGGGCAACAACTTGTTGCATTGATCAGGTATCTATACCTCCCTCAGCTATTGAAGATAATACTTTTATTGTGAATTTCAGCGGAATTAATTCAAAGACTACAGCCAATAAGAAGCTGAAATATGGAACCATGCGAATAGGAGAACATTGCTTCCGGATACCGTACACATATGCATTCCCTCTTACCCTTGGAGGTAACATAACTATGATTTTGGGATGTAACTTTTTCAGGGCAATGTACGGAGGAATAAGAATTGAAGGAGATGAAGTAACATTCTACAAGAATGTGACAACAATCAAAACTCAGCAGACCGTTCCTATAGCCCCTTCAATTGAAGAATTAGAGCTAGAAGAAGAAGAGTATAACCAAATTCAAGAACAGGTATGCACATGGAATCCCAGTCAAGGTTTGAAGAATTTTATCAAAGAACTAACTGATATGGGATATATTGGGGATGATTTTATGAAATATTGGGGCTCTAACAAGATACTTAGCAGATTAGACTTAAAGAATCCTGATCTTGTTGTTGAAGACAGGCCCCTCAAACATGTGACACCTAAAATGCAAGACTCCTTTCAAAAGCATGTAAGTGCATTATTAAAACTGAAGGTTATAAGGCCCAGTAGTAGCAAGCACAGAACTAGGGGTGTCAATTCGGGTGGGTCGGGTCGGGTTGGGTCGGGTTGAGTTTTTTTTTTTTTTTTTAACCCAATCCGAACCCGACCCGAACCCGAGTTCAACCCAAAACACCTCAACCCGAACCCGAACCCGACCAACCCGATCAACCCGAACCCGACCCATATAACCCGAAAATCCGATTCAAAACGACTTTTTTGGGCTATTTTCCCTATAATTCTTCACTTTTATCTCAATACTCCATCATTATCATACAAACATACATTAAAACATCTAAATTTTTAAAATAAAATTTGATTTATCCCCAAAAAAACCCACAAAACCCTATATTTAAGCCAACCCAGGTCAACCCGGGTCAACCCGAACCCGACCCGACCCAACCCGAAATTTTTTTGCTCTCCAACCCTCCAACCCGAACCCGACCCGAACCCAAAAATGCCCAACCCGAACCTGATTTTTTTCGGGTCGACTCGGGTTGGGTCGTCGGGTCGGGTTCATTTTTGACACCCCTACACAGAACAACTGCAATTATAGTATACTCTGGCACTACTGTTGATCCGCAGACAGGACAAGAAAAGAAGGGTAAAGAACGCATGGTATTCAATTACAAGAGACTCAACGACAATACCCATAAAGATCAGTATAGTCTGCCTGGCATAAATACAATTATTCAGAGGGTTGGAAGAAGTAAAAGTTATTCTAAATTTGATTTGAAAAGTGGCTTCCATCAAGTTGCAATGAGTCCGGAATCCATCCCATGGACAGCTTTCTGGGTACCGGATGGACTATATGAATGGTTGGTTATGCCATTTGGTTTAAAAATGCCCATGTAGTCTTCCAACGAAAAATGGACTTCTGTTTTAAAGGTACTGAAAAGTTTATAGCAGTATATATTGATGATATTTTAGTTTTCTCAGAAAATGAAGAGGAACATCAAGATCATCTCAAGGTACTTTTAAATATTTGCAAGAAAAATGGACTTATACTCAGTCCTACAAAAATAAAGATTGGAAGTCCTACAGTGGAATTCTTGGGAGCAACAATTGGGCAATCTAAAATAAAGCTCCAACCTCATATTATTTCAAAGGTTGCGGATTTTAAAGAAGAAGAATTAAAGACAACAAAGGGACTAAGGTCATGGTTGGGTCTTCTCAATTATGCTCGTGCCTATATCCCTAACCTAGGGAAAATGCTTGGCCCTTTGTATTCAAAAACATCACCAACGGGGGAAAGAAGAATGAATTCTCAGGACTGGTCCTTGGTCAAGCAAATAAAGAAAGTAGTCCAAAACCTTCCAGAACTCAACATTCCCCCAGTATCATGCTATGTTATTATTGAGGCAGATGGATGCATGGAAGGATGGGGAGGAATTCTTAAATGGAAACCTTACAAATTTGACCCCAAAACATCTGAGCTGATTAGTGCTTATGCTAGTGGCAAATTCTCTCCTCCAAAATCAACCATTGATACTGAGATACATGCAGTAATGAACAGCCTCAACAATTTCAAAATATATTATCTTGACAAAGAGGAGGTTTAATAAGAACTGATTGTCAGGCGATTATCAGTTTCTTTAATGAATCAACCCAGAATAAACCTTCTAGGGTCCGATGGGTGGCCTTCACTGACTTCATTACTGGGCTAGGGATTGATGTTCAATTCCAGCATATTGAAGGTAAAGATAATACCCTTGCTGACGCCCTATCTCGACTTGTTTGCTCTATTACAGGACCATGGACGCCTCAAGAAAAAGACTGTTCAGTCTTAGCTCAAGTGGAGGAAGCATTAATACAGCTGAAGAAGAAGCCCGATACCAAGGCATCCCAACACCTGAAGGACCTTATCAACTGCTGGACCAATATGAGGAACTCAGCAGAGGCAGAAGCCCAAGCCCAAGGATCTTTGGGCCACAAGAAAAAGATCTCAGAGCCCATCTTGAAGACATTGAGTGGACGGCATCACGCCACGTCCTCAACAGTATATGGGAACTCAAGCTCATCAATGATGCCAAGAAAGCAGATTTTGAATATCAAGGACAACTCAGAGGTGGCCTCTACTTTAAAGATTCCCTCTCAGAAGTGACAAAAGCTGGAGATGAATTATTGGATCTCTTTATTAAAGCTCAGAACATCTTGCAATGTGTAAGAGACGCACCACCGTAAAGAAGCATGGTGGACCCCAAAAATCCAAAAACCCAGATATCCAAATCTTACTCTTTAAAGATATTTTGGACTTAGCCTCGGGGAGCCGTCCATCTATCCGAAGAGATAAGAATGACTTTAGCTTTCTATTAAAAATTGAACTAGCCTGAGCTGTAAAAGGATTAGCCTTAGTTGTAAAGGGTACGAAAAGAAAGAGATAAGGATACCCGTGAATGACGATGGGGCCCCCTTGAGCACCCGATTCACCTATCCAACTCTCCATACTTTTCTATATAAACCCTTCCTTAGCTCATTGCTGGACACACACCGCATCTCGGTACAAGTCCAACTCTGAGAAGCTTGTAAGTTTGTAAGCTTGTAATTTCCTTTCTAAGCAATTTCAATCCTGTAAGCTTTTAATCTCTCTTTTGATACATTATCTGAAGTTGTTTAGAAACTTCCACCATGCTATTTTTGGTAGTTTTTGTCACTTCTGGGAGGGAATCTTTAAAGTAGAGGTCACCTCTGAGTTGTCCTCGATATTCAAAATCTGCTTTCTTGGCATCATTGATGAGCTTGAGTTCCCATATACTGTTGAGGACGTGGCATGATGTCGTCCACTCAATGTCTTCAAGATGGGCTCTGAGATCTTTTTCTTGTGGCCCAAAGATCCTTGGGCTTGGGCTTCTGCCTCTGCTGAGTTCCTCATATTGGTCCAGCAGTTGATAAGGTCCTTCAGGTGTTGGGATGCCTTGGTATCGGGCTTCTTCTTCAGCTGTATTAATGCTTCCTCCACTTGAGCTAAGACTGAACAGTCTTTTTCTTGAGGCGTCCATGGCCCTGTAATAGAGCAAACAAGTAGAGATAGGGCGTCAGCAAGGGTATTATCTTTACCTTCAATATGCTGAAATTGAACATCAATCCCTAGCCCAGTAATGAAGTCAGTGAAGGCCACCCATCGGACCCTAGAAGGTTTATTCTGGGCTGATTCATTAAAGAAACTGATAATCGCCTGACAATCAGTTCTTATTAAAACCTCCTCTTTGTCAAGATAATATATTTTGAAATTGTTGAGGCTGTTCATTACTGCATGTATCTCAGCATCAATGGTTGATTTTGGAGGAAAGAATTTGCCACTAGCATAAGCACTAATCAGCTCAGATGTTTTGGGGTCAAATTTGTGAGGTTTCCATTTAAGAATTCCTCCCCATCCTTCCATCATCCATCTGCCTCAATAATAACATAGCATGATACTGGGGAATGTTGAGTTCTGGAAGGTTTTGGACTACTTTCTTTATTTGCCTGACCAAGTGCTGGAGCAATCTGGGTACCCTAGGTTTTGATGTTTGGGCAAAGGTTTAAGTTAGGTTTATTGTTGTATTTGATATGCATTGTGAGTGTGCAGGATACAGGTACAACAAGGAAAGTCCAAGGGTGAGTCTTGGTGGTGTAAGTCCAAGCATGTAGTCTTGGCAACGTAAGTCCAAGTGTGATCTTAGCAAAGGAGGAAAGTCCAAGGATGAGTCTTGGCGGTGTAAGTCCAAGCATGTAGTCTTGGCAACGTAAGTCCAAGTGTGACTTGGCAATGGATGAAGTCCCGGAGGCGCGACCTCTTGGCAAAAGAAGACCCGACAACAATGACAAGGCCGATGGAAGCTCCAGAAGGCAAGACGTGAAGGATGGGGAGGCATCCGAGGGGCGCAAGGCTGATGGAGGAGGCTAGAAGGCTAGGTCTAGGTTGGTCGGGCGAGAACGAGTGCTGAGTGAATGTACTCGGGGTAAAATTCCAAAATTAGCGTTTACTATAGCAGCGCTGTAGCGTAACTGTAGCGTTACTGTAGCGTTACTGTAGCAGTCGACTGGTGGTTTCATCAGTCGACTGGTAGCGAACAGAGGGTTGGTATCGAGCCGTTGGGCTGCAACGGTCGAATTTCCACGAAGGGCAGTCGACTGGTAGGTGGAGTTTTCTAACCCGTGGCCTATATAACCAAGCATTGGAAGCTTGGTTGAAGTTGACGAAATTAGTTATGGTTAACCCTAATTAGAGTCTCCAAGTGCCCAAGTGATCTAGCGTGCTTGTACGAGGTTGTGGCGAGGTTTCTCCACCCACAAGGAGCTACGCGAGCTAGCCAGAAGTTCTCCGGGGAATCATCCACCGACGGATCGGGATCGTCCACCTTACGGACAGCCGTGGAGTAGGAGTTTTATCTCCTAACCACGTTAAATCAACGTGTTAGGTTTGCTTTATATTGTTAGTGTTTATCTTGTATTTCCGCTGTGCACACTAACCATTGTAGGAAGTGACGATTTGGGTGAGACGCTATTCACACCTCTCTAGCGGACGTCAAGGTCCTAACAAGTGGTATCAGAGCTAGGTGAGCTCTTGTTGGACTAATCGCCAAGAGAGCGGCTAGAGGAAGAAGATGGAGTCGGAGGGACCTCTCGAATGGGACATCCGAATCCCACCTCCATACGAGCGCGAGGACTTCGACGATTGGAGGAAGCGCATGGAGATGTGGTTCCAAATGAATTGGAACCAATGGATTGCGTTGGAGGAACCGTTTAAAGCTCCAACGGACAAGAAGGGAAAGCATCTCCGACGTCGATATTGGACCGATGAGCAAAGGGAGCAATCGGAGACGGACAAGGAGGTAACTAGAATTTTAATTAATTTATTACCTCCTAATGCGATATTGAATGTAGATGAATACGAGAATGCAAGTGACCTTTGGAAAAAGGTAATTGCGCTTCATGAGAGTCCTGCACAAATCCAAGAAGAGGAGGAACCCAAGGAGAAGGACTCATTGGTCCAAGAAGAGAATGATCAATCGAATGTTGACACGAGCTCTGTTGGTTGCTACTCGAAAAACCTAATGGTTCCACTGTACAAAAATTTTGTACAAAGGTCTGAACCTTTTCCTAGCTACCATGTGTTATTTTAAATTAAACTTGGATCGTCTGCGGAACTTAACACTTTCGATCCAAATCACCTAGGTTATTAATTTTATTAAATATTAATTTCTAAAATTGGCTTTCAGTACTGACGTGCGCGAGGCACATGGCCTTCTTGGATATGGGAGCAACCACCACCAACTAGACAAAGCCTTTTAAGGAAAGCTAATATTTAATTTCCTTAAATAACTTTAGGCCAACCAAAAAGAACAATCAAATCACAAGGAAAAAGAAAAACAAAATAACACAACATCGAAAATAAATTCGAAATACTAGAATCGCATGACTCTTGTATTTGGTACTTTTACAAAGAAATAAAACTAGCATGATGCGGAAAAACATTACTAGTTATACCTTTCTTTTGAAGACAAAAACCTCTTGATCTTCTACCGTATTCCTCTTCTAACCTCGGACGTTGTGTGGGCAACGATCTTCCAAGATAAGAACCACCTTTCCACCTTCCTTCTTTCTTCTAGATTTCGGCCACAATAAATTTCTTCAAGGATGAAGAATTTCGGCCACCACCAATGCTCCAAGGGATACTTGAGACGAGGCTTGCTTTCTCTTCTTCTTCTCTTTCCTTGATCCGGCCACAAACAAGAGCTCCACCAAGAAGATAGGTTTCGGCCAACAAGAGGAGAGGAGAGAAATAGGGCCGACCACCAAAACCAAGGAAGAGAGGGAGGAAAAGAATAGAGGTTGTTCACCCATGAAGGCTCCTCCACCTCCTCTTTTATAATCCTTGGTCTTGGCAAATAAGGAAATTTTAATAAAAACTTCCTTAATTCTTTTGCCATGAAAAGGAAAATTTTATTTAATTAAAAATAATTTTTCTTCTCATTATTATAATGGCCGGCCAAACCAAATCTCCAAGCAAATAAAAATTTTAAACACAAATTAAAACTTTTTTATTTGTTTCCGAAAATTTTATAAAAAAATTCTCCAATAATTTTTATCCCTTCATGATTGGTTAAAAGGAAATTTTATAAATTAAATCTTTCTTTAAACATGTGGATAATTTCCGGAAAGTTATCTCTAAAAATTAAAATCTCCTTTCAATGTACAAATAAGGAAAGATATCAAATCTTTTCTTAATCTTTTGTAGAAACTAATAAAAGATAATTATTAATTTTTAAACTTTTAAATCATGAACATGGTTAAAAGGAAAGTTTTTACCAAAATTAAAATCAACCTTTTAATCTACAAATAAGGAAAGAGATTTAGCTCTTCTCTTAATCTTTTGTAGAATCTTATAAAAGGAAAGATTTAAATTTTAAACTCTCTTTTAAATCATGTTATCCACATAAGAAAATTTTAAAAAATAAAAATCCTTTTATTTTAATTTGGGTCGGCCACACCAAGCTTGAACCCAAGCTAGGGCCGGCCACCTTGAAGCACCCATGAACCAAACTTTGGCCGGCCCTATCTTGGTCTCCAAGCTAGCTTGGCCGACCCCTATGGAATGAGTAAGAAGGTGGGTATATGTGGGTATAGAACTCTATAATTAAGAGGCTACGATAGGGACCGAGAGGAGGAATTGGTTTTGGTCTCCCGATAAAATTAAGCATCCCGTGTTCACCCCAAACACACAACTTAATTTTATCAATAATAATTCATTCCACTAGAGAACTATTATTGAACTACCGCACCAATCCCAAATTACATTTTGGGCTCCTTCTTATTATGAGTGTGTTAGTCTCCCTGTGTTTAAGATGTCGAATGTCCACTAATTAAGTGAGTTACTGACAACTCATTTAATTAATATCTTAGTCCAAGAGTAGTACCACTCAACCTTATCGTCATGTCGGACTAAGTCCACCTGCAGGGTTTAACATGACAATCCTTATGAGTTCCTCTTGGGGACATTCTCAACCTAGATTACTAGGACACAGTTTCCTTCTATAATCAACAATACACACTATAAGTGATATCATTTCCCAACTTATCGGGCTTATTGATTTATCGAACTAAATCTCACCCATTGATAAATTAAAGAAATAAATATCAAATATATGTGCTTGTTATTATATTAGGATTAAGAGCACACACTTCCATAATAATTGAGGTCTTTGTTCCTTTATAAAGTCAGTATAAAAAGAAACGATCTCTAATGGTCCTACTCAATACACTCTAAGTGTACTAGTGTAATTATATAGTTAAGATAAACTAATACCTAATTACACTACGACCTTCCAATGGTTTGTTCCTTTCCATCTTGGTCGTGAGCTACTGTTTATAATTTATAAGGAACCGATAACATGATCTTCTGTGTGTGACACCACACACCATGTTATCTACAATATAAATTAATTGAACAATTACATTTATCATAAATATAGACATTTGACCAATGTGATTCTTATTTCTGGATAAATGTTTATACCAAAAGCTAGGCTTTTAGTATACATCCTAACAAGCTCAACATCTGAGGAGGAGAAGGAAGATGAGGAGGTATCATCCACATCTTCAAGGGAGGAAGAAGTGGAACCGTCCACATCTTCAAGTGAAGAGGAAGAAGAGCAATCCAAGGAAGAGGAGATCTTGGAAGCTCAACCCTCCACCTCAACTACCAAGAAGAGCACAAAGGATCACATCAAATGCTTTGAGTGTGGTAAGATGGGCACTACAAGAGTAGGTGTCCTTCGCTCAAGAAGGTAAAGGAGGTAAACCCTAAACTCACTAAAGTTAATTTAGAAACTAATGTGAGTTGTAGGAAGAAGAAGGAGAAGAAGCACATTAGGTGCTTTACATGTGGTGAGTGGGGTCACTACCACACAAAGTGCCTAAGGAGAGGAGAACTCAAGAAATTGGCGCACTTAAAGAAATGGGAAAAGAAGAGGAGCACAAGTCAAGGGGGAGCTTCAAAGGTAAAAGGGAAGGTAATCCCTATTTTGAAGTTTAATCCAATCTCCAATTCTTATATGCTTGTTAGAAATAATGTAGATTATTTACCTAAGCATAATCATGGATTTAGGTATAATGATAGAAATAGGGTTAACATGGTAGATAACCCTAAGAAATCATACACTAAGGGTAGATCTAATAAGACCCAAACCACTTTGCCTAAGGGAAGAAAAGTGGGTGAAAACCTAAGCATTAATCCCAAGAAGGGGAGACATATGCCTAGGAAGGGTAGGTCTAGGAATGTCCATGATGGACATGTTGATTCTAGGGTTAGAACCCTAGAATTGGAAAATCAAGCCTTGAAGACAAAGCTTGAGGAAATGGAGAAAGTCCTAGAGAGGTTCATTATTGGACCTAAAGGACTTGACATGTATTTGGGTGGTCAAAGACCCAAAAATATCAAATTAGGTCCCTCCAAGACCAAAAGGAGGTCAAGTGCTAAGGTAGCACATGACATTGGTAAGGGAGGTGTGACCAAGGATAAGGGAGAGTCATCTAAGGCCAATAAGAAGGAATATGCTAGGGTGACATATAATTATGGCAAGGATGGGATGTCCAAGGTTAAGGACAAGAAGAAATTAACCAAAGACAATGTGTCTAAGGTTAAGAAGGTGAGTTTTGTAGGCCAAGTGTCACCCGAGGTGCACCGAAGTGGCCTAGTCATAGTGAATGAGTCACCAAGGGAGGTGACTAAGGTTAAGATTCCTAAGGTTAGGAAGAGCCTTTGGGACCCATGGTAGATGGGTTATCAAATGTGTCAAGTGGTTAGGAGACAGACTTAAGCCTCTAACCCATTGGGTTGGCACAATTGGGATATGTTTCGTGCATAGAAATATGAATTGGGTTCATATTGCATGAAAATTAGTTTTTGATATATATATGTCATATAAACTAATGCTAGGGATGCATTATGGTTTAGTATGGGCAGATACATCAAGAGGAAGCCAAAACTAGGACTTTAGGTCAAGGTTCAATTGAACCATTTAGCTAGTTTTAAATTTTGTGTCAATCTTAGGATCTGTGATAAATATATTTTTATATATATTTTTCCCAAGTAGACATGGATAAAATAGACCTCTCCACAAAATTTGAGATTTTTTGGAGGTCTGTGGAATTTTTGGCGCATTTCTGAAAGTGGGTAAAAAAGATTGATTTTTGCCCAAAAAGAGTACCAGTCGATTGGTACAGTTACCAGTCGACTGGTACAGTTACCAGTCGACTGGTACAGTTACCAGTCGACTGGTAACAGTAATTTTCAGCACAGAGGACCTCTGTAAGCTCATTTTGACGAGTCCAGTCGACTGCTGGTTTTACCAGTCGACTGGTAACACTGTTCATGAGCACAGAATGTCTCTGTAAGCTCATTTTGACGATGACAGTCGACTGGTACTTATAGCAGTCGACTGATACGGTCTGAAAATATTTTTCAAATATTAAAAAATGACCAAAAGAGTGGTGAACATGTATGTAATCTTATGGGGGATTAATACATGATGTTTCTGGTTATTAGAGGTCAAAGAGTCCAATAATTGGGATATTGTTGGAGCTCTTTTTGATGTATGGCAAAGGGGGAGAAGTTTAGGTTTAAGTGGGAAACTTACATATCTTTGCAAGAAATCCTAGCTCAAGAGGGAGCTTAGGTGAAGGGGGAGCGATTGCTTATTTATTAGCAAAAGGGGAGAAGTTTACATTTGCAAGAAATCCTAGCTCAAGGGGGAGCTTAGGTGAAGGGGGAGCCTATGATTAGGTTCCATGATTTATGCATGTGTAGATTACATATATTTATTTGCATATGTATTGCTATATTGTTTCCCTAACTTAAACGGATTGTCAAACATCAAAAAGGGGGAGATTGTTGGAGCAATCTGGATACCCTAGGTTTTGATGTTTGGGCAAAGGTTTAAGTTAGGTTTATTGTTGTATTTGATATGCATTGTGAGTGTGCAGGATACAGGTACAACAAGGAAAGTCCAAGGGTGAGTCTTGGTGGTGTAAGTCCAAGCATGTAGTCTTGGCAACGTAAGTCCAAGTGTGATCTTAGCAAAGGAGGAAAGTCCAAGGATGAGTCTTGGCGGTGTAAGTCCAAGCATGTAGTCTTGGCAACGTAAGTCCAAGTGTGACTTGGCAATGGATGAAGTCCCGGAGGCGCGACCTCTTGGCAAAAGAAGACCCGACAACAATGACAAGGCCGATGGAAGCTCCAGAAGGCAAGACGTGAAGGATGGGGAGGCATCCGAGGGATGCAAGGCTGATGGAGGAGGCTAGAAGGCTAGGTCTAGGTTGGTCGGGCGAGAACGCGTGCTGAGTGAATGTACTCGGGGTAAAATTCCAAAATTAGCGTTTGCTGTAGCAGCACTGTAGCGTTACTGTAGCAGTACTGTAGCAGTCGACTGGTGGTTTCATCAGTCGACTGGTGCAGTCGACTGGTAGCGAACAGAGGGTTGGTATCGAGTCGTTGGGCTGCAATGGTCGAATTTCCATGAAGGGCAGTCGACTGCATGTTTTGGCAATCGACTGGTAGGCGGAGTTTTCTAACCCGTGGCCTATATAGCCAAGCATTGGAAGCTTGGTTGAAGTTGACGAAATTAGTTATGGTTAACCCTAATTAGAGTCTCCAAGTGCCCAAGTGATCTAGCGTGCTTGTACGAGGTTGTGGCGAGGTTTCTCCACCCACAAGGAGCTACGCGAGCTAGCCGGAAGTTCTCCGGGGAATCATCCACCGACGGATCGGGATCGTCCACCTTACGGACAGCCGTGGAGTAGGAGTTTTATCTCCTAACCACGTTAAATCAACGTGTTAAGTTTGCTTTCTATTGTTAGTGTTTATCTTGTATTTCCGCTGTGCACACTAACCATCGTAGGAAGCCACGATTTGGGTGAGACGCTATTCACCCCCCTCTAGCGGACGTCAAGGTCCTAACACCAAGGACCAGTCCTGGGAATTCATTCTTCTTTCCCCCGTTGGTGATGTTTTTGAATACAAAGGGCCAAGCATTTTCCCTAGGTTAGGGATATAGGCACTAGCATAATTGAGAAGACCCAACCATGACCTTAGTGCCTTTGTTGTCTTTAATTCTTCTTCTTTAAAATCCGCAACCTTTGAAATAATATGAGGTTGGAGCTTTATTTTAGATTGCCCAATTGTTGCTCCCAAGAATTCCACTGTAGGACTTCCAATCTTCATTTTTGTAGGACTGAGTATAAGTCCATTTTTCTTGCAAATATTTAAAAGTACCTTGAGATGATCTCGATGTTCCTCTTCATTTTCTGAGAAAACTAAAATATCATCAATATATACTGCTATAAACTTTTCAGTACCTTTAAAACAGAAGTCCATTTTTCGTTGGAAGACTGCAGGGGTATTTTTTAAACCAAATGGCATAACCAACCATTCATATAGTCCATCCGGTACCCAGAAAGCTATCCATGGGATGTATTCCGGACTCATTGCAACATGATGGAAGCCACTTTTCAAATCAAATTTGGAATAAATTTTACTTCTTCCAACCCTCTGAATAATTGTATTTATGCCAGGCAGACTATACTGATCTTTATAGGTATTATCGTTGAGTCTCTTGTAATTGAATATCATGCGTTCTTTACCCTTCTTTTCTTGTCCTGTCTGCGGATCAACAGTAGTGCCAGAGTATACTATAATTGCAGTTGTTCTGTGCTTGCTACTACTGGGACTTATAACCTTCAGTTTTAATAATGCACTTACATGCTTTTGAAAGGAGTCTTGCATTTTAGGTGTCACATGTTTGAGGGGCATGTCTTCAACAACAAGATCAGGATTCTTTAAGTCTAATCTGCAAAGTATCTTGTTAAAGCCCCAATATTTCATATGATCATCCCCAATATATCCCATATCAGTTAGTTCTTTGATAAAATTCTCCAAACCTTGACTGGGATTCCATGTGCATACATGTTCTTGAATTTGGTTATACTCTTCTTCTTCTAGCTCTAATTCTTTAATTGAAGGGGCTATAGGAACGGTCTGCTGAGTTTTGATTGTTGTCACATTCTTGTAAAATGTTACTTCATCTCCTTCAATTCTTACTCCTCCGTACATTGCCCTGATAAAGTTACATCCCAAAATCATAGTTATGTTACCTCCAAGGGTAAGAGGGAATGCATATGTGTACGATATCCGGAAGCAATGTTCTCCTATTCGCATGGTTCCATATTTCAGCTTCTTATTGGCTGTAGTCTTTGAATTAATTCCGTTGAAATTCACAATAAAAGTATTATCTTCAATAGCTGAGGGAGGTATAGATACCTGATCAATGCAACAAGTTGTTGCCCCCGTATCTAGGATTGCATTAACTTTGAATTTGTCAACCCCAGGGATGTCTAGTTCAACTGTTAAATTGAATAATCCATTACTCTTTATTCTGGGTTGCTGTGCTTCTTCCACTGAGAATACCTTCTCTCTTCCAGAGTCAATGAAAACATTTACTTCCTCATCATCTTCGTTATCTTCAAATGCTTCTTCATTAGTATCTTGAAGTCTTCTTTTTAGGTCTGCATTTTCCAGTTCTAAGGCATCATTTTTCAAACGGAGTTCTTCATTTTCAGTGTCAACTTCCAGTTTATCAGCACTAGCTATCCTGATGATTTCTTCTTTCTCTTCATTAAACTCTTGCCGAAGGATATTTTGCTGATGTTCTGCAAGAGACTCTATTCTTGATATTTCTTGCTTCAATCTTTCAATCTCTGTTTTAGACCATACTATATAGTTTTGCTGCTCCTGTTTCAAATTATTTGGAATAAAGGGTATAGGAACAGACCTTTCAACAGGAATTGTCATATCGAAGTAGTTCCTGGTGCACATCCCACAAGATGTGATATGGCATAAGTTGCAGTACATCCTGTGTTTCTTCATGGTTTCCCTTTTGCAACAGGTACACCTTAAGTATGGGGCATTTATCTCCCCATTGATCTCCCAGACATGATTGCAATCATGTTGAGCTTTTGGTATTTTTACCATTGGTTGCCATCCCACAGATTTTCCTATCATATATGAATTGGTGTTTTCGATAAAAACACAAAGGAATTCTGAGTTAAGGATAGAATTGACCTGATGATCCTCGCCTTCTGAGATACTGTAAATAGCATCTGATTGATCTTCTCCTTCATTAACAGAAAGGATTTCATAGTCATCTGGTAATTCCAGTCCTTCAAATAGAGCTACTCTTTTTACATTTTTGTATTTCTTTGGACAGTCCCGTGTGAAATGTCCTTCTTCTCCACAAAGAAAGCATTTGTATTTCTTGTTTCTTATTAGATGTTTCTTCTTTTCAATGCGTGCATCGGATTGATGAGGTTTACCTTTATAAGTGGTAGATCTTCTGATTCCATATTTCCTTTTTGAATCTTTATAATAACCAGGAATAGGAATTTGACTACAAAAGGTTAAATCCTTGAGAGATCTACTGAAAGCTACCTTTTTGCATTCTTCCTCCAAATATTTGTATGTAAATACTACTCGAGGATGAACTCCCATTGTATTCCCTTGATATCTCTCTTCAAATGCAGCTTTTATTCTTCTCCCAAGATCTCCAGGTAGTTTTAACCAGAATTTTTCTGATAGTTCTAGTCCCGTGAATAGCCTTCCTGTTTTTGCAGCAAGATTCATATATTCATTCATGAATGGAATTAAATCTTTTACCTGCGAACAGGAGAGTCTCTCTAGATATCTGTATACTATATCTTGCATATCAGTTGACCCTTGAAATGGATCTTCAAGAAGGAATATCCTTCTTATTTGAGAAATTATATTTTGAGTCTCATTTCTTCCTTCACTTGCGTTAATCAGCTCCTGATATTCATTTGGGTAAGTCATACGCCATTGTATCCAGGTGAGTCTCTCTAATTCCCCAAGTAAATTTTTAATAAAGTCAGCTTTGTCTTGTGTATCATAGAAATTTTGAAGAGCAACAACATTCTTGGTTATAGCCTCCTATCGTAGGAAAACATCTTCAACTCGATTTAATTGCGTTGGTAATGTTAGGATTGCACCTGTCTGTTGATGAGCAGTTGATAGGTTCCACCATTCTGAGGTTTCTTTTCTTCTAAAGGTTCCCCTGGGTTCTCTTGGTGGTTGTGTTAGGCTTACAGGCTCCTCCTTGACTTGTTGTCTATTTGGTGGATACCCGACGGGGTTCATAGTGGTATCAACAGGGGGTTGATAGTTCGAAGCTGCTTCTTGTGAATAAATAGTTTCTTGAAGTTGCTGCAACTATGGGTAATCCGAGATCTATTCATTATTTGTAGTAGAAGCAATAATATGGGGATAATCAGAGAGCCCCTCAGTTTCAGTTTCAAAGATCCCCTCATTAATTTCCCCACCACCTTCCGCAAAGGGATTGGTAAATTCCTCAGACTGAGTGGCTATATCCTGCAGAGCCAAATATTACAGATAGCTTAGATATTCATCATCAGAGTCAGTTAACATACACAAGAAGTTTGTTGGTGGTGACTGTGAATCCAGTTCTTGTCGTAATTGCCTTCGGTATTCTCGCGAATCCTGTAGCATTCGTGTTGTTTGGGCTAAGGATGAAGCCATTGTTGGTGGTCCTTCAATAAGGTTTAGATAAGCTTCTTTCTCATAAAATTTATGCTGGGTAACACGATAATCCCTTGCCTTTCTGCTTAAGGTATCCAGCCTTCCTTCATTTGTGGTCTGAATGACTTTGCCTTTTAGCTTCAGGGTGTTTTCTTTGGCAACATAGAAATCATATTCTTGTGCATATTCTTCATCACTATAACAATAATAACAACCAGTGCATTGAGGATTTGCTTTATATTTAGAGCAAACCTGTATGGTTGTAGACCCAAAGCCTTGACCTCCTCTAGCTGTTTGTTGCAATGTTTCGACTTCTTTTACTTGAGGCGTGACAATATGTTCCAGAATCAGCTGTGCTATACATTCTTGCTCTTCAAGATAGATGCCTTCATTAGTGGTATTGTATGCCAGTATTTTGATTTCCCCTCTGTAATTAGTATCAATAACACCTCCCATAATAATAATGCCTCTTAGTGCTGCACTGGATCGGGGAGCTATGCGTGCATATAAACCTTCCAGGATTTGAATGCATATCCCTGTTGTTAATAATCTTCTTTCGTTAGGGGCTATATTCTTTGCATAGTCTATTGCCAGGTCATACCCTGCTGCCCCATGACTTCTTCTTACTGGTAACACAGCCGAGGTCGATATCCTTCTCACCAATAATTCTTCATCCCCTTTTCCTGTTTCAGTGAGTACTGCAATTATATGATTAGTAATTTCTTCCTCATCAGATGGAACTTCTTCATCTTTAGCATTATATTTTCTTTGAGATGATGAGGTTGCTGCTTGATAAGTGTCAAATTGTAATGAAACACTTCCATCTAGAAGATTCCGGGTATTTACCTCCGTAGGCTGCATAGGTATACTTACAGTTGACTGTCGTATGATCCAGTTATGTCCTTGGACATCTCTGGTATTGTATCTTCTGCCAGGAAGAGCTCTAACTCCATGACTTGTAAGATAGTCAACTACATTTTGTATATTATATGCAAAACCTACATTAGGAGTATTTGATAATCTTCCTACTAATCCTCTGGTGATTAGTAAATTGGCTTTCCCATTCCTCCAATTTTCATATCCTCTTGTTAAAATAGACACTTGAATATTTTGATAAAAATCAGCAATAGTTAATATAGTGTCAGGTATAACATATACCAGTTGGCTTCCATAAATAAGATCAACTTCCATAGTAGCAAATATAACTTGATCACCTTGCCATCGGTTGTCGCGGAAGACAATAAGAGCCAATGTTCCTTCTTCCTGTCTGTGAAGAATTTGGATTCGTACCTGAATAACTCCATATGAAGGAATCGCATTCCGCTTCTTTGTAATTGATTGAAGCTTTCAGGTTGAATGAAGGCTCTGTCAACTTGATTACTTGTAACAAGCATGGTTTCCTCTGATCTATGCATATATACCCTGTGGTGTGCATCATCTCTTCTGGAATGATAAAGCACTTCTGCAGGGACTATGGATGCTCTTTCCTGCATTGAAAGCCTTAGTTATACTTGCGGGTCCATCTGTTGTTCAAGAGAATTGTTGAATGCACCTCCAGTAACTCTTCGGGTTATTCTTTGAAGACTTCTTTGTGCATTATACCGACGTCTTTGATTCTGGCGGTATTCTCTAACTTGATCTTCAAATAATGGTGCCTCCTTAGTTCTTGTCCTTGTAAGAGTTGTAACAGGAGGATTTGATGCTCGAGAAGTCATTTCTTCAGCTTAGCCTTTTCTTCCTTGAGAATTGTGAAGGGATCTGCGAAGACCCTTAACTTTCCTTTTTCTTCTTTAGGCTTTTCTTGTATAGATAGAACCTTTATTTTCTCTGTCAGACTCTGTATTATTGCTTCAAGCAAAGGTTGTTGTTGAGGAATTGTCTTTTCTTCTATTTTCTTGATTCTTTCTTCAAGGCTCTCAAGTTTTTCTAGTATAGTAGCCAGAAGTTGTATCTGCGTATTAGCCTGTTTAATATTGCAGATATTGCTGCTAACGCCTCCTTTATAATCGGATGGTCTACAAAAACCAAGAGCTGGAGATTCTATTCCTTCTGTTGCTTGCAAGGCTTCTTTATAGGAGTTTGTAACTTGAGTATTTATATAACTCATGCAGAAACCCAAGCTTCCACCTTATGTAGTAACCTTTCAACCTTGTTAAGTTTTTCTTTTAACTCTTCGGAAAGACGTAAGGCTTGTTCTTCTATTTGCTTAGGTCGTTCTGATATCTTAATGATAACCTCTTTTAATTGTTTCTCAGTTAGAGGCTTACTTTCTAGAACTTCCTTAGTCAGGTTTTCTAGGGCTCTGCTAATTTTGTGATTTTCAGATTTCAAAGCCTCTATTTGTTCCTGGATTTGCTTAAAGTTCTTCAAATGAACTCTGCAAGATAGACAAATTCTATCGTAGACTACTGATATATTGTGAGCTAACTCTCTTTTTGTACGCTGGGTTTGTTTTTGAGCAAGGTCAAGGTATTCTAGGTTTGAAGTATGTGATTTAGTATATCATTCCTGTATTTGTTCTTCCCACCTTCTGGACATTTACGACTAATTTTTATTTTAACTTTAGATGACTTACAGCTTAGAGGGTTATAAGAGTTTTCTTGCTCACACAGGTGTGCCCTTGGACTTACTTTTGGCTCCCAGCCATTACTGCCAAGTTAGGACCTGTTCTTTTGCAATCCACCCGTCGTTCCCCGGTCGCCTTATTACCATCAAAAAGTTTTGGATAAAAACGAGTTGATTAGATACTATATCAGTTCATGTGTTTGCTATAACTGATCAACAGTTGCAATTCGCTAAACATGCCCCTAGACTTAACTATAACTGATCAACAGTTACAATTCATTAAGCCTAGATTTTAAAGAAAGATATCTGTTAATGCCTGTGGGAATTGTAGGATGGAACAAAATCTTAACAACTTCTCCCCTGAACACCTTGAACTAAAGGTCTACTCAGCCATAAGATTTAGCTCCGATACCAAAAATAGCGTGGTAATGGAAGTTTCTAAACAACTTCAGATAATGTATCGAAAGAGAGATTAAAAGCTTACATGACTGAAATTGCTTAGAAAGGAAATTACAAGCTTATAAACTTACAAGCTTCTCAGAGTTGGACAGACGATGCCAATTTGATCCTGTCCGAGCACTGAGTCGATGGACGCTGGGGACGTGACGCTCTCCGTTGTCTTCGACTGGTGATGTGGATCTTCGGCGGACCTGCAAACAAGCCGAGCCGGGAGGGGTTTTCCGGTGACGACCCTCCGACGCTCAAGTCAGGCAGCGAAGAAGAAGAGCAAAGTAATGCTACTGTGGCTACAGTGATCAAGATTGCATACCTCCGTCGAAGTCTGGGGGTCCTTATATAGGACTCCGGGGAGGCGCGGTCACGCTTCTCGATGCGTGCACGCTTCCCCAAATATACCTCAGTAGGTTATGTCAGAAAAGCATGTCTGACGTCATTCCGCAATCGTCCGAGCATATCCCGGATGTGACGGTGGAAGCTTCCATCGTACGATACTCTGTCCACTTCGCCCGCCGACCATGCTGTTTGTCGGCGGCAGGTGTTTCGAGGACGAAGTTACCATATATCCTTTTTGTCTCCTAGCGCTCTTACTTGTTCCGGGAGGCTCTGCTCATGTGTTCGGATGGAATTGCGCCTTATTGTCCTGCGGCTCGGCCGAGCGGCCTGTCCGCCCGACCCATAGACCCTTTTACCTTGAACATCGGAAACCTGACCCTGGTCGGGTTGTCTTCCGTCCGGTCCGGGAGACCCTTGGCCGGATGTCCGGTCGGCACGCCCCTCCGCTCGGCACGACCTCTGGCCGCTCGGCACAACCTTGGGATTGCCCCTCTTGACCATTGACCTTCACGTGTCGTTGACCTCCCGCCAATGAGTAATCCCCCGTCCTTACCACCGGATCAACCCGGTAGAAAAAGTACTTAAGACTGGATTGATTACCTCAAAACTAATCAATAAGATTAACTGGATTTATCTTCTCTTTTTTTTTTTCATTTTATGCAATTCATGATGGCAAAAGGATGAATATGCTCGGTTCTAGCACTTTCACCAACTCTTCCCAAAATTAATACGGAGGAGATAAATCACGGATGACTATTAACATTTGGCATAATGACTAACATGTAAGAGAGATAACATATTATACAATTGACGCTCCGTTCGCAATTGATATATGTATATCTATTTTGTTCAATGGTTGGTTCAATTCTTAATATAAAATATTTTATCGGACGTTAGACCTCTGTCATACCATTAACTGATATTAGTTTTTACTCTGATGTTATGGATGAGTGATAAATTTTTTATTTAATATTATGCAATTGATAAAAGGGCCACTTAAAATTAAGAAATTTTCAAAAAGCATATATAATTTTAAAGAGGCTTAAAGTTCATATTGGCGGAGTGGAAAGATGTGAATTTACATTAAAGAAGACGACCCTTGTCATAGCACCCTATTCGTCTCTCATTTCTATATTTTACATCTCTCGTACTAAGAAATCAATACCATTGAATTTCAAAAATAGTACTGATTTCAATAAAAAAAAACAACATCATAGATTTTAGAAAATGATATTGATTTTTAAAATGTATAGTGTGACGTTGATTTCTAAAATACAACATGAGAGTAGAATTGTTCCTTAAAAATTAGCATAGATTGTTCTTTGAAATTCAATGGTAATATTATTCTTTGAACTTTAAGTGCATTTTATTCGTCTCTAGATCATAATGTAGACCATGAACACATGACATATTTATTTATAGAAATAATATCAAAGAAGTATTAATGTAGCGGAACTTATATTTAAGTGCATCCTATATAATTTACATTATATATATATTTTTAAAATAATTATATTTGGCTTCTTTTTATTTTATAAAACCAAATCGATTTTGCAGGGTGCGTGGTTGGACAAGTAACTGGCGGCTGATTCAGGCAGCTATCGGGTCGTCATCGACCGTCAATCCTCAAGCTGACGGTTGAGAACCTCTTCGGAGACTAAAAGTTCGTGAATATCGAGAGAGCTTCGGCCGCCTCGGTGCCTGCAGATAGCGGCTCGGATAAGGGAGGTGAGAGCTTCAAGGAATGATTGGGAAAGGAAGGGGAACCCTAGCTGTGGATCTCATTCCTGTGGCGAAAACTTAGAATCGCCTCCGATCTCCACCGGCGAGGCTGCATGAGTAGGACGGGAGAGGACGATCGCGGCGGCAAAGGAAGGTTCTTGAAGCATCCATGGTGTTGCTCGCTGCATCCTCTTGGTCACCGTCATCGGCTCAACCGTTCTTCGCCTGTTCTTCTGTCCTACGGGCAGCTTCGGGGCCGGCCTCCGGCCTGTGCGTTATCTCCCTTCGACGGCTGACGTTGAGGCCTCAATGGCACCTCAGTCGCAGGTATATATATATTTTTAAATTAAAAAAGACATTTTTTTTGGAAAAAATATTTTTGATATAAAATGAAGGTTAAAAGTCTGTTGAATTTTTTAGGTCTCTGAACACATTGCGGAACTTGATATTTTGATACTTTATGATTTGATTGGTGTATCTTTCCAAAATGAAAAAAATGGGTGTCAATGATGGAATATCTTGCCAATACCTACAGTTCTTTTTTCTCAATTCGACATGGTGCCGAAGCAACATTCATGCTTCGGCCACCACTGAAACCGAAAGAAATGTAAAAGAAACTTTTTTATGTTAGTCTTTTCTTTTGCTCCCTTTCTCTCTCTCTTTTCATGCGAATCGATGTTATGTGCTTTTGTTGTGCATGGTTTGTGGTTCAGACCATATATTTGAGAGTCTTTTAGTTTCTGAGATATAGGATGAAGTAGAAATGTACACTCATAGACTTGTTGGAATATTAGTTGATAAGTATATGAATACTTGTATGCAATATTGGTGACATAATTTCTCAATTACTGGATCTGATGAAAATTCCGATCTATGTATCAGGTTGGGTACATCCACACCAAAATGTTTCGCCCCAAACATTGACATTGACTGTGAAAATGATGCAGTTGAGGATTCAACTGCAGAAAATCCTAGGTCCTTTTCATCTGGCAGCTTAGTGTCAGTTCATCTCAAGTCAGATATTCTTGGAGCCAACCCTTTAGATTTGTCAGGCAAAGAGGCAGATGCAAATAACCTTTTTACAAAATTGCATGTGTGCTCTCTGTCTCTCTCACTCTGTGGATTTTCAAGCTCGAGCATTTGCATAGAACATATTTTTAGTTTTCTGTTATCTTCTTGAATCATTGACATAAAACTATTATTGTCTCAACTCTCAGGTGTTATCCAAAGTGGAACAAGATGCTCTAGCAGCTACTCCAACACATCCTACTGGTTTATATGGTAAAATCATTTTCAGTTTTCAATTAATTCATGTGCCAGAATCTGGTTTTTAATATATAGATACCTACTCAAACCATCAGCAGATGTTTGTGACTCAAATGTTAAAATCACTTTGAAAGCTAAATCATGTAGATTTCAATCCAATAAGTCCATCTTTGAAATAAAACTCATAGTTGTAATAATATATCGTGAAATAATATGATTCTTACTGAGAGTTAATCTTACATAATTTACTGAATATGACAACACATAACCCACTTCTCTGTCAATTTCAGTAGATTTGCTAGTCTCTAGATAAGTTTGTGTTTCTTACTTTGCCAGTGACATGCTTGAAATAATGTTTAACTTGTTACTGTGATGTTGTAAAAGTACAGCTCTCTATGCTATCTCCTTAGTTGGAAATCTAGTTGAACGACTTTGGAATTTTGTTTGGCCTGCTGCTGTTGCAACTATCTATCCTAATTTGCTTCCTGTTGCTGTTCTGGAGTTCTTCACAAAGGTACGGGTCTGACTTTATCGCATTGTCCAAAGAAGGTTGTAACAAGTTTCAGACTATGCAGCTTACTGTCTTTGTGGGCGGGCCCATGGTTGGTACTCTTCTGGATTATTTTCCAAGAGTTCCTGTGTACCATTGTCTTAATTTTGTTCAGGTATGTACCCTTCTTACATTCTTAACACTTGCAGTCCTCTGTTCATAGTCATAGACATAATTCAAAGTACAGCTTGAGCACGTCTGTTTGCTTACTATTATACTGTTTGTAAATAATTTTGTTATGTCAGACAGCTGCTCAGTTGTTATCAGCTGGGATGATCATTTATGCACTCAACTTGGTAAAGCAAAGCTCTGCATCTTCTGTGCTTCTTCAACCTTGGTTTGTTATCCTGGTGGTTGCTGCAGCAATTGAAAGGCTTGCCGGTTTAGCATTGGGAGTTACCATGGAACGTGATTGGGTTGTTCTGGTAGTTCTTTTAATTGCTCTCATGCTTCTGCTTCTGCTGTTAGTTGATTATCATGAATCTGAATTTGTTTATTCTTATATTATTTTATTGTTTGTTTTTCTAATAGTTGGCAGGCAGAAACAGGCCAGTTGCACTCGCCCAAGCAAATTCTATACTAGGTCGTGCTGACCTTTTTTGTGAGGTAAACATCTGGCTGTTGTCTCACAAGGTCAAATGTTAAGTACTCCACTGTGCTTGCAAGCTATGAACTCAATTGAGTTGACTTGCCAATTTAGAAATTTAGGGTTCTTGGCCATATGAATCTACTGGTTGCTGGCCAGCTTTTACATTCTCACAACAAACAAAATTAGGTTTTCCTTGACTTAGTGCTCAAGACATTTGCTAGCCTTAACTTCTTGAACAAAATGCTGGACCTTTAACTTGATTTGGAACATTGAATTAAGTCTCCTAGTTGAGAATTTCCACTACTAGTACATAAATAACTTAAGTTCAGATGTTAATAATTTACATTTGCTATTGTAAGGAACATTGTACAATGTTTGTTTGCTTGGAATGCATTATAAGTTGACATGTTAAAGAATAAACTTACCTGTCAAGTGAGAAGATGAGGCTGTAGATCCTTCTGCATGTTTCTAGGGAAATGATTACCATACAATTCATGAAGAATTTCATCAGTTTGCAAAGAGTTTCATCAGTTGAATCGATCCATGCATAAGGAGTGCATATTTGAATTGTCTATCATCTATGCATTATGCAAATACATGCTTAGTTAAAGTGAATTCTTCTATATCGTTGGTTTGTTCACTAGTGCCAAATATTTGATGCTGATGTTAAGTGCAATTTTATGCATCTACAGCATTCAATCTGTGAATTTCGTAGCTACTAATCTGCTCTAATAAAACATTAAAGGAATAATTTCAATGCTATGCCAACTTGGTAATTCTCCTGCCCATGTTTGATTTCTGATGCAACTTTAGCACCTGAGAGTTCAATTAACAACTTACTTCAGTTCTCTGTGATGAATATCCTCTTTTAAATTTTGCAGATAGCTGGTGCTTCACTTTTTGGCATTTTGTTGTCGAAATACAATTCAGTGACATGCTTAAAACTTGCATGTGGCATGACGGTGTTTGTCCAACCTGTTCTGGTATATCTTTGTGTGCTTTTGTTCTTTTGCCACTCAATTCTGAATGACATTCTTTATTTCACATCCATCATCTGTTTTGCAGTTTGTCTTGGGCCAGCTGATCAATTCACTTTCCCATGGTGTTCTTGATCTCTCCAGATCCCCTAATATGAAACCTGTTGTCACACCTTTGTTTGATGCATCAGAAATAGGTTAGAGTATTATTAGCAGCATTTATCAACTTTGTTTTATTCTGAAGTGTTAAACATACGAATATCTAACATTCAAGTACTATGCAGTTGGAACAGGGTTGGATGCTTTCAGACAAGGCTGGAAAGAATACAAGCATCAGCCTGTCCTTCCTGCAAGTTTGGCATATGTGTTGCTTTATTTCAATGTTGCTCTAGCTCCTGGTTCCATCATGACAGCATTGCTTGTACATCACGGTAACGAATCAACCCAATGGATCAATCCTGCACTGCTTAGTGGAGACCTATCCTTTTTTGGGTTGCATCTTTTTCAAATTTAATCTGGCGCACACTATTTTTGTTTGGAGTATTGTGTGCAAATGTATTGTTTTTTTGAAATTACTTTAGATAGAATTACTTGGCAATCTAAGATATAAAAATAAGAACGCCAATTACTTCAATGTTGCAACAAATCCCTCTGTAATTGCTAAAATTCGTACCAGAAGTCACAAAGAAATAAGCTGATTCCACCAAATACAGTGTCTGCTTTATGGTCTGGTATCTTGCTAGTTACTAATTTTACCTGAGAATCATTACTTTGGCACTCTTCGAGTCGTCCTCTGTTTGCTTTTGCTTCCTCCTCTGTTTGCTTTTGCTTCGATGAATTTTCTTTAGCTTGGATGAATATGATCCAATAATCAAAGAAATCCTTATCATGGAAATTTAGGTTGTATTTGGTAGAACAGACTTGGGAGAGAAAAAGGTAGGAAAAATTGTAAGAGGGAAATCAATTGTTCAGAATTATTTTGTAGGTAAAGAAATTGAAGGAAAGGAAATTAGGCCTCTTGTTCTATCCAAATTGATCGATCCCATTAAGAAGCTCAATACACACACGTCTCATACCTAATATCCATTTCATGTCATAATCATAGATATTTATTCCTGACTAAATGGGTTGGGTACCAGATAGAACAAAGAAAATGAGAAATTAGATATTTTAATAATTTATATTATTAACTACAGACAATTAAATTAATTTGGGAACCCACTTCCTGAGCTTTTAACTGAAATTCATCATATATCGATTATGGGTATTTACTACTTTATAAAGACTCCTTTAATGGGTTCTTGAACCTGATTAAACGGGACAAATACTCACAAGTATTTCATCAATTGTCATACCTAACCATCACCACAACCATCTCCAACATATATATTCTCTATCCTCAAGTACAATTGGTTGCAAAACATACCTGATTAGCAATTCTGGTTGGATTATTATTTCCTCTTTATCTTGCTTGGTTATCCCTTCTATCATTTCTAGCAATACGTATTCTGTGTTAGAATTCTTGAGTACATATTACTATGTTATTCTTATTCTATATGTTAGAATTATGGAATACATATTCCTATGTTATTCCTATTCTATTTCATTCCCAAAATAATTAACAACTTTATTATATTAGTCTTGTGGATAAGACAGAAAAAGTTAAATATATATCGGGAGGTGAGTTTCATATCTTCCCTTGTTGACAGTCAAGGAAAGTGAGTGGAATGTTACAAGGACAAGCTGTTATGTTCAGGTATTGGAGCTTGAGTATAAGAGGAAGAGTAATTGTTCTATCAAATTTTTTTGTGTTTGAATAGTTCCAAGTATTCAAGCTGTGTTAATATACAGTGAATAGTGCTCCTTATCCTGGTTTAAAGGTGGTTTAATCATCACCACAGAAGTATATCTGTTCTTATTATCTCGAGTAGTTGCTTAACCAGTTGACGAAAATAGCCTTCTCATCCATTATCATAACCACACTAAGGGTGTAGTTCTTCTGATGGTAGCTTTTCTGGTGTCACTGCATATTTTTTTTTAGTTATTTTTTGACTTGGGGGTATAGTTTTGATTTAGCAATCTGTACACCAAATTCAAGTAGTTAATTGTGCTGTAGATGAATGCATTAGATGATTGAATTCTGAACCTCAATATGGCTCCAAGGGGAGTCTGGTAATGGTGTTTAAACAGTACAGTTTATGGAGTGACAAATTTGACTTAAAACTCTAGGTGTGGATGAATACTTGTAAAGATCTTCTAGTTGGATTCAGTTTGATGGTGCTTTTATTTAGAAGATTGCCATGATGAATTGGTTGTTCGCTAAAACATCTACAAATTTTCTTCAGTTGTTGGCTGTGCCGACTAACAAGAATTGACCATTATCATCTAGTTATATGGAGGAAAAACTAGATGTTTGCTAATAAACTAAGTACAATTTGTAATAGGGAGTCAGTGATTAAGTAATTGAATCATATTTTGTTGATAGGACCTTGTATAACTAGAGTCATGTTGGAGTTTTAAGGCTTCGATGAACTATCTGCCTCTGTTCATTCTCACCTATCGTACATTTTTTTACAGGCATCAATCCATCAATTATTGGTGGATTCAGTGGATTGTGTTCTATCATGGGTTTTGCTGCAACATTCATGTCTGCAAGCTTGGTAAAAAGGCTTGGCATACTAAAGGTTGCAGTTTTGCAGTTTCTTGGTTTGTAAGTTTCGAGATCTTTTACTAGAATTTCCAGATAAAAAAGTTCTCTTTTATATAATAATGCCAGGCAGGAGCTGCTGGATTGATGTTTCAAGCATTTTTGCTCACGTTAGCTGTTTCGGTGTATTGGACTGGTTCTATCACTCAGCAAACTAGGCTGCTAATCTTTCTATCTTTAATTGTAAGTATCGAAATATCTCTCTTCGTAACTCGCAACTCTGTCTTAACTCATTGCAGAAACGTTCCGCCCTGCTTATTTCTTGTGTCTGTTTTCAACAGGTGGTTTCACGGTTGGGCCATATATCGTATGATGTTGTAGGAACACAGATTCTTCAAATGGGAATTCCGCCTGCCAAAGCAAACTTGATCGGGATAACTGAAGTCTCGATGGCCAGTCTCGCCGAACTTCTCATGTTTGGCGTTGCAATAATTGCAAACGACGTCGCGCATTTTGGTTTCTTGGCTACACTTTCTGTATCTTCTGTTGCAGTGGCTGCCGCGATATTCTGTCAGTGGCTGGCTAACCCAACGAAGAGCCAGAGGGAACTCTTCCAGTTTGATAGAGGATTTTGACAAAATGTATGACTTCTTCCACATCAACATATCAGCATCTATGTAGATGGATAGAGAGTTGTGCCGTAAATGCTGGAGTTTTCATGCTTCCAGTTTCGTTTCCTGGCTCCGGTTTTGTTTTTTCATATTCATTTTATCTAAGAAGAATTTTCGGCGCGTTTGGCTGAGAATGGCATTCTCTGAAGGTTCTTCAGATGGGAATGAAATGAGTTCCTAACATGGATTAACCCTCCATATCATCTAGCCATGTCTCTGCTTTGTCATTTCGATCGCCGATGGATAGTTTAGCTAGCACAGTTGTAACCAGAGTTCATCGCGTGTACATAACACGTAGAAAACGACATCATCCAAAGGAAATCATCTGATGCTGTGTTACATACCGATTCAAGGAATATAAATTGTGTTTATGATTCAAAACATTGTGTTGGATTGTGTTTTTTGAAATGATTATTCATGTTTGGTTACAAAATTAACATCATGTTAAACTATCTCTCTTCGGATGGATCTAGTGGTTAACGCATGTAGTGTTATTACAATGAGATCTGGGGTTCGAATTTCGGCAAAGTCGAGGTAAATACTTCTCTTATGTGCTAGTCAATATTCCAAATGCTAGTAGTCGTCCGTGATTTATCTCCTCCGTGTTGACCTTGGGACGGGTTGACGGGGGTCTAAGGACGAGCGTATTCATCTTTTATCATAATATTTAAATGTGAATCAATTGTTGGAAGAGATATACTCCATTCTATTGTTGGAAGAGTTGGTTATCTCAATTAAAAATAATCAGGATTGATCCCTTGGATTGAGGGCATTCATCAAAATCGACTGGTCAATCATTTTAAAATTGAATAAATTAAAATTAATTGAATTGATTTTTTTATAATTTTATTATCAAAATTGAATCAATTAAGTTGATGAGTATTGAATTAATTAAATTTATATGAGTTTTAATTTAATGGATTTATAAAATTTAAAATCAAAATTAATTTTAAATTAATTTTAAATTAATTACTTAAACTTTATGGGTTAGAATGATTAATTTGGTTTAATCAAATTTTTACTCACCTCTAATATCAACTGCTATTATTAACCCTACTTCTAAGGACGCTCAACGACTTCCCTCCAAAATTATCCAATCTGTTTCCTTCCCTCCATTACTCACCCAAATTTCAAATATTAATACCGACCCTTCCGTGCCTTTCTCCCTTGCGTTGGCCCCTTCTCCTTCATTCTTTCATTGTGTTTAGCGATGGCTTCTTTCGTCGTCGTCCTCCTCGCCCTCTCCTCCTCCAGCCTCTTCCTTAACCCTGTCACCGGAGTCTGCATCCCTCGCAACGCCTCGATCACCTTCGATTTAGCAGCCTCCCCGGTGGCATCGTCGCCTGAACCGCAGAGTGTTCAGGGGCCATCCAAACAACAAGAGGCTTCAGCTCCAGCGGCACAGGATGATTCTGTTTTTCCGGTTGGTGGCGGCTTCGGCGACGGCCATCTCTCGCTGCCTCCCCTCCTCCAAGCGGCGGTGGCCTCGCTGTGCCAGAAAACCGACTACCCGGATCTGTGCTTGTCATCGGCGCAGCAGTTCCTGTCGGCCAGCGCCGGGTGGCAGGTGGACGCGGCAACGTTTCTGAAGGTGCAAATGGCGGCGTGCCGAGCGAGGGTGGAGGCGGCGAAGGGAGAGGTGGCGGCGCTGCTGAAGCAGCCAGGAACGACCGCGCGGGTGGCGAGCACGCTCCAGGTGTGCGCCGACAGCTACGATGACGCGTTCGACAACCTGGACGCGGCCGGCAACGCCGTGGCGGCGCGCGACAAAGACACCGTCAACATCATGCTCTCCGCCCTCGTCGACGACTTCGCCACCTGCGAGGACGGCTTCACCGAGATGCAGGACACCTCGCCGCTCTCCGCCGTCGACGACGCGCTCTCCAAGCTCGGCAGCAATTGCCTCGCCATCGCCGACTTGATCTAAATGAACTTGAATTGAAGAAAATTAAACAGAAATGAAAAAAAGTTGACTGAATCGTTCATCTATTTGAATCTGGATTTATTTTTATTCGATTGAAGATCTCAAACAGTTTCTATGATTAGATAACGATCGAATTTACACGCTCATTTCTCTCTGTTCACAATCTGTTCGCTTGGAATTTTTATTTGTTTCTTTCATCGGAGTTTAATTCTACCGGCCACATGGATAAACACGAAGCGGTACGTCAGTCGACGCCATGGCGGCCATGGCCGGGTGTGTCGGCCGCCACGGGTCTTCCTCCACCAGGCAGTGCAGCGACCGCAGCGTCTCCGTCAGCCGCTCCGCCTCCGCCCTGAGCGCGGCGTTCTCCGCCTCCATCCTCCGGTGTTGCTCGCTCAGCGCCTCCACCTGATCCACCGCCCTTCCATTCTCTTTCCTCAGACGCGCCGCCGCGTCCAGGAGCTCCTCCAAATGCCGCTGCTTCCGAATCCGCGACCGCTTCGCCGACTCCCGGTTGGAGAGCTTCCTCTTCTGGTTCCGGTCGTCCATCGCCGACTACAACTCCAGCACTTGCTCACCTCTATTTATACGATTTGGCAGCCAAAGGCCGCGGCTTTTAGTTCACGAGAAGACGTAGAACCAGTGGAGGAACACGACGGAGAAGGATTGGATGCGGTGGAGATGGGACGTGACGCTCATAAAGCTCAGAGACCTGCCATCGATTTGATGTCTCGCAAAACCAGGAAAAAGACGAGATTTTGAAACAGGAACGTCAAAGAAGAGACGATCTAGAACCTAACCCACCCTCAAAGATTTGATTTTGGAACAGGGATTTCATGGAACGTGAGGCTCATAAGGAACAGAGCCTTGCTATTACTGGAACTTCGTTTGACGCCATTGGCGCACCAAAGAGGGCACCTGTGACGGCTAAATCAGGAAACGCCGCCGCCGGAATGTCTCACGCACACGCCCTGAAATGGAAAAGAATTAGGAAACGCTCGGTGGAAGAATGATGAGAGCTGAGAGATCACAATGATTTATAGAAGGCAAATTGGGAAAATGGAACGTATGGATACAATTATTCAGTTATATATTACTTTAATTTCAGAAGATTAGAGTTTATGGATGAGGACGTGAAGGTTTGGACCGGATAAGTTGCTGAAACTTGAAGGAGTATTATGATTTGATTACGACAAGACTCTTGGTGGCGGATGATGTTTGTTTGACCAAATGACGGTTTAATTAAATTATCCATCACTGCCTAATTTAATTAGGATTAAGGACAGAAATTAATATCCTCGAATATTGGAAATGAACTCACCACTGAGGATTTGTATAAAGGAATATATTAATTTACACGAGAGCGACAGGAGCACTCCACCTTCCCCGGTCAACTAAGTTCATCTGGCTCGCGATAAGAACGATCCGAAGGAAAATTAAAAAATTGTCCTTTTGGCTTTCCGTCTAGTAGTGTTGGCTCTGAATTTAAGCAAGAATTTTTTTACTAGACAATTGATCAAAAACGCACATTTAAAACTATGGAAATTTAAAAGGCACACTTAACTTTTAAATTTTCTAAGGGACGTATTTCCCAATCTACTACTCTGTTACATTTAAAGAACAGTACGACTATCAACACTATTTTATTTTAATATTGTTCTTTCAAATACAACGTAAATTGAGAAACAATTGGTCCATTGTTGATCTTTATCTAGTGGCCATTTTAATTATAACGATTTTAACTGCTCGATTGTTACTATAAGTAATAATTGTTGAGAGATCGTTATAAGGATCGTGGCACGTTAGTGTGGGACCATTACTAAAGAGATTGGGAAATTATGTTGAGTGAAAAACTTAAAAAGCAGTATAAAATAATAAGACTCTAATAGAGCTCAAGAAGCAATCATTAGAAGATAACTCGGAGAAGAGCACTGTTCTTGCTCGAAAGTGGAGAAGATGATAAGCTAAGAAAATAGCTTAAAGATAGATGAAGTGAATATTTCATGTGATCTTGCAATACAAGAGGCATTAGTATCGGGCTGTAAAGGAGCTCTCCACATTATTCCTCCAATAATCAAGTCAGTTTTCAATGAAGTAGAAAGTAATAAGAATGTGAAGATTGTGCAGAATGATAAAGTTGTGCATGCCTCAGCATATAAATGAGAATTCCTTTTTATAGTGTTATTATAGTATTTACGCACGTATCTCAAAGCAGACACGTGTTCCCAATCATCCTAGGAAAAGACAAGTCCAAAAGTTTCTCTAATACCTTTCCTTAAGCAAACATGCAAATCCATGATGTGACAGGCTGGAAGCTTCTATCGTATGATTCACTTACGGAACATGCTCTATTGTCAGTGACATAAACCTCCAAAAGAATACTAGGAGATACTTAGGTGGGTCCCGCTATAGGTCGATCGATGGTCGTTCGATCGAGACGTGCCCCGCTTGGTTGTGCTGATCAAAGCATTCTCCCTTTACTTAGCTTTCTCATACCGGAGGGTTCCTCCCCCAACCGAACATGCCACCTGCTTGACAGGGACGGTGGTTGGGAGATGAACTATTTGTTTATCTCGTAACCTTATGATGTCGGCTTAGCCTTGCTCACCCATCTAGGAGTGCAGTCCATTTGGCCATAACTCAACCGTTCGACTGACCTGATCTGTTTTGTGGACAACTTTCTTAACTTTGATCTCTATGTCAATCGGTCTATCCTATTTTGACCCATCATTAGTTGGGCCTCCTTTTCATCACCGGATTAGAAACTAAATAGAGTTTTCAAATCTAAAACTATTGGTTATTTGGATGAAATTATTGAGTATTTTTCGATTTATTTGGATTATTAATAGAAAAAATTTTATAGGACTGAAGGTATCGTCTTCTCTGAATAAATTGATTTGAAGAATTAAATATTTAAATTATTATAAATAAATAAATAATAAATAGAAAGATAGATAGAGATTTTAAAAAATTATCCTTTATGGTTGGTGGCATTTATTCACAAAAACCCATAAAAGACGCTAACGTGTTGACTTAGTCCGAGAGGATTAGCCTTTACTCAAGGTCACTGAATATTAAAGTGATATGTTGGCCTAGTGACATGGAGTAAGGTTTTTAGATAAAATATCTTTTGATCAATTTAATAACATTCTAATAAATAATATACAAATTAAAATATTTTGTTGTTTTTATTTATTGATAAGGTATCACTATTTTATTTACTTGTTGAGACCTAAAAGAAATATTTTATATAAATTTCATGTTTTTAAATTTGTAGTTTAAAATTAATATTTTTTTCTCTCTATCCTTTCTACAATTTTTTTCAACCAAATTTAATCATATTAAGAGATTATTGGTACAATAATCCTCGGATCAAGATTGACCAATCTAACTAAGCTAGAGTGAGTTTGAGTTTTGGATATTTGGATAATATGTGGAACAATAGGTGAGAAGATATCAAATGGTCAAAGTTTATTAGATATTTGACCATATATGAAATGGAAGTCAAATAGGTCATGGAAAACTCGATACTTGACTGAAAAGTCCTAACTAAAAGTTAGATAAAATTAAAGTCCTAACTCAATGGTTAGGCCAAGTCCAAGTGGATCAAAGAAGATCGTAGTTAGCAAAGAAAAGTCCTAACTGCAGTTAAGTAAAGGAAATTCCAAGAGGGTTAAGGAAGATTATATGTTGGCAAAGAAAAAACCTAACTGAGATTAGACAAGAGGAAAATTCAAGTGGATTAAGGAGGATTGCACTTGGTGATCAGAAGTCCAATAGAAAGTACAAGAGAAAGTCCACATGGGTTAAAATGTTTACAATGGACACTTGGTGAAGAAGTCCCAACATGTTATGGTTGACTAGAGGTTGGGCAAGGGAACCCTAGATTCAAGTCAAGTGAGTTAGGATTGGGTAATCGATTAGGCCAAAGCCAATTGATGAATTGATAGATTGAGAGTTATATGTTGTGAAAGAGAAGGCTGAATCAATTAGTCAATCGATTAAGCATTCACAAATCGATTGGCTAATCGGTTGGAGGCCTAAATCGCAAGCACAAAGAAGTGCTAAATCGATTCAACCCTCCAATCGATTAGGCAATCAATTGGGGAGTTGATTTTGTCACGAGGAGCTTAATCGATTCAGCGATCGATTGAAGGGGTTTCTTCACGATGAACAGTGAATTGCGTAATCGATTAGGTTATTGATTAAAGCCTGAGAATTGATTAGTCAATCAATTAAGCAGTATTTTATTGTAAGAGAAGGAATCAATTGAGGCAATTGATTAAGACTATAGATACGACAAGTAAGGTGGGACCCCCGAAGTTGGGTTCGACATCAAGAAAGTTGGTTGATATGATGGTCAAAATCAAGAAGGGGTCAACTCTCGGGTGGTATCGATGTCATGCTGAAATGAGTCCAGTGTCACCACCGAGTGCTCTGGCCGATTGGATTAAAGGACCGACTTGATACGCTAGGTACATCACTCGGTTGAACCGAACTTTATATTCAAGTATAGCTACTGAGTGCAAGATGAACCCTTGGAATAAAATCCGATCAAAATATTATCCGAGCGGATGTCGAATCCCCGACATAAACCTGGTCGACTTAAAGGCTGGTCAGACTTACCAACCTAGGTCTCCACTTCTCAAGAGCATAACTTCCAGCATATACCCGGTTAGCCCCAGCGCCGGCTGGACATTTGGGACACATTTCCCCACATGAGCAGACTCCTAATCTATAGTTAGTCGATCCAGAGCCAGTCAGACTCTCTCTAGGAGATAGCATTGTCAGAATCGCTTGGCGCCATCTTCTTCCAGCTCAGAGTCTTCACACGGTTGACATCGAAGCCACCTCGACACCACCATATCCAGCGTGCTATCTCCCCTACTTTTAGATAGGATCAAATTTGGCACTGTTTATTAGAACTTCACCCAAATCTAAAATATGAAGATGGAAGAGGCTGGAAGACTCACTACCATTACCTTATCATAAGAAAACTTGGAGCTCCTAATAGTTGCCCAAGCGCAGAAATAACAAGCAGTAATCGGATGCCCTTTATAGAACAACTTTGCTGCGTCAATATCGGGCCCTCACACCGAACGAGGGACCCGAGTGGTCAAGTTATAAGCGAGTCCAAGACTCTTGTGCCGCTCGGTCAAGTTATAAGCGAGCTTGTCCTCACGCTCAAGTTCTAGACTCACATGTCGTTCAGTCGAGTTATAAGCGAGTTTGCTCTCGCGCCTGTCCCAAACCTTCATAGCGACTGGTCAAGTTATAAGCGAGCATGCCCTCGCGCCTATGTTCCAAGACATTTAGGTCATATACTGTACCTCTACTCTCCAAGGCATTCGAGTCATACACCATGCCTCCAGACTCTCGTGTTGCTCGGCTAAGTTATAAGCGAGCATACTCTCGAGCCCAAGTTTTAGAATCTCGTGCCAATCGATCAAGTTATAAGTGAGCTCGCACCCATATTCCAAGGCATTCAAGTCATACACTGGACCTCCACTCTTCAAGGCATTCAAGTCATATGCTGTGCTTCCAGACTCTCGTGCCGCTTGATCGAGTTATAAGCTAGCATAATCTCTTGCCCAAGTTCCAGACTCTCATGCCGATTGACCGAGTTATAAGTGAGCTTGCTCTCACACCCATGTTCTAAGGCATTCAGATCATACACTGTGCCTTCAATCTTCAAGACACTCAGATTATACACTATGCTCATGTTCCAGACTTTCATACCGCTTGGTTGAGTTATAAGTGAATCTGCCCTCACGCCCAAGTTCCAAACTTTCGTGCCGCTCAGTAGAGTTATAAGCAAGCCTACCCTCATGCCCAAGTTCTAGACTCTCGTGTCATTCGGTCAAGTTACAAGCTAAGCTACCCTCGTGCCCAAGTCCTAGACTCTCGTACCGCCTAATCGAGTTATAAGCGAGTATGTTCTCATGCCCAAATCCCAGACTCTCATATCGTTCGACCAAGTTATAAGAGAGTCTACCTTCACCCCTATTCTCAACTCTTACCACAAATTGTAAATATTCAAATGGGTAATGCTCCAAGCATAAAACTCAAATGGCAGAAATAGGATCGAGTGTCCAAGCTAATGACATTAAAGAACACAAGTGTCTAGTCAGTCGAGCTTGCAGTCTCCTTCAACTAGATTTAAAGGGAATGCTAGTGATACAACGAGTAAAGTGGGACCCTCAAAATTGGGTTCAACATTAAGAAAGTCAACTGATATGGTGGTCAAAGTCAAGAATGGGTTAACCCTCGGGTCGTATTGATGTCATGCTGAAATGAGTCTAGTGTCACCAGCGAGTGCTCTGGCTTATCTGACTAGAGGTTCAACCAGATATCATAGGCACATCACTCGGCTAGACTAAACTCTATATTTAAGTATAGCTATCGAGTGCAAGATGAACCCCTGACATAAAATTTGACTAGACATATTGTCCGAGTGGATGTTGAATCCCCGCCATAAACCCGGTCGGCTTAAAGGCCGATCGGACTTACGGGACCTAACTCCCCACTTCTCATGAGCATAACTCCCAACATATAGTCGGTCAGCCCCCTAATCTACAACCGGTCGACCCAGAGCCGGTTGAACTCTCTCTAGGAGACAACATTGCCAGAATCGTAACAACATGTTAGGGAATATGCTGTTATCCTAACATATACATATAACGGAACCTTCTTCTAACCAGGGAAAAGCTACTGTACATCCTTCACTACATGACATATTCTGATACTAGATATTCTCTGCCGCCTCATTAATTGCGGAGGTTATGAAGGTGGTATAAAAAAGGGGGCGCAAGGTCTCACGAGCACAATTTATCAATTGATCTACTATTCATTGTCTTCCATTTTTCGCTTGGCTACTATTCTGACTTAAGTGTCGGAGTATTTATATTAGGAACTTCTTCCCCAGTTCTTGCTCTAACGTTTCCATCGACTCTATCTGCGGTGTATGTAGGTCCACAGCTCCTAGCTCCAGAATCCCTTGACGCCATCTTCTTCCAGCTCAGAGTCTTCGCACGGTTGACATCGAAGTCATCTCGACACCACCATAGCCAACGCACGATCTCCCCTGCTTTCAAACAGGATCAACCATGCTAATCGATTGGAATAATCAATTAAGGTCTTTTGTAAGAGAATAAAGAGTTTGGGAATTAATTGGGTAATCTATTAAGGCTTTCTGAATTCATTGAGATGGCTCATCAATCGATTAGGATTAAAAAAAAGAGTTATTCTGTAGGTTGTTGGACGGTTGGATGACGTGACAATGGATTAGGGAAAAATCTAATCGATTAGAGGCGTCAAGTGAACCCTAGAAAAGAGTTTTCATGAAGGTTTGAAGCTAGATTGCTCTCGCACACTCTCTGCCAATTCTTGAACTCTTGGAAAACAAGTGTTACTACACTTTCCAATGATAAAGACATCTACAAACTACAAGAGATCAAACAAGGTATTTATTGTATTGTATATTTATTTTCTTATTATATTTTCTTATTATGAGTATATACGAGGTTTCTTCACTTCCGATTTACTTTAGAAAATGAGTATTTTCATAGTGCAGTGTATGCACTATGTGGATCTTTGGATTAATCATCTTAAGTAGATGAATATCAAATAATTCAAGATGTTAATATTGATTTAAGTTTTTTCGCTACAACAAATAACTGAGATAAAATGATTGGAGTTAATCATCCCTCTAACTCATAAAAAAAAAAATTACAAGTCTGACTAATTCCAGAAATAGACGACATTCATCTTAGAAGTTTATTTAAAGAAAAATTATCTCTATTGTATTCGAACTGTCTTTATTTATTTTCCTAAATCTTTCATAATCTCTCTATTTATTATGGGAGTAATAGTAATATTTTTTTAAAAAATATGACAAATAAAGATAAGTATTATCAAAACTGAATTAAGAGACTACATCGCAGATACCAATAGATGCAGCATCCAATTGAACCTTCAAACCATCCAGAAACTTCAGACGAAATTGTAAAGCGAAAAGGAAATAACTTCACTAGAGAATAAAAGTCGACTGTAAATATAAAAATAAATGTTCTAAATGAATAAATTAAACTAATTTAATAGAAATTATAATAAATTTTATTTGTCAAAAAAAATAAAAATAAAATCTCTAATTGATTAGGGATTAGTACTTTTAAATTTATTTTAGATATGTTAATCTTGATTTTATTTTATTTTTTATTTTTTATCGTGAAGAATCCAACTTGAAAGTTATCCTCAATTTATTTTTTAAAAAATTATTTTCTTTTCTGAGTTATTTCCTCCTTTGTTTTACTAAATTAATTATAATGTAAAAAATAAGAAATGAATTAAGTTTCATCCATCAATTATTATTTTGGACTAAATGATAAAGATAATAATGTATCTATTTTCGGAAAATTAACTTTCATAAATAATAATAATAATAATAATAATAATATAAAAATATCTAGATTATTCAGAAGGAAATTATTAGTAATCATGTAAATAAATAAATGCCTATTTTTGATGAATTCTATTGGCGGCATTTTGGCTTTAAAACCTACCTAATAAGCTGTTGTTGTACGCTATGTAAGGTCAACACGTCGATTCTCCACGTGGCTCTATTTCATTGGTCATGTGGTTCCTAGAGAAGATTTATTTGGTAAGCCGCTCGCGGAGTAAAGTTACCAGGAAGTTACCAGAACCCGTAATTTCTCTCTATATATATCCAGTTGTTCGATCGGGAGAAGTAGAGTCCACGAGGAATGGCGATCTTGAGAAGTCGTTTGCTGGTAGCTGCCCTAGCGACAGTTCTCGCCGTCGCTTCGATCTGCTCCGCCGAGGTCTACTTGGAGGAGCGATTTGACGGTATGCACTCATCTCTGGTCTATTGGCGATATGGGATCTAGTGTAATCCTTCGATCTCGATCCGCATTTCTTACCTCGCAGGGTTTGAAATTTTTTTCCCATTCAGTTTTTCCTGTTTCTAATTTTTAATAGTTGGGTCGTTTCTGATGCTTGGATCAACCTCTTGTAGAAAGTTCTATAATGGTTTCGATTGTCTGTATCTTGGTTTCACTCTGTTCCAACTTCCATGTGTGAGGCAGTTGGAGCGAAGATTACAGAATTATAGTTGTTTCTTAAATTTCGTTGACCTTTTTCAGTCTTTTAGTTTAGTCGGGAAGTTCCTAGATTTATCTTTTATGAGATTTCTGTTATTTTAAATTGCAGGTTTTTGTTTCATTGTGGATCTTATAGGATTGTCGTACTCGTTTTTATTGTCTGGAAATAGAATTATGAAAAAATTTTGATAGATCACGTGGACTTTTGCATGCAATGTTAGAACGTTTGCTTGAGTTCCTTATCAGAACGAGAAGTGTTTGAATTTGTAATGCTTATTCTTAGCAAGCCTTTTGGTGTCTTTGCACTGTCTGTATTTGTCACCGTTTGTTTCTTCCTCCTTTTGGGTTCTGATAGTACTGTTTGCCGAAGCAAAATTTGTATAGTCTAGTTTACTTATGAAAAAGAAATTAGAAGATCCACACATTTCAATAAGTTCTTTATTCACTTATAATATCCAAGATGGGTGGGAGAATCGGTGGGTCAAATCTGACTGGAAGAAGGATGAAAACATGGCTGGAGAATGGATCTACACTTCTGGAAATTGGACAGCCGATGCTGAAGATAAAGGTACTGCTATGTTGTCAAATCTCATTTTTCTTTGTTAATAAAGTACTGCTCAAACCGCCACAGACTCACAGTTTTTTCTGCCTGCAGGAATCCAAACCTCTGAAGACTACAGATTCTATGCCATTTCAGCAGAGTTCCCTGAGTTTAACAACAAGGGCAAGACATTAGTATTCCAATTCTCAGTAAAACATGAACAAAAACTTGACTGTGGTGGTGGCTACATTAAATTGCTTAGTGGTGAAGTGGATCAGAAGAAATTTGGTGGAGATACTCCTTACAGGTACTATTAATCATTCTCTGTATACTGGTTCTCTATTTTATTATGATGTTTTTTTGTTGATAATCTAACTTGCTCCTCTGCGTCTGGAATTTGCAGTATCATGTTTGGACCTGACATCTGTTTGCATAGCACTAAAAAGGTTCATGCCATCTTTTCACGTGATGGGAAAAACCACTTGATTAAGAAAGAAGTTCCATGCAAGACTGATCAACTAACTCATGTGTATACTTTCATCGTCCATCCTGATGCTACATACAGCATTCTTATTGATAACAATGAGAAGCAAACAGGTAGCTTGTATGATGATTGGGATATTCTTCCTAAGAAGCAAATCACGGACCCTGATGCCAAGAAGGTGAGTGCTATCTACCAATTGTCCATATGCTCTCTAGTATGTGTAACATTCATTTGATTTGGTTGTGTTATGTTGCAGCCTGAAGATTGGGATGACAAGCAGTACATCCCTGATCCAGAGGACAAGAAACCTGAGGTAAATAAAACTCTGCTCAGTTGGCATGCTTCACTTTCTTTTTTTGTCAGTTGTAGGCAAACATGATCAAATCCCTGAATTAGAGTTTGATATTTGCTTTGGGGATTTCTAATGTCTTTCTACTTAATCGTTAACTTGTTAGTATAACGGAAAACCTAAGGTTTGATTTACTTTGAATGAGAACGTATAAGTCACACAGGATACGGAATTACAAAACTAAGGTTTCAAATTTTGTACTTGGAGTATAATAACATATAAAGTACAACAAATTCAAGTCCACTGCAAAATTGAAGTCCAGAAATTACTTGTAATGTCACAACAGCTTATATTTTCTGCATCTGTTGCTTGCATTCCATGTGTGTTTTAAGATCATCTTCTATTTAGCTTGATCTATACCTTTAACTATGCTAAGCAATCTTAACTTTGTTATTGAAGGGGTACGATGATATTCTCAAGGAGATTACTGATCCTGATGCTAAAAAGGTAAAATTTGTCAGGTTTCTTTGTTTGTGAGTGTTATTTCCTGTGCCAATATTTTCTATTTTTGTTACATGACTGGCTTATCTACAGCCTGAAGATTGGAATGAAGAAGAGGATGGTGAATGGACAGCACCGACCATTCCCAACCCTGAATACAAGGGGCCCTGGAAGCAAAAGGTTTACATATTACTGGTTAGTTAGATTTGCATTAGAACAAGGACATGAAATTCTAATTTGTTTGTTTTTCTTATTAATAGAAAATTAAGAATCCCAATTACAAGGGGAAGTGGGAGGCACCATTGATTGATAACCCTGGTATTTATAATATTTATATTTCACTTCGGAAGTTTTGAGTATGTCCACATTTGCGATTTGATTTCATTTGCTATCTGTCTTCCTGCAGATTACAAGGATGACCCTGATATCTATACCTATCCCAATTTGAGATATGTAGGCATTGAATTATGGCAGGTTGATTTACTCCCCAGTCCGATAGACCCAAATTCCCAGTTGCCTTTTTTTTTTGTCAATCTGAATATCTTATTTGCCTATGTGCTTTTTAGGTGAAATCTGGAACTCTGTTTGATAACATTCTGGTCTCTGATGATCCTGAATATGCCAAAAAATTTGCTGAAGAAACATGGGGCAAAAATAAGCTTGTGGGTTCCAAAAAATAATTGTTATAAGATCTTATTTGGCATGCTTCCTTGCAGTAGAATCCCTAATTTTATTTTTGGATCTCTCTTGCAGGCTGAAAAAGCAGCATTTGATGAAGCTGAGAAAAAGAAGGAAGAGGAGGTATTATTTGATATCCTTAACCATCAACCTTTCCAATTTGAAGCTTTAGACAATATTATCAAATATTTGAATAATTCATCTAGTCTTTTGCACTTTTAATTCATGCAAGTGATACTAGTGCAAAATAGATCGACGCCTATTACCATAAATAATGTTTTTCTTGGGCAAAGGATGGGGGGTATGCCTACTGATTTTGTAGGAATTCCATTTCATTGGCCCATAGTTAAAACACCTAAATTTGTTATAATCATCTTTACGAGGATCTCTTATTTCTTTGTGATTATGATTTTGTTTAAATTTTATAGGGTGTGTATTTATATTATTCTACCTTTCTATTACAAGTCATCTCATCTTACATAATAGTTTAATGCTTGGTAAACTACCCGTGTAGTCGGTCTGAAATAGTTGAGACTCAAGTTTGTCTTTTTTGTTAACTATATTTATTACTTGCTAGGCAATATGTATTATTCCTAACCAACAATTGTGTTTGGGCAGGAATCTAAAGATGATGAGTCAGATATAGAAGTAAGATTCAAATTCACTTTTTCCTCCATTCTCGTATCTTCTCCACAATTTTTTTTTATGTCACTTAATGATATCCTTGAAATAAACAGGATAAAGATGAAGATGATGCAGAGTCTGATTCAGATGCGGAAGAAAAGGAAAAGGAGACTGCTCATGTAACATTCTCTTTATCCTAATGCCTGTTTGATAATAATTCCATCAACTGTTATAGAATTGTAGTCATTTTATTTCTTAAATTTTCTCAATGACGCTAACAATTTGTTCATTTGATTGTTTCAGGATGAGCTTTAGATGTCGAGGTTGTTGCAAGTTAGCTCATGCACAGTTACTGGAGTTCTCTTAATCGATCTTATTTAGTCAGTGAACTTTTAGTGCCCTTGGGGATTTCTCTTGCTGTATTTGAGCTAGGCATGAAATGTTAGATGCATTGAACTTCAAGTAATTGGCAAGAATTTTGATTATTGTCACCGTAATTTCTCTCAATGAAATGTTAGATGCATTTAACTTCAACCATGGCTTCTGAAAACGTTGCAGTTTTTGCACTGGACGTTAATCTGTCGAGTTGACCTTTCTTCGTACTTAAAAATTATGTTTACCAAGTCAAATATAAATTTTGTATGCACGGTGAATAAATTATAAAGCATCTAACCACAAAAAATAAAAAAAAATAAAAAAAATGATAATCTCAGTTAACCTCATTAACTATCTCAATAATTATGATTTATATCAAATCTTCATAAGGTGCCAAAAACATATATAGCTAGAACAATTATTTCTACTTATGATTTATCTTTTATGAACTATGTTGAAAATTTAAATTTTATTTAAAATTTAAATTTTTTTATAATAAAATTTTGAGGTCGACGATATTTAGTAAATCACGATTTCATTGGAAATTTATAAAAATAAGAGATCTTAAAAAATTAAAAATAATGTTTTTTTGGCAATTTATTTTGAACGTAGGTTATGTGTTTTGATTTTACCCCTCTTTATTTAAACCGAACCAAATAAAAATTTAATTATTTATCAAATAATTTATATAAAAGTTATTGATCACCTTATTTTTTTAAAAAAATTATGTCATTAAACTCATGATCATGTCTTAAAGTTATTCATATTTTTTTAAATTTAAATTTTTAATAACAATTTTTAAAAATAAAAATATAGAAGATGGTTAATAAAAAATATATAAAATTAAAGGAATGTTAATAAAAATAAAATATATTTTTATTATTATTTTATAAATATTTTTTAATAGCTCAAACTTTTAAAGAAAAAATTAAAATTAAATAACTAAAAATTAAAAATTACTTTGATGTTAGTTTCTAAGGATCAACAGTACTGTGGTATTATTATTTGATGAACAAAATTACTATGGTGTTGAAACTTTAAAAACCTTTTGAGCATCGTTCAAAATGACTCTAAGCTGATAACTTAAGGTATATTTGGACTTAGGGACATTACATAAATCTAACGGAGTAGGAATGAGTCTAATTAGAGCTTATTAAATCCTTCAATGAGTTTTGATAAAATCACTGATGGATTTAGGGTATTTGGATTTTTAAAAACTTGTCATGAAATTAACGCGATGAGTATGGAGAAGGTTTATATGGTGGGTGATCCGGGTATTGCCTGAGGGTAGAGAATGAAATTAGAGAGGGAAGAGAGGGTATTTGGGTCTTTTGGCATATGAAGGTTAGGGTGGAGGCGGGGGATGTGGTTCGTGTTTTAAGGGGATCTGCCGTCACCGCCAAAAAAGAGAGGGGGGGAGCTCGAGGTTTTTTCCGCCGTCGGGACCAGGGTCGTGGGTCTCCGCCATCGCCTCTCCTCTCCTCCTCGCGTCGCCGGCCTTCGGCCCCTCTGGCCATCCCTCTTATTCCTTCTTCCTACTTGTGCCGCCTTCGTTGCCGGCCATGCTAGGCCCTCGCCGATGACATGGAGGAGCCGCCATCTCTAGCGTGCGTACCCGCTGCCGCCTTCTCCCGCGGCCGCTGCCGCCGCCTCCTGCGGCCGCCAGCCGCTGCCATTACCGCCGTCGACCATTGTCGCCGCCCCAGGCCGCGCCCCAGTGGCTGCGGATGTCACCGCCGCCACCCCCAGCGGGCATCGACGGCTCTCCCACACTGCCGGGAGCGAGTGCCTCAGCCGGCCGTGACTTCCAGCGGCCGTCAGCGCCTCCCGCCTGCCACGTGCCTCCTCCAGAGGCTGCCGCCATCTCCTGCTACAACCACTGCCGCAGCCGTCTTTGGCGGCCAGTGCCTCCGGCGTCCTGCGCCTTCATCTCTGGTATCTACTGCCGCAGCCGCCGACACCTCCAGGCAACATCGTCACCCTCCGAGCAGTCGCCTGCCGAGGGCTCAGGTATCATACTATGCTTATATTCCGGCCTGCGAGCCGAGAATGTGTTCAGCCTTCGCGCCGTTATTGTATCCCGGCCTGCGAGCTGGTGTAGCATTCGGCCTTCGTATAGCTGTTGTATTCCAGCTTGTTAGCCGAGGTTGTAGTCGGACAGGGCGTCGTCCTGTGGATCCATATTGCGCCCGACTCCTAGCCACTGGAGCCAGCTACTCACTGGGCAGACATTTATCTACTATTCGGAACTGCGACGACTCGGTCAGTATCACGATCAGCTCATCCACCTATCCGAGGGCGCCCCCTCCCCCCCCTCCCCCGGGGCCAGGGTACGTCTTCTTATTCATTTTGTACTTATTTTGTTGTCCTATTATTATATGGATGCTTATATGTTCGTGGGACCTATCTCGAGTACTGAGGTATCAGGGATCGGGGCAACCCGATCACTGGTTGCAGGTGTTGTTGACCAGAAGATATCGGACGACTTGGTCAACATAGAGGACAGATCATCAACCGGGTCATGGGGTTGCGGTCAACTTTCCAGACACGTCACACCGACAGGTTCGTCTTCTCAGCTTCCCGATAGGATCAGTGGGCAATCCTGGTTCTGAGCCTTGTAAATAAAGTTATGGTTGCATGTTAATTGACACTGGTGTTGGTTTCGAAAGATCAACATTACTATGATGTTGTTCTTCAACGATCAATACTATAGTGTTATGTTTTTCTCACTATAGTAGTGTTGGTTTCTGAAGATCATCACTATTATGGCATTGATCTCTGAAGAGAAACACCATAGTGTTCTGAAAATTTAAATTCCTTTTGCTCAGTACTTGGAAAACAGTAAAAGAGGACAAATTTGGACTCTAATGAATTGAATAAATCCATAAGAGTTGAAATGAGTTCAATCATAGCTAGCTAAGTTTATTAATAAATTTTGATTGAAACTCATTGATAGACCTAGAAAATTTGAATTTCTAAAAAATTATAATGAAATAGAAGAGGTGAGTGTGAAGAAGGTAAATATAGTGTGAAATCCTAATTGAAGTTATGACCTATGCCAATTGACACTTAGTCTAAAATTTTCTACACTTTTGAGCAATACTTGGAATGATTTACAATGATAATGGAGTATTTGGACTCCTAAGTGTTTATACAATCAACCTCTAGAGTTTCGATGTTTGACAATGTACTCAAGTCTAGTCAATTTGACAAAGGTAAATTCAAATAGGACTTGATGTTTGAAAGAAAGAATTCTAGTCAGGACTAGATGACTAGTAAGGATAAATCCTAACTAGAAGTTAGGTAGGTGAGAAGTCTACTAAGTGACTAGTCATAACTGGAGATTAGGTAAGGGATATCCTTAGTGAGTGAAGTTAGACCCTAATGAGTGAAACTAAGTGTGAAAGTCCTGGTAAGTGAAGCCATGCAGTGGAAGCCCTAGTGAGTGGAGTTAGACCCTAGTGAGTGAAACTTGGTGGTGGAAGTCCTAGTGAGTAAAGCTAGACAGTGATAATTCTATTAATTGAAGCTAGGCCCTAGCGAATAAAGTTAGGTGGAGAAAGTTATAGTGAGTAAAGCTACGTAGTAGAAGACCTTAGAGGAAGGTAACTCTAGGTAATGAGAAGTCTTGGGAGAGTAAAGTCTAAGTATGTATGTGGTTGACTGAACTAGCGAATCTTGAAAGTTGCTAACACTATTTACTTTAATATTTTATCTATTGTGATAACTTGGTGTTGTAGGAAATGTTGATTAGGTTGATCAGACACTAAGCAAGACTAGAGAAAGTCCAAACAGGTCTGGAGAACCAAATGTTTGGTAGGTAAGGTCAGTTAAGCAACTAGAGGAGAGATCCAATGAGGGCGCATTCCCGGTTGAGGAAATGGTATGCATCGGTCCGACTTAGGATTTTAGTGAAATCTAAAGTCAGGATCGGATAATTTTGAGACTGTCAGATTAACGTTAATACTATTTTTTGTCTATTTTGCTAACTTTGTAGTGCAGGACATCGAAGTTGGAAGTTGGCTGGAAAAGGGACTTTCAGGCTCTCAAAATAGCCCAAATCCAGCTTCGCAGGGGTGGTCCAAGTGCTAGAGAAGTGATAAAGGTGACTCAAATAAGGCTTCACCGAGGAGCAGCCATGTCAGCATTCCAGACGTCCGGAAGCGATCCAGACGTCTGAATATGGATAATCTCAGCGATGAAGGTGGATTAGATAAACTTCGGTGGAGACGCTTGAGGGCAGTCTAGGCGCATAGAAGAGCTTATAAAAGCAACTTCGACCAGCAGCTTCAAATCAATTCAGACAACTTGTTTATGCACTTCCTCGACTGTCTGGTTGTTCCAATTTCGTACTACTATTGTGCTGCGACGCTTCTACACTCAACTATTGCAAACGGACTGAAACCAACACACGAGCTCACTAAATTCTTCATCTTTGTGTTGGTAATATATTTTTTTGTCATTTAATTTACTGCATAAAGGAAGTGTAAGTTGTTACACTTCCTTCTTCTTTTTCATTGTACTCGATTACTCTGCCAAGAGTTTACCGATAGAGAGTTTTAGTGAATTACCTATCAAAAAAGGTTAAAAGAATCTGAGTCTTGGAGTAGCAATCGTCAAAGACTCAGAACCAAGTAAATCATTATATTTTATTTTTCCTCACTTAGTTTATTTTTCCGTTGCATATTCGCTTTCAAAAGTCGAAAAAGAAAGATTTTAAATTAAATACACATGATTCAACCCCCATCTTACGTGCAAACGATCCTACACTAAGCATTGCAAAAACCTACAAGAGTTAGAATGAGTCCAATCAGAGTTAGATAAGTCTATCAATGGATTTGACTGAAACTCATTAAAGGACCTAGATGACATGAATTTTTTAAAACTTGCAATGAGATGGAAGAGATGAGTATGTACAAGGTATATGGTGTACAATCCTAGTCTTGAGACCCATAAGCCAAGTAATGGTTGCATGATAATTGACACAAATACTAGTTCTGATTTTGAAAGGTCAGAACCACTGTGGTGATGGTCTTTCGAAACAAACACCATAGTGTTATATTTTTCTCAGTCATAGTGGTGTTGGTTTCTGAAGATGTACCACTATGGAACTAATTTTCAAAAACCAACACCAAATTATTCTTAAAAGTTTAAAATCATTTTGATCACTTGGGACCCATAACTTAATTTAGGAGGCTTCATGAACCAATTATGCATGTCATTACTATCTGGTATACACTCTCCTCGTCTAGTACATATTCTTTTTTTTTTTTTTATAATTTCAACTTCTCTAGGTCTATCAATGAGTTTTGACAAAAACCTGTTGATAGACTTAACAAACTATGGTTGAACTCATTCCAAGTCCTGTAAATTTTTATAGTAACCCAACTTCCTATCATATCATAGGTTATCAGCTTAGAGTAATTCTAGTGGTACTCAAAAAGTTTTTAAAATTTCAACATCATAATGATCCTATTTTTTGAATAATAGCACCACAATAATCATATTGTTTCTTGGAAACTAAAACCAAAGTAATTTTTTTATTTTTAGTTATTTAATTTTTAATTTTTGATTTTGATTATATTTTTTCTCTTGTAATTAGTTTTTTAAAAATATTTTAAAAATAATACAACTAATTTTATTTTTTTATTTTTATTAAAGTTCTTTTAATTTTTATAATTGTTTATTAATCTTTTAATTTTATTTTTATTAATAAATATATTTTGAATCATGAGTTTAATGACGTAATTTTTTTTAAAAAATAGTGTCATCAATTACTTTTGTATGAAATTATTTGATAAATAATTAAGTGTTTTTTTATTTGTTTCGGTTCGGTGTAAATAAAGGAAATCAATGTTTTCTTTCATTTAAAGTGGAAAAAGGCAGAGGTGTATAATCAAAAATAAGTATGTCTTTGGGAAATATGAAACTTAGCTGTATTTTTTTGGACATTCGAATACTTTAGATACGTCTTTGATAAATTATCAAATTTATTTTAGGGCAGTTGTTCAAATATTTTACTTTTAAATTTTTTTGTCAACTTTTCTTGGCGCATTCAAAGGTAATTTAACATCTATGCTAAATTCTATTGTCCTACATCATGCACTTATACTAGTTTTTATTAAATTAATCAAGGAGGCATTTTTTTAAAATTTTTTTACATTATTATTATAACTACTACAATATTAACACTAACCATATTAATAAACTATATTAAAATAGCTATACTTCATAGCTACGATTATATATATATATATTGGATAATACTTTATAATAATATATTATAATAATACTTTAGATAATATTGGTTAATATTATATTATAATAATAATTTGATTTGATCAACACTAATAATAATAATATGTTGTAACAATTACAGTTTATAATTTTGTAATATAAATAGTTTATCTTTAGTTAAGACTGCTCAATATTGATGAACAAAGATTAATATCATATTATAGCGATTATGAATCATAACTATTAATAATTAATCAACATTATATAGTTTATTGTAGCCGGTATAGAATTATAATAAGAATCATTATTATTATAACGACTATAATTACATAATAATTAATTAATTATGATATTTTAATTGTTATAATAGAGTTAAAAATAAAAATATAGATAGATTGAGATATTTTTTTAATAATAAATTAAATAAAAAAAATTACAGGCTATTTATCCAGGATAAAAAATTAAAAAGGCATCCTAAATTAATACACACATCATTGGCGTACATTTTTTTTTTTAAAAAAAAAGTCAAATAAATGCACTCGCATTATTTTATCTAAAAATACCTCCCGATTCAGTACTATTATAAAAGCTATTAACTAACCTCTACAACTTAGAAATTATCGGCTAACTTCAATTTTATGTAGAAACTAGTAGGTTGTTGGTACATATTATAAAAATTATATGCTAATTTCTACATGTTCGATCGTGATTAAATTATGTTCACTTAAAATGAAATGAATTTCATAAAGTTTTAATGTTTAGTTTGCTTTTGAGATATTATTTTAATGAGATTTTCACTCATAAAAGTAAAATTAAAATAATATAAAGTCATCCTTGTAGAAGCTAGTTGCTAGATTTTACATATTATAGATGTAACTTCTACAGAGTCGATCATGATCAGATAATATTCATTTGAAATATAATAAGAGTCCTAAAGTATCGATCATTTATTTTGTTAGTTGAAATATTATTTTAATTAAGACATCATTAATTAGAAAAATAAAATCAAAATGATATAATGTCATCGTTATAAAAACTAGTAACTACTTCTATATATTGTAAATGTAGCTTTTACCCACTTAATCGTGAACATATAATTTTTCGCTGATGTTGCAGTTCCACATCTGTGAACATATAATTTTCATTTGAATTATAATAAATTTTTATGAAGCCTCAATCATGTTTTATTCATCAAAATATTTATAGATTATCATTTATAAAAGTAAAATTAAAATGATATAAAATCTGGTAAAAATTAACAACTAACTTTTATCAGAGAATAAAATAATATATTATATAATTTAGTTGCTAGTTTTTATACAGTACAAAAATTAAATATTAACTTCTACCGTTATAGAAATTAGTTAAGTGTATTTTGTGTATGTCAGCGTATTTTACTTATTTTGTATATATCACCTTAAATTAAATGGGACGCTCAGTTAAGACGAACACTATTGACGGCCATTTAATTTATGCCTATTTATCTATCTATTAATTTATAATTTTTTAATGACACTGAATTAAAAGCGAATCAAGTCCCAAATTTGACTAAAATAATATTTAATAATTAAATTCCGATATTGCCCTCGGTGTAGAAACGTCGTATCCTTCCATCGAATCGAAGTGCTATAAATGGAAACTAATCTTCGTCTTAAGTTTAACTCTTCTGTCAAAGCTGTGTATCACCGACAGCTTCTCTCTTCTTTCCCCATCTACCGAACCCTAACCCTAGATTCGCCCTCGGAGCTTTCCGATGGGTTGGTCGACTCGCTTCCTTACGGCCGTGGCGTTCCTAACGGTCGGCGTCGTCTTCGCTCCCGATGTCTTCGGCTCGGGACCGGAAGCCCCCGCCGCTGCCGTCACCGCGGCCAAGCTCTGCCATCTCCTAGCCTTCGCCACCGCCTGGGGCGCCTCCCTTTGGGTCACCTTTATCGGTGGCATTATCATGTTCAAGTACTTCATCAATTTTAAAATCGTTACCTTTACCGATTACGATCAAGTGATACATGCACAAAAGCTTTAAAATCTTCCGCTAAAGGATATTTGTTTCTATACTTTGTTCGATGAATGCGTGAATTGTATCGGTTTGTTGCAGGTATTTGCCGAGGCACCAGTTCGGCAATCTACAAGGCAAGATGTTCCCCGCCTACTTCAAGATGGTTTCTGTGTGTGCGGCGATTTCGGTGGCTGCGTTTGCTTATCTCCATCCGTGGAGGTCGGCCTCAACAATAGAGAAGTATCAACTTGGTTTTCTCCTTTCTGCGCTTGGTTTTGACCTTTCCAACCTGATTGTCTTCACCCCGATGACTATTGAGGTACAATTCAGCCAACTTCTACAAATTATATCTATTATTTGCTAAAACCATTTATTTCTTCATATTGATAAGACAATTTAAGAATATTTCTAGTGTTGAAATTATCTCGTAGTTTACTTGCTTATGCTGTATTATGCGAGTAATGAAAGGATCATATATTTGTTTGGCAATTCATATATTTCTCATAGAGAGCCATGATCGCAAGAGAGGATTTTAGAGTGTGTTGTTGCGTGTCAAAGTTGTAACTGCTTAGATCAATTCTGAAATCTTAGTTCCTACTCTAGTTTTAAAACATGCTATGTGCCAGTTGTCATGAGTGAACTTTATTGTCCTCCACTAGCTGGCATGTGAAACAAGTTTGAGATAGCAACAACCGTAATAGAGCTTCTGCTGGGGACATAAATAGCCTGGCTTCCATTAGTGTGGGCAGGGGTTTCACTGTTTATCAACAAAGCTTCTATGAAATGATTTTCACCTAGGATGCCTCTTTTCCTCTTCCTTCTCCTTCAGTTCTTCCTCTTCTTCTCATCCTGGTCTAGGTGGCTCCAACACAGTGTTAACCTGGCACCTAATCGCTTCCACTGAGTACTTAAACCCCAGCGGATTTGTACCATTTCTATCATGAAGGTGAGACCAAAATTCAGTTCTTTAAATACATTGCAATAACTAATTGCAATGTGGAAAATATGGATGCTTAGATTAACTAGAAAATAAATCATGTATTTTTGAAGTGTATTGATTCATGCTTATTGTCTCTATTTCTTTTAGTTGATAACCCACAATATCACAAAATATGCTGAAAATGTTAGCTTCGTTTTAATGTTTTTTATACTCCACACAATAATATTTCAACTGATATTCATTCACTGCATTGTCCAGATGCAATGTGTGCTAACTTTATAGTTATTTGTGCAATGTTATTTCTAACTAAATTCAACAACTCGTTACAATCAGTTACTCTGATTGGCACAAATCATATGTTAAAGCTCATTTTGCCTATTTTAATTGCTCAGATGATGAAGAAGAGGCACAAAGTTGAGAGGGATCTAAACATTGGCGATGAAGTCGGAGTGTCAAAGAACATGGAAGCGGCAAAAACCAATCCACAGCTCAAATCCATGAACAAGAAGTTCGGAATGATTCATGGCTTGTCATCACTAGCCAACATCATGGCCTTTGGCAGCCTGGCCATCCATTCATGGTACTTGGCTGGCAAGCTCCATTTCTGAACGAAAGAAAATTCAAGGTTTCTATCAATGTATTTTAGCTGTGTGTTTTAGCATTTCCCTATTCGTGCTGGCCCAAAACATGGTTCATGGCTTATATACTTCTGTTACATTAAAAAATGTTTGGGAAACTCATCCCTTTATGTTGCTTGTGCAAAAATGTTACTCTAGGGTTTCAACTGAATTCAGCTCAACATATTACGGAGCCCAACTGTAAGTTCAAATTTTTGGTTTCTAAAAAGCTGCTTGAGATATAAAGTTCTGCTATTACCTGATAAACTTGCTTTTCGGCGCAGTAAGAAACACGATAATCTTTAGGCTTGCATTGTGATATAATCCTGTGGCGTTGCTAGTTTGTGAATTTGCTCATTTGTTCTATTGTGTCAACAGACTTGATTGACCTTTTCGGTTATCAATTTTCGCTGTTCAACCCATCGTCGTCTGATTTTGAGCACACTGCTTATAAATAAGTTGTTCATGCTAGTATTATGTTGATAACTTGATCAAGTTGCTTATTCTATGATAATGTATTCATGTTTGAGGTTTATTTGAGCTTGAACTGAGCTGCTTACTTTACTAGAACTGAATGAAGAACACAATAGTTATTCTTTTTAAAGTAAATAAATGGACAAATTTCTATAAACTTTATGCACTGTTTAATGTATTTACAGTTTATCTCTAGATTGTGTGAAGGGAGGTAAATTACGAGGTCAATTTATAGTTTGATTGTTAAGTGATTAGAAAGCCTGAAGAATTTTTCCCCGGTTTATTGTATTCTTTTAGCTCTTCTTCAGATGGTGTATTAGCTCACACCAAGCTATTGCAGTAGAGCCTAAAGTAAAATTTCACAAGCTATGCCACCCAATATTAGATAAATAATAGGATTAAAATTTAAAAGAGTATTTTTTATGAAAATCATTAAAAATATTTTCTATTTATTAATAAAATAGCATTTTATTTTATTTCATTTCTCTGCATTTTTTTATATTGTTATTCTAGTGATGTTACAACTATATAACCATTATGATTTCTTAACTACTATAAAATTTCATAATTGTTATATTATAATATTGTTTAGAGATAAATTATTTTTGTTATAATGATAATTGCTACGGCGTCAAACAAGAGTCTTCGACAATAAAAATAGACTAAAACACAATGAAATATTTGATAATAAATAAATAAAACGTAAGAGGGGCCTTTTGAATTTTGTCATAAATAATAATAATAATTAATAAAGCACATTTTGCATCATTTTGTTAAAATTATTGTATTTCCATTTTTTTTTACATAGAAGATACATATAATTCTCTCAAAATAGAAAAAAAAATAGTTATAAAAAATAACACAACAATCAATAATAACTACCTAGCCTTATCCCACTAAGTGAGATCAGCTATATGAATCTTTTTACGCCATTGAGTTCTATCTCCTACCATATCATCATTTATACTTAAATAAATTTTATCTTATTTTATTGTTGCTAACCAAATCTTTTTTTGATTTTTTTCTTCCTCGTTTGATATGCATGTTTGTTATAGTTTCACATCGTCTAACTAGAGCATTTATTAATCGTCTAAACTCATGTCCGTACCATCTTAAACGTATCTCTCGGAGTTTTTTTCTCAATAGATGCAACTTCAACTTTCTCTCTAATGCTCATATTTCTTATTTTGTCCATCCTTCTATGTCCACACATCCACCTTAACATCCTCATCTATGTAACTCTCATCTCGTGCTCATGTACTCGAGTCATAGTCTAACAATCAACTCCATATAAGAGCATCTACATTAGTTTTCTTATTAATATCTCTAAAATTTAAGATAAACTATCAACTTTATTAAATTTAGAGAATCCCTTTTCAATGCATGGTACATCAGCTACTCTATAATTTACTATATCTTTATTTATTTATTATTATTTCTCTCTCCTCTATGTTTTTTTTATTATTATCTATATTAATGATTTTGCACCAACTATTCCAATGTCTATATTCCTCCAACGACCATATTTTTTAATATAAAATCATATTATATCATGAGTACCTATCCATATCATCAATCTCATACAACTATAATTTCCCCAAAAATTTCCAATAATGTCTCATTTCATTAATAATTACGATTGTCTACTTTCTTCTGATGATGAGTTGGAAACAATTGTAACTGCCTTTTTTCATTGAAGATTCATTGGATGATGAAGAAGGTTCGCGATCCCAGATCATTCTCGACAAGCAACGACGTGTGTTTATTAGGAGAAATCCTTTGGAGGGTCATATACGTCTCTTCAATGACTACTTTGCTGATGCATCGGTATATCCTCCTAATATATTCAGGAGGAGGTTTCGGATGAATCGTGACCTCTTTCTTAGAATTCTTAACAATGTGGAGAATCATGAATCATACTTCATTCAAAGAAGAAATGTTGTTGGAACTCTTGGGCTTTCTTCCTTACAAACGGTAACTACCGCCATGAGGATCCTTGCTTATGGAGTTGGAGTTGATCTCATGGATGAGTATGTAAGAATTGGAGAAACCACAACAATAAAGAGCATAAAACTTTTTGTCAAAGCGGTAATCTTGATCTTTGGAGATGAGTACTTGCGGTCTCTAAATAGCAATGACATTGCTAGATTGCTAGCAGTCGGTGAGAAACAGGGATTTCCAGGTATGTTGGGGAGCATTAACTACATGCACTGGAAATGGAAGAATTGTTTGACTGCATGGAGAGGTATGTATACTAGTCATGCACATGAGCCAACAATTATTTTGGAAGTAGTGGCGTCTTATGATCTTTGGATATGACATGCATTTTTTGGTTTACCTGGGTCACATAATGATATCAATGTGCTTGAAAGATCTAATATATTTACAGAACTTACTGAAGGTCGTGCTCCTAAAGTTAACTACTCAATCAATGGCCGCGATTATACTATGGGATACTATCTTGCAGATGGAATCTATCCTTCATGGTCTACATTTGTAAAAACCATTCCAACACCACAAGGTCGTAAAGGCAATTGTTTGCATTGGCTCAAGAATCTACGAGGAAGGATGTCAAGCAAGCATTTGGAGTTCTACAGACACGCTTTGTAATTGTTCGTGGACCAACACAATATTTTTGTCAATATGTACTAAAAGATATTATGATGACCTGCATAATATTACATAACATGATCGTTGAGGATGAAAGAGATTCTTACCTTAGAACACATGACTTTGATTATGACCAAGAAGATGATACAAACCTAGAACCAATTTCCCGTTATCCCACTTCTCAATTTGTGGACTTCCTTCAATGTCATCACGACATTAGAAACAAAGAAATTCATTCACAACTACAATTTGACCTTATTGAACATCAATGGATGCTACGAGGTGAAGAGTGAACCAATATCAACTAAAATATGTGTTTTTATGTTACATTTTATTTACAATGTTATTGCATTTGAATTTAAGTTGGTTTTGATATAATGTTGTATGATGAAGTAGCATATTTACAAATCATAATAAAATTTCAATTGTTGTTCCAAAAAATAGAACACAGTAGCATATTTACAACACAATACCAAAAGTATAAAATTTGATATATCAACTCTTCATATTTTGAAGAATTTGTAATCGTCGTTTCATAATGTACTCTTGTTGCATTTCATCCAATCCACTAATATCCATCAACATAATCTTTTCATTTTTTTCTTCCTCAGCCATCGCGATCAAACGTTCTTTCTGCTTCACCTTTTCTTTTTCAATTTCTATTTTGAGCTTAATCTTCTCCTTTTCAATTTCAACCAACATATCTATTTTGACCATCTTTTCTTCGTGAAGTTGCTTCTTGTCATTGATTATTCGCTCAACTACTGTTTCAAGTTGTTTCGATTTTTCTTGTTTGTGAATTTTTTTCTTCTCTTGATCTTTTTGAGCCTTCCTGCCTTGTGATCTCTCCCAATGAGAGGACATTGAAGACAAGTCTTCATCTCCCAAATTTATAGTGTGTGGGGTAGAAGGAGAAGCAGAAGTGACTTCTTTTTTTCCCCTTGACTTTTTCTTTCTGCAATATCCATTTTGGTTGATATCTTAATACTTCCCAACAATACTCAAATGTGAATTCATTGTTTTCATTCTCTTTGTAGCTAGCTTTGGCCAGCTTAATCTGTAAAGAGTACAAATTTATCATGATCAAAAGTGTTTGCATATCAAAGAAAATAACTTGAACAAAAAAAAATCTAAAAAGTGTTTGCATGTCAAACAAAATAACCTGAACAAAAAAAATGTGTACCTTATCATTCTCACTATGACCACTTTGATGCAAGTTTTCAACTTGAGCCAAGCAAGCAACAAAACTTATTGACAGAATGTTGGATAGTGCTCCAACGATTTGTTAGTGAGTGAACGATTCGTTCTTGAAAATTAGGCTTCTTGCATTCATGGTAGTATTGATGTACCCTACTTCAAAATGTAATGGATTTTTGATCGTTCCTAACAATTGCATCTAAGCTTGTACTAAGCCAACCACTAACTAAGATTTTGTCTTCTTCATGAGTGAAATTCACACCTTACTGAGTTTTTTTATTAGTGCCTTCGGTGGTAGTTTGAGGAGTCAGAATAGCCGTCACGAAATCATTCAGAAGGTTTGGATCTCTATCTTGTAAAAGTTGAGTAAATATTCCATCATCACTTTGAGGATCCATAGTGCTAAAAAATTAAACAATTTGTCATATAATCAATATGTAAAGATACCAGTTAGAGAAATTGTGAACAAAATTTATAGTTGATGGTGATCTCGATTCCCTTCTTAAGTTAAACTTTTCATGCAGCAAAATCATTTAGTTCCTTACACTCATAGCATAAGACATTACTGATGAAAATACCATTGTTTCAAAGAATCGGTGTCACGAGCAACATACTAGATCTCACACACAACTAACTCTTTGCTTGATTCCCATGATTTTTAGTTAAGCCAACTCTCCATTACAAAATTAAACATATAAACATGGGAACAAGCAGATGAAAAAAAGAAATTAAAATCACTAAAAGCAAACGAATATGTAGAAATGCAGATGCGCAACAAATATTAATTGTTTTCATTAAACGACTTCAATTCATTTATAAACCAAGGCAATCAAGTCATTTCACAAACACCTATTACAAATCACAATCAACCAACTTTATAATCACAACCAAAACTCTCCATAAACACCTCACAACCGTAACATTCACGACTCTTCTCCAAGAAGAAAATAAAGTATGAAAAAAATGACTGAAAATGGCAAAAGAACCCCTTGCGTCAATAAACTATACAAAAATTTAAAAAAAAAATCCTTCATAAAATCCGCACATCATACAAAAACAACAATGAAGCAACCAAAAATAAAATTGCAAGATAAATACAAACAAAATAAGATCGTGAGAAAACTTACAAGTTCCCAATTAATGGTCTAGTGATCCCAAACTCAGAATGTGAAATATGCTAATAAATGTCCCAAAAACCCTAGGGAGAGAAAATAAAAACTTGGAATGCTCTTCTACAGATGGTTGTCGATCTGTAAAATCCAGAGAAATAAAGTGTGAGAGGTTTTAAAAACGAGGGTTGAGAGAAGAAGAAACAGATGTCGAGAGAAGAGGAAACGACAAACCTTTAAGAAGGGAAGAAGAAATGACAAACCTGAGTGAGAAGAAGAAACATGCGTTGAGAGAAGAAGAAACGACAAATCAGCAAAGAAGAAAAAATGACAAACCTGAGCAAGAAGAAGAAACTGCATTGAGAGAGGAAGAAACGGCGAACCCTTGAGCAGAGAAAAAGAAACGACAAACATGCGATGAGAATAATATTTTAATATTTAGGGTAGCGTTTTCATTCCCTAAATTTAGGGAGGTACTGTTCATAGAATTTAAATTTAGGGAACTAGTAGGGTATCTGATACAAGGGATTTTTTAAGGTAAAATGTAAAATTTAAGGAAAATGTATATTTAGTGTATCTAATGTGGATGCTCTAACATAGTAAGTCTAACTACGATTTTATAGAATTTACATTTAAGTTTTGGAGGTACTTTATGGTCACATAAAACACTCGTCGCTCCTCTCCATTTCAACCGTCCTGCTTGTATTCTATGTAAGACATTTCTCTCAATCTCTCCATCGTTTTATAAAAATAATCCTAAATATTTAAATATCTTGGTTTAGGGCAACTCATCCTTTCTTATCTTAACAATTGTTTCATTACTTCTAATATTGCTAAACTTAAATTCCATATTTTTTGTGTTTAATCTACTAAGCTTAAAAACTTTCCATTCTAGTATTTTCCGCCAAGATTCTAGTTTAATATTGACTCTTTCACATGTTTCATCTACCAAAATAATATCATCTGCCAACAATATGCATCACGGTACTATGTCTTGAATGCGCATAATGGGTTCGTCTATAATTAGTGTAAAAAGATAAGGACTTAGAGCTAATCTTTGATATAACCCTATCTTTATTAGTGATCCGGTAGTAAGAACAGGGGACCCTGCCCTATGGAGTCAACGCCACATGGAAGTCACAGTGGCAGTTGTCCATCCGGAGAGGGCCGGGTCCGACTGGCCGGCCGGCCGGCCGTCCGGTGGAATCGAATGTCCGGAAAGGGATGGGTCCGATCGGCTGGCCGATCGGACGATATTCGACTGATGGTTAAAGGCGCCCTGTCGAAATCAGGGTTCCGACGCTCAATGGGAAAGGTCATAAAGCCGAGCGGACTGCACGCTCGGCCAAAGCCATAAGGTAACACTGCTAATAGTCTCCACAAAGTATGTGGTGGAAAATCTCCCCAAGTAAACCACCGCATATGTCCGGCCGGATGTTGAGGTTGCTGTCCGCCCGGACGCCAGATCTGGAGGAATGGGGAAAAGGACAAGGAACATCTTTTTCTGACAGCAGGTATGTTTCGCGTGTAGGCCATGCTCCAAATCTTGTGACAGGGGATTCCGCTGTCCCATCGAGGACATGCTGAGACTGTAGCAGTATGGGTTAGGGAAGCTCACTGACAAGTCCTTACTGGGGTATGAGCCATGGACACGTGTACACCTCGACAGGTGTACACTCACTTCTTCGCTGCCCTATATAAAGGCCCTCATTCTTCGCCGGAGGTACGCATTCTATGATTTTTGGAGCCGCTGTTTTGTTGCTTGCTTGCCTGACTTGAGCGTCGGAGGGTCGCCGCCGGGAACCCCTTCCCGGCCCGACTTTTGTGCAGGTTCGCCTGAGCTTCGGGAGACTGGCCGAAGATCTACGTCAGCGACAAGGAGAGCGCCCAGTTCCCAGCGTCCGTTGAGTCAGTGTTCAGACATGATCAATTTGGCGCCGTCTGTGGGAAACGCCCCTGCATCCGATTGGAAGCAATGGACGAGGCTGGACGACAACACATGGTGACGCTTTCGAACGAGGAACTTGACGCTCTGATCGAGATAAGGGCCGCCAAGCTCGTGGAGCAAAAACAGAAAGCCACAGCCGAGCGGCCGGAGCAGCAAGCAACATCAGCGTCTGGCGGCCGAGCGGAAGCACCAACGGCCACCGTTGCATTTCATCGAGCCCTATTCCGCACCCCTGAAGCCGCACCAGTTCATAGAGATAGGGGATCTTCTTCGGATGAGATGCCTAGACGAGATGACAGAAAGGGGAAAGCCCCCGAGCGGACGCATCACCCGAGAGGATCAATCGCCAATTTTCAGAGGCTATTCTGAGAGATCCTCTGCCGAAGCACTATGTGCCTCCGACGATCGGCGAGTATAATGGGACAACTGACCCAGATGATCATCTGGGTAAGTTCGATAACACAGCTACTCTCCATCAATACACGGATGGAGTAAAGTGCCGAGTTTTCCTTACCACTCTCTCGGGATCGGCTCAACGGTGGTTTCGGAGGTTGCCGGACGGATCCATCACAAGCTTCAAGGACTTCCGAACGGCCTTCCTCCACCATTTTGCAAGCAACCGACGCTACCAGAAAACGAGCGTGAGCCTGTTCGCCATTAAGCAAGAAGCCCGTGAATCGCTCCGAGTTTACATCCAGCTATTCAACAAAGTGGCGATGGATATTCCAACGGCCACTTCGGAAACCATGATGAATGCCTTCACACAAGGCCTAGTAGATGGGGATTTTTTCCGATCACTCATCCGAAAGCTGCCCCGAGACTATATGTTGCACCGAGCTAACGAATACATCAACGTGGAAGAAGCGCAAGCGGCAAGGAAAAAGGAAACACCAACCGAGCGGGAGAGGAAACAGCACGCCACTCATCAACCGCCTAGAGGACCAAGGGTCAAGCAATCCGATCCCCACCAGTCTCATGTGCAAGAGGTGGCTGCCGCAAGCCAAAGAAGAGATGGACCCGATATTCTGCTCCTTCCACCGGACGGATACGCACAACACAAGGGATTGTCGAAGTCTTCCTTCGTGGCTCATCCCATGCCCCGGAATGCCGGACGATGGTCTCCCTCAGTCGACAGCGACAGAGAACTCATGAAGCCGATCGGACGCGTGGTGACCACGACAATAAACTCCCGATCGGCATCGTTCTCCAAGGCGGGAGAATCTCGGTCCAAGGAGCGGTCTAGGCAGTCCACTCGGGAAGAGGAAAATAGAAGCAATACTTCGAGGTGAGATCAGCGTTATTGCTGGCGGGCCGGAGGAGACTCAACCGAGCTAGAAAGGCGAGTGTCAGGCAACTCCAGATTCATTCGGTCAGCTGCAAGAAGGACCCGAAATTAGTTTCGGGCCCGGGAACTTGGAAGGAGTTGAAGTACCCCACGACGATGCTCTGCTCATCAAAGCGGTAATAGCCAATTATACTATTCACCGCGTATTTGTTGACACAGGGAGCTCAGTCAACATCATATTCAAGAAGGCGTTCGATCAGCTGCAAATTGATCGAGCCGAGCTGCTGCTCATGACAACGCCGCTCTACGGGTTTATGGGTAACGAAGTTTAGCTGGTCGGACAGATCCGGCTGGCTACCTCGCTGGGAGAAGAGCCGCTCAGGAGGACAAGAACAACAAACTTCGTGGTGGTCGACTCTCCCTCGTCCTACAACGTCATCTTGGGACGACCGGCGCTCAGCGAATTCCGAGCGGTCGTCTCAACCTTCCATCAGAAGATCAAGTTCCCCGTAGAGGACAAAGTGGGAGAAGTACGGGGAGATCAGCTAGCAGCTCGGCGATGCTACATCGAGATGGTCCGAGCAGAAGCAAATTTCGCTCGGAAGGCGCCCCGGATCGAGGTAAACGCCATCACAGAAAAGCCTCCCTCTTTAGTTTATGAAGAAAAAGAGGAAGTGCAGATTCACCCATCCCGATCGGAGGCCACGACTTTTATTACGTCCGATCTGGAGGAGAAGCAGAAAGAGGAGCTGATCCAATGCCTCCGAAGAAACCATGATGTCTTCGTCTGGTCGACACATGAGCTGCCCGGAATTTCGCCGAGCATAGCGCAACATGAGCTACATGTCCGACCGGACGCACGGCCCGTAAAGCAAAGAAAAAGGGACTTCAGCGCCGAGCAGAATTCCATCATCCGAGCGGAGGTGGAAAAACTTCTGGAGGCCGGCCATATACGCGAGGTGCAGTTCCCGAGTTGGTTGGCTAACGTAGTATTAGTCTCCAAGCCAGGCAACAAGTGGAGAGTGTGCATAGATTTTCAGGATCTCAACAAAGCTTGCCCGAAAGATTTTTATCCTCTGCCCCGGATAGATCAGCTGGTGGACTCTACAGTCGGATGCGAGTTAATCTGTATGCTCGACGCCTACCAAGGCTATCACCAAGTGCCACTCGCCCGTGAAGATCAAGAAAAGGTCAGCTTCGTGACGGTCGACGGGACTTATTGCTATAATGTGATGCCGTTCGGATTGAAGAATGCAGGGGCCACCTATCAGCGCTTGATGAATAAAGTATTAAGAGAGCAGATCGGGCGGAATCTAGAAGTTTATGTGGACGACATTCTCATTAAGTCCGTCCGAGCAGCCGATCTCTTCAAGGACATGGAAGAAACCTTCCAAACGCTACGCAAATATGGAGTCAAGCTAAATCTCCAGAAGTGCCTGTTTGGAGCAAAAAGAGGGCGTCTTTTGGGGTACATAGTAACCGAGCGGGGCATCGAAGCAAATCCCAGCAAGGTGAAAGCCCTACAAGATATGCCGCCTCCAAGAAATACAAGGGAAGTGCAGCGTTTGACTGGTCGGATAACCGCTCTGTCCAGATTCATCTCCAAAACCGTCGACCGGAGCCTTCCTTTTTTCAAGATCTTACGCAAGGCTACAAAATTTCACTGGGACGAAGAATGCGACCGGGCGTTCGAAGATTTAAAGGCATATCTGAATTCGCTTCCGGTATTAGCCAAGTCGACTATTGGGGAGCCACTATGTATTTATCTATCCTCGACCGAGCAGGCAATCGGCTCAGCACTGGTGAGGGCGAGCGGAGAGGAGCCTGTGTATTTCCTTACTCACATTTTAAAAGATGCTGAATCTCGCTACACTGGCTCAAAAAGCTAGCTTTCGCTCTGGTCCTCGCCGCTCGGCGCCTTCGTCCATACTTCCTGGCGCATACGATCATTGTCAAAACCAATAGCCCGCTCGGACGCGTTCTACTAAATCCAGAGGCATCTGGACGGCTCATCAAATGGACGACGGAGTTAAGTGAATTCGATATCCAATACCAGCCCCGCTCATCGATCAAAGCGCAGTCCTTGGCGGATTTTGTGACTGAAGTTCAGAATTCAGAGCTGGAAGCTATGTGGAGAATATATGTGGATGGGTCGTCCACTCGGCTCGGAAGCGGGATAGGAATATTGTTGCTCTCCCCTCAAGAAGAAAAGAAGCACTTATCCGTCCGGCTGGATTATAAAGCTACCAACAATGAAGCAGAGTATGAGGCCCTCATAGCTGGCTTGCAGGCCGCCCGGCATGTGGGAGCCGGTCGGGTAATACTTCACTCAGATTCGCAGTTGGCCACTCAGCAGCTTTCTGGTACCTTCGAAATCAATAATGCTCGGCTCAAACTCTACGCTGAAGTCTTCGAGAAGCTCAAAGCCGGTTTTAGAGAGGTTGTTGTCCAGAAGATACCCAGAGCAGAAAATCAAGCAGCTGATGAGTTAGCCAAACTCGCGAGCTCAATAACGCCGGTCAATTGAAAAAGTACTGTTGGTGGCGCACGTCGACCGGATGGAAGGCCTCACATTTCCAAGCGACTGGCGGACACCCATCATAGAGTTCCTCCGTTTGGGCGCCACACCATCCAATGAGTATGAAGCCCTGCTACTAAGGAGGAGAGCCGGTCGGTTCACACTCATCGGCGATCAGCTTTACAAAAAGGCTTTCTCACACCCGCTGTTGAAATGCGTGAGCTCGGAGGACTCGGCTTACATCCTCCAAGAAGTACATCAAGGATCGTGCAGAGGACATCCGGGCGGACGATCGTTGGCCAAGAAGATCCTCTTGGCCGGGTACTTTTGGCCAAGTTTACAAGCAAACGCCGCTCGGACAGTATCTACGTGCCTTTCATGCCAGAAGTATCACAACTTCTCCCACTGACCGGCAGAGGAAATGAAGGCATCAACCGTTTCATGTCCGTTCGATCAATGGGGAATGGATATTGTTGGTCCATTTCCGATGGCGACCGGGCAGCGAAAATTTTTGCTAGTAGCAGTTGATTATTTTTCCAAGTGGGTGGAGGCCGAGCCGCTAGCCAAGATCACCGAACAGATGGTCAAAAAATTTATCTGGCAACACATCATCTGTCGGTTTGGCATCCCTCGCCGATTGGTTTCCGACAATGGGCGGCAATTCACAGGGAAGATGCTAGGGGATTGGTGCAAAAGCTACGGCATCGAGCAACACTTCACGTCCGTGGCTTATCCCCAGAGCAACGGTCAAGCCGAAGTAGCCAATCGGGAAATTCTTCACATTCTGCGCGCTCGGCTCGACCATTTGGGAGGAAGTTGGCCGGATGAAGTGCCGGGCGTCTTATGGGCCATCCGAACGACGCCGAAGGAAGGGACGGGCGTCACGCCGTTCCATTTGGTGTATGGTGGCGAGGCGGTCATTCCGGTCGAAGTCGGCGTCGAGTCCGCTCGGATCCAACATTACGACGAGGACAATGCCGAGCGGAGAAACATGGAGCTGGATCTGGTCGAAGAAGAAAGAGTCAAGGCGTCCGTCCGGCTGATGGCGTACCGGCAACAGATGAAGCAAAATTACAACCGCTGTGTAACCCCAAGATCATTCCAAGTCGGCGATCTTGTCTGGAAGAAAGTCAAGCCGGTCGGCGACGTCGGCAAACTGGAGGCACCGTGGGCCGGCCCCTTCAAGGTTATTGAAAAGCTCCGCTCGGGCGCATATTATTTGGAGGATGAAGACGGGCGGCAGCTAGATCGACCGTGGAGTGCAAATCATCTCCAGCCTTATCGAGCCGGATGAAAGGTGCACGAATGTAACTCATTTTTGTGTATATGCTAGTAGCTCGTGTCCTTGTAATGCAGGAAGCAAAATTAATTTAAAGGATGACCAAGGGTTACGTCGATCGGTAGTATCTAAGTTAGCCGTAAAGACCGTCGAGCTCCGATGTTAAATATTGAGAGACGAGCCGACGTCTATAAACGTCCGAGCGGAAGACCGTCGAGCTCCGACGTTAAATATCAACAGACGAGCCGGCGTCTATAAACATCCGAGCGGAAGACCGTCGAGCTCCGACGTTAAATATCGAGAGACGAGCCGACGTCTATAAACGTCCGAGCGGAAGACCGTCGAGCTCCGACGTTAAATATCGAGAGACGAGCCGGCGTCTATAAAACCTCCGACGTTAAATATCGAGAGACGAGCCGGCGTCTATAAACGTCCGAGCGGAAGACCGTCGAGCTCCGACGTTAAATATCGAGAGACGAGCCGGCGTCTATAAACTTCCGAGCGGAAGACCGTCGAGCTCCGACGTTAAATATCGAGAGGCGAGCTGGCATCTATAAAGCCACCGAGTGGATTTAAGCAGCTAATGTCCCGAGGCACGCGATTTCGATGCCGTTCGATCGTCTATACGCTCCGAGCGGCCCAGTATCCAAAACTACTTGGCATTTGGTAAACGAGCTACGCCCACAGAGAACACGGTATATTTTGCCGAGCGGAGAGATCACGGCGATTACTTTGTTAAGATCCCTTATGGAGGAGCACACGAAATAATTATGGGCGAGCGGATAAACACACATCTTGGTTATGAAAGGAGACAGCAAATACAAGGAAAACATTGCATTAAACATCTTGGTTTTAAGCCGAGCGGCCCAATTACACAAAAAAAAAGATGATATCCTGGCGAGTGGCCGAAATACAGAAAGCTACTCAATATAATCATAAAGGTCTCTGGGAATGTTATTCAGAAGCGCCACCTGATCGCCGGCCGGAATAGCAGCAGACTCCGGAAGAAGACCCTTCGACTTCAGATATGTGGTGGTGGCGGTCATAGCCAAGTAGAAGGTTGTGTACATCCGCTCGCATATCTTCTCTGAGAATTCGGGCGAGCGGATGTAGCTCTGTCTTAAGGCCGCGACTCGACTCGGCTCGGCATCTTGATATTCTTTGAACGCCGCCTGGGAGCCAGTAAGGGCCTCATTCAGATTCTGAATCTTAGCTGTGTCGGCCGAGCGGCCCGCCTTCTCACTGTCGAGCTGCTCTGTCAATTCCTTTATCTTCAGCTCCAAACCCCGAGCCTCAACGTTCTTCTTCTCCAGATCAGAGATAGCAGTATTCTTCCGAGTGGACTCGGCCAGGGCATGGGCCTGGTCGGCTGTCTTCTTCTGCTCGGCCGCCAGAAGAGTTTGAGCTTTCTTCAACTCCTTTTGCAGCTCGGAATAGGAAGGGCCCTGAAGGCCGGACGGACCAACTGCGGCCTTCAGTTGTCGCAACTCTTCATCCACCAAGGTCAAGCGGTTGGAAACTGCAATTTCCTCCACCCATCTCTGGCAAAAGAAAATTATAGTTATTAGCTGCCAATCGGAAAGAATGCATATAAAACTTAGTAGAGCAAACTTACCCCAGTGGCCTCCCACATGTGGCTATTGGCCAAATTTCCGAGGGGTATCAGCGCTGTGCGTGCCCGAGCATCAGCCCACATCTCAGCTAGGGGCCCTTTCAAGGTGATGGTGTGCTCGGGCGCAGATGGACGGTCGGCCTCTGGCAGTAGCTCTTCAGTCAGTAGATGAAGAGTGACCCGAATCGTGCGGCCATGACCGGGAGTCGTCTGACCGGCGGTTGGAAGGGGATCAGAAGCCGGCGCAGAAAACTGCGAATGAATGGTCGAGCGCTGGGCTGAGTGGCGAGAGGGTGGAAGGGTGCTGATTGGAATAGCCTCCACTGGAGCAGCTGGCTCGTCCCAATCTGAAGGAGTCCGGTCGGACGAGATGGTTTCGGTCTCTGGCGCCTTGCCCCGAGCAGTTGCAGTAACCCGCTCGGATGATTGGACCGCTAAGGTCGCCGACCGCAGGGGAGTCTCCACTCGGTGCCTCTTTTGTAGAGGCTGCTCCTCCTCCTGAGCGGAACCTTCCTCGGGGGTAGTTCGTGTTGATACAGTCTGACCTGGCTGTTGTTTTGATGTTGACACTGATTTAAGTTTGTATCAGATATTAATTTAACTCAGAATGACTACTGATCGAGGTTGATCAGTTGGGAGGGAAAGTCCTGGTGAGTGAAGCCAGGCAAGGGAAATCCAGATGGGTCAAGGTTGACCAGACATCTGGTAAAAAGTCCAAGCAGGGAGCTTGGCACGGGAAAAGCCCAAGTATGGTGACTTGGCACGGAATGGTCAGAGAGGGCTCCGTAGCTCGTTCTCTGGACCGGATGAGGTCGGAGAGGGCTCGGTAGCTCGTTCTCCGGACTAGGTCAGAGAGGGCTCGATAGCTCGGTCTCGGGACCAGGAAGACCTCAGGGTTTCGGGCTGGAAAGCTGCAAAACTCACTCGGTAGCATTGGATCGGTCTACAGACCGATCCAGTGATACCTTGGTCGTCTGGATCGGTCTGCAGACCGATCCAGTGATACTCCAAGATCACTGATCGGTCGGGTGACCGATCAGTAACCACACAGACTTTCTGTGGGCTATCTGATCGGTCTGGTGACCGATCAGGATCCACACAGAAACATTCTGTGGGTTAACTGATCGGTCTGTGGACCGATCAGTAACCACACAGAAGCATTCTGTGGGTTATCTGATCGGTCTACAGACCGATCAGAAAGAAGTGATCAGAAACGCTGAGAAAGCGTGGAACGATCTGTGGACCGATCCACACATAGTATGATCGGTCCACAGACCGATCAGGATCTTCCCGGACCGATCTCTTGATCGGTCCAGAAACCAATGGATCGGTCTGCTGACCGATCCACAGTGATGTCGCATGTCTCCTGCTACTTCTCTGTGATTTCTGACTCGTTTCTGATGCATCTGATCTAACATCTGCTTGTGAGCTTTTTGAGTTACAGGCTGCAGGTACCATGGTGATGTTTGAATTCAAATCAATGACTATCAAAGGAATAAAACAAAATGATTTTTCTACTGGTTATCGCTGCAAATTGTGCAAAAGAAGCGTCAACGTTCACTGGCTTGTTCAGTTGGTTCACTGGCTGCGATCAGCTTGACTCTTCTGTTGGTGCAATATCCCTCAGGTCAAGGTTGACCTGGGTAACCAAGCTGAGTCTTGGTTTGAGTTTAGATGTTTGACAATAAGATATTGATTGAAGAAGAGTCAAGTAGGTCAAGGTTGACTGGATACTTGACTGGGAAGTCCTAACTGGGATGTTAGGCAAAATGAAAGTCCTGGTGAGTGAAGCCAGGCAGAAGAAAAGTCCTGGTGAGTGAAGCCAGAGAAAGTCCTAGTGAGTGAAGCTAGGCGGATGGAAAACCCTAGTGAGTGAAGCTGGGTGAAAGCCCTGGTGAGTGAAGCGGTGAAAGTCCTAGTGAGTGAAGCTAGGCGGATGGAAACCCCGGTGAGTGAAGCCGGTGAAAGTCCTAGTGGTGAAGCTAGGCGGATGGAAAACCCTAGTGAGTGAAGCTAGGTGAAAGCCCGGTGAGTGAAGCTGGGCAGGGAAAATCCAGATGGATCAAGGATGATCGGACATCTGTGTTGGGAAGTCCAAGTAGGTCAAAGGATTGTTGGATACTTGGCAAGGAAGGAAGTCCAGATGGGTCAAGGTTGACCGGACATCGGTGGAAGTCAAGTAGGTCAATGGAGTGACCGGATACTTGCACGACGAGAAAAGTCAAGTGGGTCAAAGGTTGACCGGACACTTGGTGGGGAGTCTGGCAGGTCAAGGGTGACCGATGCGAGGCATGATGTACCAACAGGTCAAGGTTGACCGGATGTTGGTTAGGAGGTTTGGAACTTGGTTTTGGGCAAAAACCAAATCGGATCGATCCGTGGATCGATCCGGTGGATCGATCGGTGGATCGATCTAGATTCTTCCCAGCGGATCCACGGATCGATCCGTGGATCGATCGAGGTCCCGATCGATCGGCCGATCGATCGGGCGAGTCTTCATTGGAATAGCCGGATCGATCCGTGGATCGATCCAGCATTCTGGATAGGCGCCGGATCGATCCGTGGATCGATCAGCTGCGATTCGAACATTCGAATCGATCGGGATCCGACCGATGCGTCGGGTTTAAAGCCGCAGCGAGCGTGGTCTTCGGTATCTCTTCGAGCTCTTCTCGATTCATTCCAGCTCCTCCACAGCTCTCTACAAGCACGTGATCGCCAGTTCTTGAAGGTTCTTGGAGGCTTTCCAAGTCAAGAGGCGGATCTATTGCAAGAGGAAGAAGTTAGGGTTAGGGTTTTTACGGCACATCTTGTAAGCTTTTGCTTAACTTGTATTTCCCTTTCTTCTTCTTGTATTGAGAGTGTTGTAGGGCTTCTCCGCCTTTGGTAGTTACCATAAAGAAGTGTTATTCATAGTGGAGGGTGTGTGCGTTGGTGTGGATCCTTGGATTAGTCACCTCTTGTGAGGTGGATACCAAGTAAACCAACCGTGTTAGCGTTGTTGCATTTGTTTCTGTATTTTCCGCTGCATATTCTTGAAGAAACAAGCAACGCCAAGCAACGCCAAGCAACACCGAGCACCGAGCGAATGCGACGAGCTATTCACCCCCCCCCCCCTCTAGCTATTTTTGGTCCTAACAAGTGGTATCAGAGCGAGGCCGCTCTTCACCGGAATCATCGCCGGAAGGGTCAAGCATAACAAGAAAAGCTAGAGGGTGAAGAAGTTGGAGCAAATTCTTCAAGTTCAAGATTTTATCAAGCTCAACTTCAAGATGCAATTCCAAGATGGACTTGGATTTGACACAAGGGTGGCTCCACCATACACTTCTACGAGTTTCGATTCTTGGAAATCAAGAATCGAAAATTTTCTTATGATGGAGATAGAGCAATGGTTTGCTCTAATGGAAGGCTTCAAGGCTCCAAGAAATTCAAAGGGCAAAGTTCTAAAGAAAAGCAAATGGAGCCCGGAGCAAGTCCAAAGGTGCGAGGCAAATGACAAAGTGACCAAGCTTTTGGTCAATTTATTGCCAAGCACCATCCTTTGCAAAATTGGAGAGTTTGAAGATGCAAAGGAGCTATGGAGCAAATTGGCCAAGCTTCATGAAGAGATCCCCTCCACTATCATGAAGAATCCAGAGAGGGTGACTCTTTGGAGCAAGACCAAGAGGAGAACTCCGAGGTTGAGAGATGCTCAACCTCCGAAGAAGAGGAAATCCAAGAAGCTTCATCCTCAAGGGAATGCAACGAAGGGAACAAGGAGGGAGCATACTCCTTGTTTCATGTTCAAGATGATGAAGCCTCCACCTCTAGAATTGAGGGGGAGCAATCCTTGGTGACACCGGAGCAAGAAGAAGAAGAAGCTTCTACATCCGGGTCAAGAGAAGAAGAGGAGGAAGAAGCTTCTACCTCCAAAAGTCAAGAAAAATCAAATGGAGGAGAATCAAGGTCCGATCAAGAGGAAGCTTCTACCTACGGATCCAAAGAAAAAGATGCCACCCCTGCAAGCAGAGGTATAAACATTTCAATTAATAATAAAAATCATATAATATGTTTTGAGTGTAGGGAACATGGGCACTATAAGAGCAAGTGTCCTAAATTGGCCAAGAAGAAGGGCCAAGTGGCACAAAAGGGCAAGGCGAAGCCCAAGGAGATCATTCCCAACACAAAGAAGAGCAAGGAGCATATTATATGCTTCTCTTGCAATCAAAAGGGGCATTACCGAAGTCAATGCCTCAAGGGGAAGAAGGTGGTCAAGGCTCAAGGAGGCACTAGGCAAGGGGGAGCCTCCAAGGTAAAGAAGAAGGTAACATTTATTGAGTCTACCCCTTTACATTATGGTAAAAAGCATGATGGTTCTAACTTTTATCATTTTAATGCGATTTACCATAAGAATAGGAAGCATGAGGGCTTTAAGGAAAAGCATGTGGCCCTACATGCCAAAACTACTATCCCTAAGGCTAGGAATGTAGGTAAAAACCTAGGCGATAACTCTAAGGATGTAAGATACAAGCCTAGAAACAAAAATGCTCATGAACTTAATGGAAAACCAAAAACTAAGGACTTAGTGATGGAAAATCAAGTCTTGAGGTCAAGACTTGATAAAATGGAAAAGACCCTAAAAAGGATGGAAAATATCCTATTAGGGAAAAATGAGCATAACCTAGGTTTAGGGGTACAAAAGCCATCCAATGGCCATAGAGGTTTGAGATACAAACCAAAGGCTAAGAAGGATGTGCCCTCTTACCATAGAGTTCCATATAGTTATGGAACAAACCCTAGGTCTAGTGGTCAAGCCAAGAATACTAGGGAAGTCATCCCTAAGAGCATTTTTGCAATAAATGTGACTAAGACTTCTAAGAAGTCTAAGAAAGTCACAAACAAGGTCACAAGGGAGGTTATCCCTAGAGTTGACCTAGAAAATGTGACCAAGGCTTCTAAGAGGCCCAACAAGGTCACTAGGAAGGTATCTAGGGAAGTTATCCCTAGTGAGTACCTAGAGCATCCAAGGAGCACCAATAGGTGTTGGGTTCCTAGGAGCATCTTCTCTAACCCATAGATGGGTTAGAGAGTGTCAACTCCGATTAGAAGGGTAGTTAACCCAACTTTGAGGAAATTGACACTCAAGGAGCATTTTCAAGGTTTTAGTTAACCTTTGAAAATGAAATGGAATTAATGATTACTCCTTGAAAGAGTAAATGTGCCAAATTGGAGAAGTATTGGTAATCTAGGTATATTTTATTTATGCTAAACCATGCCATGATTGTTTGCTCATAATATGCCATGACATCATATTTTATCTTATTTGGATTTTGCATTCATGACTTATCATGAAAAATACAAAAATACCATGTCATGCCATACATACATCATGTAGTTATAGAAATCTTTCTTTTGAAAGCTATTTTATTTTGATGTATGCCATAACATAATCATGCATTAAGTTTAATTCCTTGTAATTAAGGACGAATGACACTTATTAACAAGTGACATCCTAGGTGGATGTCTAATATCTCTCAAAATGCCTAGATAGATATGCATGATCCCTAGATTAGGGCAAAACCAAAATCTACATCTCACAAAGAACTATAAGGTGACTTATATGTGTTTTAGTGCACATTAGATACAAGTGAGATGTTAGGATGATGAACAAAACTCAAGATGTGATTTAGTGCATTCTTTTGAGTTTTAGGTTCATCAAAACACATAGTTATGTGTTTTCCCATCATTGGGAAAGCTAATGTACAAGTCATGTGCATTATGCCCAAGGAACATGATGGGATATTGGTTTTGAAAATGTTTTAAAATGTTTTTGGAAAACCTTGGTGAAGGCTATCTTTTGATAGTAATCACCATTGAATAGTTGACACAAACTTGAAGAAAACACTAAAGTTTTGCAAGTTTTCAAGTTTGTGTCAATCTTTGAAAATATGATGTATTTTCATAGAAAACTATTTTTCCATGATTAAGTATGCCCTAAATAATGTCTACACGAAATTTCATAATTTTTGGAATTTTGTAGAATTTCCTAGGGGTTTCGAAGTTGGTGAAATGGAATTTCAGCAACTATCGAGCTTCGATCGATCCATGGATCGATTGAGTTCTCAATCGATCCATGGATCGATTCAAGCAATTCCCGCGCAGAAGCTCGCTGGATCGATCAGCCGATCGATCCAGGGAGTCTGAATCGATCCGTGGATCGATTCAGAAAGGTTCAATCGATTGGAACCCAACTCCAATCGATCCAAGTTGCTGATTTTGGCTGGGAAGGCCTGATTTCAGCATCTTTGAACCTCTTTGAGTCTAGGTAACCATTCCAAACCCCTTAAATACATTTGTATACATACAAAGGGTGTTTTCATGTTGAAAACAAGGATGGATTGGTTAACGAAGACTAAGTAGAAGTTTAGGTTGAGGTTGTTTCAAATTTTGAATATTTGAACCTCAAAACTTCCACATTTGGGTTTCCTAATGGTTTAGGGATTCCAAGTCATTGTTGGTGCAATGACAGAAGTTACCACCATGTCTTTAGGGGGAGGGACTCTTTAAAGACATGAAAATTATTTTTCATGAACCTTGGAAGGTGGTTAACCTTCTGTTGTGAACTTGCTCAAGGTTGAGCATTTAAACTTGAAATGGGGAGAAATGGGGAGTGGATATCCTCATTATTTCAAGTGGACACTCATGTGGTAGATAATGCTCAAGGTTGGGTAGTTGTCTACATTGAGGGAGAAGTTAAGGATAAATGAAGGGTATGGGACCTTCATTATCGTGTTGATCACAACGAGTGATGTTGTGAATAACGATGAGCAACTCTTCGGGGAGAGTCTTCAACAAATGGATTTGTTGAAGTGTGCCCAGAATTGGAGCATCGGTGGATGTGTGTCCAGCGATGGGTTGATGTGTGCCAATAGGGGGAGAATGTATGGTTAAGCTTAGTCCTTCATTACCTATGGGAAGGTCATAGGGGGAGAATGAAAGGACTCATGAAAGGGAGTAAGTTAGGCTTTCATTACCTAGAGGGAGTTTGCCCTCTTTGGGGAGAATGAAGAGCTTAATTTATGCTTTCATTACCTAGTGGCATGAAGAAGGAGGCTATGGGATTAGCCTAACTTACATATGGGATTGTAAGTGTTATTGTGGTATTGTCAAACATCAAAAGGGGAGATTGTTGGTGCAATATCCCTCAGGGTCAAGGTTGACCTGGGTAACCAAGCTGAGTCTTGGTTTGAGTTTAGATGTTTGACAATAAGATATTGATTGAAGAAGAGTCAAGTAGGTCAAGGTTGTTTGGATACTTGATGGGAATCCTAAGCGGGATGTTAGGCAAAATGAAAGTCTGGTGAGTGAAAGGCAGGAAAAGTCCAGTGAGTGAAGCCGGGCAAGAAAAAGTCCTAGTGAGTGAAGCTAGGCGGATGGAAAACCCTAGTGAGTGAAGCTAGGTGAAAGCCCAGTGAGTGAAGCGGTAAAGTCCTAGTGAGTGAAGCTAGGCGGATGGAAACCCTGGTGAGTGAAGCCGGTGAAAGTCCTAGTGAGTGAAGCTAGGCGGATGGAAAACCCTAGTGAGTGAAGCTAGGTGAAAGCCACGGTGAGTGAAGCCGGGCAAGGAAAATCCGGATGGATCAAGGATGATCGGACATCTGGTCTTGGAAGTCCAAGTAGGTCGAAGGATTGATTGGATACTTGGCAAGGAAGGAAGTCCAGATGGGTCAATGTTGACCGGACATGCAGGTGGAAGTCAAGTAGGTCAATGGGTGACCGGATACTTGCACGACGAGAAAAGTCAAGTGGGTCAAAGGTTGACCGGACACTTGGTGGGAGTCTGGCAGGTCAAGTGACCGGATGCGAGGCATGATGTACCAACAGGTCAAGGTTGACCGGATGTTGGTTAGGGAGGTTTGGAACTTGATTTTGGGCAAAAACCAAGTCTTTGGATCGATCCGTGGATCGATCCGGTGTGGATCGATCGGTGGATCGATCTAGATTCTTCCCAGTGACGAAGCTCGGATCGATCCGTGGATCGATCCGAGGTCCCGATCGATCGGCCGATCGATCGGGACGATGCTGCCGCGATAAGCTGGATCGATCCGTGGATCGATCGGAGTTTCAATCAGAAGCTCGGATCGATCCGTGGATCGATCAAGCCTCCGATCGATTGGAACATTGAATCGATCGGGATCCGATGCGTCGGGTTTAAAGCCGACGGCGTGGTCTTGATATCTCTTCTGAGCTCTTCTCGATTCATTCGGCTCCTCCACTCTCTACAAGCACGTGATCGCCAGTTCTTGAAGGTTCTTGGAGGCTTTCCAAGTCAAGAGGCGGATCTATTGCAAGAGGAAGAAGTTAGGGTTAGGGTTTTTACGGCACATCTTGTAAGCTTTTGCTTAACTTGTATTTCCCTTTCTTCTTCTTGTATTGAGAGTGTTATAGGGCTTCTCCGCCTTTGGTAGTTACCATAAAGGAGTGTTATTCATAGTGGAGGGTGTGTGCGTTGGTGTGGATCCTTGGATTAGTCACCTCTTGTGAGGTGGATACCAAGTAAACCAACCGTGTTAGCGTTGTTGCATTTGTTTCTGTATTTTCCGCTGCATATTCTTGAAGAAACAAGCAACGCCAAGCAACGCCTAGCACCGAACGAACGCGACGAGCTATTCACCCCCCCCCCCCCCTCTAGCTATTTTTGGTCCTAACATCTTCCTTATTGGTTCGAGCTCAGAGACACCAGTGAAGACCAAGGATGGTATTGGTGTGAGTTCAGATGAGGAAGAAGCGTGATTGGCGACGCCTGGTTTGGCGACAGTGATACGCTACTGGTTTGCAGTGATTCGATGCAGGCAAACGCAGTGAAGAAAGCAGAGAAATAAGAAGGAGGAAGAGGAGAGGATGAAAAAATACTCTGGAAAAACTCTCTCTGTCATTCAAGCAAGAGGCTGTGCGTTTTCGTTGAGCTCTTGGCTGATTCCTCCTGTAGTTGTTTTTCTACTTCGTGGCTGTAAGTTAAACTGTTCAATCCTTTAGCCACACTCTGTAAGTAATTGTGCTTCACTTTCAAATCTACTCTTGTGATCTTTGTGGAGAGGTTACTCCACCGAGAAGGAGGATCTTTAGCCGGAATTTATCCGGGGTGCGATCTACCGAAGATCAAGGAGTCGTCCACCTTACGGACACGCCGAGGAGTAGGGGCAAGTTATCCCCGAACCTCGTAAATCCTAGTGTTAGTGTGCTTATGTTTTTCTCTCCTTTAGTTGTCTAATTCCGCTGTGCTAACGATTATCTGTGTAGAAGTTTTCGTTTAAGTTTTTAAAGGAGCTATTCACCCCCCCTCTAGCCATCTAAGATCCCAACAAGTGGTATCAGAGCCTGGTGCTCTTCATTTCGGCTTAACAACCCAAAGAGCTAAACAATGGCCATGAAGGAGGGACTCAGCACCAACCGTCCACCCTATTTCGATGGAGCAGATTTTCAATCTTGGAAAAGCCGCATGGAGTATTACCTCAAGACCGATATCTCCATGTGGTTCTCCGTCAAGGAGGGATTCTCACCTCCAAAGGATGAAGAAGGTAAGGAACTTGACTCATCGAGATGGTCAACCGAGCAAACTCGCAAGGGACAAGCCGATGCCAAGGCGGTTGTCACTTTGCAATGTGGGATAGCCAAGGATCAACTTGTCAAGGTTGGTCCTTTCACAAGTGCGAAGGATCTATGGAACAAGCTCATCGAGCTCCAAGAAGGGACTCGAGACTCTCGGATCGCCAAGAGGGATTTGTTCCTAAACCAACTACAGAACCTTGTCATGAAGGAAAATGAAACTGTAAGTGAGATACATGGAAGGTTCAAGGAGATCATCAATGGTCTCCATTCGGTGGATGAACGAGTAGAAAACCGTGACCTCGTAAGGTATGCTCTAAAAGCTTTTCCTAGGAATGCCTTGTGGTCATCCATGGTGGATGCCTACAAGGTATCCAAGGATCTTTCCATTGTTAAGTTAGATGAATTTTTTTGTGAAATAGAATTACATGAACTTGCTAACAAAGGGCAAAAAGAGAAAGGTATTGCTTTGGTTGCAGAAGAAAAGAGCAAGGAGGGAAGAAGAAAGAAAGAAAAGAAGAAGGAGAAAGAAATTGTTTCATCTTCATCCTCCTCCGAGTCCGATGATGAAGGTGAATCATCATCAAGCGAGATGGCCAACTTCGTGAGAAGAATCATGAGAAGGAGCAGAAGATACAAAGGGAAAGGTAAACCTAGTGAACAAAATATTGACAAAACTAATGTTACATGTTATGAGTGCAGCAAAAAGGGACACTATCGGAGCGAGTGTCCGAAATTAAAAAGGAAGGAGGAACGAGCCAAAAAGAAGGAGGAAAGAGTCAAGAAGAAGAAGGCTCTAAAAGCTACATGGGATGAGTCTTCTTCAAGTTCATCTGAGGAAGAGAAGAGGGAGAAGAGTACACGGCAGTTAGCCCTCATGGCAAGAGAGGAGTCCGAGTCCGAGAGTGAGGACTCAAGCTCTTCAGCCGCGACTTCATCATCTTCGGATGATGAAGAGGTAACCTCTCCCCATTTAGAAAAGTGTTATAAAACAATTGCACATTTGTCTACTTCCCTTAAAAATCAAAAACAGAAACTAAACTGCTAAAAGATGAAATAGAGAAATTAAGGGCCCTTAGGGAAGATGAGGTCGATGACCTTTATCAAGAGGCCCTAGAGGATGAAAACAAAACCTTGAAGGGTGAAATTGAGAAGCTCAAGAAAATGCTTGAGAAATTCTCAACCAGCTCTAAGACCTTAGACATGATTCTAAATGCCCAAAGGGCGGTTTACAACAAGGCTGGATTAGGATACCAACCTAAGGAGTCTAGCTTTATTTCTTTAGTGTCAAGAACCCAATTTCATAGAACACATGTTTCTAGGGTTCATGAGACTAGGAAGAAGGTGACTAAGGCATGGGTGCCTAAGTCTCTCATTGTAGATGCATTAGGTCCCAGAATTTGGGTACCTAAAACATCCGTCTTTCGTGTCTTGTAGGCATTGGTCGAGGGGGAGCGTCTATCAACTTGGTTTGTTGATAGTGGATGCTCCAAGCACATGACAGGGGACAAGTCACTATTCTCTACCATACAAAATAAAAATAGAGGTAATGTGTCTTTTGGCAATAATGGTAGTCTTAAGGTTATAGGGGTTGGAGACATTCATATATCCGAATGTCTCCACATCAAGAATGTTCTTCTAGTCAAGGGGATGACTTTTAATCTCCTAAGTGTCAGTCAATTGTGTGATTCGGGTTACACAATTGAATTTCATTCAAGTCAATGTTTGGTTAAACACATTGACACACTTGACACGGTACTAGTAGGCACAAGGATTGATAATATTTATCAAGTATCGTTTAAAAGTGCTACTAATGCTTTGATTAAGTGTTTCATGTCAAAAGAAGAAGAGTCTTGGCTTTGGCATAGAAGGTTGGCACATGTAAACATGAAGAACATTCGGAAGTTGGCCAACAAAGGACTAGTACGAGGCTTACCAAGCATCAAGTACCAAAAGAACAAACTATGTGACGCATGTCAAATGGGTAAGCAAACAAAAGCATCTCATAAAGGTAAAAGCATTGTGAGTACATCTACTGCCTTAGACTTATTACATATGGACTTGTTTGATTGTAACAATGTTATTTCGTTGAATGGTAGTAGATATTGTTTAGTAATTATTGATGATTTTACTAGATATACATGGACCTTCTTTTTGAAAACTAAGGATCAAACCATAGATATTTTTATTTCTTTTTGTAGAAGAACTGAAAATGAAAAATCAACAACAATTAAAACCATTAGAAGTGATCATGGTGGTGAATTTCAAAACCATAGGTTCTTAGAATTTTGTCAAGCAAAAGGGTATAGACATGAGTTCTCAACTCTAAGGACCCCACAGCAAAATGGGGTTGTGGAGAGAAAGAACCGAGTCTTACAAGAGGCTGCACGAAGCATGCTCAATGAGTACTCACTACCGAGTTACTTGTGGGCTGAAGCTGTGAATACAGCTTGCTATGTGCAAAACCGAATCTTGATACATAGGTTTTTAGGAAAGACTCCTCATGAACTTTGGTTTGGGAAACCACCTACAATTAAACATCTTAGGGTGTTTGGTTGTAAGGTGTTTATTTTGAACACCAAGGACCATCTTGGAAAATTTTCGGCCAAGGCTGATGAAGGGATACTGGTCGGTTACTCGCTCACCAGCAAAGCCTATCGAGTCTACAACAATAGGACTAAATTGATTGAAGAGTCCTCTGATGTAGCTTTTGAAGAAATCCCTAAATCAAATGATCAATCAAGGGATGTAGGAGAAATTCAACTTGAACTTAGAAATCTAAGTTTGAATGATCAAAATGAAGAAAGAGTCGAGGTTGACTCTGATGACGATGAGCAAAGGCAACAAAGGGCTCCGGTTGATCCCTTGCCTGATATTGAGTCCTTGCCTGTGCCTAGTGAGACCATTCATGAGGCACCACCAACACCAAGACAATCTAGGATAACCACTAGTCATCCCCAAGACCAAATTGTGGGAGATATCCAACAAGGGGTTAGGACTAGGTCATTCTTTAGAAATGAGTCTAATGAAGTCGCATTGATTTCAGAGATTGAACCAAAATTAGTTGATGAGGCATTGCGCGATCCTGATTGGATCATAGCTATGCAAGATGAGTTAGGTCAATTTGAAAGGAGCCAAGTGTGGGACTTAGTTCTTAGACCTAAGAAGACCACCATTATTGGAACTAAATGGGTCTTCAAAAATAAGTTAAATCAAAAGGGAGAAGTTGTAAGAAACAAGGCAAGACTTGTAGCCAAGGGCTATAGTCAAGTCGAAGGTCTCGATTATGATGAGACTTATGCTCCCGTGGCCCGATTAGAATCCATTCGTTTGATGCTAGCTTTTGCTGCACATAGAGGTTTCAAGCTCTATCAAATGGATATTAAATCTGCCTTCTTAAATGACTTCATTAAAGAAGAGGTCTATGTTGAACAACCCCCTGGGTTTGTGAGTACCGAAGCTCCAAACCACGTGATCCGGTTGTGTAAGGGGCAGAAAAGGAGATAGGAGAAAGTAGAGGGGCATTTAGGTCTTTTAGGGGGAAGCTATGGCTTTGAAAGGAAAAAAAGGCTCAGGTTTGAGGGGGAGAGGGAGGCGGCGGTAGAGATGAGGGAGAGAAAGAAGAGGCCGCCGCCAGCAGAGATGAAGGGAGGTCTTCTTCCTCCCCATCGGGTACTGTTCGCCGGGGCCATCGCCGGCCGCCACCGCCTAGCCTCTTCTCCTCCTCGCGTTGCCGGCTTTCAGCTTCCCTCGCCTGTAGAGATCTTCGGCCGCTGCTTCCCATCTCACGCACAACCTCCATGTGACGTCGCCTCCGCCGCCGGCGGGCCTCCTGTCGCCATCTCCACACGCTACAGCCACTTCCGGCGGACGCCGTAGTTAGCAGGCGTCGCCGACTTCGAGTCCAGCGGGCGAAGCCGCCTCAGGCAGACGCCAAGGCTTCCTTTAGAGGCTTCCAGCGCCTCCCGCCGCCCGTCCAGCGAGTCTCGACGCCTCTCCCATACTGCCGGCAGCGAATGTCTCCGCCGGCCGCGACTTCCGGTGGCGGTCAGCGCCTCCCGCCGGCCATGTGCCTCCTCCAGAGGCTGTCGTTATCGGCATCTCATGCTGTAGCCACCGCCGCAGCCGTCTTTGGCGGCCAGCACCTCCGGTTTCTCGACCGCCGATTCCGACGGCGGTACAGCCGCTGTCCTTGCCGCGTGCGGCACAGATCTGATCCAGTGCAGTGTTTCCGGCCATCGAGCCGTGTGGTGTTTCGTTATTCGGATTGTTATCATGTAGTCGGACCGTGCTCCGTCCTGCGGATCTATATCGCGTCCGGCTTCGAACTACTGGAGCCAGCTACGCGTTTGGTGGACATTTATCTACTATTCGGGATCGCGACGACTCCGTCAGCTCACTGATCCATCCGAGGGCGCCCCCCTGAGCCAGGGTACGTTCTCGTACTCGATATCTGTTATTTTACTACTATTCTGTTATTATCTGGATACTCATACATTTGTGGGATTCGCCTCGAGCACCGAGGTACCAGAGACCGGGGGGAACCCGGTCGCTGGATACAGGTACAGTTGACCGGAGGAGGACTTCTGACGATCTGGTCAACGCAGCGGACAGCTCACCCCCGGGTCATGAGGATGCGGTCCACATTCCAGACACGTCACACCGGCAGGTTCGTCTTCTCAGCTTCCAGACAGGATCACCACGTATACAAGCTCAAGAAAGCTCTTTATGGGCTTAAACAAGCACCTCGAGCTTGGTACGAAAGGCTGTCAACTTATTTACTAGAAAAGAGCTTTGTAAGAGGCCAAATAGACCCAACACTATTTCTGCGTAGAGATGGTGAAAACATTTTCGTAGCCCAAGTGTATGTCGATGACATAATTTGTGGCTCAAATAACAAGGTCTATTTAAATGAATTCATTTCTCACATGGAAAGTGAGTTTGAGATGAGTCTAGTAGGAGAGTTGACATTCTTCCTCGGACTTGAAATCAAACAAACTCGAGATGGAATTTATGTCCATCAGACGAAATACACTCAAGAGATGCTTAGAAAATTCAATATGAGTGACTCTAAGGAAATGTCCACTCCAATGGCGACAAGCACTCGCCTTGACAATGATGAGAGTGGAAAACCAATTGATCTAACGCAATATAGAAGCATGATTGGTAGTCTTCTATATCTCACAGCTAGTCGACCAGACATACTTTTTGCTGTGGGCATGTGTGCTAGATATCAAGTCTGTGCCAAGGAATCTCATTTAATTACAGTTAAGAGAATATTGAGATACCTTAAGGGCACAATTCGAGTAGGTCTATGGTACCCTCGTACAGAGTCTTTTGACTTGATAGGCTATACCGATTCCGATTATGCTGGGTGCAAACTGGATCGGAAAAGCACTAGTGGGGGTTGCCAATTTTTAGGTTCATCATTAGTTAGTTGGTCAAGTCGGAAGCAACATTGTGTGGCTCTCTCCACGACCGAGGCTAAATACATTGCCATGGGAGAGAGTGTATCACAATTGTTGTGGATGATTCACACTCTAGAGGATTATGGACTTTCCTATAAGGGTGTACAAGTGCTATGTGACAACATTAGCACGATCAACCTAACTAAAAATCCAGTCCATCATTCGAGGACCAAACACATTGAGGTGCGTCATCACTTCATAAGAGATCACGTAGCTAGGGGAGACATTGTGCTCACATATGTGGAGTCAAAGTCAAACCTAGCCGACATTTTCACCAAACCCCTTCCGGAGAATGAATTTAGTCATTTAAGGAGGGAGTTGGGAATGTGTTTGGCTCCTTAGGTCATTAGAACTTCACCATGATCAATAAGGACTATTAAAATGACAAGAGTAATTGGGACAATAATTTGGGCAACTTGGGAACATCTCACACAAACTATAAGGTTTAACAAAATATTTTTGTTTGCTAGAAATGGGGTGAGATGTTAGGATCAACCCAATTATTCAAAATGTATCATGCATCCCTTGAATAATTAGGTTGAAGAGACATTAATTGAGTATGGGGAAGGCCATTACATAATTCATGTGTATTTGGCTCCTAGATCTTACTCATATATTCCAACCAAGGAATCTTGGTTGGACTTTTGCCTAGAAATTTTCTAATCATGGTTGATGGTTGATGTGTTGATTGGTATTATTGCTTGGTTCAAGTCATGACTTTGATTGATAAAACGATAGGGTATTAAAGGAAATAATAACAACTTGGATATATTTTGACAAACTTGAAACTAAACATAACAAGGATCAAGAATTTCAGCTTTCGTGCCTTGCTTGAAAATTAGGACAAGTTGTTTATATTTTGACAAACTTGAACCTGATCATAGAAATGAGTTTTGAACTCTTAAGGACCAAGAAGACAGAACCCCATATGGTTGGAGTTAGTGTGAGGTTTTTGTTTGATAAGAATCTGAAACCTTAAGACTATAAACAAGTTCAGACCATAACTTTTAGGTAAGAGTTATGCTTGTAGGTTCTAGGCTCTGAACATGGAAGCTTTCCTAGAGAAACTTCCACGAATTATCGAACACAAGTTACTGAAATTACAGCTTTCAGTTACCGGAATTACAACTTTCAGTTACTGAAATTACGGGAGAAATCAGACACTGATCGGTCTACGGACCGATCAAGTCAGTCTAGCACGCTACTGATCCCTTTCTGATCGGTCTACAGACCGATCAGAGATATCCCTGATCGGTCCGGGGGCCGATCAGTTCAATTCGGCACAAAAGCCATCGATCAATCTCGATCGGTCTACCGACCGATCAGGAAGCTCTCTGATCGGTCCGTGGACCGATCAGGATGTTCCTGGATCGGTCCAGGGACCGATCAGGAGGCTTCTGACACCTTCTGATCGGACAACCGTCCGATCATTTCTTCACTGTACACCCATCTAAACCCTTAAAACCTCCCGATCCCTTCTTTTCTTCGTTCACGCGAACCCTAGCCGACTCTCCCCACCAGTTCACCCTTTTTCTCTTCTCTTTGCACGCCAAACCCTACCCGAAGCTCTAACCCTCGGAAGCCCTAGTCTAAAGTTCAAATGGCACCAAGGTAACTTCTTACCTCTCTAGAACTTGCCATTATGTTTCTCACTGAATCTGTTGTTCCGTTGTTTCGGTTCTTAATTGTTGATGGCTCCTGTGCTTTTCGTTTTTCCCATTGTGTCCCCTTAGGAAGAAACCCACTGATGGTGAGGGAACCTCTAAGGAACCAACCAAGACATCCAAATCCAAAACTTCTCCTGCTCCCTCTCGACCCCAACCAGCTAGTTCCAGTAGATTCCCAAACCGCCAGTCTGAGCAAGCTTTTCAACAAAGGACATTCAAATTACTCCCTTGTAGGTCCGTGGATAGAAAATTCATGGACGAATTTTGCCCACAAGTGTCCGAAATCATAGCATACTACAAACTCGATTCACTAGTCTACTTGGAACGGGATATCAACTATGACTTGGTCTCTGAGTTCTATAATAACCTTCATGAGACTAATGATCAAGGTTTTAAAACAAGAGTTGCTAAGCGGACTCTTGATTTCAGTATCTCATCTTTCTTTGAGTATCTCAATTGTCGGAGGTGTTCCGGTGATGTCTTTTCGATATTTCCTGACTTACCAGATCGGTTACCTCCACCGTTTGATATCTCACCTGACGATATATATGAGTACTTCTTCAGACAGCCTAGACAAGGGCTAGATGAGCTAGATGTTGACTTCCCTACTTTTGCAGCCTTGAGATTATCTCCTCAAGATTACATTCTTTTTAAAATTGTCACGAACTGCCTTCTACCTATCACATCTAAACCATTATCTGAGATCCGATCATATCATTGTCTTATGCTTTATGGTTTGCGTCGGCGTCTCGATTTTGATATCATGTCGAGCATCTACTCCTCGATCATATCATATTCTCAGCCTAGCGGCTTCACTATTTATATGCCTTATGGGCATATAATTACTGATTGGCTTGAGACCCTTCAGGTTGATGTCTCTAAGGGTAGAATAATCAAAATGGTCAGGCAGGATTGCCGACTTGGGAAACGGGCATTTTCCAAGTCTGGAATCATAGGGCAAAATGGGGATGTTCGGTGGAAGGATGGGAGAGCTTTAGGTGAGTTACCACGGGACCTCCACGACGAGTTGTTGCTCTGTTGCTCCTCCCTGCGACATTGGCGGGCGGATCCGGACTGCTGGATCGTGAGTTGGAAGCCGATTTGATCGTCACGAGGAGATGGTGACTCCGAGTTCGATGGACTACGCGTGCGGATTGACCGGTGCTACGATGACTGCGGGCATATTGACCGCTTGATGATATCTTGATCATCGGTGGTGACAGCGATTGCTACTCGGATGGATGGCACGCTACCCGCCTCTGTCTTACCCAGGCTATTCATCCTCCGGCATGCCGCCTCAGGATTTCACCCCTCCTGCCGATGATGGTGATATTCCTCAGTGTAAGGATGTTGATTGATACAGTTTGTTTGTTGGCTGTCTGTATTTTGGATGTTATTTGTTAGTTTTTATGACTGACCTGGATGTTTGCACTTCTGATGCTACTCCTGTATTTATGCTACTCCGTTTTCTTTTTGCTTGCTCTTTATTATGCTTCATTTTCTATTGGATATTAATATGTTGTTCACTTGCATGTCCTGTTTGTCCTTTATCTCTTTATCACTGTCTCGTAATACACTTAGAGGCATTTTGGGGGATTAAGAAAGAAAACAGTATGGGTTAAGGGGGAGTCTTTTAACATTTTCTTACTTGGTTCGCACCTTTTCGGTGTTTGACAAAGGGGGAGAAGGTAACTAAGTTTAGAATTAAATGAAAGTTTGTCTTAGGGGGAGGATCTTGATTCCCCTAAAATCATGAGTCTCCTATTCTTACATGGTACTGTATCTGTCTTAGGGGGAGGATCTTGATTCCCCTAAAATTATGAAAATTTGAACAATTCTGATCTAAACTTAAATCGTGTTGTCAAACAACAAAAAGGGGGAGATTGTTGATACAGTCTGACCTGGCTGTTGTTTTGATGTTGACACTGATTTAAGTTTGTATCAGATATTAATTTAACTCAGAATGACTACTGATCGAGGTTGATCAGTTGGGAGGGAAAGTCCTGGTGAGTGAAGCCAGGCAAGGGAAATCCAGATGGGTCAAGGTTGACGAGACATCTGGTAAAAGTCAAGCGAGGAGCTTGCACGGGAAAAGTCCAAGTATGGTGGCTTGGCGGAATGGTCGAGAGGGCTCCGTAGCTCGTTCTCGGACGGATGAGGTCGGAGAGGGCTCGGTGGCTCGTTCTCCGGACTAGGTCGAGAGGGCTCGATAGCTCGGTCTCGGGACCGGGAAGACCTCGGGGTTTCGGGCTGGAAAGCTGCAAAACTCACTCGGTAGCATTGGATCGGTCTGGACCGATCCGGTGTCTATGATCGTCTGGATCGATGCAGGACCGATCGGTGTCTCAGATCGCGTCGGTCGGGTGACCGATCGGTAAGAACTACGTGGGTTATCGTCGATGCGGTGACCGATCGGGATCCTGAAACATTACGTGGGTTAGCGGTCGATGCGTGGACGATCGGTAACACGTGGGTTAGCGATCGATGCGTGGACGATCGGTAACTCTGAAGTCTACAGACCGATCAGAAAGAAGTGATCAGAAACGCTGAGAAAGGGTGGAACGGTCTGTGGACCGATCCACACATAGTCTGATCGGTCCACAGACCGATCAGGATCTTCCCGGACCAATCTCCTGATCGGTCCAGAAACCTATGGATCGGTCTGCTGACCGATCCACAGTAATGTCGCACGTCTCCTGCTACTTCTCTGAGATTTCTGACTCGTTTCTGATGCATCCGATCTAACATCTGCTTGTGAGCTTTTTGAGTTACAGGCTGCAGGTACCATGGTGATGTTTGAATTCAAATCAATGACTATCAAAGGAATAAAACAAAATGATTTTTCTACTGGTTATCGCTGCAAATTGTGCAAAAGAAGCGTCAACGTTCACTGGCTTGTTCAGTTGGTTCACTGGCTGCGATCAGCTCGACTCTTCCTTATTGGTTCGAGCTCAGAGACACCAGTGAAGACCAAGGATGGTATTGGTGTGAGTTCAGATGAGGAAGAAGCGTGATTGGCGACGCCTGGTTTGGCGACAGTGATACGCTACTGGTTTGCAGTGATTCGATGCAGGCAAACGCAGTGAAGAAAGCAGAGAAATAAGAAGGAGGAAGAGGAGAGGATGAAAAAATACTCTGGAAAAACTCTCTCTGTCGTTCAAGCAAGAGGCTGTGCGTTTTCGTTGAGCTCTTGGCTGATTCCTCCTGTAGTTGTTTTTCTGCTTCGTGGCTGTAAGTTAAACTGTTCAATCCTTTAGCCACACTCTGTAAGTAATTATGCTTCACTTTCAAATCTACTCTTGTGATCTTTGTGGAGAGGTTACTCCACCGAGAAGGAGGATCTTTAGCCGGAATTTATCCGGGGTGCGATCTACCGAAGATCAAGGAGTCGTCCACCTTACGGACACGCCGAGGAGTAGGGGCAAGTTATCCCCGAACCTCGTAAATCCTAGTGTTAGTGTGCTTATGTTTTTCTCTCCTTTAGTTGTCTAATTCCACTGTGCTAATGATTATCTGTGTAGAAGTTTTCGTTTAAGTTTTTAAAGGAGCTATTCACCCCCCCCCCCTCTAGCCATCTAAGATCCCAACAGTTCGTTCTCTTGAGGGGGTGGCGCCGCTAGCCACATTTTGTTGGGAAGCTTGAGCGGCCGACTCAGCTTGAGTTCCACTTTCTCCTTCATGGGATCCGACCGGCTGGATACCCAACGCTTCCATCTCTTTGGCAGTCGCGGCTTCTAGAGCGGCCGCCTTTCTCTTCAAAACACCGGCCATGACCGAATCCATGACGATGTCCGCTGCAAAGAAAGGAGAAGAAATCAGTTAGAAATCAAAGCAAATGCCCAACCCAAATTCTTACCGAAGCCGGTCGGAAGAGGAGTCTGTATAGGACTCAGCCTGAAGATGTACATCACTCCCTCGTGGAGAAGTTTGTTGATGTCAAGTCGCAGACCGGCTAGCATATTTGCAGCGTGGAGATAGTCCGGTCGGGTCTTGAACTTCTTCAGCTCGGGAGTGGGGGGCAAGTTGACTTGCCACTTTGTCGGGAAGGTGGCCTGATCGGGCATACGGATGTAGAAAAAATAATCCTTCCAATGTTTATTGGAAGTAGGAAGTTTGTTGAAAAAGACCAAGCCGGGCCGAGCTTGGAACATGAAGGTGTCCGGCTCGGCTTGCTTGGGGTAATAGAAATAAAAGAAGACCTCCGGTCGGAGGGGGATGTTGTGAATCTTAAACAAAACGACAACACCGCAGAGGAGATGGAAGGTATTGGGTACTAAACTGCCGAAAAATTACAGACATCTATGATGAAAGGATGTACGGAAAGCGAAGCCGTGATGGCGGTCTCGGAAGACAGAAGCTCAGTGCGGTGATGCAGTGAAGGAACTAAGCGAATTTGAAATCCTGGATTTCAAAATTGTCTGTCAAAATATCAAGTCCCGCTGTTCGAGTGTACCATGGGCCGAGCGACCGATCTTTGGGATTGGAAGAGCTAGCCATGGGCCGATCGGAAGGAGTCAAAAGGCAAAAAGGCGGGAAAAACAACAGCGAACGAAAGGAGGCTTCAAGGATCGAAACTGAGAAAGAAATGCGGAGGAAACACCGGAAATATAAAGCGGGGAAAAGGATCAAGGAAAAGGCGCCGGAGAGCGTCGGGAGCTGAACAGAATCGCCGGAGCTCCAAAGCGCAGGGGCAATGGTTGAAATAGCGGAAGCAAGTGAGGGAGAGAAGAAAGCGAAGAATTTATAGGGTGAAGGCCGGCGGCCTCCACCGTTGGATCCAGTCACGGAATCAAAGCATGCATCGAGCCATCTATTCGATCACATCAAAACACCATGCCACCGCCGCCGTACGCCGATGGCAGTCCTCCACGTGGCATTCAATCATTCGGAGCATTTAATGAAAGCATGCTCAACCTTAATGTCGAAGATTGTCGCAGAACACGAGGAGATCCGATGAATGCCATTGTTGATTCGCTCAAGGCTACCTCTATGGTTGGCCGAGCGGAGGATACCAACACGGAGGAACCGCTCGGCCAGATTCTTAGTCCAGTCAGTCGGACTATTCGCCTCCTTCGACTAGACTTAAAGGGGAGGCAAGTGATCCGGTAGTAAGAACAGGGGACCCCGCCCTATGGAGTCAACGCCAAGTGGAAGTCACAGTGGCAGTTGTCCATCCGGAGAGGCCCGGGTCCGATCGGCCGGCCGGCCGGCCGTCCGGTGGAATCGAACGTCCGGAGAGGGATGGGTCCAATCGGCTGGCCGACTGGATGATATTCGACTGATGGTTAAAGGCGCCCTGTCGAAATCAGGGTTCCGGCGCTCAATGGGAAAGGTCGTAAAGCCGAGCGGACTGCACGCTCGGCCAAAGCCATAAGGTAACACTGCTAATAGTCTCCACAAAGTATGTGATAGAAAATCTCCCCAAGTAAACCACCGCATATGTCCGGCCGGATGTTGAGGTTGCTGTCCGCCCGGACGCCAGATCTGGAGGAATGGGGAAAAGGACAAGGAACGTCTTTTTCTGACAGCAGGTATGTTTCGCGTGTAGGCCATGCTCCAAATCTTGTGACAGGGGATTCCGCTGTCCTATCGAGGACATGCTGAGACTGTAGCAGTATGGGTTAGGGAAGCTCACTGACAAGTCCTTACTGGGGTATGGGCCATGGACACGTGTACACCTCGGCAGGTGTACACTCACGCGAAGCTTCATCGCCGGTGATTGACTTGGCGTCGGAGGGTCGGGGAACCCCTTCCGGCCCGACTTTCTTGCAGGAGCTTCGGGAGACTGGCCGAAGATCTACGTCAGCGACAAGGAGAGCGCCCAGTGCCCAGCGTCCGTTGAGTCAGCGTTCGGACAGGATCAATTAGAAATACTTCAGTTACTCCGCCTGAAATATTTACTCTGGTTGTTACATTCTCGTACATATCCTTAATCAGTTCAATATATATTACGTTAACACATCTTTTTTCTACAATTCTCCATATAATTTCGCTTGAGACTCTATTATAAGTTTTTTCTAAGTCAATGAATACCATATGCAGATCTTATTTTTACTCCTGATATTTTTTTAATTAATTGTCTAAGAAGATATATAGTTTCTATTATCGAGCTTCCAAACATGAATCCAAATTGATTTTCGTTCATTGTGGTATCTTTCCTTAATCTTTTTTCTATTATTTTTTTCCAAAATTTCATGGTATGACTTATTAGTTTAATACCCCTATAGTTTGTACAATTGTCCATCTCCCTTATTCTTATATAGGGGAACTAAAGTACTTATCCTTTATCGATCAGATATTTTTTTTTTCATTTTCAATATCATGTTAAATAATTTTGTAAGTCATTCAATACTTTGTTTCCCTAAGCACTTCCATACCTCTATTGAAATATCATCTGGTCTAACGGCTTTTCCATTGTGCATCCCATTTAAAGTTTGTTTTACTTCTGAAGTTTGAATTCTACGATAAAAATTAAAATTTTTATGCTCATTTGACATACTTAAATTATCTAAGTTAAGTTGGTCACCTGAACCTTCATTAAAACGTTGATGAAAATACTTCTTCCATCACTCTTTTATTTCTCCATCGTTTACTAATACTGTATTACATTCATCTTTAATATATTTTATTTGGATAAGATCTTTTGTTTTCCTTTCTCTCACTTTAGTTATTCTATAAAAGTCTCTTTCCCATTATTTTGTATCCAATTTTTGATATAATCGTTCAAAAGTTTTATTTTTTGCTTCACTCACTACTTTCTTAGTTTCTTTCTTGACTATTGTATATTTTTGTTAAGTTTTCCTCGTTCTTACAAATATTTAATTTCTTATAAGCTATTAGTTTTTCCTTTACTTTTTTTTTTTATACTTTCTCATTCCACCACTAATATTCTTTACTTAGTAGTGTATGTCTATTTGACTTAACAAGTACACTTTTAACTAATATTTTCAACTTTGATATCATCTTATCCAATGTTGTATTAGAGTTATCGTATATTTCACCTAATGCTTGTACTTATTTTTTCTCCTTAAATATATTTTGCTTCTCATCCTTTAACTTTCACCATTTAATTGTAGGAGTCGTATATATTTTTTTTCTATTGATACTATATTTGAGGTGTATATCCAACACTACTAACCTATGTTAGATAATTAAGCTTTCTCTAGGAATGACTTTACAATCTCTACAAATCGTTCTATCATTCTTTCTAACCATAAGAAAGTCAATTTACAATTTATTATTTCCACTTTTGAATGTAACTAAATATTCTTCTATTTTCTTAAAAAATATATTAACTAATATAAGGTCATATGTTATCGTAAAATCTAATATAGTTTTCCCCTCATTTCTCGTTTCAAACTCATAACTCTCATGTATCCTCTCATATTCCTCATTTTTCACTCTGATATGCCCATTTAGATCACCTCTTATTAAAATCATTTCATTTGATGGAATATTTTATAATATTTCATCTAAGTCATCCCAGCAATCCCAACCGTCGAAAACATGCATCTTGCGCAATGGTCATATTTCAATCGATTGGGTGTAGCTGGATCGATCAGCTGATCGATCCAGAGGCTTTCTGTGATTTCACAGAAAGCCCCGGAATTAATTGACCAATCAATTCCGGCTTTCCTTGCGTCACTGCAAGAAATCGAACCCCAATTGATCGACTGATCGATTGGCGGTACCCAATTGATCGGCTGATTGATTGAGAATCTCTTTGTGTTCGCAAGAATGTCTCCCACTCAATCACTGATCAATTGGGCCCTCTTTTCTTGCAACACTCTCTCAATTGATCGGCTGATCGATTGAGCTCTAGTTCAATTGATCTCCTGATCAACTTAGCCAACCCTAACTTGCCTAACTCAAGTCTAGGATTCTCAAACCCAACATCCGGTTAACCTTAATCTATTGGGACTTCGTCACCAAGTGTCCGGTCAATCCTTTGACCCACTTGGACTTTTCTTTCCGTGCCAAGTGTCTGGTCCTCCTGGATTTCCACATACTTGACTTCACTCACCAGGACTTCCTTACCGCTAATTTCACTCACTAGAGTTTTCACCTTGCTTTACTCACCAGGATTTTCATCTGCCTAACTTCACTCACTAGGGATTTCACCTGGCTTCACTCACCAGGACTTTACCACCAAGTGTCCAGTCAAGACTGATCCATTTGGATTTTCATCTTCTACCAACCTTCCCGTTAGACTTCCAAGTCAAATATCCGATCAACCTTGACCTACTTGACTCTTCTTCACATTAAAATAGTCAACCTTGACCAGTCTCCCCAAACAGACGATTGCTCTTGTAATCTCCATGCATTGTCAAAATAATTTTCATATATTGTCAAACATCAAAACTCGTACATTACGACTCAAGCTTGAGTCAATTGAAGCTTAGTCAACCTGGTCAACTTTGACCTAGGGAAATTGCACTAACAATCAGGTTGATACATGAGTATATATTAGAGAATATGTACTGAATGACTCGTCATAAGAATGTTTCATGAATTATTATATGAATGTCATAAATATTCTCATGTGACTATTACTATGAATAGTCCTTAGACTAAAGTCACTATGGTTCCCGACATAAGGAGTTGTATATTTTGGTATTGACAAACGTCACCTGTAACAGGATGGACCATATAGTTGATCACTAGATATGCAATATGATTTGGGGAGGGATGTAAGTGATGTAGATGAAATCTATCCCTTCCATATGATGAAAGTGATATCTGTGGGCCCTTGATTAGTAGAATACAAGAATGCATGATCATGCTTAAATGAGTCAATATATGATATTGAACTTATTTGATTGAGTGTGTCTACTCAGAGATCAAGAAACATAAAGATTGATAAGAGGATGACACAGTTTATGCCTCATTGATCAATCTAGATATCAAGGATAGAAGGATTGAGTCATACAAGATGATAGACACAGAAAGGTTAGGTCAAATCTCGACATTCTCGTCACTTGGGTAGCAAGATGCCTTGTTAGATGTCACTCATTGTTTATGTATCTAAAATGGTTTTAGAGACATTGCCAATATTATAAGAACTTATTGGGTGCACACAAAGAACAAGTTGATTTAGAGATAGGTTCATATGATGAATTATTGGATTAAGTCTAATTCAAATTAGACTCATTGAGTTAAACTCAATTGGATCCAACTATTGAATTGAGTCAAATTCGAATTAGACTCATTGAGTCAATTTGGAGTGATAATTAATTAATAAGTTAGATTCATTGATTAATTTGATGAAATTGAATTCATGAAGGAAGAGAAGTGTTCAATTTAGAATTGATCATGCATTGGATGAAGAGTAGTCAATTTTGAATTGCTCATGTATTGGATGCATCGGATGCATTAGATGAAGACAAATATTAATGTCAATTAAGGTAATTGACATTAAGGCAATTTCATGAATGAGTACAAATGGGGTTTTTTGGATTCATTTTCATGATGAGAATTTTGTTCTTGCTCTTCTTCTTCCTCTCTTCCCTCTCTTGGCCAAAACCTCCTAGTGTAGTTGCTAGCACAACATTAAGTGGTTTTTCTTCTCCACTTCTTGAGTTCGTGAGACGGATGGAAGACTTATTCGTGTGGATACTGAAAGAGGCACGAACGTTTGATCATGCTGAGATCCTAGCTGTCAGGAGTTCGTGTTCACGCACCAAAGGTATAACTCCCTTTAACATAAATCTTAATATATGGTTTTCCTTCGTATGAATCTTATGGAAAAGAACTTATTTTTCTACTACGTTTTCTGCGTGTTTAGTACTATAGTTCCTTACACATATGCTATTGCAAAATCTAATATAGTTTTCTCTTCCTCATTACTCGTTTCAAACTCATAACTCCCATGTACCTTCTCATATTTCTCATTTTTCACTCCGATATGCCTATTTAGATCATCTCCTATTAAAATCATTTCATTTGGTGGAATATTTTGTAATATTTCATCTAGATCGTCTCAAAATCTTGATTTAATAATTTCATCTAATCCTACTTGTGGTGCATATACATTAATTATGTTTATAATTTCTTTCGTCATTATTATCTTAAGCGTTATAATTCTATCATCTTTTGTAACTACTTCTACAACTCCATTCTTTAGAGAACTATCTACAATAATACCCACTCCATTTCTTATTTTACTCTTTTAGTGTATTATAACTTAAAACATGAGTTATCTATCATCTTTGCCTTCTCGCTTACTCATTTTATCTCTTTTACATACAAAATACTAATTCTTTTCCTAATTATCATATCTGCTACCTCCATTAATTTACTAATGAGAGTTCACATGTTGTATGTTTCATGTTCCAAATCTTAGATTATTAGTTTTCCTATTATATTTGTTCTTATATAACCTATGGTTTGAGAATTCTTGCCTATTTAATACTACACCCAAGTTTTTATAAAAATGTAACGGTCCTTGTGATACGTCACAGTCGGACCCTGTAATGCAAACTCTTGCATATTTAACACTACATCCGAATTCTGGAGATGTAGCAGTTCTTGTCGAGACATTACAGTCAGATCCTACAACGCGTTTCTTCCAAGGAACAACCTAACATTAGCACAATAGTTTAATGGATCCATTCATTGAAAATTTACCATGATTTTAATGCTAGTTGACAACCAAATACAATTCTCTTCTTTTATCCGGACTTAAAATCGGTCATGACCAGCCGATAAAGAGTAACACAAGATTAAATAAATTTATTAAATCTGGAACTACCAGTATCATTATCAGTGTTAATTTAAACTTACACAGATATTAATATTATCTATGGTGTTTAGGAATTAGGATCGACGATTATATATATACAAAATTATTAATTGACTTTTATTAATTCTTTTTAAATTATTATTTATGTACTATTATAATATGTAGTTATAAATCTTAAAAAAAATTGGATTATACGATTTCGTTCTACCGATCCGTGATCCAAAGCCTATTCTATATATGTCCACGAGTTGATCGCGTCCATGTTTATCGTACTTTCTTATTTATTTTTCATTTTTTTTTTTTGAAAAAAAAATATACTTATATAGGTTGTTTGTAGGGCTCTTGGCATGAGAAAATATTAGTATTGTTATAATAGCTACAAATAAATAAATAAAAATAGGAACAAAATTTGAAAATATTTATTTTTTTCCTTCGAGCCATAACATTGCAATTGAACATTTTAATAAGTAACTGGAATTTAAAGTAAATTGAATTTTAAAAAATGACAGATTAATTTTAAAAGTTCCCAATATATAATAAAAAAAATAAGACATATTCAGCTATTCACTTATTTTTTTATAAAAATAAAACTCTTTAAACCCGATTTTTTTTTCTCCTGTTATTTATCGGGAAAAAAAAACGCTACACCAACCCTTCAAAGGGAAATCCGTTAACGCAGGGTGGGAACTACACAACCCTTCAGGCACTGACCAACTGTGAATATTTTTTGCTACAAAAATATGAAGCAGAACGCAAGTATGCAACAAAGCAGTAAACAACTCGACAATATAAAACATAAAACCAAAGCGAGGCCAGAAATCCGACATCTGCTGAACAGCCTCATTCGCAACGAAACTCGAGCGAGTTGGGATTGCAGAAATTCGAAGAGAATATAACGGAACGGATTACCTCGACGGAACGTGGTTGAGAGAGCGGGCGAACCCGTCGATGGCGCCGTAGCCCTTGGAGCTGAACCAGAGGCAGCCCAGGAGGCCCTGCCGGTATGGGAGGAAGGTTCGCCGCTTCATCTCCTCCGCCTGAGCCCGGTTCGCAGTGTAGAGCCACTCGTGCGCTGACGGCGCCATCGCCCGCCGCCTCGCCCCCAGCCCATCGACCGGCCTCTGTTGCCGCCGCGGCTGGGTCGTCTGTTCTCGACGCGCCGCGGACTCCGCCGGCTGTGGAGTCGTCTCGGGTTCTGGCGGCGACGTGGGTCTCGGACTGTCTTTTGGAGCAGAGAAAGAGATGGCGCGCCAGAACTTCTCCTTTGCGTGGCCACTACCTTCGCTCTTGTTCCGGTGGAGGAAATCTTTCAGAAAGATCCACCGCTTTGAGCTCCGCCCCGAGGAGGACGAAGAGGACGCCGAGGAAGAAGAGGAGGAGCGGGAGGACGCCGAGACGGGCGGTGCGGGAGCTTCTTCCGACTCAATCTGCTTTCGATCTGGTGCCTTCTCCCCGTCTCCACCCCTCTCCTCGTCCGCCGCGCCATGCGGCCGCCAGCGAAAGGGTAGATTTCTCAACGGAGATAGCGATCTAGCCCTCCGATGCACAGACCTACTCCGCAGCATCAGATCCCGCCTGCGGACGTCCTTCTCCTCCGCCTCTCCGCTATCCTGCGCGCACTCGTCCTCCTCGACGCCGAGATCCGGGAGCGGGGCGAGGCTCTGCCGGCGCTGGAGGTGAGAAGACAGCTTCATAGGCCGAATCTGACCGTTGAGGAAGAGCTCGTCGGCAGAAGCCGCGGTGGAAAGGCAGGGGAAGCGGGCGGAGAACTCGAAATCAAATGAGAAATCGACGGAGGCAGGATCGGAGGGGGAGACCGCAGCTGAGTAAGGCGGCGAAGGAGACGAAAGGATGTAGTGCATTGGGCTGGACGGGGCACTAAAGAAGCAGCCGGCCGCGGCGGCGGAGGAACCGCCACGGCCGGGACTCGAAGGCGCGCTCGCGAAGGGGGTGGAGCAGGCGCTCTCGAACTCGTCGCCATTGCTAGGGTTCTGGTGCTCCATTGCGGCAGCAGGCAGAGCAGCAGGGCGGCGTGGGCGTCGGCTTCTTGTCCGACACGCAATCATGGGAGGAGCCGCGGTTGAGGGGAAGCGGCCTTTTATGTCCGACTCCTTTCTCAGACAGCATTTTGCACAAAAACGCTTAACAAATGGGGAATTACGTGAGTGTTTCTTCTGCATACATTTTTTAGATATAAAATTAGATATAAGATTATATTTATTATTTTATATCAGATGGTCCAGATATTATGGCTAAATATAAAATTATGTTTAATATCCTGTTTTGATGTAATTATGGTCCAGACATATGTGTATATTTTATTAAATAATATGTATTTTGTATTTAAAATAAAATAAATAAATATGGTTAACATATGCTTCCTTGATCTTTATTAAAGTCAAAGAATTTTAATTAAATACTCATGAATATGACATTAAATAGGCATACATTATCGTCTATCAATGTTATATTTTATTATTATATACGTGAAAGTTTAAGATGAGGACCATAATTATTTTTACTATAATATTATAAAAATATAATAATCTAAATTACAATTATTCAAATTAGTCCATATATTTTAAAATACTCAAATCAAATTGAGTCTCTATATTTAGATTTTACTGTATTACGTTGGAGGTATATGAATATGATATTTTGATAAATTTGAAACACAATTTATATATTCATCCTGTTCAAACTCAGTGAAGATTGACTGGGGATGTGACTCCTTAATGAACTATGCGAAGACTACATCTAATCTATAAGGATAAAAATGTCAGTGTCAAGTCGGAGAAAAGGTCCCGACGTTAACTCTCTGACGCTCAAGTCAATTACCGACAGCAGCAAAGAGGAACACGAACAGTAGACAAGAGCTCTAAATAGTAGAATAGGTGTGCTCGCGTATCCCCTTCGATAATTGGACCCTCCATTATATAGAGTTGCAGTGACGTGCGAGCATGCATCCCAAGGCGTATGGAGACGCAGAAACGTGCAGACATAATCCCAAGGTCTCTGCACGTTTCCATACTTGTCCTATGAAAGGATGTGTTGATAAAGTGTCTTTGACACCTTACCTTCACGGGGGCGTACAAACCTCTGAAGAAACAGTGGAAGCTTTTGTCGTACGATCTGCCTATTAACCATATTTGGTGTCAGCGGCATTATCTCCCAAAAAGATATTGATAGATACGTCAATGATCTCTTTGCTCAGTGGAACGGGATAGTCGCGCGACCGAGTGCTCCACCGGTCGACATGACTGGGCCGCTTTTCCATGGGGTAACGTAACCTGACAGTTTGTGTTCGCTCGACCGAGCTAACGCCCCGGTCGCCTTAATGCTTCTCTGCTCTATGATGAGCGTCTACTGATTTTGGCTGCACTGACCTTCTGCACTAGCCAAATCATTGTCACACGAGAGTCTCATTCTCGATTAGCCATTGCAGTAGAGACCGACTTAGGCCCCTTCAGGACGTGTTTGTCGGTTCTCTGGTGTTGACCTCCTTGACTTTAACTTCCACGTTGGCCTCTATCTCCGTCCACTTAGTAGGTCCCCTTTTATCACCGCATCATATGCAATTAAAAGTTTACCTCCAACTCTTAGAGCGTAGTATAGACGATAGACATATAACATCTTGACGTAATAGTCATAGATTGATTTATAGGAATTGATGATCTCAAATTTATCTCACCATGCACCTAATATCTATATATCTATATTTATCTCCTTTTATATCTATTTGACCGGTATTAGGAGGACTATTAAGATAACAAATTTACCTTTAAAGGTTGAACCTGCATAATTATCTTTATTAGAAATAAATTCTTCTTTTGTCACAAAGTTGGCAACCTCAACTCAAAGCTTTGTTACTTTTTTTTTCATGTACTTACCGTTCAATTTCATGAACTGCATGACATGTTCCTGGTGAGAAGATAAATATGGGGTATTGGATTGTTGGATGGTCCATTGCAAATACTTTTAAATTTATCTTTAACTGTCGATGAAATATTTTCATAAGACTGGATCGATCATCTCAAAATTAATCAACCTAAATCAATGGATTAGATACTTGATGTTAACTAGAAACACATTTAAAAAAAACTCTTATTTATTGTCTAAATAGCTTTAAATATCACTTTGTAACGATTTGTGTATTATATCTATGATATCAAACAAGTCAAACCGAACTAAAGGTTCCTGAGAAAGATTAGTGTTCTGTTCAATATATATAGAAAGATTAGTGTTCTATTCAATATATATACACAATGTTAATTAAATAAATAAAGTTAATATCATGTAAAATTAAATATAAAAGGTTGAACATATATATATATATATAATTCGTTCGTTAATATTTCAGATAGTAAACTATCCATAAATAATATTTATAAATAATTTTCATGAATAAAAATTATAAATCATTAATAAATAAATAAATAAATAAAATCCTAAAATTAGCAAGCTATCAAATTGACTAAGCCATGGAACAAATATTTTATTTTTCTTTTTTTAATCAAATATCTAGATTTTTGAACGGTCCGATTTCATAATTTTTTTTTCTACCGGACACTAAATTAAATCAAAAAGTACACACCATAACCTATTCAAACAACCAACTTCTTAGACTTATCATCTACTTCAAAAAAAAATCTTACAATATACTGAGAATTAAATCTTAAATATCTAATTAATAATCGGAGTGCCATAACCTCTTCCTCATATCCCCAGGAATTTAACAAACATCCAATGTTTCTAGGCTTTATTTTTTGCTCTTGTCAATATGGTTTCCTTTTCCTTGAAAAAAATTTTCATTTATTGTTTCTCCATTTACATGGCATCCAAAATAGGTCGTTAGCTATCACCTTTTGCTCAATTGCAATCCAATGCACATGCTGCATTAACTCCTCGCGAGTCCCACTCATTGTTCATCTTCCCATCAGTGGTTAATGAAAATTAATATATATAAAATTATATTTGCAATGCTTATTAAGTGATGAATTTTCTTATTCCTATAGTTTTTAAGAATTATTAAAGCATATCTTTGATTTCGTAATAGAATTTAAATAGGTAAATTCCGAAGGTGTAAAATGTAATAGTAGCTCGCCTCTCGCGCCGCGGCCACCGGCTGCACGAATCTTGAAGAAAACCAACGACTGTTCCATCACGCGGTCCGAGACAGCGCCAGTGAGATTACCGCCGGCGGTGTATGGGAAGCAGGATGGTGCGTGATCGTGTTAGGCGCGTGAGCGGAGAGAAGGCGACCTTTTTACCAGGAGGGAAACGAACCGTGCCGCAGCGGCGTGACGCTGACGGCTGATGTTTGCCCGCAGCACGAATCTCTAGGCCGTCGCATAGGACGTCGTCGCGGTGTCAGCCACGACAAGAATGCGACTGCTGTCATCATGCACTGCAATCGTTAAGTCCACACTGTCACCGTAATCATAAAATCGTCTTGGCGAAAGTCAAAAGACGTCCATTTTATTGTAATAGTTAAAGGACATTCTTTTTTTTTTTATTATAAAAAAAAAACTCACATCCGGCGTGAATAAATTTTTTATTTCTAAAATTATCTTTAGTTTTTTATATTATTATAATCCGATTCAAACCGACGGTTAGATATTTAAAATTGTCGATTTAACAGTTTCGTATCTGATAGGTTTGTAAGAGGAAGAATAGGGAGAGAGAGGAAGGAATAAGATGAGAATAATAAAATTTATTGTTCATTGATATTTCTCCTAAGAATAATATAATATATAATGTTCAAAAGTACTTGGTCAAATAACTAATTAATAAATAACAGAATTATTCTAAGAATAATTCTGAGAATAATTATAAAAGAATTATTAAAATAATCTAAATACTAATATGATTTGATTTGGTAATTTGATCCAGTTAATTTGGATAATTCTGTTATATCTCTTTTACCCCCCGATAAACTCAGCGGGAGATCTCTGACGTTGAGTTTGCTTGCTAACTTGTTGAAACGTTGTCTAGATAGTGGATTAGTAAAGATGTCAGCGATTTGATCTTCAGCAGAAATATAAGAGACGGATAACTGCTGAGTTGTCACACGTTCACGAATAAAATGAAAATCAATTTCCACATGTTTTGTACGAGCATGAAAGATTGGATTTGCTGTAAGATATGTTGCTCCAATATTGTCGCACCAAATTTTTGGTGCAATATTTGATGCAAGATGAAGTTCAGAGAGAAGTGATTGAAGCCAAATAATTTCTGACGTTGTATTTGCTATAGCTTTATATTCTGCCTCAGTGTTTGAACAAGATACCGTAGGTTGCTTTTTCGAATTCCATGAGATAAGATTTCGTCCAAGAAATATTGCATATCCACTAGTAGAGCGTCTATCTTCAGGAGAACATGCCCAATCCGCATCACTATATGCATGTAAATCTCGAGATGATTGGCGATATAAAAGAAGACAATGTAGAATAGTGCCTTTGAGATAGCGAAGTATTCTTTTTACATTATCCCAATTTTGTTCGGTTGGAGAGTGCATATATTGACAAGCTCGATTGACAGCAAAAGTAATATCAGGACGTATGATAGTGACATATTATAAGGATCCAATAAAACTCCGATATATTTGAGAATCAGTTAAAGCAGGAGATGATAAAGGTACAGAAAAGTTGCCTACAACAATCGGTGTTGAGACAGGACGTGCTCCATCCATCTTAGCCCGTTGAAGGAGTCCAAGAATGTATTGCTACGAGAGAGAAGATAGCCATTCAGATTCAGGAAAAGCTCAATACCAAGAAAGAAACGAGCAATACCCAAATCTCTTAGGAAATTCTTGATTGAGAAGACTTAATAAAGTTGTGATACCTTGTGATCATTACTGATTATCGAATGTCATCCACATAAATAAGAAAAAATATCATATTTTCATCATTATATTTGTGAAATAGAGACGAGTCAGTCTTTGATCCAGAAAATCCTTGAGCTTGTAACCAATTAGATAGTCGATGAAACCATGCACGAGGAGCTTGTCGAAGACCATATAAGGATTTCTTGAGTTGACAAACATGAGATGGAAATTGTGGATGAATGAAACCAGGTGGTTGCTCCATAAATATAGTTTCCTCAAGATGACCATGGAGAAATGCATTTGAAATATCCAATTGTCGTACAAGCCAATTAGAACTAACAGCTATTGATAATAATAGTCTGACAGATGTAATTTTGATGACTGGGCTGAAAGTGCCATTAAAGTCAATACCTGGCTGTTGACTAAATCCTTTAGCTACAAGTCGAGCTTTGTATCTTTCAAGAGAACCATCAGCTCGATGCTTAAGACGGAATACCCATTTAGAGCCCACAACATTCATTGAGGGAGTGCGCGGAACTAGAGTCCATGTTTCATTGCGAAGAAGTGCATCAAATTCTGTAGCCATTGCACTACGCCAGTTTGGATCCTTGTTTGCTTGTGTAAAACAGGTTGGTTCAATAGATTTAGAAGAAACCACTAGAGCTCGTGGAAGGGGATATCGAGTTGCATTTGGTGGGCAACGCTCATAAATATCACTAATGGGAAGCATGCGACGAGGAGCATTATCATCTGAATCACTTGTTGATGACGACGAGGAAGTAGGCTGACATGGTGATGTAGATGATGGACTTGCATTATCCGAGGAACCAGAGAGCATATTATCTTCGATCGGCGAGACTTCTAAGATTGGAGCAGCAACCGGAGGTGATTCTGATGGTATAGGAGAATTATTAGAGAGCTCCGGAGCAGGACCTGGAATTCCATCACTTCTGATAATATTAGGTGACATTAAGAAGGTGCCACTTGTATCTGGAGGAGAGATTGAAGAAGCTACCGAAAAAGGGAATAAAGACTCATCAAAAGTAACATGTCGTGAAATATAAATTCGTCCTATTGATATATGCAAGAAACGATAACCATGGTGCAAATTGCTATAACCAAGAAAAACACATTGTAGTGAACGAGAGTCAAGTTTGTGCTTAGAATAGGGGCGTAACCATGGATAACATGCGCAACCAAAAATTCGAAGGAAAGTGTAATCAGGGGTTTGATTATAAAGTGTTTCAAAAGGACATTTATGATTGAGCAATGGTGTAGGAAGTCGATTTATGAGATATACTGCAGTGCTAACAGCTTCATCCTAAAATTTGTGCGGAACTGATGCATGATGAAGAAGAGCTAAGGCAGTTTCAATTATATGTCTATGTTTTCTCTCAGCAGAGCCATTTTGTTCTGGAGTGTGAGGACAAGAAACTCGATGAACAATTCCACAAGAGACAAAATGACGATGGAGAGCTTGATATTCACCTCCCCAATCAGAATGAAAAGAGAGTATTTTACGATTAAAAGATCGTTCAACTTGAATTTGAAAATTACAAAATATATCAAATAAATCAGATTTCCTTCTCATAGGATAAAGCCAAGTATATTTACTAAAATGATCAATGAATGTAACATAATATTGGAAACCTTGATTAGACAAAATAGGTGCAGGGCCCCAAACATCAGAATGAATTATTTCAAGTGGAAAATTAGAAACATGATCAGATAAAGAGAAAGGTAGCTTATGACTTTTAGATTCAATGCATGCCCTACATGAATAAGATGGAGAGGAGGTAATAGAAGTAGGTAAACCATATCTATTGATGATTGACTGAACAATACGAAGGGAAGGATGACCAAGTCGAGCATGCCAAGCTGGTTTATTTGTGCGTTCACCAACAAAAGCTTTGATTGAAGAACTCTGAAGACAATAGAGGCCATTTTTGATTCTCCCATAAAACACAATATCATTTGTTCCTCTATCCTTTATAAGATAATGATTATGATGAAATTCAAAAATGACATTGTTATCAAGACAAAACTGGCGTGTAGAAAGTAAGTTTTTTAGTGATAGATGGAACATGAAAGACATTGCGCATGTGAAAAGTTCGATTAGATAAATGAACATATGTGTTTCCAAGATTAGCAATTTGCAAACCTGAACCATCGCCTACTTGCACCGTATCTAAGCCATAATATGACATTACGTATGTAAGGATATTACAATCTGATGTGACATAATGAGTTGCTCCAGTGTCAATATACCAATGATCAGTAGATGATAACTCTGGGTTTTTACCACAAGTAGGCACAGACGAAAGAACTTTAGGATATACTTGTGAAATAGATGGTTGTCTTGAGGCTGTAGGACCACCAATGAAATTTGAATCAAATGGACTAGGACATTGAATACCAAAATGTCCAATTCCAAGACAAATTTGACATTTTACCCTAGACCAATCAAGTCTTTTAGGGCATATATTTCCAGTATGATCAACGATGTGACAAATTTGACATCGGTCTAGACTTTGCTTTTGTCCTCTTTGATGTCGTCGAGTATTTGACATCTAAAGTAAAAAATAATTTGTCCGGTGGTAGTGGAAAAAAAATAGAGATTAAGGAAGAGGAAAGAGAAGTAAAGGGGTTGGCAGCGGAAGAAAATAAGTATTTTTCGTTTGTTCTGAAAAATAGAGAAGAATAAGAAAATTAAAACACGTAGGAGAAAATAAGAGGCTTGAGGGAAAAATTTAAAATTCGCCGTTTATACGATCTCCGCCTCAAGAAATTGAGGGAAGATAAAAAGAGAGAGAGAGAGAGAGAAGGAATAAGATGAGAATAATAAAATCTATTATTCATTGATATTTGTCCTAAGGACAATACAATATATAATGTTCAAAAGTATTTGGTCAAATAACTAATTAATAAATAACAGAATTATTCTAAGAATAATTCTGAGAATAATTATAACAGAATTATTAGAATAATTCAAATACTAATATGATTTGATTTGGTAATTTGATCCGATTAATTTGGATAATTCTATTATATCTCTTTTAAGGTTAACGCTTAATCTTAATCTTAATCAGGGACAGATTTATAGTAAATGTAGAGGGGCCACAACTCAGCCGACGTGTAAATCATGTTGTTGTTTTGTCACGATGAAGAGAAAGAAAATGTATTGTGTTCATTGCTTTGTACCAAATGTGCCCTTGCCTAAAATATCAGTAGAATCCCTCAACAACTCTTCTAGATGAAAAGCAAAGGTACAACTTTGAAAGAAGATTTCCCGGTTGTTCTCGTCCTTGGAGGGCCACCGGCCCCATGAGCGACCTTTGAGGTTGCTCGTGCTCAATTGGCTGCAACTGCCTGCGCACAGCGCTCTCATGGAGCCGCTGCCCGCTGGTGGGAAGAGGACATTGTGAAAGATGAAGATTGGCAATCACGTGAAGTCAGTCACTATAAGAAATAATTTTGCACGTTGAGCTTTCATTCTTATTATTTGCACAAAAGTAAAAATGACGTGTGATTTATAAATTTATCAGATCATGAGTAGGGCTGTAAATAAATCGAGCCGAGTTAAATTTTAGGATGTTTAAGTTTATTTGATAAGATAATCAAGTCGAGCCAAGCCGAGTTTAAAATGAACCAAGCTTTTGAAATGAGTATTCAAGCTTGGTTTGGTTTATTTTTTATGAGCTTGAGATTGTTTGAAGCTTGGCTTGAGCTTGGTTCATTTAGATGTTATCAAGCTCTTAATTCAAGCTTGGCTTGAGCTTGGTTCAAGCTTGGTTCGAGCTTGGTTTGTTTAGATGTTATCAAGCTCTCAATTCAAGCTTATTTGATTGTTTGAAACTTTTAGTTGTTTGATTGATTATTGAGCTTGATAATTTAAATTTATTTATTTTATTTTATTATTTATTTAGCATATTAAAAAGAGTTTTATTAATGAATATGATTTGTGAACATTGTTCATGAACGTTGATCACGAACGTTAACGAGCCGAACACATATGTGTTCAAGCTTATTTGTTTAGCTTAACGAGTTATTTAAACTTGTTTGTTTAATTAATCTTATGTATATTGAACGAACATAAACAAGCTCGTACCAAGTCGAACACCAAACTTGTTCACAAACGTTTGGTTCATTTACAATCTCAATCATGAGGTAAATAAAAGAAAAGAAATTAATTTCACCTATTCTTTTGGAAGTAAATAGAAATATATATATATATATATAGTCCATCCAAAGAAAGTAAAAAGGTTTTCATGATGAAATTTTGTTCATAATTTTTATTTTCTTCCTCCAAAAGTACATATATAAATAATTAATTGTCTTCTTAATAATTAGAATTTAAAAGCCATTGTATAAATAATTAATTATTTTTTTAATAACTAGATTTAAAATAACAAGGTGGCTGACCCAATCTTCTGACATTCTCTCTTTCTAATTAAATCTTTCCTAATTCATCTCAAAACTTTTGTCGTTACTTTCATCGTCGATTATGTCACCGTCGAAAAATTCAGAATGGATTACAGGTTCAGAAAGTCTATTGTTGGATTGTAAGAGATCGAGGGGGGAGGGATTGAATCTTGATGCTTTAAAATTTTTTTTTTTCGTTAACACTCGAGTGCGTAGCAGAATAAAGAAATAGAAGCATAAGAGATTGTTAGACAAAACAATATATTGTATCTGTCAAAATTACCTGAGCAGATAATCTAAGTCGGGTGGCTGAGTGAGCATGTGGCCGGTGGGTGAAGTAGCTAAGCGAGCAGGCAGAGGGCCGAACGGTCGAGCAGACCGAGTGAGTGACCGATCGGACGGGCTTGCGACTAAGCAGACAAAGAGGCCAAGCGAGCGAAAGGTCGAGCGAATGAGCGGTTGTGCAAGAGGCGAGCAAGCGAGTGTTCAGCTGAAGAGGCGAGCGAGCGAGTGTTCAGTTGAGCGGACTAAGCTAGCGGTCGAGTGGGATCGAATGACCATGCAAGAGGCCGCGCGGGAGAACTTCGCGACCCTATATTTGCACCCTCCTACGCACCCACGCGTGAGAAAGAGTCTCTCCCTATATATTTGTTCACATCATCAATGCATGTGAATCAATATAAACTAATCAATATGCCTTGAAACTCCCAATGCGGGACTAAGTCTCATTAACAATGGAGTTTCTTCTTTCTTCCACCTCTTCTCTATTCACATATATACAATAGAGATAAGTTTATTTTTTTACTTGGTTAGAAGCTTTCGACGACTCCTACTTCAAGGTCCGTGATTGTCAATTGCTTTGTTTGGACAATCCACTAAATAATCAAATGCTATTACACAATGAGTATAATATGCAAGTGAAATAAAGTATACTGATAACAAATGAATACAAGATGAAGTGTAGATTGTCGAAAGCCTCCCGGCATCGTAGTAGTTACAACTTAAAGAAACACTGAATTAGCGTAGTAGAAAATCAGAAGACGAAAGTTCTATCTGGCTCAGAGTTCGAGGGCTTCTTTTATAGGACTCAATCCGTCGACTGATAAGAGATTCCGTCGACTGAACCAATCCGTTGACTGATCACTCTATCCGTGGACTAATCCTGTATTCTTTCCTTATTTGCTATGACCCGATCCATTCGATCGTGAAAATCTCATTGTTCCGTCGATGGAACACAATCTTTCTGTCAACTGAAACTTGCATTCCCTGTTTGCTCAAATCTGATTCGCCCAATACCTGAGTTCACGTTGTTCAATCGATCGATCAAACTTTATATGTTGACTAAACAACTTTTTTCTTTTGTACTCTGATTTGAATTTAACTGTTATGATATTTTATCGATCCGTCGACTGAACACATTTGTTCCATCAACGGAACATCATTTTCTACAAAACAGTGTTAGTAACATAAACAATAATTACCCTGCAAATAAATTAATTTCACCTATTTTTTTGAAGTAAATAGAAAAAAAATATATAATCCATCCATTTCAGAAAGTAAAATGTTTTTCATGATGAAAATTTTTCTATAATTTTTATTTTCTTCCTTCCAAAGTACATGTATAAATAATTAATTATCTTCTCAATAATTAGAATTTAAAGTCCACGTATAAATAATTAATTATCTTTTTAATAACTAGATTTAAAATAACAAGGTGGTTGACTGAATCTTTTTTACATTCTCTCTTTTTGATTAATCTTTCATAATTCATCCCAAAACTTTTGCCGCTACTTTCATGGTCTGCCACCGTCGATTACAAAAATTCATAATGGATTACATATTCAGAAAGTTTATTGTTGGATTGCAAGAGATCGAGAGGGGAGGGATTGAATTTTGATGCTTTTAAAATTTTTCTTTACTTTCGTTAAAACTCGAGTGCGCAGCAGAATAAAGTAAATAGATGGATAAGAGATTGTTGGACAAAACAATATATTACCGTAGATATTGAGAAATTAGGTGAATTTAAATACACAGAATTAAATTTACTTATCTGTCAAGATAACCTGAGCAGATAATCTCAGGCTGATAGTAAGGGCTAGTTATTCTGTCAAGTACTAAAGACAACTACATAGTGGTGACTGAGTGGACTGAGAGGCCGAGCAGGTAGATCGGTCGAGGAAGAAGATCAGCTGAGCGAGTAGAGCGGCTGTTTGAGTCGAGCGAGCGGGCAGCCAAGTGTTTGATCAGTAAAGAAGCTGATCGGGTGTGGCCAGTCGGGCGAAGCAGCTAAGCGAGCATATCACCCAAATGTCTGATCGGGGCAGAGGGCCAAGTGGTTGAGCATACCGAGCGAGTGACCGACCGGACGGGCTTGCGGTTGAGCGGACAAAGAGGTCGAGCAAGCGAACGACCGAGCGAATGAGCGGTCGTGCAAAAGGCGAGCGAGTGAGTGTGGAGAACCTTGCGGCTGTGGATTTGCACCCTCCTGCGCACCCACGCGTGAGAAAGAATCTCTCTCCATGTATTTGTTCATATCATCAATGCATGTGAATTAATATAAATTAACCAATATGCCTTAAAACTCCCAATGTGAGACTAAAGTCTCATTAACAATGGAGTTTCTTCCCTCTTCCACCTCTTCTCTATTCACATATATATAGTAGAGATAAGCTTATTTTTTACTTGGTTCGGAGCTTTCGACGACTTCTACTCCAAGGTCTGTGATTGTCAATCGCTTTGTTTGGGCAATCCACTAAATGATCAAATGATATTACAATGAGTATAATATGCAAGTGAAATAAAGTATACCGATAACAAATGAATACAAGATGAAGTGTAGATTGTCAGAAGCCTCCCAGCATCGTAGTAGTCACAACTTAAAGAAACACTGAATTAGCGTAGTAGAAAATCAGAAGATGAAAGTTCTATCTGGTTCGGAGTTTGAGGGCTTCTTTTATAGAACTCGATCCGTCGACTAATAAGAGATTTCATTGACTGAACCAATCCGTTGACTGATCACTCTATCCGTGGACTGATCCTCTGTTCTTTCCTTATTTGCTATGACCTGTTCCATTCGATCGTGAAAATATCATTGTTCCGTCGATGGAACACAATCTTTCCGTCAACTGAAACTTGCTTTCCCTGTTTGCTCAAATCTGATTCGCCCAATACCTGAGATCACGTTGTTCCATCGATTGATTAAACTTTATATGTCGACTAAACAACTTTTTCCTTTTGTGCTCTGATTCGAATTTAACTGTTATGATATTTTGATCCGTCGACTGAACACATTTGTCCCATCAACGGAACGCCATTTTCTGCAAAACAGTGTTAGTAACATAAACAATAATTACCCATGCAAATTAGAGTTAGAGCATAAACATGTAGAGCAATATTAGTGCAAATATAGTATGCATGAATGAGACAATAATGACTGTCTTGATCTCAACTTAAAAATCTCCTTTGTTCTCTTCAGTTGGATTAGTATCTAAAGTTTATTTCTAATGAGACGTGACCTCACTTCACTACTTCCAATATATTATCTCAACTTGTCAAACATTTGGTCATCCAGATTTGTTTAAACTTTCTCTACTTAATGTATGATCGCCTAATCTATTAAAACTTTTCCTATGCTACTAAATTAACACAACAACAAATAATAGTAATGCAAAATAGTGCTAGTAAAATTATACTTATGTATACTAAAATCCGCTAGCTCAATCGAGCGCGCATGGTCGATCGGAAACCATTCAGTCACACATACCTGGAGTTCACTCCTCCAAGGATTTTCATTACCTAGGGTTACCTCCTACTAGGATTTTTCATTGTATGGTTTCAGTCACCAAGACTTTTACCACATAGCTTTACTCACTACGACTTTTACTCGGAGTTCACTTCTCCAAGACCTAGAGTTACCTCCCCTTAGAATTTTCCTCTTGCCAAACCTCAGGTCACCTTGACTTGTTTGGACTTGCTCACTACTTGCAATCACTCGGTAGACTACTCATCACTTACCAGTCATCTAGTTAACCTTGACTTGACTAGACTTCTCACTTGACTAGGTTAACCTTAACCCAACTCCATTAAACATATTGTCAAACATCAAAACTCTGAAGTCGATTACACCAACACCTACGACCTAAGCTTTCTATTGGTAATTTGGTACCAAAATTTCAAAGACCTTAATACGAGTCTTCACGTCTTATTTCGTGTTAGAGCTGCACATGAACTTGTTTGTCGTCATCGACCACCGTCAACCTAGGACGACGATTTTTAGGAAGCTTTGAGCCTAACTCCAGTCCTAAATTGAGAATTCAAAGGTTTTTTTTAGGGTGAACAAATTTTTGAGCTGATTTAAGTGATTTTAGTCTGATTTTGGTATCAATAATTGATATTTATTGTATCTTTGATGTAGGTACGAATTTTGTATCAATTTGAGGTATTGAACGAATTTTTAGATTTGTTTGGATATTTTTTTAAAAATTTCAACTTGTTTAATTGAACATATGTGACTTAGTATGCAACATCCCAAATTTTAAATCCTGGATTCACCCCTGACCTCAACCTTCTAAGATGATTACAATTAACAGTTTGAAACCTCTATAAAGATTCATGGTACACCGCCATTCTAAATTATTATATTAAAAAAAATTATAAATTTATGAAAAAATAAATAAAGGACTTGCACTATGCTTTACATATCTAATGGTGAGTCATAGTCATATACAAACATCACTGATGACTTCAAATATTAAAACATAAATAAACATTATTATTTAATTTATTAAAATTTTTAATTAATTTTTTCTCAATGTCTTACTAATCTTTTAATTGCACGAGTAAATACATGTTTAGCAGATGGATTAAATGAATCTTGACAAAATCTTAAAAAGTGTTTTTAGATCTAAGACTAAAAAAATGATGTTCTTAGACAAAAAAAATCTAGCTAACTATTCTCTTAATCTATTATCAAAATACATAAATAAATTGGAACCGTTACCACCACTAATTGAGGAAAATATGGATAATTGCATTTGAAAATGTTCCATTTTATATTCCGTCGGGGTGATTCATTTCAACACGTTATTTCAATAACCCATAGTCGTTGCTCGCTTAGAATTTGTAGAAGGCTTTACAATCTTATATTTTAGACCTAATTCTTCAAATGAAAAAGTGACATTGTCAAAAATTTTTTTTAATAAAAATAGATGATTGTAAAGGAGGAACATCTTGAGCCTTAGAACTAGTATCATTTGGTACTTCTTTGTGTGTTGGGTGTCGAAATTTACGCAAACTCATCATCAGTAAATTAAAGATCATGTTTCTTATTCAGATTGATTATTTTTATGACTATTTAAGATCGAGATAATGAATCTCTTCCTTCCATTATAATTATAAAATTACAATTAAAAATATCTAGAATTGAAGTTGAAAAGTATGTAGAATTGTAGTGGAAAAGTATGTAAAATTGAAATAGAATGCGATCAAAATTTCAAAATTAAAAATGAACAAAGAAGATGATATGAAAATAATAAAATGAACTCAGTATTTATAAAATTTAGAGTGTAATCGTAGATATTGATAAAAAAAATGGTCAAATAATTTGCATCATTAAAAAATATAAACAAACCTCACCTCCTTTCTCGATGATCCAAATCGTTGATTTCGATGACTATAAACCAAAAGAAAATGCCGAATCAACAGTCAACCACTAATTCAACAATTAATGGTAGGTTGATTATGGTTTAGGCCCCGTTGAACCTGGTCAACAGATAACCGGCTCATGATCTGGTTACAAGCCCAGGTCAAGTTTAATTAGGATCCGACCCCATGAGCCAGTCTAATTAGAACATCTGTGACATAATTATAAATATTTATATTTATATAACTACTATATAATTATAGCCGTTACAATATAACTACTGTAACTAGACGATTAACAACTATGAAGAGTATCTTGTATAGCACAACATTGACTAATATTAATAAAAATAAAGTATCAATTATAATTTATAACTAATATAACATAATATTAACCAACATTAATTATTATTGAATATTGATTAAAGATAACAAAAACTTATATTATGTAATTATTAATCATGAAATATTCATATTACAACAGTAGCTGTACTATAGTATTCAATAAAATTAAAATATCTATATTATAGTAATTATAAAATAATAGCTGTTATAAATATTATATGGCAGTTATGAACTTGAATTTAAGGAAAAAATATATTGATATGGAATAAATATTCTTCTCAATAAAAAAAGTATTTCTTTTGATTTCTGCCCAACCTTTTTTAAAGGATATCGTGGAAGCGTAAGTGCAATGACTGGATTTGACAAGAAGGCAGAGCTGAACAAGTTTCAAAGTTACTGGCAGCGAGTGGAAATAAAGAGGTAAACGAGAGAGAGAAGAAGAAGAAAAACATCCAATCCCAAGTCGCGATAGCGTGAAGGTCGAGAAGACAAGTCTCCCCGCACAGTATTGCCTCTTGTTTTAATTCAAACATATTTAATTACCAGGTCGTGCTGCCTAATCTTTAGGCTTCAGGCTTCATGAAAGCGAAACTAAGCCTTACAAAACATTACGTCTAACGTCCGGTCACTCATTTGGCATCCTTGGCTGCGTCGGAGACCTTGCTCAGCCTGCTTTGCACCGGCTTGTCTCCGGCGCCGGCCTTCCGACCCGCCGCCCGCCGACGGCGGGCTCCGAATAGAGCGCGGTGAGCCACCAAGGCGGAGAATTGATGACGAGCGGCGACGGCGGTGGCAGCAGCTTCGCCGTCGCCACCGCAGGCTGCCTTGCCCCCCTCGTCCTTGTCATCCATGTTATAGGAAACAGTCACACTCTCATGACACTCTTATAGTGATGCAGTGGCGAAGAAGACAAATTAAACCGAGTCATGGCCGAAAGGGGCCGTCAAGCTTTGAGCTTGCATGAGATAAAAAGTTGCAGCCGGCCATGCCTGAGAAATGGATGCTAAGGCTTGCTTGTCGATCACAAAGGTGCACAGTCGATCCAGCAATGATAAGAAGGTAAAGTTGCGATAGAGGACCTTGGATGCTTCCTCGAAGAGTTCTTTGACAAAAGTCATCTAAAGTTGGGTGAGGATAAGATGCCCCCATTGGATTGTTGATTACTATTCTGAACACCTTGTTATTATAATCGAGGGCATGCGTGCTCTCAGCAGTTGTTGTGGTTGACTATTCGGACAGCATTATTCTTTGGCCACTGGAAAAGGGAAAAACATAAATTTGATGAGCCATCAGATTTGTCAGTGCACCAGGAAGAATTATTCTTCGGTGTAAACGACACGCAAAGTGAAGCATTTCAAGTTTGCCAAAGTGGAATGCTGGCACCTGTCGTAAAAATGATTTAACGCAGGGTTCGGCTTATCGAAGCATTTCAAGTTCAGCTTCGATCAGAGAATTTACTGGGAAACTTGTAAAACAAAGGATTGACCTTAAGAAGAGAGGTCATTGTCATTTTTTTCATTTGTCATGTATTACGAGAAGATAAAGTTGTTATATGGAATTGGATAGAAGACTAGAGTTTGTAGAGATAAAAACATTAAAGTAAATATATAGACATAACAAAAAATAAAAATTTAAGAGAGAATTGAAGTTACACTAATGAAAAAAAAAAACTCCAAAAAATATATTTAAAATGATGCAAGCTCTTAACAATGTAATATGCACCCGCAAAATCCTTTATGAGTAGGTAAATTTACAAGCAATTGAGAGCCACACAGCTATGCAAGGAATGGTAAAAAATCAATAAAAAAACAAGAGTAAATGTGTTTCGGAGCAGGTAAGTTACCCATGGATGTTTAGAGTACTGACCTGCAAGTCCATGCTTTTCTCAGAATGCATGAAAAACAACTTAGAAATTTACAGATAAAATCACTCACTTCATATGTACAAGAATAAAAGTGGAATAAACATGAGCACGTAAACTAACCATGATTTAGATTCCTTTAATTTGTCATCATGTCTGAAACGGGTACAAAAGATTAATTGTATGGAGTTTTCATTATTATCCTGGTGCTGTATATCAATTCAAAATCAGTGGACAGTTAGGAACACAAAAGTATATGAACTAATAGAGGTTTATATAGGCATGCATGAGACTATCTCGATGCATCACCATGCTGAGCCACGACATATACCCTTAGCATGCTGCAGGAATGTCCATGATGTCTAGCATATCATTTCAAAATGTCATATTTTGAAATCGAGTCATATGCTTGTGTTGTAAGTACCCCCGGTAAATTTTAATATGATAAATCGAGTTAAATTATATTTTTGTCGTGTTTTGATCCTTGTGTCTAAATATGCAGAAATTTAGACACACAGGAAGTCGAGTGGAAGACGCAGTGGATGAGAATGATGGCATGGGGAGCGAGTCGACGGGCTCGGTGCATCTGAGGGACGAGAAGCAGCGGAAGAGTACGCCGGTAGAGCAAGAAGGATACGCGCGACATTTTCGAGAGATGAGAAGTCGGAGTGGAAAACTGCTCGAGAACAAGGCCAAAGTTGGATTCAGGTGAGCTCAACTCTGGATAACCGGAGAATCATCCAAGCAACCGGTTGACTTATCCAGGCGCCTGAACCATAACCAGGCGCTTGGACTACGGGCGTCCGGGCTGCCTAGGATCAGACCAGGCGCCTCGTCGAGAAGATGTTGCTGCGGATGATGTTCAGGTCCATGTTAACAACACTCTGAGTGCCCGGACCGGTCCAGGCGCTCGGATCAGTCCAGCGCCCAGACGATGATAAAGTTTTATCATCGCACCGTTGAATAGCCGTTGCGAGCAAATAAGGTGCACAGATGGGGCGCCTGGAGATGCCATGTCAACAAACGATTATTTTCGACCAGTCGGCTATAAATAGAGCCCCGACTTTCTTCATTGAACATAACACTCAACAACACTTGTATTCAAGTATCTAATCTCTGTTTTCATTTTATGTGCTATTAATCGTTGAACGGGGATTCTCCGCCTCCGAGAAATTGCTCGAAAAATGAGTTTTGATAGTGCGTTTTACTTGTCTTGGATTAGCAACCTTCAAGGTTGCAAACCAAGTAAATCCGATAACCTTATTTCATTTTATGCAATTTATTTCTATTTTTCTAACAAGTGTTTCTTATCAAAGTCAAAAGTTTTTAGAATGGTATAATTGTTATTTCAGGCAATTCACCCTCCTTTTACCGGCTGCATGGGACCAACAAATGATATTATAATCCAACCACCTCAGATGGACTAACCGCCGACTGAAGTAGTAAGATGATGGCCGATTCGAATATTCATCCATTAAAGTTCGAAGGAGAATTTGCGCTTTGGAAGCACAAAATGGAGGTATATTTTAAAATTGATTTTGATATTTTTCTAACGTTAAAAAATGGTTTTGAAGCACCCCGGAATGAAAACGGAGAACACAAAGAGGACACCTGTGGAACAAAAAGCAGCAGGCCGATTTTGTGGCCAACGGATAAATAGAATTCTATCTGCTAATCGTACTGCTACTATAACAAGTCAACCGAATCGGCACCTACAACTCCGCTAAAGACCTCTGGGAGAAATTTCTGGAGCTCCATGAAGACACCTCAGAGGCTAAGCTAGCGAGACGGGACACCTCCAGAATCAGCTAACAAACCTCTGGATGAACAAAGGAAAAAATGTGGCTCAACTCCAGACAAAGATCAAGAAACTAATCACCCAAATTAACAACCTCGGAGAGTCGGTAACGAATCGGGACTCAATCTGATATGTGCTCAACGTCTTTCCGAGAACACAAGAATGATCATCCTTAGTATATGTATACTACATCTCTAAGAACTTAGAGGTAAGTACTCTAGAAGAGTTATTCTCAACTTTCGAATTACACGAGTCTTGATGTGCAGGAGTTTCAAAAGAAACATAGTCAAGTTAGAACCTAGCCTTGCAAGACAAGAAGAACGAACATGGTTTTGACACATCACTCAACGAAGACGAAGCTGCATTTATGATAAGAAAGTTTAGTAAAATTCTTAAGTCCAACAAGTTTAACAAGTTGCAGCTAAGAAACTTCCAAAAAGCAAAGAAAAGATTCGGTGCTATAATTGTCAAGAAGATAGGTACATCAAGGATAACTTCCCAAATTTGAAGGAGAAAGACAACAACAAAAAACCAACGTGAACGAAGCACAAGAACCTAAAGGCGACATGTGATGAATCGTCGTCATCAGAGTCATATATTGAAGCCTATGCCGGACTTGTACTTATGATAAGTTACCAAGAAATCAATGATGAAGCAAGTTCATCCAAAATGAGTATCGAGAGCATCGACAAAGGATAAGCTATTGAAAAAGAAAGCAACGATAAAGGGGGAGCATCGAACAATGAAACTGACACGGTAAGTAAGGTATGTACTTTACCTCTCGATCAGTTGTATAAATTTGTCAAAATACTTTCTAAAAATTTTGTAGAATAGTAGCCAAAAATGCACAACTAGAAAAGGAGAATTTCGAATTAAAAGTTATTTTAGCAAAATCATGTCTATTAGAAAATTTTAATAGAATTGAAGGTTGAAAATGAAAAGCTAAAAGATCAGATAAAAAAATTGAAAAAGGATCATTCATGTACACATGTTCAAAATTTTCCAAGGCTTAATTAGTATTTTAAACTTTATAAGGGTGAAATTAAAAAATTTCTTAGAAAATATATACCACATAAATTTTTGATAAATCTAGTAGATAGGAACTTATTTTAGGTTACTAAATCATGCTTTTAAATCATTATGCATGTTTTAATTTTAATATGTCTTAATTTTTGCATGCTTAAAATTGTTGTATACTTAAAATTTTCAAATAAATTGTTTCGTAACCTTTCTCTTTGAAATTAATTAGATTTTATTTTTTTCCCGTGAAAAAGAAATCTGTTACTTATTAGTAAAAAAAATTTAAAATTTTTCGACCATTAAATAATTATTTATAAATTTCTTAACGAAAATCATATTTTAAAAATTAAAAATGTTTCAAGAGTTATTTTTATAAAAATTTATTTTTTATAATGAAATATTATGTTGTCTGTTAAAGCAAATTTTTTCGATATTTGTTTTTTTTTGACCATTATCTGATTTATTTTGAATTATTTATTAAAAATAATGTTCTTATATTTAAAAATTATCTAGACATTATCTTTGAAAATTTTAAATTTTCTATGGATAAGCATTAAATTTTCTATATTTAAAAAAATTATCACGATTTTTAGATATCAAATTCTATTTTTAAGTATTTAATTTCAAAAATTATTATTTTTCATTAATAAAATTCGTACTGGTCAAAATAAATATTTATTTGTAGTCAAAATTTTTATTTTGACTTTTCTATTTCTATTTCCATCAGAAAAATTTTCAGTCTTTTTCAAAATTTAAAAATATTTTTTAATTATTTTTTGACAAATTTGATCTTTAATTCTTAGAAATTTGGATATTCAAACATAATTCTTAAAAAAATTCTTATATTTGGGTATTGTTTGCTTACCCTTAGAAAATTATTTTAGATTTTTTTTCAAGATTTACCCCCTAATTTTTTGATGTGATGGGGGAAAGAAATTTAGTGGGTTAAGGGGAGTCAATTATTTGCATATTTTAGTTGTACTGAATTGCATTATTTTTTGTTTAAATTGTCAATTCACTTTTTTCAAATAAATTCTATATTTATATTATCCTAACTTAGCTTAGGGTTGATGCACATCAAAAAGGAGGAGATTGTAAGTACCCAGGATAAGTTTGATGTGATCAACCGAGTTAAGTAAAGTCATGTTGTGTTTGATCCTTGTGTCTAACCTCCTGGACAAGTCAACACTTCCGCTCGACTTCTTGTGTTCCTAAGTTCCTGCACACTTAGACACAAGACGCCTCGTCGAGGAGACATTGCTGCGGATGACGGTTGGGTCTACATCAGCAACACTTCGAGTGTCCGGAACAGTCCAGCCGCTCGAACAATGATAAAGTTTTATCATCGCACCGTTGAATATTTGTTGTGAGCAGATAGGGCGCACAGTTGTGGGCGCCCGGAGAGGATCCAAGAGCCCGGAGATGCCACATTAGTAAACAACTATTTTCGACTAGTGGGTTATAAATAGAGCCCTGGTCTTCTTTATTGAACACAACACTCAACAACACTTGTATTCGAGTCTCTAATTTCTGTTTTTGCTATTAATCATTGTACGGGGCTTCTCCGCCTCCGTGAATTTGCTTGAAGAAGGAGTTCTGATAGTGCATTTTACTTGTCTTGGATTAGCAAGCTCCTAAGTTACAAACCAAGTAAATCCAGTAACCTCGTTTCATTTTATGTAATTTATTTCTATTTTTCTAACAAGTATTTTTTAATCAAAGTTGAAAGTTTTGAGAATGATATAATTGTTATTTAAGGTAATTAACCTCTCTCTTGCCGGCCGCACGGGACCAACATGTCCTACTTGAGCCAATTAGCTATTGCACTTGTTTTCTCCGTCAACTCCGTGTCATGAAGAGAAGCTCAAAGGCCCCTGTTATTCAGGCTCAGATTCAGTAAGTAACTGAGAACGCCCTTTTCAAGCAATTGATATTCATAGCAAAGCCATATATAACTTGATACATTGATAATATTTAGTCCTAATAAATGCTTTCATTTCGATCTGAACAGAGATGCAACAACAAATATGTAAAACTAAATAAGTAAATATATAAGAAGTCCCATAGGTATCGATGATAAGGTTCGATGGGGGTGCTTCATAAGCACCAGTGAAGAACAGTGTCAAGAATGTTAAGTATTGAGCATGCGTTTTGATAAATAAGATGCAGCATATGTGGCCAGAATCAACATGAATAATAGCATATTAAGAGAAGCTAATTATGAGGTTCTAGATAATTGGAACTGGTAATGAATACTTTCAGCTTACGACTGAGGTTCCAGACAATCGGAACTGGCAACGAATACTTTCAGTCTGCTATTCAACATCTGAAATAATAAAGAACTTGTTGCACTTTGACAGTGCTAGATTAGTTAGAAGTATGAACAATACTCAATTCTTAACATGGCATGATGAACAGAACAAAACGATAATGCAACAAATGTTCTCTTGGTTGAATCGATCTATACTTTTATCAGTATCAAGCATTTGAAAATTCAAAACAAATTAGGTAAAAAAGAAGTTAATATGCGGTTTCAAACCAAAGACCTATGAATCCTGCTCATGCTCGTATGCCATGCCTATCCAATTTTGTAAGACCATCGAAGAGCTTCATTACAAGACGCAAGAACAACAAATTATCACCGAGATTAAAACTTAAAAATTATGAACTTTGATCGATATGATGGATAACAGAATCATTCGCCGTATATGATACAAAGATAGGCCACGATACCTTAGCAATCGCAGCACACTCAACAGCCGGTTCCATCCTGCTTCAGCCATAAAATTTCGCGGCGAGGCGGACTGCTGAAGGCCATTGACTATCGACAGTCGCATCGCGACCCACAAGTTCGCCTGCGACAATTTGGGGAATTTTTCATAGTCTAATCAAACTGATCGTCGATTGGGATGCATAACCCTAACTTATAAATTTTTATTTTTAATTTATGAACATCGTGTATATTGAATTAATAATTCTTACCCAATCGAATGGTCCAAACTCTTTGCGCATAAACATTTGTTAATGCATCCTCATCTTCTAAATAAAGAAATTTTAAAATGAGATATATATATTTTTAAATTTAATATAATTTAATTATAATATAATATATTTTCTATCAACAACTCTAATCAATTTCTCGAATTGATTTATCATGAGAAAACATAAGAGTATTAAAAATTTAAAATAATATATAATTTCTTCTCAATTTAATATTATTTAATTAAAATTAAATATATTTTATCCATCGATAATCGATTGATTTATCGTGAGCGACAAAATGTATAAAAAATTTAAAATAAAAATACTCAATTACATAGAACAATAAAAATGAAATTATTCTTTTTTTATATAAAAATATTAGAGATTTTAGTTTTTAAAATTGTCTGAATTCGATGGACATTTGAAAATTGGGAGGGAAAGAATGAGTATGAAAAGGGTTTAATTAAAATGAAGGGTAATAGGATAAATTGGCGTCCAAAATTGAGGTTAGTTTTGGTATTAGACTGCTTGACGGATATGTGGATGTAAGTAAATGTGATGATAAAAAATGAATATATTTGTCTTCAATGTCCCCATAAGAAGTAAATCACGAGCGACTATTAACATTTAAAATAATGACTATTATAAATGAGACATTTATCTCGACTTTACCTCATGCATTAGCTACTAAATCATCCCGAAAAGATAAAACTAAAGTAGAATAAATTTTTTATAGTGACTGAGAACATCGCTTCATAACCCTATGTCTCAGGAGTCTCAGTACCATCATATTAATAAAAACATACATAAGATATCTCAATTAATAATAATCCGATGAATCAAGAGTTCATAAAAGACTCGAATATGAGTCTTCTGTCAACGAATAACAATGTTATATCCATAATCCCTCTAAATCAATTATTCACAAAATAAACAAACGTTATTGGTATACACATGTACAAAATCATTTCTATGTTTATCCGCATATAAAAATGCAAATATATGACCAGCCACTAATAGGAGAGCGTCTCACGTTGTGGGGATTATTCTTTTGAATTGACGGTCCGGATATAATAAAGGCATTGGATGAAGGACTGAGATTCCACCGTGGTCTAACCCTTTGTATGCGGTCAGTCGTACATGATCCGGTTCGTGGCGTTTGTCAACAGGGACCCGGCCATCTGGGTACCAGTTTCCTACGGTGGACATACCGCAGTCGTCGAGAGGTAAGGTGACTAGGCGAGGAATATTTGGGAAGTGCCGGGACTCGGGAGGCAACGAGGCTGCGGGGGCGGAGCACCGTAGTCGACCTCTAACTGCTGATTGCTGTCGTTGGCTCCGAAGAAAACCCTAACAAGCTCCGATCCCCATCGACGAACTCGAAATTAAAGATGTGGGAGTGCCATAAGACCAGCATTTCAGAATCCCTTCGAATTCCCTCCCCCTTTCCCGCCGATATGGTCGGTTCCGGCGGTTCATCGTCGTCCCGCATCAGAGATGGAAGAGCGCTTCTACTGTCCTCCGGCACTCAGGAAGCAGCGAGAACTGCAGAAGCAGCAGCAGCTACTGCTGCAAAAGAAGAAGGAAGCGGCGCCGAGTACTCGATCGTCCTCGCCGGCAGCCGACGTCAGGGTCGCCGAGGACAGACTTGGCACGGATGATGCCTTATCGAAGCCTTCGGTGTCCTCATCGTCATCTCCATCCCTTTCCCCGTCTCCCACACCTACTCCTTCCCCGCCGCTACCGCAATCTCCAGCTGGGAATCTTGATCGGTTGCTTGAATCCACTACGCCGGTAGTACCCGCCCGGTATTTTTCCAAGGTCGAAAAGAACTTCCTTTTTGGTTTTTGTTGCTGCGTGAATTGCCTCTGATGAGTGTTTAATTTCTTAAACGCTCACAGGCCAGTGGAAGACGGCAGAGGAATGGAGCTAAGGTTGGATCTCAGCCTTACTTTGCTTCAGCGATCTTTGGGAGTCTCTAAAGGAGTGCAGTGCTTATGGTGCAGGAGTGCCATTGGTGTTGAACGGGAGTGAGTCCGTTGTTCAGTACTATGTACCATACCTCTCGGCTATCCAGCTGTACGAAGATACTTCTGTCACCAAATTAAGGCTGGGGTATGCTTGCTGACAATCTTGACGTTGTTTTTCATTCTCCCCGAAATTGATTAGTTGCTCTCTCAATGTTTTTTTTTCGTTAATTATTTGTGAGAAAAGATACATTTTTTGCCTCATTTCTGAACCTGCTATGAGAGAATGCTTTGACAATCTGCATTGTCAGGGTTGCGATGAGATCTTAAGTTTTAATGTGAGGATGAGTCGTCTATGAGTGCTGTTCAAGCTGGGTATGATTCCAACAGAAGAGAAGATGGGATTCTTCAAGTTCTGTTCATGATAAATATATTGAGCTTCTGAATTCTAACCACGACACCCATTGTTAAGAACCTTTAATTATGGCCAGCTGAATCATCAGGGACTTTGTTATGGTTAATGCTTCATCTCATGTCCTGTCTATTAGTTTCTTTCATATTGGACATAGATATTGTGGGTAAAATTGAAACTTAAATCTCTCTAATCCCTATCTTTTACTTTAACTCTGTTCAACCTTGGATAGACATTTTTGTTCAGAAGTTACTCCCTGCTTTTAGCTCTGTTACTTACATATATCTTCATTCATAAAATCATCCTCCAGAATAACACCTGAGCGAACTTATTTTTCCTTGCAAGCTTGTTATTTCATTCTCTAATGTAAGTCATTAACATAATCTTATCTATATAATTATGTTGTTTTGTTCAAATGGAATGGAGACACTTATTAAGGATATCTATATAACATACTAAATCAGAGGTGTAGCCTGTCTTCCCCATTTTTTGGAGCTTTTTATCATTTTAGTTAAATTACACATTGGAAACCCTCTATGTTTACTTTAAAATTCCTTATAACATTATAATTAATGCACGATCAATCCCGATTGCATTGCCCCAACCTGCATGTTCGGAGCCTGTGTATTCTTCTGCATGATATCAGATGGAAGTTGTCTTGATAGTGAATGTATTATCTGTCATTTCATATCTGCCGAGTATGGGTTATGTCTAGAAAAAATGATCTCCTTGATGAGTTTATGGAACATATATCCATCACCAGTAGAAACTTTTTACTGATTGATGTTGTCATCCCCCAACTCACCCACTCTCAATGGAGGAGTCCTGTGTATGTTGTTTCTTCTTCCCAAACCTTTCATATTCTTGGATATTAGATATCAAGTCAAACCCAGCTAAATTCTGGAAGAGATTTAGAGATCCTCAAGTTGCATGTAGCGGGTCTTATTTGCTGTCAGCAGGACACCATATTCCCTGGTGCTTTCTCTGATTCAGATTAGGCTTCAATGTTAAAGAGTCTTTTGACCCTCATGTTAAAGCATAAGTTTCCTTCTTTAACATAAGTATATGTAGATTTTTTTTCCTTTTATTTTTTTGGTAGGAAGTCTGACTAAATTTCTGGAAGCTTGCAACTTCATGATCGAGGATTATATATATATATAGATAGATATAAGATAGAACTATGGTATAAATACAAAGGATAGAATATTTTGTCATTATATGTAAACTCTTCTTTTAATTTTGCTACCATTATGTATTGGATAACATGAGTAATATGATTCATAAACTAAACTATTTTTAATAAGTAAAATCCTATGTTTTTTAAAAGAAATCTATGCATATAACTACAATTTAATTAATTAATGAGATTAACAAATATTTATGAATAATCATATTGAAGAAATATATTTAACTACTTTTTTTTAATAATAAACCATTTATATAATTATTTCAAATTAGATGATGTTCATTTTTCTTTTCTTTTTGTAGTTAATTATAGTTGTAAACTTAATATTCCTTACATAGCTTCTTGTAGCAGTATCTAATTTAATTTAATTCTTTAATTATCAAATAGAGTTTGTAATAAAAATGTATATATGTATAATTGATGAATTGAGTTCATTATCTTTTTTCTAACTTGATCCATAATAAATTGATAAATTCATGTTCTTGATTGATGAGTTGTTATCTATTTTGTTGCATTTTAACATCTGTAATTATTTTCCTTATTGATCATTTTGATGCTCAGTACAAGTTATAATATTATTTTTATAATTATTAAATCCATTTAAACACAAATATTTGTTAATTATTTTAATAAATTAATAAATGCATCTTATAATGCATTTTTATGGCCTATTCAAATTAGTGTATCATTCTTTTCCCCATTGTGCGGATCCCATAGTAGTTGACATGAATGACTAGTTGATTTTTCTCAAAATTGGTCTGCACACCCAAGAAATTTACTTGCATCAATGTGCATACTGTGTCATGCTAATGCTGTGTATTATGTTCTAGACTTTACCATCCTAATCTTAATGATGCAAAGGAGATCCAGCTAGCATAATTCTCCAATTTAAATGATTGTGAAAAATATCTCCTGCACTTCTATATTCTCTAATTGTATTGCTTCTTTCTGGAATTACATAAAATACAATAAGCTTTCATTATCTATATATTGATATTCAGTTTGTTTTATACACAATCAGGATATATATTAGTAGCCCCTGCCTTGACTTGCTACTAGCCTATTGCCTGCCTTCCGGTACACTTACATTTTTCCTTTTTTGTCAAAACAATATTGATTAAATTAGATTTTTGATGCATAATCGCAGATTATTTTGACACGATGTGTGCATACATATGGTAATTAGTTGTTTATATATGACAAAGTCTAGCTTAGAGCTTGAGACTTGTCTACTTCTAGACACTTGCCTAAGTGTCTGAACATTGCATAATACCAATTCTACTGCTGGTCATGCATTAAGTGGTGTTCTTCTCCTTATAGACGTGCCTTAGCTGCTTAAATCTTCAACTACAATTTCAGTAAATACTTACTGGGCGCCTTAAACAAGAAACATTATAATGGTATATATTTCGTGCAACTTTTATGGCAGGATCCTTCTGCCTGAAATGAGTTGAGAGAAACACCATCCACTAGGAAAAACAATTTACGTTCCCTTTACAAGTTTCCTATTCTACTGATATTTTCTTTTTTAACCTTCTGAGAATGGCTTTTTAGTTTGTGCATGTTTCCAGTATCAAATGAATGAAAACATAGTGTTTATTAGTCATCAAAGTTTAGTACTAAAGCACTACATGGCATTGTTGAGTCATAAGACAGAAAATTGTCTTTCCAAGGTTTATAATTTTGAAGCTTTTGACACTTGTTTTCAAGGCAATCGACTGAAGATAGTAATGACAATCATTACCTGGATATCAGCAGGGAGGGTAGCAGTGGCAGTGAAGAGAACCGATTGAAGGAAGGAAGTTCATCCTTGGAATCGATCAGCCAAGTTGGCCATGAAGGATTTGCAAATGAAAATGGCGAGGTTTATCCCAAACCAGCTCGTCCAGTATTTCAGTACTTTGAGAAGGATCCACCCTATGGAAGAGAGCCATTGATTGATAAGGAAAATGATGTTTATTTTACTTTACACTTCAAGCATTCATTTAAATCCAGAAATTGATATTTTTCATGTATTGCCAATATAGATATCAGTTCTTGCAAGTAAATTTCGAAACCTGAAAGCATACAACAGCTGTGATATGCTCTACCTTCTAGCTGGATGTCTGTTGCCTGGTATGGTTTATTTCAGTTTTTGCATCATTGTTCATTATCATCTTTTGTTAGATACATGCTAATGTTGTTTACTGCCTGGTATCTCCTTGACATTCATGCTTCAGGTACCCAATTTACAGAATTCCAATAGGTCCCACGTTAAAGGATTTGGATGCCTGTTTTTTGACATTCCACTTCTTGGCTACTCCTAAAAGTAAGCAATTGTAACTAAGATGCGTATCGGTTAATTTCACATCTATGAAAAATTATCAAATTGTACATTCTTACATCTGGGAATGATAGGTGAAGTGTCTCTTTAAGTTACTTAGTATTTCTGTATTTATGTTAATCTAACATCTTTAACTGGATGCTAAGCATAAGGTGTGTGGATAATGCAGTGCTTGGACTTCTGGCAATGTTTAAATCAGTATTGATATATCTATATACGAGAAATTTCATTCTGTCTTATATATATTATCTATATAAAAGATGTTTAGATACCCCTGTAAAATATATGAAAAATTCGATCATATCATCATTCTATTACACGCATCATGTTATTACTGGGTATTAGGTGATATGAAAAGGGAAAAGCAATATCATTATGGTAATTACAAATATTAGGAGGGTGACTAACTGATTGCCTTGTCAACCGGTGAATTGGTTTATTAATTCTTGCCGACTTCTTTTCTACATCATTCATCTCTTCCAAGTAGAAGATGAGAAACATAGTCGTCCAATATTAGGGCATTGTATACTTTCTATAACTACGTAGTCACAGTTTTGTTTACTCTCATAAGTTGAAAAAACTCCTCCCATCCATAGCTACTTGGCGGTCGGCTATAAACTGATCTCGTGATTTATCTCTCTTCACATTATTCGGGGATGGACTATGAGGAATATTTGGGGTGAGCGTAATCACTTTTGCTAGAATTGTTTATTCTCGTAATTTATTTTGTTCATCTCTGATAGATACGGTCAATCCACCTTCAGTGGTTCTTGGCTCTATTGGTAACATGAGTGTCGGGAACTTCAATGACCGGCCTGTGAAGTTTTGCTTGGCTGTTTTTGGTCTGGCTTCGTATAAGTTCAGAAGTTCTGTTTGGACATCTTCTAGCCTGCATGAAGGGCAGCGTGCAAGCTCGTTATTGCAAGCTGCAGATGATTGGCTTCGCCTGCAACAAGTCGATCATCCTGACTATCGCTTCTTTCTTTCACATGCCAACACATTTAGGACTTAGGAGTTGATTCTTGTACCAATTTATCATCCTTTTTAAAATTAACGTGCATCAAACTTCTATTTTGATCCTGGATTCAAACTTCCGCCGCACAGTTTTTGTTTGCAGTTTCCCCACTATCAATGTGGATGTTTTGGAATTGCACATGGAAGTCTGTAACTATGTTATAGGGGGAAATCAACTTTAGAGACGAGTTTTTTTTGTATCGTTTGCTAGTGTTTAAAAATACCAAATATTTTGTTATGTTTGCCATGTTTTTTTATAAAGGCATCAAGAATCTGTGGCCAAACACTTTTAAGTGCTCTATTGGTTTCTCTGCATATTGAAACTCTTGCCTCCTCCCTCAGCATGTTATTGTTCATTCATACCTCTGAAACCAGGTAGGTTTTGTTAAAAATTGATCCGGTTAATAACCGAACTGATTCGATTAAATCAAAATTGCACATTTTTATATCAAAATTTTCTACTAAAATTGAACAAACGAAATTGATAAAAAAAAGTGTTTAATTTAATTAAAAATCAAAATAGTTAAACTTTTAAATAGTTGAGTCCACCAATCTATTGTTAATTGATCAGTCGGGTTGATCAATTGATGTTCAACTCTTTGTTCGATTTTTTCAGTCAAATTGAACGTTTAATTTCCATCTACTAAACATTCAATTCCCGTCCAGCAGTCGAATTGATTAATGCATTGATGTCCTCGGTTCAATTTAATTGATTTTTAAATTTTAAAATTAAATTTGAACCGATTAAATCAATATATATATATTTTTAAAAAATAAATTTCAAAATTAACCGAATTGAACTATTCAATCGGTTAGGTTTAGGGTTAGGTCAGTTAATTCAATTAAACTGAAGCCTTCAATCCTGCTATGTTTATTATAATAATAAATAATTTTATAATAAATATCTAAAGTAGTTGAGAATTCACTCTCTTAACCGTTGTCACCGATATAGGGTGATCCGTCAATCTTGGCCGTCTAATTTGACATTTTTTCCGCTCCGGAGGCGGCTTGACCGTTGATTTTTGTGGGACCACGATAGACGCTCCAAGAACAAAGCTGATGCGATCGGACGGTCAGAGTTAGATAGCAAGTAGCCGTTGGCCTCTCCATGCTGCACCCGTTCTTGAACGTTGAGGTGTTAAGAATGTCAAACCCGACCGTTGCGAGCGTTCTTTTAAGAATTCTATTTTTTGTTTTGTTTTATTTTTTTCCCCATTTGTTCAAATAAATTCAAACTAATGTCTTCGTTCAACGCCCTGTGAATTGTCTCCATTGATTGTTTGTTTCTGTTTGCTCGATTCGTCGATCTCGCGTTTGCTTTTCGAGGAGATAGATGGCGGGTCGGCGAGCATCGTCGCCGGCTTCCCCGGTGACGATCACCGTGTCTTCCTCCGGCGGGAAGGAAGGAGGCGATGGACCCCTCCGCCGGAGCATCGGCTTGACCAGTCCGGTCCCGCGGCACTCCTTCTCCAAAGCTGACTCCCCGGCCGCTAGGCCGTCCAGCCGGGGCCTCTCGAGCGGCGGGGGGAGGTACTTCTCCGCGGCCGACAACAGCGACGAGAGCCACGAACGTACCTCCTCCGAGTTCGTCCGGTACACCGTCCACATCCCGCCGACGCCGGACCACCAGCCGACCCCGTCGCAGGAGGATGTCGACGAGCTCGAGCCTCGCCCGCAGCGGAGCTTCATCTCCGGCACCATCTTCACCGGCGGGTTCAATTGCGGGACCCGCGGCCACGTCATCCAGTGCTCGGCGGACAGCGTGAAGGTGGCGAAATCCTCAGGGGGGATGCTCTGCGAGATGAACGGATGCGACGGCGATGTGTTCCTTGGAGTGATGAAGCCGCTGTGCGAATGCGGGTTCCTGATCTGCAAAGACTGCTACTTGGAGTGCATCGGGGACGGCGGAGGGCTGTGCCCGGGGTGCAAGGAGCCGTACCGAACCGCGAACGACGAGGACGATTCCATGTCTGAGGACGAACGGAGACGCCTTCCTTTGACATCAATGCCGGAGTTCAATCGAATGGCCTGGAAGAGGCTGTCGATGGTGAGATCGATGAAAGCACCGCACCAACCTGGGGACTTCGATCACAACAGCTGGCTCTTCGAGACCAAGGGAACGTACGGGTATGGGAATGCAGTGTGGCACAGAGATGGCAACGCCGGCGGCGACAGAGCAGAGCACAACGGTTTCGAGGAGCCACCCGATTTCGAGGGGAAATGCAGAAGGCCATTGACAAGGAAAAAGGGCGTCTCCCAAGCAATTCTCAGCCCATACAGGTAATCAACACGATGATTTACTTTAAAAAAAAACGACTTTTTCGATTCTATAGAATGAGATCCGAACCAATCCTGCTTGATCTTCAGGTTGCTCGTAGTCATTCGCCTTCTTGCACTTGGTCTTTTCCTCGCATGGAGGATTCGGCATCCTAACCATGATGCTCTATGGCTATGGGGAATGTCTGTAGCTTGCGAGGTCTGGTTTGCATTCTCTTGGCTTTTAGACCAGCTTCAAAAGCTTTGTCCAGTAAACAGAGCCACAGATCTCTCCGTCCTGAAAGAACGCTTCGAGTCCCCGAGCATTCGAAACCCCAAAGGCCGATCTGATCTTCCAGGGGTCGATGTATTTGTCTCCACAGCTGATTCAGAAAAAGAACCACCTTTAGTCACTGCAAACACAATCCTCTCCATACTCGCAGTCGACTACCCTGTTGAGAAACTTGCTTGTTACCTATCAGATGATGGAGGCTCACTTCTGACATTCGAAGCTCTTGCTGAAACTGCTACCTTTGCAAGAATTTGGGTTCCCTTCTGCAGGAAGCATACCGTAGAGCCGAGGAATCCGGAGGCCTACTTCAGTCAGAAGCGCGACTTTCTAAAGAACAAAGTCCGTCGAGACTTTGTTCGAGAGAGGAGGAAGGTTAAGAGGGAATATGATGAGTTTAAAGTAAGAATAAATTCTCTGCCTGAATCCATCAGGAGGCGATCTGATGCATACAATGCGCACGAAGAACTACGAGCTAAGAAGAAACAAATGGAGATCAAAGACGACAGCATTTCGGAACCCACGGAGTTTATTAAAGCAACTTGGATGTCTGATGGATCACACTGGCCTGGGACATGGTTTTCAGCTGCACCTGATCATTCTAGAGCTGATCATGCTAGTATCGTTCAGGTAATTATCGATCAATCGCCTCGTGCTTGTTCTTTGCATCGATAGAGTAGTTGTTTCATTATATCTTACCATTCATAGGTGATGCTTGTTCCTCCAAATCCTGAACCGGTAATAGGCAATGTGGAACAAGAAAGTAATCTTATCAACACCGCCGACGTCGACATCAGACTTCCAATGCTCGTCTATGTTTCGCGCGAGAAGAGACCGGGATACGATCACAACAAGAAGGCCGGCGCAATGAATTCTCTGGTCAGAACAAGTGCTATAATGTCCAATGGCCCCTTCATTCTGAATCTGGATTGCGATCACTACATCCACAATTCCTTGGCTCTGAGAGAAGGGATGTGTTTCATGCTCGATCGAGGCGGTGACAGGATATGCTATGTTCAATTTCCTCAGAGGTTTGATGGAATCGATCCCAGTGACCGATACGCTAATAACAATTTGGTGTTCTTTGATGTCACTATGAGGGCCATGGATGGATTGCAAGGTCCCATGTATGTTGGAACTGGCTGCATTTTTCGAAGAACTGCTCTTTATGGGTTTAGCCCTCCTCGTGCCACCGAACACCACGGTTGGTTTGGAAGGAAGAAGACTAAGCTTTTCCTGAGGAAACCTACAATGGGGAAGAAGCATGATCGCGACAAAAAGGACGATGAGAACGACGACGAATTAGATGTAGAATCAGCACTGCTGCCGAAGAGGTTTGGTAGTTCAGCCACTTTAGTAGCATCCATTCCCATAGCTGAATACCAGGGAAGGCTGCTTCAAGACATGCCCGGAGTTCGACAAGGCAGGCCTGCTGGTTCCCTGGCAGTCCCTCGAGAACCCCTTGATGCAGCAACAGTCGCGGAAACGATCAGTGTTATATCTTGCTTCTTCGAGGATCAAACCGAATGGGGCCAACGAGTGGGTTGGATATATGGCTCTGTCACTGAGGATGTCGTGACAGGTTACAGAATGCACAACAGGGGGTGGAGGTCAATTTACTGTGTCACCAAGAGGGATGCATTCAGAGGGACAGCTCCGATCAATCTAACCGATAGGCTGCACCAAGTCCTCCGGTGGGCGACTGGTTCGGTCGAGATATTCTTCTCCCAGAACAATGCAATCTTTGCCAGCAGGAGGATGAAGTTCTTGCAGAGAGTAGCCTATTTCAACTGTGGAATCTACCCGTTCACCTCCATCTTTCTCATGGTCTACTGCATTCTCCCGGCAATCTCTCTATTCACCGGCCAGTTTATCGTTCAATCCCTCAGCATTACATTTCTGATGCTACTCCTCGCCATTACCGGTACTCTTTGCCTGCTCGCATTGTTGGAGATCAAGTGGTCCGGGATCACATTGCATGAGTGGTGGAGGAATGAGCAGTTCTGGTTAATTGGAGGAACGAGTGCTCACCCTGCTGCTGTCCTCCAAGGCTTGCTGAAGGTCATTGCCGGTGTGGACATTTCATTCACTTTGACATCGAAACCTGCGGCCGACGACGATGCGGATGCCTTTGCTGAGCTCTACGTCGTGAAGTGGAGCTTCTTGATGGTGCCTCCGATCACAATTATGATGATGAACACGATAGCGATAGCCGTGGGGACTGCGAGGACAATGTACTGTCAATTTCCGCAGTGGAGCAAGCTTCTGGGAGGTGTGTTCTTCAGCTTCTGGGTCCTTTGCCATCTGTATCCGTTCGCAAAAGGCCTGATGGGGCGGAGGGGGAAGGTGCCGACGATTGTATTTATATGGGCTGGTCTAATCTCGAGTATCATCTCCTTGCTTTGGGTGTACATAAGCCCCCCAGCTGGAGGGAGGAGGGACTACATGAGTTTCCAGTTTCCTTGAGTGGAAGGAGAAGTACCATCGTCGAACTTAAGATTTTTGCCTTTAGTAGAAGCGTCAAAATTCCACAAGCACATATGAAATACCTGAAGTGTTGTTTTTTTTATGTACTCGTTATTAGTGTTTGATCAATATCAATATCAAAATTCCACTAAGACATAAACTTGAATAATTTGTTCAACTTGTATAATCCAATCATGATGTGCTGGATTTAATCTCTATAAGCTTACAGATTTGTCATAAGAACTAAACCTGTGATCTAACTTATGTTTATTCTGGATTTAGGTTATTGATGTGGGATTACAGAATTGGTTAATACGATCAGTTTTTATTAATGGGCTGATAACGGATGCTTTCATATAGATAGGGCATGGTGTTGGGTTTTTCGGGCCGCGAAAACCGCGTTTTCGCGTCGCGGAAACCCCGAATCATCCTAGCCATTGGATCTCGTGCGAAGAAAACTTTCCGAAAACACGAGTACGAGTTTTAAACTACAATCTACAGTAGATCTACAAAGGAAAAACATTTTACCTTCGAAGCGTGCCCTCGCAAATCCCGCTCGTCCAATGGTACGCCGGATCTCGAAGTTGTCAACGTAGACAACTCTTTAGTGATATCCACATGAACAAGGTGTGTTCTCTAACACACAAGGATGGAGAAGAGAGCACCCAAGTGTGCTAGCACTTTCTAGGGCTCTCGGGTAGGATTTAAAAAGGGGAGAAAGGAGAGAGAAAAGGGATCTCACATAATCCACTAGGTACCCTCCTTTGTGACCTTCACTTCACCCTTTTTCATGGAACACAACTCACACACCTTCTCATTTTCTTGAAACCCACGGCAACAGCAAGAGAAAGGAGGAAGAGAGCTAGGAGGAAGGAGAAGCATTCAACACCACTTGAATGACACAAAATGAAACCTCTTACACCATTAGTGTGGCCGGCCACACACATGTAACCTCCCCATTTAATGTGGCCGGCCACATTAAATGGAATGGGAGGTGTAACCTCCATGAGGTGGCACATCTCATGAGGTGGAGATGATGTGGCTGCCATGTAGGATGAGTCATCCTCCATGAAGTGGCAATTCATCAAGTCAAACTTGATGTTTCAACTTCCCATTTTGGTCAAGTCAAAATTGACCAAATCTCTTCCATGTTGAGTTGAATTCATTCTTTGATTCAAGCCAATTTCAATCTAATGAATCTCAATTCGGAAATGGAGACGAAGGCTCAGATCGACTTCAAGGTTCTCAACACAATCCAGTGCAGATTAACCAAGGAGGAGCTAAACTATGTCAGCCCACATAAAAACATGAAGGAGCTGTGGGACAAACTCATAGAACTATACGAGGGCACCAACGACGCAAAGATAACAAAAAGAGATATATTTTTAAATAAACTATTTAACATAAAAAAATGCAAGAAGGGGAGTCTGTTAGTCAATTACATGCAAGGATAAAAAACATCTTCAACAGACTTTACACAATCGACCATCAAATGGAGAACCGAGACTTGATAAGATATGCTTTAAACGCGTTTCCTAGAAATGCACTGTGGGCATCCATCGTAGATGCCTACAAAATTTCAAGGAACCTATCTAAATTAAAATTAGATGAATTTTTTTATGAAGTTGAACTCCATGAACAGACTAACTCAAAGCAGGTCGAGAAATGTATTATACTTTTTACAGGTCCCTTGAAAGAAGCTAAACACAAGAACAAGCCAGAATCTAAATCCGACTCAGAAGACGAAGAATAGCAACTTGTGAACATGGTCAGAAAAATGTTCACAAGAAGGACCTACAAAAGGTAATTAAGTCAAATGACATGAAGGCGATAATCACATGCTAGGAGTGTAACAAGAAAGGACACTACAAGCACAAGTATCCAAAGATGAAGGACGACAAACCCAAAACAACTAGAAAGAAGAAGGCACTCAAGGTGACGTGGGACGAATCATCTTTGGAAGAATCGGATGTCGAAGATCAGAAGCATCACAACTACCTCGCATTGATGGCAACAGAGCTGGAATTAGAAAGCGAGTCGAAGCAAGACGACGAGTCTGAAGACGAATCAAGCCACGAGGCCGCAATCATTTTCGAAGGTCCGAACGAGGTATCTTCTAACTTAGCCTCCAAAGTTTTTTTTTTTAAAATTGCATGTTTAAATAATACATTAATCAAACATAAAAAAAATAAAATGAATCACTTCTTGAGGAAAATCAATGCCTCAAGAAATAAATTAAAAATAAAAATCCAAATCAAGATGAAACACTTGAGGAGGAAAACATAAATTTAAAAAATGAAATTAATAAACTTAAAGGATTATTATTAACTTTTACCACTAGATCAAAAAATTTAGACTTAATTCTTAAAACTCAAAAAACTGTATACAATAAGTCCAGGCTCGGATACAAGTTCAGCTTAATAAAAAATTTTTTTATATCACTGATAAGTCAAAATAAAAACCTAATTAAAGCTTGGGTTCCGAAAGTATGCCTAACCACACAAGTAGGACTTAATCAATTTTATGTACCTAAAATTGAAATTCATTATTTAAAACCAAATTCAACTAAATCCATTAACTCAAAACTAAATCAAGATAAACCTTTAAAGCTAAATTTAAAACTTAAAAATAAAATAAACTCAAATAAATCAAGCCTAAACCTAAAATACAATGAAGTGTAACAAATCAAATAAATTTAAATCAAACAATTACGAAGCTAATTACCATCAAGTCTATTTTAACTACAAAAATAATCGACATAAAACTAAAACCTAAAAGTTTAATAATTCAGGGGAAGACTTCAAATTAATTGGCACCTCCAAAAGAATAGTTTACCCGGTTGAGTAATTAGAATTAGGTTAAAAAGAGACAAAAATTTAACTTGAAAAACTACACTGGAGAAGTTTTGGATGATAATAGGTTAGGGAAGCTCTGTCTATCCATGTCTAGGAAGATATAACTTCAACCTGGTGCATTTAACTTAGTGAAACTAACTGAAGCTGCCCCTTATAATCTTAGATGGTTAGACCAAAGTTTTGTTATTAAGTTCAGTGGATAAGACTATTTGAAAAACCTCGAAGGCGTGGTTACTCTAATGATGTTCATGTGACTCACCATAACTTATAAATTTATCCAAAAAATATCTATTTGTTGAATCTAAAGCTAAACTTGAATCTAACACAAGTTTAAATCAAATCCTAAAATTCAATTTAAACCCATCTCATAAAATTATAGGATCCCTCTGTCTAAAAAATTAGACTGGTGAGATGAATAAAGATAAACTAAATTAAATCTAAATAATTAATCTAAAATTAAATAATTAATTCCTTAAAAATTTGCAAATAATCATAAAGATATTGCTTATACTAGAAAAATCTTAGATTAAGGTGGAGGATATTTATTCGGATAATTTTTAAATCCTAAGAAAATTATTTACTTATGTTTTCTAAAAAATTTCTTATTTCTTTAGTGTTTCAAAATTGATTTTGGCCTTAACCTAAATTTAACCCATAAAAAGTATGATTCTATAGATCTAGGAATTGAGCATCTCACAAACAAAATAGGTTTACCTTAATTGTGTATTTATAAACATAGAATGGTGTGAGATGCATAGACATTTTGCCTAGATTTCCGATATTTATATCAGTGCATAAACATAAATCTAGGCGAAAAATACAAGAGAATATTAATCAAGTCAAGTAGTCATTTCTTAGTAAATATCTAACTAAACATAAATACTTGACTCGACTAACTAGGTAAACATTATTATCTTTTGATAGTTAGTTAGTAATCAAGGGTTAGACAGTTAAAGACTAATTGTAGATAAGTATGTTTAACCAAACTTTTATTATTATTATTATTTTTAATCATAATCTTTTACTTAAATTTATTTTCAATTAATTAGCTAAATAAATTTACTAAAAATAACTTTTAAATTTGAATTAGTTTATTAGCTAATTTTCAATTTAAATTAATTTAGTTAATCATTAATTAATTCTTAATTTACATTTTCTTAAACTTGAATTAACTTTTAAATCAACTTCTTAAGTTAATCAATCTTCAAATTAATTAATCTTTACCGTTTAAAAAAACACAATTTTAACAATTTGTTAAACAACTCAATAATTTTGTAAATTAACCTTAACTTATTTTTTTAATTAATTTTAAACAATCTCATTTTCAACTTACTTAATTTCTATAGCAACTTAATTTAACTAACCTTCAACTCAAATCAATTTCTCAATTAATCATCAATTTAAATTATAAACTTACTCAAATTAATTCTCAAACTTGAATTAATTTCTCAATGCTCAACTAAAAATACTAATTAATTTTTAATTCTTGACTGAAATTATTTTAATTAAGCTTTAATTAATTCTTAAATTAACTTCTAAAACTTAATAAACTCTTTACTTAGTCCATTTTAACTTGCTCAACTTTAATATCGTTAACTTAATTCATTTCTAATTTAAATAAACATTTAACTCAATCTCTAATTAATTAAAAAAATAAAAAAATAAGCGCAAACCAAGTGCCCAAAACCAAGGTGGGCGCCCCTGGTATGGGCATCCGGGCGCCTCGCCTTGCCACCTCGTCCAAGCACTCGGACGACCCTATATAAGGGGTGGTAGGGGAGCCCCCTACACTTGTCCCTCACCTTTTCTCTTTTGTAAAAAGTTCCTCATCGGGTTTTACGAGCAAAAGCAAGAAAAGAATTTTTTTTTCTAAAACTTTCCTACTTCAATTCTCAAGCCATGCATTGCGGATCAATCGAAGTTGTCAATTCTTTTATAACTATTCACGATGGTCGGTAAAATTTTTAAACTTAAACTTTATTTTGTTGTTGTTGTTGTTTGTTGCTTAGAATTTTATTTTAAGAATGTTATTTGTTAATTAGGAAATGATTCCATCCTGGCGTTGACCCCTCGACTGCTAGTACAGACTCTAGGTTCTCCACTGATGAACTTAGGGTTAGATTTTTCTCTACCATATATGTTCCTATACCTTCTAGACTTTTAGATAGACACTTTTTCATGCGATTATGCATTCCTTCTGTAGAGGCTATTGATTATTACAGCTTGCAGCGATTAGTTGATTGCACTAGTTCAGTTAACATAGGTCTGTATGCTGAGCTGTATACCAATTTAGTTAGAGTCAATGATCTTACATACACTACTAGGGTCACATGTATAGATATGACGTTATCCCTAACTATTATTCGTGACATTTTGGAGTTGCATCCATCCCATGTCCCTTCCAGTGCTACCCTCCCCGGGATTCACCATTTGACAATCCCTACTCGCATATCACACTTGATACGATCTATTCATTTTTTTTTTTTGGGGGGGGGGGGGGGGCAACGTATACCGACTGTGACCTTATTTAAATCAGTTACCCTTAGAGTCCAGGACTATGTCCTTTATAGAGCCTTAGTCACATGCAATTTGCCCCTGACCACTCGCAGCGTAGCGATGATGCATCATTTTCATTCATCTCTCCTTTATGCATTATGTCATATGTTAGATATAGACATACATATTTCATACCATCCTCTATTCGGCTGGTATTACCACTAATCGACGGATCCACATGCCCTATTGCCATATTTTAACCGCCTACATTGCCGCATTGTGCATTGATGTCAGAGCTCTAAATGAGTTTGACATAGTAGGCGCTAGGAATTTTTTTTTAGGAGGTGTACATATAGATGATGAGGGTGTCTTATCCTAGAGGAGAGAGGCCCAGCACTAGCCCGATGCAGTCGCTCAGCCTCCACCTGATCCAGCTGCCCAGTCGTAGCCTGATTCTAAGGCCCATGATCAGCCTAATCTAGTTCCAGGAGAGGAGGCAGAGCTAGATGCGTATATCGTCGATCTCTTTGGGGCACCGACACCTCCAGTCCCTCATACATTAGATGATCGAGTTACCATACTTGAGGGATCCGTGATGAGTCTTCGTCAGGAGGTCTCCGATCTTCGACGAGAGAGCCAGACTCATCATGCTAAGTTACTAGATTTTTTACGCTCCTGGGATTCTGGCCCATTTTCCTCGTCTTCGTAGTAGTATAATTTTTGACTACTAGTTTGTTGCTTACTTTCTGCTTTACACAGACTTGATGTTGTTTTACTCTTACTTCTATAACTAGTATTCAGTTTCCCTTTTAGTCACTTTTATTTAACTTTGTGTTGCATATTACCAAATGCTTGATATTCTATTATGACTTTGTTATATCGAATTAAGGGGAAGCTTTATCTAAATAATTTAAAAATTATTTAATTTGGTTTAAATCTTTCTTTGTTTAAAAAAATTACTTTAAAAATTAATCTTAAAAAGTTATGTTTTAAAAGTACTTTAAAAATATTTCTTAAAACATAAAATTAATTTTAGATTTTTTTTACTTAACAAATATTTTTTTTTTAGATCCTTAGAAATTTTTGTTTAATTTACTCAGAAATTTTGAAATTCATTTTTAAATTTACTTAAAAACCTACTTAGAAGTTTGCTTGAAAATATTCTGAAAAAATATCTTAGAAAATAGATTTAAAATGTTTTGACATTTTTTTTTTGAAAAACTTTATTTTTGAAAACGATTACTTTGCAAGTACTTTCCTAAAAATCCTTATAATTTTCCTTAGCAATTACTACTATTTTTTACTACTAGTTTGTTTCTTACTTTCTGCTTTACACAGACTTGATGTTGTTTTACTCTTACTTCTATAACTAGTATTCAGTTTCCCTTTTAGTCACTTTTATTTAACTTTGTGTTGCATATTACCAAATGCTTGATATTCTATTATAACTTTGTTATATCGAATTAAGGGGAGGCTTTATCTAAATAATTTAAAAATTATTTAATTTGGTTTAAATCTTTCTTTGTTTAAAAAAATTACTTTAAAAATTAATCTTAAAAAGTTATGTCTTTAAAAGTACTTTAAAAATATTTCTTAAAACTTAAAATTAATTTTAGATTTTTTTTACTTAACAAATATTTATTTTTTTAGATCCTTAGAAAATTTTGTTTAATTTACTCAGAAATTTTGAAATTCATTTTTAAATTTACTTAAAAACCTACTTAAAAGTTTGCTTGAAAATATTCTGAAAAAATATCTTAGAAAATAGATTTAAAATGTTTTGACATTTTTTTTTTGAAAAACTTCATTTTTGAAAAAGATTACTTTGCAAGTACTTTCCTAAAAATCCTTATAATTTTCCTTAGCAAAGTTTTCTAGCATAACTTTGAAATTTTTACTTAAAAATTTTTTGTTAAAAATTTGTTTCAAACTTAAAGTGGTTTCTTAGATTTTTTTTTTTAAAATTCTTATTTCAAAAATACTCTTAAAACTAATTCCTCATTTGTAAATCACATAAAATTCTCTTGTATTAATTTGAAAATCTTACTTGGAAATCCTTTTTATTTGAAAATCTCCTAAAACTAATTCCTCATAACTTTATGGTAAGGGTTAATGTAGAAAAATAACAAACAAAATTAATTTAATCATTTCTTTATCTCTGTATCAATATTATTTTTTTCTAACTTTTACTCAGGTTATCATTTCATCAAAAAGGGGAAGATTGTTAGTGCAATTTGCACTAATAATCTAACTCATGTTTTGATGAATGACAAGGAGTCTAAAGTTAGAGAGTTTTATTGTCTAATCCTTCTACCAAGTGTGTAAGAGTGGACTGGTCCGGAGGACCTGACACCAGGCTGAAATCAAGTTAGGTCCGCGGGACTTGATAGCTGGTGCAAAGTCCAGATAGGTCCGTAGGGCTTGATATCTGGCAGGTGTTGGAGTGTATAACTGAAATCCTAAGCTTTTGTAAACATTTATGTTGAATAAAGAATCACATTTGGTCAATTTATCTACATTTATTTGTAGTTGTTCAATTAATTTATATTATAGATAACATAGTATGTGGTGTCACATATAGAAGATGATGTTATCAGTACCTTATAAATTATAAACAATAGCTCACGACCAAAATGGAAAGGAACAAACCATTGGAAGATCGTAGTGTAATTAGGAATTAGTTTATCTTGACTATATAATTACACTAGTACACTTAGAGTGTATTGAGTAGGACCATTTGAGGTTGTTTCTTTTATACTGACTTTATAAAGGAACAAATACCTCAGTTATTATGGAAGTGTGTGCTCTTAATCCTAATATAATAACAATCACATATATTTGATATTTATTTCTTTAATTTATCAATGGGTGAGATTTAGTTCGATGAATCAATAAGCCTGATAAGTTGGGAAATGATATCACTTATAGTGTGTGTTGTTGATTATAGAAGGAAACTGTGTCCTAGAGATACTAGGTTGATAATGTCCCCAAGAGGAGCTCATAAGGATTGTCATGTTAAATCCTGCAGGTGGACTTAGTCCGACATGACGATAAGGTTGAGTGGTACTACTCTTGGACTAAGATATTAATTAAATGAGTTGTTAGTAATTCACTTAATTAGTGGACATTCGATATCTTAAACACAGAGAGACTAACACACTCATAATAAGAAGGAGCCCAAAAATATAATTTGGGATTGGTGCGGTAGTTCAATAATAGTTCTCTAGTGGAATGAATTATTATTGATAAAATTAAGTTGTGTGTTCGGGGCGAACACGGGATGCTTAATTTTATCGGGAGACCAAAACCAATTCCTCCTCTCGGTCCCTATCGTAGCCTCTTATTTATAAAGTACTATACCCACCTTCTATACCCACCTAAAGGGGGCCGACCAAGCTAGCTTGGGAATCAAGCTAGAGCCGGCCTAAGCATGGTTTAGGGTGGCCGACCCTAGCTTGAACCCAAGCTAGAGGGGGCCGGCCATAATTAAATTAAAAAAGAATTTTAATTTTAATTTTTATTATGTGGAAGATATAATTTATTAAAGAGAATTAAAATTAAAATATCTCTTTTAAAAGGATCTACAAAAGATTAAAGAAAGAGATTAGATCTCTTTCCTTATTTGTAGATTGGAAAGATATTTTATTTTCTCTTTAAAAATTATTCACATGTTGAAATTTTATTTTTAAAAATTCCGGAAACAAATTAGGAAGTTTTAATTTGTTGATTGAAACTTGTCTAATTTGCCTCTCTATGATGTGGCCGGCCATTAAGAGTTTAATTGGGAAATTTTATTTTATTTTTCTCAATTAAATCATGTCAAGGAAATTAAGGAAATTTTATTGTAATTAAATTTCCTAATTTACCAAGGCTAAGGAATATAAAAGAAGGGGTGGGGGTGCCTTCATGGTGTACAACCTCTATTATTTTTCCTTCCTCTCTTATTCCTTGGTGTGGCCGGCCAACCTCTCTTCCCCTCTTCTTCTTTGTGGTGGCCGAACCTTTCTCTTGGCTTGGAGCTCTTGTGGTGGCCGGATACTACTTGGAGAAGAAGAAGAAGAAGGAGAGAAAGCTTGCATCCCTTGGAGCTTGGTTGGTGTTTTTTTTCTTCTTCCTTGGTGAAGCTTTCTTGTTTTGGCCGAACCTAGCTAGGATGAGAAGAAGGTGTTTGGTGGTTTCTCATCTTGGAAGATCGTTGCCCACACAACGTCCGAGGTTAGAAGAGGAATACGGTAGAAGATCAAGAGGTCTTTCTAAAAGGTATAACTAGTAATTTTTCTTTCCGCATCATACTAGTTATTTTTGGAAATAATACCAAATACAAGAGGCTTACGATTCTAGTATTTCGAATATGTTTTTCGATGTTGTGTTCTTTTGATTTATTTTTCCTTGTGATTTGATTGTTCTTTTCGGTTAACCTAAAGTTATTTTAGGAAATTAAATATTAGCTTTCCATAAAAGGTTTTGTTTAGTCGGTGGTGGTTGCTCCCATATCCAAGAAGGCCATGTGCCTCGCCACGTCAGTACTGGGAACCAATTATGGAAATTAATATTTAATGAAATTAATAACTTAAGGTGATTTGGATCGAACGTGTTAAGTTCAGAGATCCAAGTCTAAACCTAAAGAACAAATAGATTAAGTTTTGGATCAAACGTGTTAAGTTCATGCGATCCAAAATTTAATTTAAAAGAACACATGGTAGCTAGGAAAAGGTTTAGACTTTGTACAAAATTTTTGTACAGTGGAACCTCTAGGTTTTCCGAGTAGCAACCAACAATTGGTATCAGAGCTAGGGTTTTGCCTCTGTGTATTTGGTATTAGTTTAATTATGCACATATCATACATAATTTAGGCAGGATAATAGTAGGATGTGCTAACTTTGTGGATGCAGGATCCAACTATTATGGCTTATAGTTTTATGTGTGTGATTGGACCCTTGGACATGTCAAGGGCATTTATATGTGTGTGCATGATTGTATTATAAAATACAGCAGGAGCTGTATTTAGTTTTATTAGGATTTTATTTTTGATCTAGATACATGTACATTCCTTTTATGGAATATAGGATCAAAATTGTAAAATTCTATTTAAGTCGCGGATCAAATCTTGCAAAGCGTGGAACCTTCTGAGGACCAGAGGCACAGCAGAACAAGGAGCAAGATGGATGCGACAGCTAGACCCGGTGGCGATGGCCAAATATGGCAGCAGCTTGGGATGACAACACACGGAGGACAACCATAGATAAAAGCCATAATAGTTGAAAATTAGATTTTCTATTTATTGCTTTTATATTGTGCTGTGTGTGTATGTTAGTATACATGTTTAGTAGGCTAGCATAGTTAAAATTCCTCATTTATAAATAACTAAGTGGGAGAGAGATTTTTAAGTAAAACTCATGGTCTCCATTACTAGTTTGTAAGTGATGCAAACAAGCTTGCGCGTTGGCTCTAAGTGCCTTCCTCCATATCGGATGAGCTTGTTTATGGATCACTAGAACAAATTTCCATTTGGGATGACTATAGGAAGTTAATTAAGAGCGTGTGATCTTCCCCACCGGAAGGGGCACAATCTTATTAATGGACTTAGTGTCAAGTAATGGTATACACTTAGGCACAACTAATAGTATCCTCCCCATCGGAGTCACTGCTATTATTTGTGTGACCAAAGGATACCAACTATTAATTTTATTTGTCAAAAAGTTAGGTTGACAAGATAATAAAATTAATGGGTTAAACCCCTCCTTTTACAAATGTTGAATTTGTATACATCCACACTATCGTGGCATACAAAATTCATGGTGGTTTGAGGTGTTGGTTAATTTAAAATAGTATTGTTTGAGGAATCAATATTATTCTAAATTTAAAGTTCTGACCAAAAGTTATTTGTGATTCTTAGGATGACTTTCAACCCACTGTCCATCATACTTCAACCAAATAGACTTACTGAACCTAATTATATAGATTGGAAGAGGAACCTGAACATTGTCCTTACTGCTGAAAGCTATAAATTTGTACTGATTGAGCCTTGTCCTGAAGCACCTACTGGTGAATCTACCCAAGAGGAGATTGAATATCATAGGAAATGGGTAAAAGCAGATGAGATGGCGCGGTGTTACATTTTGGCTTCAATGTCAAATGTATTGCAACATCAGCATCAAGATTTACCAACAACCTATGATATTATGAACAATCTCAAGGAACTCTTTGGTCATCAGGATAGGGCTTCTAGACAAGAAGCCATGAGAAAGATAATGACAGCCACCATGCAAGAGGGTACTCCTGTGAGGGATCATATCCTAAAGATGATGGCTTATTTGAACGAGATACAGATCCTTGGAGGAGAAATTGATGGGGAAACCCAGATCGATATGATCCTCCAAACACTATCTAGAAGTTTTGAGCAATTCCGCCTGAATTACAATATGAACAAAAGGGTATATTCATTGGCGGAACTACTGACAGAACTTCAGGCAGCAGAAGGATTGTTTCGTCACAACTCTCATATTCACTATGTTGAAAATGGTTCTACTTCTAAGCCGAAAGGAAAGAAGAAGAAGAAACAAGTTGGTTCAGCAAAGAAAGTGAATAAATCTCAGAGTACAGGACCTAAAGCTGGAATGAAGAAGCCGAAGGGCAAGTGCTTCATCTGCAAGCAGTCAGGGCATTAGAAGACGGACTGTTCTCGTAGGAATCAGAACAACAAAGGTATATCTCATGCTCTAGTTGTTGAAACATGTTTAGCAGTGTTATCTACCAAGACCGTGTGTAGATACGGAGTCACCGATCATGTCGTAATTCCTTGCGGGGTTCCGAAACCCGCGACTATCTAAAGGAGAGATTACCGTCTATATGGGCAATGCTACTAAGGTAGCAATGGGAGACGTCTACTTATCTTTTAGTAGAAATAAAATTTGGTTTAAGAAATTATCTTTATGTACCAGCTTTAGAAAGAATTTAATTTCGTTTCTAAACTGTTTTTAGATGGATATTCAGTTTCCTTTAGTAACGATGTAGTTATTAAGAGAAATAAAGTGATTATCTGTTCTGGTACATTAGTTGGCAATTTATATATTTTAAATCCAATTTCTCCCACAAAGCAAAACATGGAAATTTATAACTCATCTTCTAATTCAAATAAGAGAAAAGAACCTTCGGAAATGAACCAAGCATATCTTTGGCATCTAAGGCTTGGTCATATTAACTTAAGTAGGATTCAGAGGCTAATAACCGATGGACTTTTGGGTTCATTAGAGTTGGAAAATTTTCCAACTTGTGAATCTTGCTTGGAAGGGAAAATGACCAAGAGGCCGTTCAAGGTCAAGGGGTATAGAGCCAAAGAAGTGTTAGAATTGGTTCATTCTGATTTGTGTGGTCCTATGTCTGTCCAGGCAAGAGGTGGTTTTGAATATTTTGTCTCTTTTATAGATGATTATTCAAGATACGGATACATTTACCTAATGCGCCGCAAGTCCGAGTGCTTTGATAAGTTCAAAGAATACAAGGCTGATGTGGAGAAACGGCTAGGTAAAAGTATCAAGACACTACGATCTGATCGTGGTGGGGAATACCTCTTAGGAGAGTTTAGGAATTACTTATCAGAGGTCGGGATTCAATCCCAATTGTCTGCACCTGGAACACCCCAACAGAATGGTGTAGCAGAACGAAGGAATATGACTCTTATGGAGATGGTTAGATCGATGATGAGTTATTCAGAATTTCCAAATCTGTTTTGGGGATATGCTCTGGAAACAGCAGTATACGTTCTAAACTTAGTACATTCTAAATCAGTTTCTTCTACTCCCACAGAATTGTGGAATGGGCGAAAACCCAGTCTAAGACATATTCGGATTTGGGGTAGTCCAACACATGTGCTGAAACCAGATGCTGATAAGTTAGAATCTCGTACAGAAGTTCGAGTGTTTGTGGGATATCCCAAAGGAACGAAAGGAGGTTTATTTTATAGTCCTAAAGACCAGAAGGTCATTGTTAGCATCAATGCCCAGTTTTTAGAAGAAGACTATATAATGGATCACAAGCCCAGTAGTAAAGTTATTTTAGAAGAACTAAGAGAGGACACGTCTACTTTAGTACCAACAGTACAAGATGAAGTACCACAAGAAACTGCAACACGTGTCACACATGATACACAACCACAGACAGTGCCTCGTCGTAGTGGGAGGGTTGTAAGGCAGCCTGAGAGATTCATGTTTTTGGGAGAGTCTTCGGACTTGATCCCGGGTAAACATGAACCTGATCCCTGGACATATGACGAAGCACTCCAAGATATAGATGCAGCATCTTGGCAAAAGGTGATGAATTCTGAAATAGAGTCTATGTACTCTAATAAGGTCTAGGAGCTTGTAGAACCACCTGATGGTGTAAAAGCCGTTGGATGCAAGTGGATTTACAAAAGGAAAAGAGGGACAGACGGGAAGGTAGAAACCTTCAAAGCTAGGCTTGTTGCGAAAGGGTACACTCAGAAAGAGGGAATCGATTATGAGGAAACCTTTTCACCGGTAGCCATGCTTAAGTCTATCCGGATACTCTTATCCATTGCTGCTCATATGGATTATGAGATTTGGCAAATGGATGTCAAGACAACTTTCCTTAATGGAAGTCTTGAAGAGAACATCCATATGAAGCAACCAGAAGGGTTCATTGAAAAAGTCAAAGAGCATCTAGTGTGCAAGCTCAATCGGTCCATTTATGGACTGAAGCAAGCTTCAAGATCTTGGAACATCCGGTTTAATGAAGTAATCCAGTCATATGGATTTATTCAAAGTCCGAATGAGTCTTGTATATATAAGAAGTGTAACGGAAACGTGGTGCTATTTCTTGTACTATACGTAGATGATATTTTGTTAATTGACAACAATGTCAAGGTATTATCAGACGTAAGGGTATGGTTGTCCAAAAAATTTGATATGAAGGACTTAGGAGAGTGTGCACATATTCTTGGGATCAAAGTAATAAGGGATCGCAAGAAAAGAATGTTGTTTCTGTCCCAAGCTTCATATATAGATACAATTCTTGCTCGTTTTAGCATGCAGGATTCCAAGAAAGGTTTCTTACCTTTTAGGCATGGAATAGCTCTATCTAAAGAGATGTCTCCTAAGACATCAAAGGAGATAGAAGACATAAAGGCAGTTCCTTCGTCTCTAGGAAGCCTTATGTATGTAATGCTATGTACGAGACCCGATATTTGTTTTGGGCATGGTCAGCAGATATCGAATAACCCTGGACAAGGACATTGGATCGGTAAAGCATATATTAAAGTACCGAGAAGGACTAGAGATTATATGCTAGTTTACCAAGCGACGATTTTCTTCCTGTGGGTTACACTGATTCGGACTTAATAAGTCTACATCAGACTATGTGTTTACTTTAGGAGGTGGAGCCATTTCATGGAGGAGTGTTAAGCAGAAATGCGTTTCAGACTCAACCATGGAAGTTGAGTATGTAGCAGCCTCTGAGGCAGCTAAAGAAGCAGTATGGCTCAGGAACTTTCTAATGGACTTAGATGTGATTCCTGGTTTGCCCAAAATCATCACAATTTATTGTGATAATAGCGGTACAGTTGCAAACTCGAAGGAACCACGAGCTCATAAGGCAAGTAAACATATAGAGCGCAAGTACCACCTGATACGAGATATCGTGAAGCGAGGAGAAGTTGTCATCGCCAAGATTGCATCAACGGATAACCTAGCAGATCCTTTCACTAAGGCCCTTCCGGCGAAAGCTTTCGATCGGCATGTGGAGGGAATGGGAATAAGATGTATAGTAGAAGATATGGCAGCTTAGTCATTAGTATAAGTGGGAGATTGTTAGAGTGTATAACTGAAAGCCTAAGCTTTTGTAAATATTTATGTTGAATAAAGAATCACATTTGGTCAATTTATCTACATTTGTTTGTAGTTGTTCAATTAATTTATATTGTAGATAACATAGTATGTGATGTCACATATAGAAGATGATGTTATCAGTACCTTATAAATTATAAACAGTAGCTCACAACCAAAATGGAAAGGAACAAACCATTGGAAGGTTGTAGTGTAATTAGGAATTAGTTTATCTTGACTATATAATTACACTAGTACACTTAGAGTGTATTGAGTATGACCATTTGAGGTTGTTTCCTTTATACTGACTTTATAAAGGAACAAATACCTCAGTTATTATGGAAGTGTGTGCTCTTAATTCCAATATAATAACAAGCACATATATTTGATATTTATTTATTTAATTTATCAATGGGTGAGATTTAGTTCGATGAATCAATAAGCCTGATAAGTTGGGAAATGATATCACTTATAGTGTGTGTTGTTGATTATAGAAGGAAACTGTGTCCTAGAGATACTAGGTTGATAATGTCCCCAAGAGGAGCTCATAAGGATTGTCATGTTAAACCCTGCAGGTGGACTTAGTCCAACATGACGATAAGGTTGAGTGGTACTACTCTTGGACTAAAATATTAATTAAATGAGTTGTTAGTAACTCACTTAATTAGTGGACATTCGATATCTTAAACACAGGGAGACTAACACACTCATAATAAGAAGGAGCCCAAAAATGTAATTTGGGATTGGTGCGGTAGTTCAATAATAGTTCTCTAGTGGAATGAATTATTATTGATAAAATTAAGTTGTGTGTTCGGGGCGAACACGGGATGCTTAATTTTATCGGGAGACCAAAACCAATTCCTCCTCTCGGTCCCTATCGTAGCCTCTTATTTATAAAGTACTATACTCACCTATACCCACCTTCTATACCCACCTAAAGGGGGCCGACCAAGCTAGCTTGGGAATCAAGCTAGGGCCGGCCTAAGCATGGTTTAGGGTGGCCGGCCCTAGCTTGAACCCAAGCTAGAGGGGGCCGGCCATAATTAAATTTAAAAAGAATTTTAATTTTAATTTTTATTATGTGGAAGATATAATTTATTAAAGAGAATTAAAATTAAAATATCTTTTTTAAAAGGATCTACAAAAGATTAAAGAAAGAGATTAGATCTCTTTCCTTATTTGTAGATTGGAAAGATATTTTATTTTCTCTTTAAAAATTATTCACATGTTGAAAAATTAAAATTATAGAAATTTCTTTTTATCAACCATGAAGGGATTTTTGAAGAGAAATTTTATTTTTAAAATTTCCAGAAACAAATTAGGAAGTTTTAATTTGTTGATTGAAACTTGTCTAATTTGTCTCTCTATGATGTGGCCGGCCATTAAGAGTTTAATTGGAAAATTTTATTTTATTTTTCTCAATTAAATCATGTCAAGGAAATTAAGGAAATTTTATTGTAATTAAATTTCCTAATTTACCAAGGCTAAGGAATATAAAAGAAGGGGTGGGGGTGCCTTCATGGTGTACAACCTCTATTATTTTTCCTTCCTCTCTTATTCCTTGGTGTGGCCAGCCAACCTCTCTTCCCCTCTTCTTCTTTGTGGTGGCCGAACCTTTCTCTTGGCTTGGAGCTCTTGTGGTGGCCGGATACTACTTGGAGAAGAAGAAGAAGAAGGAGAGAAAGCTTGCATCCCTTGGAGCTTGGTTGGTGTTTTTTTTTATTCCTTCCTTGGTGAAGCTTTCTTGTTTTGGCCGAACCTAGCTAGGAGGAGAAGAAGGTGTTTGGTGGTTTCTCATCTTGGAAGATCGTTGCCCACACAACGTCCGAGGTTAGAAGAGGAATACAGTAGAAGATCAAGAGGTCTTTCTAAAAGGTATAACTAGTAATTTTTCTTTCCGCATCATACTAGTTATTTTTGGAAATAATACCAAATACAAGAGGCTTACGATTCTAGTATTTCGAATATGTTTTTCGATGTTGTGTTCTTTTGATTTATTTTTCCTTGTGATTTGATTGTTCTTTTCGGTTAACCTAAAGTTATTTTAGGAAATTAAATATTAGCTTTCCATAAAAGGTTTTGTCTAGTCGGTGGTGGTTGCTCCCATATCCAAGAAGGCCATGTGCCTCGCCACGTCAGTACTGGGAATCAATTATGGAAATTAATATTTAATGACATTAATAACTTAAGGTGATTTAGATCGAACGTGTTAAGTTCCGCAGGAGATCCAAGTCTAAACCTAAAAGAACAAATAGATTAAGTTTTGGATCAAACGTGTTAAGTTCCGCAGGTGATCCAAAATTTAATTTAAAAGAACACATGGTAGCTAGGAAAAGGTTTAGACCTTTGTACAAAATTTTTGTACAGTGGAACCTCTAGGTTTTCCGAGTAGCAACCAACAGCAGGAAGTTTGGTTGGGTCTGCAGGACCTGACAACCGGTCGAAGTTCAGTTGGGTCTGTAGACCTCACAACTGGAGGGAAGACCCGGTGGATCAGAGGGAAGTCAAGCGACTACAAGTGGTAAGTAAAGGTAAGCAACTAAAGGAGGGAACCAGTGAGGACGCGTTCCCCGTTGAGGGAACTGTAGGAGTCGGTTCAACTTAGGTACATTTGAGAAATTTAAGTTGATATCTTGACTAGGTCCTGGTCTTGTGAAGACAGGATTGAATTAATACTCATATTTTATTATATTGTGATAACTCTGTTTTGCAGGGTAAAATATATTTTTTGATTGCTTGGACTAACCTTTTCTTACATAAGTAGAGGCTAAAGAAAAGGGGTCTAGGCACCCGGACCAGGCTCACCCATATGTGGCCTCGGGCACCTAGGCGGTCTGGGAGCCCGGACTCGGTCCAAGCGCCCAGACCCAAAAAAATCATCCACAAGCTGACGTGGAGTGCATCGATTGGCCGAGCCATGTGGTCTAGGCGCTCGGAATGGACCTATTTAAAGGCTTTAGACCTGGAGCTTCAGAACAACAATAGTGATAAGTTTCCTTCTTGCTTGGTGCTCCGAAAAAGCTCCTGCAACACTGTGAAGCTCCTACGACAACCGACGACTCAGATTTTCATATTTTTCTTGTTGTTGGTAACCTTATTTTTTTTTTGTTCCTGTAGTTATCTTGTAACACATTTTGTGAACTATTAGTAGATTGTCCAACGAAAGTACTCGACAAGTACTGGCCTTGGAGTAGGAGTTGTCAAAAGCTTCGAATCAAGTAAAATCAACTTGTGTTAGCGTCGTTTGTTTCTTCTGTTTTTCGCTATGTAACTTTGTTTTAACTCAAATTTTTCGACGATCGCTATATACCCCCCCCAGTGAATTTCTAATCCAACATTTTGTGTCATATTCTATGATGAAACTAGATCCTTGTTTTGTATTTTCCATATTTGAGTTCTTGTATGCTTTTAGAATTCATGCGATTTAAAATTTATATGATTTAATAAGTGATATCAAAGCAGAGGTCATTTCATCGATTATATGACATTAAGGTTTTGGTTTTCGTTTATTTTATTGTTATATGCTAGATTTGGTTTTGCTAGCATAAAATGATGTTTGCTCGTTAAAATACCTAGAAAAGAAAACCTAGGATATAAGCTCTGACACGGTCATGCTGCCCAACACGGCCATGTCTAGGGTTGTAAGCTTTGACATAGCTATGTTAGGCATTGTAAATCGCATAGTTGCTCCATTGCTTGGGTTTCTACTCAGGATCACTTGGGAATCACTAGTGGAGCAAATCATTTATGTTTGACTTGGTTTACTAAGGTTTTTTTGTTTATCTACACGCGTACTACTAAATTAAATTATTATGTCTGTCTAAAGGAAGATACTTTAGGTAGATTTAGTATATTTGTGTCGATAGACGTATATCTATGCTAAAAGTAGTTGGTCCAAAGGAAAATATTTTTAGGCCAAATATATGTTTAAATGTAGCTTACAACTAAGAAACAAAATTTTACTTATTTAGATCATGCACATAATAAGTCAACCAAAGGAAGGCATGTTAGGTGGTTGATTAAGGTTGTTGTAAGCTATGGTTTCGTATAACTCATATAAAGTGTCAATTATACGCATAATGTGTTAGCCCAAAGGAAGACATGTTGTGTGGACTAAGGTTTGAGTTATACTAGAGAGTAACGCTAACAAATTATATTTTAGTCCAAAGATTAAAATGCAATGTGGTATTTGGTATCACATTAAGAGCCCATTACATGCATATTTTAATTGCATACACTTATGTTAAATAACTTATGTTTTTGGCTTAGTGGGCTTATAATGTTTTCTTTCTTCTAATTCAGTGCAATCAGTAACCACCAACATTAACAACATCATCAGACTAAATCAAATTTTACAGAATGGAAAGAGTACATAATTATAGTCTTGGGTTGCATAGACTTAAACAATGCATTGAGATATGACCGCCCCACACCTTTGACCAATGATATCACTATAGAGCAAAGGGATGAATTTCAAAAGTGGGAGTGATCAAACCACATGAGTCTAAGTATCATGAGACTTTCTAAGGACTCAATAACAGAAGGGGAGGATTCTAGGAGTTTTTTTAACCAATTGGCAGACTAATTTGCATCAAACAAAAAGGGTCGAGACTACCATATTTTTTTTTAAAGTTGGTATTCATACGGTATAATGATAAATAAAATATAAGGGAGTACATTATGAAGATGTCTAATATCATCATAAGTCTAAAATTACTAAAAATCAAAATGTTTGAGAATATATTAGTGCATTTTGTCTTAATGTCTCTGTCTACACGGTTCACTCCTTTTAAGATCTTGTATAATACTCAAAAGGAAAAGTAGACATTAAATGAACTTATTGCTCAATGTGTGCAAGAGGAGGAGAGACTAAGACATGGGGCATCTAAAAGTGCTCACTTAGTATTTGGAAAAAATGTCATATAAAAAAGATTGCCCTAAATACGTCAACTGATGTGCTAAGAAAGGTAAAGTTATTAAAATTGTCAGTTCAGAAGTAGACTTACTGATTGTACTTATTGATATTTAGTGGATAGATACCGGTGTTACTACTCACATAAGTATCACTATGCAAGATTGTCTCAGGAGTCGACTGTTGCTTGATGGTGAAAGATATATCTATACGAGAAAGCTAAAGTAGAGTCCATATATATTTTTAGGCTTTATTAGGAACTAATTGTAGGACCGTAAAGCGCTAGATGGGGGGGGGGGGGGGGGGGAATAGCCTGAGTCGCTTTTTCACATTTTTGAAAATCACGAGAATGCATAGCGGAAAAAAGAAAGAAGAAAAAAATCAAACACTAACACAAGTTTGTTTTACTTAGTTTGGAGTTTTCGACGACTCCTACTCCAAGACTCGCACTCATTGAGTGCTTTCATTGGGCAACCACTATGAGCTCGAATAAGTTTACAAAATTTAAGTACAAGAATAATTAACTAATGATACCGACAATAGGAAGAATAATTGCTTGAGCGTGTTGGTTGTCGGAGCAGCCTTTTGGTGTCTTAGGAGTCTTCTCGGAGTAGCGTGTAAGTACGAAGTCAGAGAGAATGATGTTCTAAAGATTTTGGTTGAAGTCCTTTTTATAGGTATTTTCCAAGTGCTCAAACCACCCTCGGGTGCCTCCAACGAGGCATATCCGATCCTGGGACTTCGTTGACTTATCCATGTCCGGGCGCCTGGACTCGGCCCGAGCGCCCGGATCACTGACGTGTCCGTACCTCGTCGAAGCTCTATCTGTAAAACTTCTTTCATCTTTGAGCACCAAGACCGGTCTGGGTTCTTGGGCTCTGACGTATGCCGACCAATCAGAGTGTGTCACCTCAACTAGCTAGTCATCTGGTTTGACCCCTTTCTAGGAGCCTAGACCAACTCCGAACCCCCAGACCTCTAGGTGTTTGGACTGTGTCTAAGTGCCTAGAGCGCTTTTTCAGCCATATAATTTCCTACATCACAAGGTTAGTACAATCAAGTATAATCTACAAAATAGAGTTAACATAATATAAAATAGAATGATTATTAATTAGATCACATCTTACCAAGATCAGGATCTAGTCATGGTCTCAACTTAGACTTCTAAAATGGCTCTAAGATGGACCACCGACTATAGTCCCTCTGGGACTCATTCTCACTAGATTACTCTCCTCCAGTGACTTACTTTATCATTTGTAGTCACCTAACTTGCCTGTTGACCCACCAGGTCTTCCTACCATTTGTCAGGTTCATAAATCTAACTAGACTTTAGCCAGCTGTCAGGTTCTGCAAACCCTGCTGGACTTCCTGCCAGATATTGGGTCACACCTTGATCTATCTGGACTTCATGCTAGTTATTAGGCCCTAAAACCTAACTGGGCTTCATCCTGATGTCAGGTCCTTTAGACCTATCAATTCCTACACACTTGGTAGAAATATTAGATCACAGATAATCTAACTTTAACCATTTGTCATTTATCAAAACTAAAGTTTAATTATTAATGCTAACTTCACTAACACTAATGTCTATCTGGATCTGAATAATACATTATATGTACCATCGTTTAGACAAAACTTAATTTATATTTCTTGTATAAACAAATCTAGTTATTCTTATTCATTTGGAAATGAAATTTTTAGTATTATTCTAAATTTAGTATTGGTTGACAATGATTCCTTAATTGATAAGCGATACAAATTAAACATCTTAACTCCTACTATTAACAATAAAATTATGCATAACATAGGTATAAAATGTAATTTGACCAGCGATTTTTTTTTATGTTGTGGTATAGGCATTTAAGACATATATCGAAACAATGCCTAAAAAGGGTATGTCACATAAAATTCTCAATTCTCTTAACATATCAAACATTGACTTCTATATAGAATGTGTTAAGGGGAAAACGATTGACAAGAGGAATAAGGGTGTAAGTCGATGTAATGACATCTTAAAACTGATACATATAAACATTTGTGGACTATTCCCTAAAGCATGAACACACTTATTTCATTAGTTTCATAAAAGATTACTCATAATATGATTATTATATCTTATTCATGAAATATCACAATTCTTGGATGTGTTCAAGATTTTCAAAGTCGAAGTTGAAAATCAACTAGACAAGAAAATTAAGGTCGTTAGTGTTTGTTCCGGTGAGGCCGACAAGAGGGGGTAAATTACTTGAAATTATAAATATACCCTTCTCAAAGCTTTCGACTTAAGTTATACAAACACTTTAATAAACAACACTAAATTACATAAAAATAAAAAAGATTACCGGATTTTACTTGGTTACAACTAGGGAAGTTGTTAATTCAAGGCGTTGAAAGCACTAACAAAATTTTCCTTTCGGCATAGGCGAAGAAGACTCTTACAAATGTTAGAAGTACATAAAATGTAAAATAAAGAATTCGAAGTACATAAGTGTTGTGTCAAATCTCTAGCACTAGGGCTCCATTTATAGGCTCACTGGTTGAAGTGACCATTTGATGATGTGGAGCAATTTGGGCGCCTGGACGCGATCTGGGCGTCCCTAGCTGGTCACATAGCTGTTCCTCTCAATCCACTTTGCAATGGTAAAAGGATAAGCATTTATCCACTCCCATGCGCTCGGACCATCTCGAGCGCTTGAATTGCTACTGACGTGGACCCGAAGTTGATCCACTATAACGAGGTGCCTGTTGGGCACCAAAATGGTCAGGCAGCCCAGACCAACTCCTAGCGCCTGAACAAGGTCAACTCAGGTTAACTTTATCCAGTCTTCTACTCCAATTGGTTAGGTGATTTTTTGGCCATCCAGAGTTGAGTTCACCCGAACCCAATTCCGGCCATCTCTCCTCGAGCAGACTTCCACTCTAGCTTCTCATCTCTTGGAAGCGTCATGCGCGCCCTTCTTGCTCCACCGGCGTACTCTTCCGTAGCTTCTTGTCCCTCCGATCCATCGAACCCGTTAACTCGATTTCTATATCATCCTTCTCGCCCGTCGCATCTTCTACTCGACTTCTTACATCTAGAGTTGAGCTCACCCAAACCCAACTCCAGCCATCTCTCCTTGAGCAAACTTTCGCTCCAGCTTCTTATCCCTCGGAAGCATCACGCGTGTTCTTTTTGTCCACCAATGTACTCTTCCGCAGCTTCTCGTCCCTCGGATGCACTGAACCTGCCGACTCGATTCATATGTCATGCTTCTCATTTATCACATTTTTTGCTCGACTTCTTGCATTTCTAAGTCCCTATACACTCAAATACAAGACATCAAATACAAACATGACCTAACTTAACTCGGTTGACCATATCAAAACTATGACGGGGTACTTACAGTTAAATCTAATCATAGCGGAGAATACTATGGTCGGTATGATAGATCAGGCGAATAATATCTTGAACCATTTGTATACTACCTAAAAGGGTGTGGGATCGTTCATCAATATACCTTGTTTGGTACTCTCAGTTAGAATGGTATAGTTAAATGATGAAACTATACCCTAAAAGATATGGTGAAAAGTATGATGACTTTCACTTCTCTATCAGAGCCTTTGTGGAGCGAGATCCTCAAAATTGTAGTTTACCTACTTAATAGTGTACCAAGTAAGACAGTGACTAAAACCCCATACGTGATGTGGATGGATAGAAAGCCTAGTGTTAGACATTTGCATGTCTGGGTTGTCTAGTTGAGGCTAGGTCTTATAGGTCTAATGAAAAGAAATTAGACCCAAAAAATAGTGAGCTGCTATTTCGTGAGATATGCTGATAAGTCTAGGGGATATAAATTTTATTACCCCTCAAATTTATTCTTTTTTAAACTGAAAACGTTAAATTCATTGAGGACAGTAAGAGTCTAAGGTTAAAGAAGTATCTTTTAAAGAAAGCGTTAGCGATACTTATATAATCACTACCAGTGTAATAAGTAGTGATATAATTACTATATCTTACATTATGAATATTGTGCATTCAATGGGAGTAGTGAACCAAGATATTCCCATGTGATCTCCAATACAATTGGAGGATTTTGTTGGTGCAGGGAGCAACATATAGTTGAACCTAAATTTTGATGTTAGCAAAGGTTTAAAGTTAAGTTTCATTGTAATCTAACAAGGTTGACTAAGTGTGCAAGTAGTTCAACCAGAAAGTCCTAGTAGGTCAAATTGACTAGATACTAGGTAAGACAAAAGTTCTAGTGGGCAATAGGTAAAGAGAAAGAGAAAACCCTAGTTGTGGCTAGGCAAGGAAGTCTCGATCTGTGAGACTAGGCAAAGAAGTCCTGGTCTATGGAACTAGGTAAGAAAGTCTTGGTTAGTATGACTAGGCAAGAAGACTTGACAGATCGAGTACATTAGGATGAAGTCCAGAAGGGTCTAGAGGATCGGACATCTAGCAGTTAGATGGGTCTAGAGGACCGGACATCAAGATAAAGTCCAAGGGTTAGAGGATGAGATACTAAGCAGAAAATCTAAATAGGTTTGGAGGACTAGATGTTTGGTAAGTTAGATGACTTCTCTTGAGAGGAGTAAGTGAGGATGCATTCCCTTAAAGGGAACAATCGACATTAGTTCAACCTAAGGTTTCATTTGAAATCTAAAAGTCAAGATCGAACAATCCCAAGACTATCAAATTATTTCTACTTTTATGTTATTATTATGTTTGTTATGCTAACTCTATGATGTAGGAAGGTGGCCGGAGTCAAGGGGTTCCAGATGCTTAGAAGGGATTTAGGTTCCAGAGGTCCAAGCGATCATATGGATATAGGCGCTCGGGAAGGCCCAAATCTAGCTACGTGAGCAACTAAGTTGGCATGCCCGAGTTTGCTTGCACACGTTAGCTTTCAGGCACCCAAGAGGGATCCAAACACCTGGGAAGGTATAGAGGTGACTCAAATAAAGCTTTGATGAGATGCTACTACATCAGTGGTCCAAATGTCCAGGAGTGGTCCAAGTGCATGGAGTTGGATAACTCAGCGATAAAGATAGATCAGATAGGCCTTGGTGGAGGCGCCTAGAGCTGGTCAAGGTGCTTGGAATATGCTATAAAAAGAACCTTCGACCAGGAGCTAAGAACTACATTCTTCTACACTGAACGACTCTCATGATGCTCCCAAACTCCACTACAACGCTAAAATACTGTTCTGACAACTACTATCAAGTCTACACTTCATTCTTATTGTTGATATTTTTAATTTATGTACTTGATATTCATATTCAGTTCTTTGTACTTAATTGAATTTTTAGTGGATTGCCTAACAAAAGTGATAAATAATCGTGGGCCTTGGACTAGTAGTATATGCTATGAACTAAGTAAAAAATAAAGCTTGTTAGCATTCCACTACTATCTCTCTAGTTTTTGAAAAATCATTAAAAAGTGACACATGCTATTCACTCCCCTCTAGCGCTCTATTCAAACCTATAGATCATTCTATTTAAAGTGAGATATTGCCTCATATTAATAAACAAGTACCTCAACCACCTCATGCACAATTGGCTTTAAGGCGATCCACTAGGTATAGGAGTGTTAGAGTGTATACTAAAAGCCTAGCTTTTGGTATAAACATTTATCTAGTTATAAGAATCACATTGGTCAAGTATCTACATTTATATATACCAAATGTAGATGTTCAATTAATTTATATTGTAGATAACATAGTGTGTGGTGTCACACACAAAAGATGGTGTTATCGGTTCTTTATAAATTATAAACAGTAGCTCACGACCAAGATGGAAAGGAATAAACCATTAGAAGGTCGTAGTGTAATTATGTATTAGTTTATCTTAACTATATAATTACACTAGTACACTTAGAGTGTATTGAGTAGGACCATTAGAGGTCGTTTCTTTTTATACTGACTTTATAAAGGAACAAAGACCTCAGTTATTATGAAAGTGTGTGCTCTTAATCCTAATATAATAACAAGCACATATATTTGTTATTTATTTCTTTAATTTATCAATGGGTGAGATTTAGTTCGATAAATCAATAAGCCCGATAAGTTGAGAAATGATATCACTTATAGTGTGTGTTGTTGATTATAGAAAGAAACTGTGTCCTAGTGATCTATGTTGATAATGTCCCCAAGAGGAGCTCATAAGGATTGTCATGTTAAACCCTGTAGGTGGACTTAGTCCGACATGATGATAAGGTTGAGTGGTACTACTCTTGGACTAAGATATTAATTAAATGAGCTGTCAGTAACTCACTTAATTAGTGGACATTCGACATCTTAAACACAGGGAGACTAACACACTCATAATAAGAAAGGGCCCAAAAATGTAATTTGGGATTGGTGCGGTAGTTCAATAATAATTCTTTAGTGGTATGAATTATTATTGATGAAGTTAAGTTGTGTGTTCGGGGCGAACACGGGAAGCTTAATTTCATCGGGAGACCAAAACAAATTCCTCCTCTCGGTCCCTATCGTAGCCTCTTGTATATAGAGATTTATACCCACCACATACCCACCTTCTTACCCACTCTTTGGTGGTCGGCCAAGCTAGCTTGGAACCTAAGCTAGGGCCGGCCAAGACCCAAAGGTTGAGCCAAGTTAATTGGTCGGCCATAGCTTGGAACCCAAGCTTGATTGGCCGGGCCATATTAAAAGGGAATTTATTTTTAATTAAAATTATTTCTTATGTGGATATCATGGTTTTAAAAGAGAGTTTAAAATTTAAATCTTTCCTTTTATAGCTTCCTACAAAAGATTAAGAAAAGATTTGAAATCTTTCCTTATTTGTAGATTGAAAGGAAATTTTAATTTTGATAAAACTTTCCTTTTTTAACCATGTTCATGATTTAAAAGAGAGTTTAAAAATTAAATAATCTCTTTTATTAGTTTCTACAAAATATTAAGAAAAGATTTGATATCTTTCCTTATTTGTAGATTGAAAAGAGATTTTAATTTTTAGAGATAACTTTTATTTTTGGAAATTATCCACATGTTTAAAAGAAAGATTTTAATTTATAAAATTTCCTTTTTATAATCCACCATGAAGGAAAAAATTATTGGAGAAATTTTTTATAAATTTTTGGAAAAAAATTAGGAAGTTTTAATTTTTGTTTTAATTAAAACTCTCCTTGTTTTGGGGAAATAAGTGGTCGACCATTGATATTAAGAAAAGAAAATTATTTTTAATTAAATTATTTTTTATTTTTCATGGCAAAGGAATTAAGGAAGTTTTTATTAAAATTTCCTTATTTGCCAAGACCAAGGAATATAAAAGAGGGGGTAGAGGTGTCTTCATTGAGAACAACTCTATTCTTTTCTTCCTCTCTTTTTCTCCTTGGTGTGGCCGGCCGTTAGAGGTTCTCCCTCTCCTCTTCTCTTCTTCTCTAGTGGCCGGTTTTATCCCCTCTTGGAGCTCTTGATGGTGGCCAGTTCAAGCTAGGAGAAGAAGGAGAGTAAGGAGATTTTGTTTCTTGTATCCCTTGGAGCTTGGTGGTGGTGGCCGGACCTCTACTTCTCATGGAGAATTCTTGGTGGCCGAATCTAGCTTGGAGAAGAAGGAGCTTGGTGGTTCTCATCTCGGAAGATCGTTGCCCACATAATGTCTGAGATAAGAAGAGGAATACGGTAGAAGATCAAGAGATTATTTTGCTTACAAAGAAAGGTATAACTAGTAATTGTTTTCCGCATCATACTAGTTTTCTTTGTATAGTTATTTATGGAAATACCAAACACAAGAAGCATATGATTCTAGAGTTTTCAAAATAGTTTTTTCGAGTTTGTGTTTTCTTCTTTTTCGAATTTGTGATTCGATTGTTCTTTTTGGTTAACCTAGAGTTATTTAAGGAAATAAATATTAGCTTTCCTTAAAAGGCTTTGCCTAGGCGGTGGTGGTTGCTCCCATATTCAAGAAGGTCATGTGCCTCGTCATGCAGTCTTGGAAGTCAATTTTGGAAATTAATATTTATGGAATTAATAACTTAGGTAGATTTGAATCAATAGTGTTAAGTTCCGCTTGCGATTCAAATCTAAACCATTAAGAACAGATAAGTTAAATTTGGAATCAATGATGTTAAGTTCCGTCTGCGATTTCTAATTTAACTTCTAGAGAACATAATAGGTTATTTAAGGAAAGGTTTGACACTTGTACAAAAATTTTTATACAGTGGAACCGGTACAATTTTCTTAGGACTAACCAACAATTGGTATCAGAGCTAGGGTTTGCTTCTGTGCGTTTGGTTTTCAAATAGGTTATGCACATGTCATACATAATTTAGGCATGATAATAGTAGGATGTGCTAACTTTGTGGTTGCAGGCTCCAACTATTATGACATATTTTTATTGTGTGTGATTGGACCCTTAGACATGTCAAGGGCATTTAATTGTGTGTGCATGATTGTATGTAACTAATATAGCAGAAGCTATATTAGCCCTAGGTTTTAGAATTTTATTTTTCAATCTAGATTACATGTATATTCCATTTATGGAATATAGGATCGATATATGTAAAATTCTATATTTGTCGCTGATCGTATCTTAGCGAGGCGTGGTGCTATTGGAGGACCAGAGGCGCAGCGGAATAAGAAGCTAGATAGATGTGATAACTCGACCCGATGGCGGTGGCTAAAGATGGCAGCAGCTAGGGTTGGAGCACACGGAGGATAGTGATGAAAATGCCATAATAGTTGGAAAATTAATTTTCATGTTTATTGTTTTTATTTATTGTGATGTGTGTGTGCATGTGTTATATGCTAGCATAGGTTAAAATTCCTCACCTTAAATAACTAAGTGGGAGAGGGATTAGTATATTAATCCCATGGTCTCCATTACTGGTTTGTAAGTGATGCAACAAGCTTGCGTGTTGGCTTTGAGTGCCTCCCTCCACAATGGATGAGTTTGTTTGTGGATCACTAGATCAAACTTCCTTAATGGATGGTTATAGGAAGTTATTTAGGATGTGTGTGATCTTCTCCAACTGAAGGGGCACAATTCTATTTAATGGATTTAGTATCAAGTAATGATATACACTTAGACACATTTAATAGTATCCTCCCCAACGGAGTCACTGCTATCACTTGTGTGACCAAAGGGAAACCAACTATTAATTTGTCATAAAACTAGGGTGACAAGATAATAAAATTAATGAGTTAAAATCCCTCTTACAAATGATTGATTTTGTATACGTCCACACTAACGTGGCATACAAAATTAACGGTGTTTGAGATAATTTTATTTGTTATAAAGTTGGGTTGACAAGATAGTTAATGGGTAAAACCCTCCTCTTACAAATGATGATTTTGTATACGTCCACACTAACGTGGCATGCAAAATTCACGGTGTTTTGAGGTGTTGGTAAATTTAAATAGTATTGTTAGATGAATCAATATTATTTTAAATTTAGAGTCTTGACCAAATATTTGATCAAAGACAGATCAACTATTAATTTTATTTGTCATAGGTTGACAAGATAATAAAATTAATGGATAAAATCTCTTTTTAGAATTTGTATACGTCCACACTAATGTGGCATACAAAATTCACGGGGATTTTGAAATGTTGGTCTTGACCAAATAATTTTGTGATTCTTAGGTTTTCAAATGTTAGTCAATCCCCTAGCTGTTATATTATAGAATAGACTTAGTAGTCCCAATTGTAATGATTGAAAAACTTGGACATTAAGGTAGACTGTCCTCACAAAACTGAGAACAATAACGGTGTATTTTATTAGTTGTTGAAACATATTTAGTGGTGTTATCTACCGGTACAGGAACCACTGATTATGTCTGCAATTCATTGCAGGGGTTCCAGGAAATCCGACAACTATATAAATCACCGTCCACATGAGCACTGTTGTAAAAGTAGCAGCTATTGCAGTGGGAGATGTTTATCCTTTGATAGGAATAAAATATGGATTATTAGAAATTATCTTTACGTACTAAGTTTAGAAAGAACCTGGTTTCAGTTCCTAAACTATTAAAGAATAGATATTCTATCTATTTTGATAACAAACTTGTTATCAAGAAAAAATAGGGAAGTTATCTGTTCTGGTACGTTGGTTGACAATTTATAATCCAATAACTCCCACGATGCAATAAATGGAAATTAATAACACATTTTCTAACTTTAAGAGAAAGTAACCTTCGAAAATGAACCAATCATATTTTTGGCATCCAAGGCTAGGTTATATTAACTTGAGTAGGATTCAAAGGATAATAACCAATGAACTCTTGAGTTCATTGGTAGTGGAAATCTTTCCAACCTGCGAGTCTTACTTGGAAGGAAAAATAACCAAGAAGCTTTTAAAGGGGTATAGAGCCAAAGATATGTTGGAATTAGTTCATTCTGATTTGTAGACCTTTGACTATCCAGACAAGAGGTTGTTTCGAATATTTTGTCTCTTTTATAGACGACTATTCGAGATAAGGATACATTTACTTGACTCGCCACAAGTCTAAGTGCTTTGATTAGTTCAAATAATACTAGGCTGATGTGGAGTAACGTCAAAGTAAAAGTATCAAGATACTATGGTGAAATCGTAGTAACAAGTACCTCTTAGGAGAGTTTAGGAGTCACAATTATCAGAAGTCAGGGTTCAATCGCAACTAACTGCACCTGGTACACCCCAACAGAATGGTGTAGTAGAAAGAAGGTATAAGGCTCTTATGGAATAATTAGATCAATGATGAGTTATTCAGAAAATTACCAAAATTATTTTAAGGATATACACTGGAAACGGAAGTAAACATAGTACTTTCTAAGTCAGAACTCTCTACTCCTATAGAATTACAGAATGGGCGTAAGCCTAGTCTGAGGCATATTCGGGTTTGGGTGGTCTAGCACATGAGAGGCACTGATAAGATTGGACATGAGTTCACTTGTTTGTGAGTTATCCTAGAAAAACGAAAAGAGGTTTATAGACCTTAAAATCGGAAGGTCATTATTGGCACCAATGCCCGATTTTAGAAAAGGACTATACTATGAACCACAAGTCCATGAGTAAAAAAAAAAATTGTTCTTAAGGAAATTAAAGGACACGTCTAATCTAGTACCAATTATACAAGATGAAATATCACAAGAAACTGCAACACGTATCACAGATGATACACAATTGCAGAAAGTGCCTCGTCATAGTGGGAGGGTTGTTAGTGTTGGTTGCTACTCGGAAAACCTAATGGTTCCACTGTACAAAAATTTTGTACAAAGGTCTGAACCTTTTCCTAGCTACCATGTGTTCTTTTAAATTAAACTTGGATCGCCTGCAGAACTTAACACATTTGATCCAAAGTTTAATCTATTTGTTCTTTTAGGTTTAGACTCGGATCTCCTGCGAAACTTAACACGTTCGATCCAAATCACCTAGGTTATTAATTTCATAAATATTAGTTTCCAAAATTGGCTCCCAGTACTGACGTGGTGAGGCACATGACCTTCTTGGATATGAGAACAACCACCACCGACTAGACAAAGTCTTTTAAGGAAAGTTAATATTTAATTTCCTTAAATAACTTTAGGTCAACCGAAAAGAACAATCAAATCACAAGGAAAAGAAAAAACAAAAGAACACAATATCGAAAACAAATTCGAAATACTAGAATCGTATGCCTCTTGTATTTGGTATTATTTCCAAAAATAACTAGTATGATGCGGAAAGGAAAAATACTAGTTATACCTTTTAGAAAAATCTCTTGATCTTCTACCGTATTTCTCTTCTAACCTCGGACGTTGTGTGGGCAACGATCTTCCAAGATGAGAAACCACCAAAGCACCTTCTTCTCCTTTCTTCAAGTTTCGGCCAAGCACAAAGCTTCCAAAAGATGAAGATCTTTTTCCACCAACCAAGCTCCAAGGGATGCAAGAAACAAAACTCTTTTCTCTCCTTTTCTCCAAGCTAGATCCGGCCACTTCTATGCCTCCAAGAGATGATGAAGTCTCGGCCACAAGAAGGAAAAGAGAGAAGGAGAAGAGAGAAGGAGAAGGGGAACCTCTAGGGGCCGGCCACACCAAGGAAGAAAAGAGAGGAAGAAAAAGAATAGAGTTCTTCACCATGAAGCCTCCTCTACCCCCTCTTTTATAATTCTTGGTCTTGGCAAATAAAGAAATTTAAATAAAAACTTCCTTAATTCTTTTGCCATGAAAAGGAAAATTTATTTAATTAAAAATAATTTTCTCTTCTCCAATTTATTTGGCCGACTACCTCTTTCCCCAAAACAAGGAGAGTTTTAATTAAAACAAAAATTAAAACTTCCTAATTTGTTTCTAGAAATTTATAAAAATTTCTCCAATAATTTTAATCCCTTCATGATTGGTTAATAAAAAGAAATTTTATAAATTAAAATCTTTCTTTTAAACATGTGGATAATTTCCAAAAAGGAAAGTTATCTCTAAAAATTAAAATCTCCTTTCAATCTACAAATAAGGAAAGATATTAAATCTTTTCTTAATCTTTTTTAGAAACTAATAAAAGAGAATTTTTAATTTTTAAACTTTCTTTTAAATCATGAACATATTTAAAAGGAAAGATTTTACCAAAATTAAAATCAACCTTTTAATCTACAAATAAGGAAAGAGATTTTAACCCTTCTCTTAATCTTTTGTAGACTCTTATAAAAGGAAAGATTTAAAATTTTAAACTCTCTTTTAAATCATGTTATCCACATAAGAAAAATTTTAAAAATAAAAATCCTTTTATTTTAATTTGGGCTGGCCACACCAAGTTTGAACCCAAGCTAGGGCCGGCCACCTTGAAGCACCCATGAACCAAACTTTGGCCGGCCCTCGCTTGGTCTCCAAGCTAGCTTGGCCGACCCCTATGAGATGGGTAAGAATGTGAGTATAGGTGGGTATAGTACTCTATAATTAAGAGGCTACGATAGGGACCGAGAGGAGGAATTGGTTTTGGTTTCCCGATAAAATTAAGCATCCCGTGTTCGCCCCGAACACACAACTTAATTTTATCAATAATAATTCATTCCACTAGAGAACTATTATTGAACTACCGCACCAATCCCAAATTACATTTTGGGCTCCTTCTTATTATGAGTGTGTTAGTCTCCCTGTGTTTAAGATGTCGAATGCCCACTAATTAAGTTAGTTACTGACAACTCATTTAATTAATATCTTAGTCCAAGAGTAGTACCACTCAACTTCATCGTCATGTCGGACTAAGTCCATCTGCAGGGTTTAACATGACAATCCTTATGAGCTCCTCTTAGGGACATTCTCAACCTAGATCACTAGGACACAGTTTCCTTCTATAATCAACAACACACATTATAAGTGATATCATTTCCCAACTTATCGGGCTTATTGATTTATCGAACTAAATCTCACCCATTGATAAATTAAAGAAATAAATATTAAATATATGTGCTTGTTATTATATTAGGATTAAGAGCACATACTTCCATAATAACTGAGGTCTTTGTTCCTTTATAAAGTCAGTATAAAAGAAACGACCTCTAATGGTCCTACTCAATACACTCTAAGTGTACTAGTGTAATTATATAGTTAAGATAAACTAATACCTAATTACACTACGACCTTCCAATGGTTTGTTCCTTTCCATCATGGTCGTGAGCTACTGTTTATAATTTATAAGGTACTTATAATATGATCCTCTGTGTGTGACACCACACACCATGTTATCTACAATATAAATTAATTGAACAACTACATTTATCATAAATGTAGACATTTGACCAATGTGATTCTTATTTCTAGATAAATGTTTATACCAAAAGCTAGGCTTTTAGTATACATCCTAATAGTTAGACAACCTAATATATTCATGTTTTGGGAGAGTCTTTGGACTTGATCCCTGTTGAACATGAACTTAATTCCCGGACCTATGACAAAGCGCTACAAGATAATGATGCAGCATCTTTGTAAATAGCAATGAATACAGAATTAGAATATATGTATTCTAATAAAATCTGGGAGCTTGTAGAACCACCAAATGGTATAAAAGCCATTGGGTGAAAATAAGTCTACAATAGGAAAAGAGGGATAAACAGGAAGATAGAAACTTTCAAAGCAAGGCTTGTTGAAAAAGGAAACTTTTTCACTGGTAGTCATGCTTAAGTCTATCCGGATTCTTTTATCTATTACTTCTCATATGGACTATGAGATTTAACAAGTGGATGTCAAGACAGCTTTCCTTAATGGAAGTCTTGAAGAAAACATCTATATAAAGCAACCAGAAGGGTTCATTGCAAAGAGCAAAGAGCATCTTGTGTGTAAGCTCAATCAGTCTATGGACTGAAGTAAAGCTTCAAGGTCTTAGTACATCCGGTTTAATAAAGTAATCCAGACCTATGGGCTATGGATTTATTTTATAACCGAATGAGTTTTGTGTATACAAGAAGTGTGATGGAAACGTGGTGGTATTTTTTGTACTATACGTAGATAACATTTTTGGTAGTTGGAAATAATATCAAAGTGTTGTCAGAAGTAAGGGTATGGTTGTCCAAACAATTCGATATGAAGGACTTAGGAGAATGCATATATTCTTGGGATCAAAGAGATTGTAAGAAAATAATATATTTTACTTATCCCAAGCTTCATATATTGAAACAATCCTTGCTCGTTTTAGCATGCAGAACTCCAAGAAAAGGTTTCTTACCTTTTAGGCATGGAGTAGCTTTATCTAAAGAGATGTCTCCGAAGACATCAAAGTAGATAGAGGAAATGAAGGCAGTTCCTTATGCTTCGGCTGTCGGAAGCCTAATGTATGTTATGCACAAGATAAGAAATCTGTTTGGTCGAAGGCATAGTTAGCAGATATCTAAGTAACCCTGGACAAGGACATTGGACTGCGGTAAAACATATATTAAAGTACCTTAGAGGCACTAGAGATTATATGCTAGCTTACAAAGTAGATGATTTGATCCCTGTGGGTTACATGGATTTTGACCTTCAATCAGATAGGGACAATAGTAAGTCAACCTCGGAGTTTTGTGTTTACTTTAAGAGGTAAAGTCATAATTATGGAAGAATGATAAGCAAAAGTGTTTTTTTTTCGGACTCAACCATAGAAGCTGAGTAAGTGGCAGCCTCTGTGTAACGCCCGGAAATTCTCAAACTTGCATTAGAATTATTCTATGATTTTTATGGAATTTTTAGATATTTTTCCGAAATTTTCCGAGTAGCGGAAGTAACAAAAGTAATTGGATAAGCAAAATGGTTTAAGCGGGAATCGAACCCGGGACCTCTCGGGTCCGCTAAACCTTTAGTTAGCCTTAGTAACCGGTGAACCCAGCAGGGCCGTGCTGAAAGAAAGAGGAACCAATTATATTTATATTAGAGTTGGGTTCAATAACCCACTTAATATAAATTAAGAACTTAAGTTGGGTTGGTTTAATTTGGTTCGGCAGCCCTCTCCTCACAAAACCTCATGCCACTTTCTTTCTCCAAACCCTCACGCCGAACACCTCTCCCTCTCCTCCTTCTCTCGGCGCCACAACAAGGGAAGACCTAGGGTTTTTCCCTAGGGCCCAAGGACACTTTCCGGTGACGATTTCAGCACAAGGACGTTCCCCTCCGCGAGTAGAGCACGTGGACGCGAGTGAATCGTCGGGAAGTCGTCTCCACCGGAATTTCTAGCGATTAGATTTGTAAGAAATCTAGCACACAAGGTAAGAAACCCCTCACCTGCAGTATAATAGCTCCCATTTGAGTTTTTATGCTTTAGTTAGGATGTATGCGGATTTTTATCGATATCTAGGGTGTATTTAACTCTCTTCGCAGATTAGGGATTTAGTTGAGCCCCTCTAGATGGGCCGGACACGTCTTCCCTCTTCAGATAGGAGGTTGGACGTTGTCGGGTGCCTAGAGGCGGTCTCCCTAATGGGGGAGAAGAGTTAGAGCATCCTAGGGGCTCGATTAAATGTCTAGCTCAGTAATAGACAGTTTAAATAACTTATTAAATGCACTAGAAGCATTTAAAATAGCAAATTAGTTTATTTCGACTTATGTAGGACTACAGTCCAATGGGTGGGCTCCCACAGTCGCCTCTAGGTTCAGACAACCTAGTTCTAGGTTCAGACAACCTAGTTTTAGGTTCAGATAACCTAGATTCAGCAAAATAAGTATATAACATTCAGTATTTTACTTTCAGCAGTGACACTGTACTGGATTAGATATCCACTGGGCTGGACTCCCATAGTCGTCCCTAGGTTTAGCTAACCTAGTAAACCCTACTAGATTCGGAACTTACAATCCCGGGTTTGGATAGGGATGCGCGCATAGCAAGTACAGTTGCCAGGGCCCATCAGCAGCATGTTTAGTATTTTCACTTATTATATGTATAGCTTTTCAAATTCACAATCAGTTATGTGAGTTCGGTTTAGTTTCAGTACCAGCTCAGTTAGTTTAGTACAGATCATGATCAGTTTAGTTCAGTTCCATGATTTGTGTTCAGTTTCAGTTTTCATGCTCAGCTCTATTTTCGCAAGTATGATAGCTTATGTTCAGTTCTTGATTGCTATGCTTGTATGATCACATGCCATGCCATGTTTAGCCTAGTCAGTATATTTCAAATAGCATGCTTTGAAAATCATATCTGCATCGTATGCATGTTTTTGTGAGGTAGATGGTTTCTTACTAAGCGAAAGCTTATAGATACTTCTTTTCCTTATACTGCAGATAAAGGTAAAGGAAAGATGGACTAGCGGAGGCTGGAGGTCAATGCAAGGATGAGGATGTGTGTGGAAGGAACCTGGAGTAGAGATCTTGGAAAAAAGAACTAGCAAACTAATACTTTAGATTTATATCATGTTAATTTCCGCATTTTTAGTTGTTTTGATGCATGAATTATGAAAGACCTGTTTAGATTGTTAGTAATCATGCTTAGAATGTCATTTAAATGTTGTTAGAATGTTTGGTATTGGTTTAGAATTGTTGTAGGTGATTTTGGCACGAACAAGTGCTGAAATCAGACCTTTGGTCGAAATCAGAAACTCGGATCGATCAGCTGATCGATTCGAGGGTCTCTAATCGATCAACTGATCGACTGGGCGATTTGGCTCGCAAACAGTACGCGTCTGGATCGATCAGCCGATCGATCCAGCCAATTTCGTCGCGAACAGAAGGCCCTGGGATCGATCACTGGATCGATTGACCAGCCTGGATCGATCAGTCGATCGATCCAGATTATTGCCCGAGCACAGTAGCGTGCTGGATCGATCACTGGATCGATCCAACCTATGTCCCGCATACAGTAGCCGGCTGGATCGATCACTGGATCGATCTGACTATTCCAATCGATCCGTGGATCGATTGGGAGGTCTGGTATCAGCGGGGAAGTGTCTAAGTTCAGTTCCCTGGCCATGGGGAAGGTAAAACATGTTATGAATGGTTAGTTTACCTCCCTTAGCATGTATAGAACCAAGAAGTGATAGCCGTTTAGCAAAATTTTAATTAGCACAGCTTCCGCATTTAGATTTAGTAATGGTCAGGGAATAGTTTAGTACAGCATAATGTGACGATCGACCTTACAACCTAGTAGTAGAAGGCGGGTCGTTACACTCTGAGGCAGTCATAGAAGCTGAATGACTCAGTAACCTCAAGATGGACTTAGATATGATTTCTGGTTTGTCCAAAGATTATTACAATTTATTATAATAATAGTGGTGCAGTAGCAAACTCGAAGAAACCATGAGTCTATAAGGCGAGTAAACACAATAGAGCGCAAGTACCACCCAATACGAAAAATCGTATAAACGAGGAGAAGTTGTTGCCGCCTAGATTGCATCAGATGATGACCTATAGATCTTTTCACTAAGGCCCTTAAGGCAAGAGCTTTTGATGGGCATGTTGAAGGGTTGGGAATCAGATGTATGGCAGCAGATATGGCACCTTAGTCTTTTAGTATAAGTGGGAGATTGTTAGAGTGTATACTAAAAGCCTAGCTTTTGGTATAAACATTTATCTAGTTATAAGAATCACATTGGTCAAGTGTCTACATTTATATATACCAAATGTATATGTTCAATTAATTTATATTGTAAATAACATAGTGTGTGGTGTCACACACAGAAGATGGTGTTATCGGTTCTTTATAAATTATAAACAGTAGCTCACGACCAAGATGGAAAGGAACAAACCATTGGAAGGTCGTAGTATAATTAGGTATTAGTTTATCTTCACTATATAATTACACTAGTACACTTAGAGTGTATTAAGTAGGACCATTAGAGGTCGTTTCTTTTTATACTGACTTTATAAAGGAACAAAGACCTCAGTTATTATGGAAGTGTGTGCTCTTAATCCTAATATAATAACAAGCACATATATTTGTTATTTATTTCTTTAATTTATCAATAGGTGAGATTTAGTTCGATAAATCAATAAGCCCGATAAGTTGGGAAATGATATCACTTATAGTGTGTGTTGTTGATTATAGAAGGAAACTGTGTCCTAGTGATCTAGGTTGATAATGTCCCCAAGAGGAGCTCATAAGGATTGTCATGTTAAACCCTGCAGGTGGACTTAGTCATACATAACGATAAGGTTGAGTGGTACTACTCTTGGACTAAGATATTAATTAAATGAGTTGTCAGTAACTCACTTAATTAGTGGACATTCGACATCTTAAACACAGGGAGACTAACACACTCATAATAAGAAGGGGCCCAAAAATGTAATTTGGGATTGGTGCGGTAGTTCAATAATAATTCTTTAGTGGTATGAATTATTATTGATGAAGTTAAGTTGTGTGTTCGGGGCGAACACGGGAAGCTTAATTTCATCGGGAGACCAAAACAAATTCCTCCTCTCGGTCCTTATCGTAGCCTCTTGTATATAGAGATTTATACCCACCACATACCCACCTTCTTACCCACTCTTTGGTGGCCGGCCAAGCTAGCTTGGAACCCAAGCTAGGGTCGGCCAAGACCCAAAGGTTGAGCCAAGTTAATTGGTCGGCCATAGCTTGGAACCCAAGCTTGATTGACCGACCATATTAAAAGGGAATTTATTTTTAATTAAAATTATTTCTTATGTGGATATCATGGTTTTAAAAGAAAGTTTAAAATTTAAATCTGTCCTTTTATAGCTTTCTACAAAAGATTAAGAAAAGATTTGAAATCTTTCCTTATTTGTAGATTGAAAGGAAATTTTAATTTTGAGAAAACTTTTCTTTTTAAACCATGTTCATGATTTAAAAGAGAGTTTAAAAATTAAATAATCTCTTTTATTATTTTCTACAAAAGATTAAGAAAAGATTTGATATCTTTCCTTATTTGTAGATTGAAAAGAGATTTTAATTTTTAGAGATAACTTTCCTTTTTGGAAATTATCCATATGTTTAAAAGAAAGATTTTAATTTATAAAATTTCCTTTTTATAACCCACCATGAAGGGAAAAATTATTGGAGAAATTTTTTATAAATTTTCGGAAACAAATTAGGAAGTTTTAATTTTTGTTTTAATTAAAACTCTCCTTGTATTGGGGAAATAAGTGGCCGGCCATTGATATTAAGAAAAGAAAATTATTTTTAATTAAATATTTATTTCTTTTTCATGGCAAAGGAATTAAGGAAGTTTTTATTAAAATTTCCTTATTTGCCAAGACCAAGGAATATAAAAGAGGGGGTAGAGGTGCCTTCATTGAGAACAACTCTATTCTTTTCTTCCTCTCTTTTTCTCCTTGGTGTGGCCGGCCCTTAGAGGTTCTCCCTCTCCTCTTCTCTTCTTCTCTAGTGGCCGGTTTTATCCCCTCTTGGAGCTCTTGATGGTGGCCGGTTCAAGCTAGGAGAAGAAAGAGAGAAAGGAGGTTTTGTTTCTTGTATCCCTTGGAGCTTGGTGGTGGTGGCCGGACCTCTACTTCTCATGGAGAATTCTTGGTGGCCGAATCTAGCTTGGAGAAGAAGGAGCTTGGCTGTTCTCGTCTCGGAAGATCATTTCCCATACAACGTCTGAGATATGAAGAGGAATGCGGTAGAAGATCAAGAGGTTATTTTGCTTACAAAGAAAGGTATAACTAGTAATTATTTTCCGCATCATACTAGTTTTCTTTGTATAGTTATTTATGGAAATACCAAACACAAGAAACATATGATTCTAGAGTTTTCGAAATAGTTTTTTCGAGTTTGTGTTTTCTTCTTTTTCGAATTTGTGATTCGATTGTTCGTTTTGGTTAACCTAGAGTTATTTAAGGAAATAAATATTAGCTTTCCTTAAAAGGCTTTGCCTAGGCGGTGGTGGTTGCTCCCATATCCAAGAAGGTCATGTGCCTCGCCATGTAGTCCTGGAAGCCAATTTTGGAAATTAATATTTATGGAATTAATAACTTAGGTAGATTTGAATCAATAGTGTTAGGTTCCGCTTGCGATTCAAATCTAAACCATTAAGAACAGATAAGTTAAATTTGGAATCAATGATGTTAAGTTCCGTCTGCGATTTCTAATTTAACTTCTAAAGAACACAATATGTTATTTAAGGAAAGGTTTGACACTTGTACAAAAATTTTTGTACAGTGGAACCGGTACGATTTTCTTAGGACTAACCAACAAGGAGATCCATAATTTCTCATGATTATGTTTATCTCCAAGAGCATGAGTTTGACATAGGATTGGAAAGTGATTATACATCTTTTCAAGAAGTCAAACAATGTTCTAACTCTGAAAAATGGATTAACATTATGTAAGAATAGTTGAGTTTATGGTTGACAATGACATTTGAGAACTTATCGAATTATCTAAAGGTACAAAATCCATTGGTTGTAAATAGATATTTAAAACCAAATGGAATTAAAGGGGTAATGTTGAAAAGTATAAGGTGCACCTTATTGCTAAGGGATTCATTCATAAGGAATACATTGATTATAAAAAGACTTTCTCATTTATATCGACAATAGACTCCCTTAGGATACACTACAACAAAAACTGCAAACGACAATGAATATTATCCATTGTCGTAGGGTCAAAAACCATTGTAACTGAGAGTGTTGTAGAATGTATTGTCATACGACAATGGTTTTGAATCCGTTGTCTTTGTAGACATTTGACAACGGTTTTTATCCGTTGTTGTTTACATGCTCAAAATTTGTTTACGAAGGATACGACAATGTTTTTAAACCATTGTGGTAGATAATTTCGACCACAGAAATAAACCGTTATGGTAGACTCTTTTTACAACAGATTAATTTTAAAACCATTGTGGTAGATAATTTTAATATGTTTTACAACAGATAAAACTGTTGTCTTTTATCACTTTTTATAAAAAAATATCCGTTGTGGTTACGTACTTTTTACAATATTTCTAACCGTTGTCTTTAATGTTCATGTTGTAACATGATAATAACAAACAACTAATCTTTATTTAATATAAACAAACCACCAATACAAAACTAAATATTTACTACATTCAATCCATGAAAATGTTATCTTCAAATTTCAAAAATTAATTACACACATCAAAATGAGAAAATAATAGCTGTGTAATCGAAATCCAAAATATGCCAGCTAAAATCCTCTTCCCAACTGAATCTTTAAAGCCTTTTCCAGCAACTTACTGGCTGCATCTTCACGTAACCGAGTACACAAATTTCCCTTGGCAATCAAATCTGCAGAATTAAGCTGTAGGAGCTGATAAAAATAAACAAATTATAAAGACATTAAAAGATAAAATATACATGTAAGCGAATAAGAATTATCTTAACCTGCTGAAACACATACGGATTGATGATACTGATCCGGCAGTAAGGTCGGGGGACCCCCTTTGAGGGGAGTCAACGCCACGCGGAGGTCAAAAGTCAAACGGCCGATCGGAGAAGAGTAGGGTCAACCGGCCGAACGGGTTTAAGCGGAATCAAAGACAACCCGACAGGGAGTCGGGTTTTCGACGCTCATGGTGAACATGGTAGCCGGGCCGAGCGGGTGGCCCGCTCGGCCGAGGCGTAAAGCATCAATGCTGTGAAGGAATAGTCTCAGCCGAGCACCCGGTCAGACCGATACTTACGCCCGGTCGGATCGATGTCTACCGAGCGGACGGATTCTCGGCTCAGGGAAAAAGGAGACAAGGACAAGAGGACATTGGGGAACATCATATTCTGACAGCAGGCATATTCGACGATCATGCCATACGCAGAATCGTACGATGGAAGGTGCTGCTGTCCCATCAGAAAGGTGCTCAGACTGTAGCAGTATGGTGTCAGGCACTGGCAAGCTCATGCTAAGGTATGGTACAGGACACGTGTATGCCTCGGTAGGTGTGCACAAGCCTCTCCGCAGCTCTATATAAGAGCCCTCATACTTCACCGGAGGCACGCAATCACGCAATCACGCAATCACGCGATCTCACATCTTCGAAGCCACTATCATTCTCCTCTTGCCTGACTTGAGCGTCGGAGGGTCGTCACCGGGAACCCCTTCCCGGCTCGACTTCCTTGCAGGTTCGCCGGAGATCCCTACGGTCGGTCGGAGATCCACATCGTCAGTTCGGAGAGCGCCATGTGCCCAGCGTCCATTGATTCAGCGTTCGGACAGGATCAAATTGGTGCCGTCTGTGGGAACGCACCTGCATCCGAGCGGAAGCGATGGACGAAGCTGGACGACCGCACACCGTGATGCTCTCCCAGGAGGAGCTCGACGCTCTAATTGAGGCAAGAGCAGCTAAGCTCGTGGAGCGGCAGAAACAAAAGGCGCAAGCCGAGCGCCTAGAGCAATAGGCGACGTCAGCATCAGCAGGCCGAGCGGAGAACATTTCAGCATGGGGCCGAGATAAAGATCCGGTCGGCATTCAAGGGGAAGCACCACTTGCCATGTGATCCCGAGAGCATTCCAGGACCCTTTCAAAGTCATCGAAAAGCTCCGCTCGGGTGCCTATTATCTAGAGGATGAAGACGGACGACAATTGGATCGACCATGGAGCGCGAACCACCTCCAGCCTTACCAGGTGGGGTGAAAGGTGCGCCAATGTAATGTATGCTGTATCTTTTCTGTTCAGCTGTATACTTGAAATGCAGGAGTAAGAAATCGAAAAATTAGCGCAAGTATAGAACATCGTCAGCCGAATCGGAAGACCGTCGAGCTCCGACGTTAAATGTCGAGAGTCGAGCCGGCGACTATAAACCCTCCGGCCGGAAGACCGTCGAGCTCCGACGTTAAAAATCGAGAGTCGCACCAGCGACTATAAAACCTCCGGCCGGAAGACCGTCGAGCTCCGACATTAAATATCGAGAGTCGAGCCGACGACTATAAACCCTCCGAGCGGAAGACCGTCGAGCTCCGACGTTAAATATCGAGAGTCGAGCCGGCGACTATAAACCCTCCGAGCCGAAGACCGTCGAGCTCCGACGTTAAAAATCGAGAGTCGCGTCGGCGACTATAAACCCTCCGGCCGGAAGACCGTCGAGCTCCGACGTTAAAAATCGAGAATCGCGCCGGCGACTATAAACCCTCCGGCCGGAAGATCGTCGAGCTCCGACGTTAAAAATCGAGAGTCGCGCCGACGACTATAAACCCTCCGGCCGGAAGACCGTCGAGCTCTGACGTTAAATATCGAGAGTCGAGCCGACGACTATGAACCCTCAGAGCGAAAGACCGTCGAGCTCCGACGTTAAATATCGAGAGTCGAGCAGGCGACTATAAACCCTCCGAGCGGAAGACCGTTGAGCTCTGACATTAAATATCGAGAGTCGAGCCGGCGACTATAAACCCTCCGGCCGGAAGACCGTCGAGCTCCGACGTTAAATATCGAGAGTCAAGCCGGCGACTATAAACCCTCCGAGCGGAAGACCGTCGAGCTCCGATGTTAAATATCGAGAGTCGAGCCGGCGACTATAAATCCTCCGGCCGGAAGACCGTGAAGCTCTGACGTTAAAAATCGAGAGTCGCGCCGGCGACTATAAACCCTCCGGCCAGAAGATCGTCGAGCTCCGAAGTTAAAAATTGAGAGTCGCGCCGACGACTATAAACCCTCCGGCCGGAAGATCGTCGAGCTCCGACGTTAAAAATCGAGAGTCGCGCCGGTGACTATAAACCCTCCGGCCGGAAGACCGTCGAGCTCCGACGTTAAAAATCGAGAGTCGCGCTGGCGACTATAAACCTTCCGGCCGGAAGACCGTCGAGCTCCAGCGTTAAAATCGAGAGTCGCGCCGGCGACTGTAAACCCTCCAGCTGGAACGAAAGACGTTTGAAGATAAGCAGTGATGGAAAGTAGTGACAAGTCGAATGTCACCTACGCCCGCTCGGGAGGCCTAGTTGGCCAAGTTGTGTGTCATAGGCTCCGACTAATCACCCACAAGCATGCAAAGTAAAGTAAAGACGAAGTTGCACAACGCAGATAAATTTTTTATTGAAAATAGGGGAATTAAGGCTGAGCGGCCGAATTACAAAAAAGGATAGTCTTTGGCCGAGCGGCCAAGTTACATAAAAACTTCTACTCAAGGAAGTCATAAATGTCCTTTGGGATGGTGCCGAGAAGCGTCGCTTGGTCTTGGGCCGGGATGAGGACGGAGTCGGGAAGATGACCCTTGGACTTCAAATAAGTTGTGGTGGCCGTCATAGCAAGCTCAAAAGCAGTATACATCCGCTCGCATACTTTTTCGGAGAATTCGACCGAGCGGATGTATTTCAGCCTCAAGGCGGCGACTCGGTCAGGCTCAGCATCCTGGTATTCTTTGAAGGCCGCTCGGGAGGCGGCGGCGGCACCTGGTGTTCTTGCAAGGCAGCTTCGAGCTTCTTTGTAACGACCACCATTCTTACTACTACTACTCTCTAAGGATGACCGTTACTTAACTACTAACTCTACTTAACCGGTATGATTAAAAATCACATGGAAACCCTACCGAAAAATTTCGACAAAGTCTCCCCTGTACCGGTGACCATATTCAACAATACATGCAATATATACTCAGCCACAAGCGGCTGGAACACATATCAATCAACCACGCAGTATAATAAATCCAAAATAACGAAAACAATACCACAACTCATCACACAATATCACAATTCATCTACTATGTCCTAATCACATCAAAATATCATGTACTATCTCAAATACTTCTAACATAGCAAAAGACAATAGAAACTAAAAGAAAACTTCTTTCTTAGTCCCAAGGCTTCCATAGTCCTGGCACCACACATCCTTCGAACACCTCCTTGTCGCCTTCCTTTCTATATCTTTTTCTTTCCTGTATCTGCAGCAAGAGGAAGTACAGTTTATAAGCAAAATTTGCTTAGTAAGCGCTATCTAATTCACAAAAACACGAATATGCATGTATACAGAAAGAACTAGAAACTATATGCTCTAAAAGAAAATAAAGCATAAACATAACTACTCATGTCAAACTAATAGCAAAGAAAAGCTAATCATGCTAAATATCAAATCAGGAAACAAACAAAACTAATACTGCATGCTAGAACTCAAAAGAACTAAACTTACTGATTCTAAGCATAAATGAAGCTTGTTTCATTTGTTTCAAAACTTATACTTTATTACTTTAAAATAATAATCAACTTCTCTTGGGCCCGACGTTGTACCAATTTGCGCGCATCCTTAATATGAGTCGAGGTAGCTAATCCCGAAACTACTAAGGTACTTCTAGGCGATCTTGTGCCTAGGGGCGATCTAGGAGCCCACCCAATGGACCTTGTGTCCGGTACATGCTATTAAAAAAAGTAAAATACTTATTTTCTTCTTAACTATAACTTCCTTATACTTGTTATTCTTTAATTCTCTTATAACAAAATGCCTTGGCATTTATTCAAACACTTAGTGTGCTTTTAATCCTAAACTTCTGGAATTTAGGATCAATTTAAGACCTTGGTCTTTTTCTTTCTTTTCTTTATCTTTCTTATACTTTTCTTAAACCCAAAATACTATTAGGGTATTTTTCCATATGCATCTATAAGTGAAATCAACTAGGTAACACACAATCATGCATATTTAAAAGAAATCTAAAGCCTTGTTCTACAATGCTTTCTATAGCTTTAGTTGTTCCATAATTCCAAACCTCCTAAGCAGTTAGGTGAAGCAACTACATTAAACCTCAATAGTGCAGTAACATTCAAATATCATAAAATCGATGGATCACAACTACACAAATTTAGCTAACATGAGGTAAACTTCAACTCTACTCATTCTACAATCTTGCTCCTTTAGTCATGATAAAGAGTTATCTGAACTAACCATTACCCTATCTAGAAGAAAGGTTTGTCATTAAACAAATATTATATCAACATTTAGGGTCATCTAGAAAGAGTAGAAATTATGCTCAGAATTGATTTAACATTTAACTCTCTTTTCTCATCTTCTAGACTAAACTTCTACAAGTTACAACTTGCATATCTAAAGCAATCACATACTTCTTACCTGTTAAATTCATTACATCACTTCAAATCATCTTTTAGTCTTAACACATGATACCCACCAAAACACCATATTACATATGCTCATCTTCACCCTTTCGTCCGCACTTCTGCACTAAGGGGATTACACTACCTACTTCATCATAAATAAACCAAAAATCACTGCCGGATCAACCTCCAATTAGTCTAATAAACCAATACCTAATCCAAGCCATTCTATATTCATTGCCTAATAGCAAAACAAAGGGAAACTAAAAACTTAAAGAAAAATCTAACTATATACTTGGAATAAAAGAGTCTGAAATGTTTTCATGAAATCTGAAACTAACATGCTAAACTTAAAACTATAACTGTAGGTTAAAGGATCACTAACAAAGAATCTAATAGCATGTTAAACAATTGATAACAAAAAGGGTCTAACTGGTTAGAACTTGAAACTCTATAAAACTTATACTTCTTATACTTTAAAAGATTTATCTTTTTCTTCTTCAGACCTTGGTCTTTACTTTACTTATAACTTCTCATGAATCCCTAAAAGGATTAAGTAGAATACTATATGTACATATAGATTCTAGAGTTGCATAAAACAAGTTCAATTCATTAAGACTTGCTGTGAACATAAGGAATTGCAACTAACTATACATGCTGTCCAATAACAAGGAAATCTAAGATTTGCATACATTAAAATAGACCATTCAAGCTCACTGATTTGCAAAGGAAATAAAACTGCAAAGCTAAAAGAGAAGGCCGGTTGTCCTTGCTTAATAACCTTTGCAAAAGAACTAAGCTAAATGCTAACCTAAAGCTATTCATACTCATTAATTTACCAAAGAACCCCCATCTGTCACGCTAACTATAAGGTTGTTCTGGCTTATGGAATTAACCTTCATGCTTCTACAAACTCTTACAATGTACAAGCAATGCACAAATGCTACAACACTAGAACTGAATGCAAGAAATTAATCTTGCTGAATTGAACCTCAAGAAGTCAACTTGCTGAATTGAAACTTAAAGAATCAAACTTGAATAACTTTAAATCAGTAATTAAACCCAACTATATGCCAAATCCATTAAAACCCCTTCTTATCTTCCTTTAAAAACTCACTCCAATGAATCCAATACTACATAAGATTAACTCATGGTATAATAACAAAATAATTCCAGCAAATAGATACTACTTCACTTTAAAAGTCTACAACTATCAAATGGTATAGAATATCAAGCATGCTGTCCAGACTTTTCTCTATCTACATTCATATATGGCATAGGATACTTAGTGAATATGAAATCTGTTCATGCATAATAGAGTGTAGACTATATTTCTAATTGTTCCATATTTCCACATCTCCTAAGCAGAATAGGCTTCACAAATCAATCTAACTGGTTACCAATCAAAAACCCAAAATCGGTACAATCTAAGCATCATGCTCGGAAACCAAAGAGAAGCAATCAAGCACTCATGCACTAAAACTAAAATAAAAGAAACTAGATTAAGCTACTAGAGATCTAATTGAATCTTCCACATAACAAGACAAGCTCATTGAATTCCTTGGTCATCAAGTAAACTTACACTTCAAAACTGTACAATAACAAAAGAGATAAACCAAACAGATTTGATCCTAAACCTTTGGAAAACTTTAGCTATTTAGTGATACGGAGATATCAAGGATTCACTCTACCATAATCTGTCCGAATCCTTATTGCATCAAGAGAAAACAAATTCAATCAAAATTTATGCCACTCCAGAAAGATCAACTCAACTTCTGTACTTAACCCGTATCCCATAACAGTTCAGGAACACAAAACCAATCGGAACCCCAAGAAAGCAAATCAACCTTAAAATTCAAAGCTCCACTAAACTCAAAACACCATTCAATCCTCCGAATAACTTCTCGATCAGGCACTTGATCAAACAGGTATCATGCAGAAATCTCCCAGCCTCAACAACATGAAAGAAATCAAATTCAAACTCGTTCTTAGCCATGTGAAAGCCATGAAAAACGCGAACAGAACCCCACTTGTAAATCTGAATCCCTCAACAAGACTTAAGCAGAATACAAAGCTTTAAATATGAAAAACTAGGGTTCTATGGCTAACTCAATCTTTACAACTACAATAAGGGAGAAAGTCACGGTAAAACTCAAGAAAACAAGAAAACACCAAAGCAAAAATCGGAGCAACTCTTACCGCAGGTGAGTAGCAACTTACCTTGCCGTTCTTGAACTCACAGCCGGAAAAGAAAGCCTCTAGGGTTCGGAGAACTTGAAGATTCAACCTTTCCTTCGCGCTCACGGGCTCTCTTCGACGAGGAGACCTCGAATCAGTGAAGAACCCACGGAGAGAAGTGCTCGCCGACCGCCGGAGACGAAGCCCTAGCTTCGTTTTCTCCCGAGAAGGATCGCTTGAAGAAGGGACATGGCGCCGTTGCGGGAGAGGAAGGAAGAGTTTCGGGAGAATTTTTTTTTTTCCGAATAATACCTAGGTTTTTTTTTATAACTAAGTATTCTATTAACTATTACCATATAAGTATATTTCCTACCTTTCCTAAATAGATTCGACGGCTGGATCACTTGGTTAGCCGGGTTTTGACCAGATCAGAGGTTGCTGGTTCGAACCTCGGCTTGGACATTTTTGTCAAAACTTCCTTCGTTTAGTAAAAATACCAAACGACCTCCAAAAATTGCATAAAAATACTCTAAAAATTTATAAAAATCTCTAGAATATTTCTATAGCATTTCTAAATATTTTTGAATTATTTATGGGCTCAAAATGAGAAAATTTGGGTCGTTACATTCTTCACCTCGTCCGATCGGGTCGCCTTCTCGCCGGCTAGCTGGTCCATCAGCTCCTTAACCCTTTGCTCTAGGCCCCGAGCCTCGACATTTTTCTTCTCCAGGTCGGCGATGGCCGTCTTCTTCCGCTCGGTGGCCAGACTTATTTTGCGATCCAGTGATTCGTTCCGGCGATCGAGTTCGGCCAAAGTGTGAGCCTGGTCGGCTGTCTTCTTCTGCTCGGCTGCCAACAAGTCTTGGGGCTTCTTGAGCTCTTTCTGCAGCTCGGCATATGATGGACCCTGGGAAGGCGCGCCGCCCGAACTCCTTAGCCGCTTTAGCTCCTCGTCCACCATGGTGAGACGATTGGAGACAGCGATCTTCTCCACCCATCGCTGATATAAGCAAGATTGTTAATAACCGACCGGAAAGAATGCGTAAAGGACTTAAGAAAACATACTTACCCCAGTGGCCTGTTGCATATGGCTGTTGGCCAGATTGCTGAGCGGAATCATCATGACGCGCGCCCGAGCGTCGGCCCACATCTCGGCTAGGGGCCCCTTCATTGTGATCATGTGCTCGGGCGCGGTGGGCCGATCGGATTCAGGCATCAACTCTTCGGTGGGGAGATGCAAGGAGACCCGGATGGTACGGTGCCGACCGGGAGTCGTCTGGGCGGAAGCCGGGGAAGGATCGGAGGCCAGTGCAGACATCTGGGACAAAATGGCAGAGCGTTGGACTCGGCGGGGAGAAGGCGGAAGGGCGCTGACAGGCACGGCCTCGAGGGGGTCCGCGGACGTATCCAAATGAGACGGCGTCCGATCGGACGAAATCACCTCCACCGCTGGGGCTTTGCCGCGGGAATCGGCGGTGGTCCGCTCGGACGGCTGGACCGCGGAAGTCGCCGATCGAAGGGGTGTCTCCGCTCGACACCTCTATTGCTGAAGAGGGCGCTCCTCCTCCTGAGCGGAGCCTTCCTCCCGGGCAGAAGGCCCTCGGCTGGAAGTTATGCCAACCGCCGGCTCCAGGAGAGAAGCCTGAGCTGCCGACTCCCCTGCATTCGTGTCGCTCTCTCCTTCATGTGAGCCGACCGGCTCAATACCAAGCGCCTCCATCTCTTTGGCGGCTGCGGCCTCAAGCGCCGCCGCTTTCCTTTTCAAAATGCCGGCCATCACGGACTCCATGACAATGTCCGCTGCAAAGGAAAAAGAAGAAAATCAATTAGCAATCAAGGCAAATGTACAAGTAAAATTCTTACCGAAGCCGCTCGGGAGGGGGGTCCGGATCGAACTCAGGCCAAATATGTACATCACCCCTTCAAGCAAGAACTTATTGATGTCAAACTTCAGACCGACTAGCATGTTGGCGGCGTGAAGATACTCCGATCGGGTCTTGAACCTCTTCAACTCAGGGGAGATTGGTGGTCTGACCTGCCACTGGGTTCGGAAGGAGGCCCGCTCGGGAAGACGGAGGTAGAAATAATATTCTTTCCAATGCTTATTGGAAGAAAGCAGTTTATTAAAGAAAACTAAACCGGGCCGAGCCTGGAACATGTAAGTGCCTAGCTCGGACTGTTTAGGGTAGTAGAAATAGTAGAAGACCTCCGGTCGGAGGGGAATGTTGTGGATTTTGAACAAGACGACGACGCCGCACAAAAGGCGAAAAGTGTTAGGGACTAGGCTTCCGAGCGGAATGCTGAAAAAATTGCAAACTTCAACGATGAAGGGATGAATAGGAAATCGCAGACCGGCTATGAACTGGTCGCGGAAAACACAGAAAGCTCCGTGCGGCGGCTTGTGTGGCTGAGCGGAGGGGGAAGGTAGGATAATTTCAAAATCAGAGGGGATTTCAAAAGTGTCCATCAGAATATTGGCGTCGCGCCAATTGAAGCGTGACTCCATGGTAGTATACCACAGGCCGAGGGCTTGGTCTTGAGGCTGAGAGGAGCTAGCCATGGTCCGAATGGACGAAACCACAAAAGGCAGATGGTAGAAAGAAGAGGACAACAAACGAGACAGCGCCTAGAGGACCAAAACTCGGGAAAGAAACACAAAGAAAACCAAAGATAGAAAAGAAGAAGAGCCTTATAGAGAAGAATAGAGATCGATGAGGAACACGGAGTCGCCGGAAGAAGTAGCAACGAGATCACCGGAGCACTGAAACGCCAAAGGAAGCTACTGGACACGCGAAGACGCAAATGCAGCGAGGAGGGGGAGAAGGCGAAGGCTTTATAGGGTTGAGCCCGAGCGGCCTCCACCGTCGGATACAGGTCATGGGAACCGGATCACGCATCGGTCCGTCCATTTTAAACCGCCTCGGTCTCGTCGCCCGTGACGCCGCCGTCGTACGATGACGACAGCAGTGACATGTGGCAGCCAACCACTAGGTGCATTTAATGAGCGCGTGTCCGACCTTAACGTCGAAGATTGGCGCAGACTTCGAAGAGATCCGAGGAATGTTGGCGTTGACTGACGTTATAGCTACCCCCGTGGGCGCCGAGCGGAAGATAGTTTCACGGAGACGCCGCTCGACACCACTAACGGTCCAGTCAGTCAGACTAATCGCCTCCTTCGACTAGACTTGAAGGGGAGGTAAGTGATCCGGCAGTAAGGTCGGGGGACCCCCTTTGAGGGGAGTCAACGCCACGCGGAGGTCAAAAGTCAAACGGCCGATCGGAGAAGAGTAGGGTCAACCGGCCGAACGGGTCCAAGCGGAATCAAAGACAACCCGACGGGGAGTCGGGTTTCCGACGCTCATGGTGAACATGGTAGCCGGGCCGAGCGGGTGACCCGCTCGGCCGAGGCGTAAAGCATCAATGCTGTGAAGGAACAGTCTCAGCCGAGCACCTGGTCGGATCAATGTCTACCGAGCGGACGGATGCTCGGCTCAGGGAAAAAGGAGACAAGGACAAGAGGACATTGGGGAACATCATCTTCTGACAGCAGGCATATTCGACGATCAGGCCATACGCAGAATCGTACGACGAAAGGTGCTGCTGTCCCATCAGAAAGGTGCTCAGACTGTAGCAGTATGGTGTCAGACATGCTCCTCTGGCAAGCCCATGCTAAGGTATGGTACAGGACACGTGTATGCCTCAGTAGGTGTGCACAAGCCTCTCCGCAGCTCTATATAAGAGCCCTCATACTTCACCGGAGGCACGCAATCACGCAATCACGCAATCACGCGATCTCACATCTTCGAAGCCACTATCATTCTCCTCTTGCCTGACTTGAGCGTCGGAGGGTCGTCGCTGGGAACCCCTTCCCGGCCTGACTTCCTTGCAGGTTCGCTGGAGATCCCTACGGTCGGTCGGAGATCCACGTCGTCAGTTCGGAGAGTGCCACGTGCCCAACTTCCATTGATTCAGCGTTCGGACAGGATCAGATACAATTAAGCTTTGCACTACTGTTGTCTTATTTGTGCAGCATGTTATTGGAAATTAGCAACTGGTATAGAAGGAAATGAAATTGCATAACATCCACAGCTATTTGGCAATTTGCAACAATCTCAATCATATAAATCATATGGTTCTTCATTGAGTTCAATTTAGCCCAGTGGCATATTCAAATCAAAGCATGATACTTTAAGGTTGGCAATGCCATAAAACTTATCCAACAAACACTGAAAGGTCAAATGCAAAGTGCTAACATAACACTTTCTAACACTGAGCAGAACTAATAAGATAATTTCACCCAGAACGCTAGTTATGCACTATATGTCAAATAAAAAGATAGAAGAGAACGCTTGTGTAATGGGGAAAAAACTTCAGTTGCCCAAGTAGAAAACAATTGGATAACATGTAACAATTAATGGAGCAAGCCAATGAAGCATCAGAGAGAATAGAAGAGTTACTCATGAAGTGCTTTGGAAAGTTACAAGAATTCCAACGATTGGAACCTCACCAGACAAGAAATTTGTTGATAAATTCCTACAATTGTTAAAAAAATCATAGTCAAACAGTTAACTCTGCAATAACAAACTGCCTAGCCACCAATAATCACATGAAGACTCACAAAAATTATAATTGGTTCAGAGAGCCAATAGATGGAGAAATTGTGCCCCTGAGCAAATTGCTTGACAAGTCCCTACATTTTTTTACATCAACCTCAAGAAAACGGATTAAAGAAACAACTATATAACAAAAGAAAACAAGGGGATGTAAAAACTACAAGATGGTAAGGTGCACAAGTTCTCCAATCTCGGGTGGAATGTTCCCTTGAAGGTAATTAGCTCTTAGATACCTTGAAAAATAAGTAATGTGACAACTTCATGCAACAATATATAGTAAATTCTCATTGCCAATAACTATAATCAATAAAAAAATATATGAATAGAAGAAAACGCATACAATGCTGTTAGCTCAGTGCAGTTCTTTATGGAATAGGACCGTGCAAGCGGTTTTGGTGCGAAGCCCTGCCACAATGATAATTTCATCCTTGAAAGAATTCCATCACTATAGCTACTTAAGATTAGAAATTTCATCTTCAGTACTATCTCAAATCTAGATCAAACACTAGCAAGAGAAATGTAATTAAGAAAGAGTATATTGAATAGAACAGTTTAAAAATTAATATGGTGATCTACCAAATGGTGGTTCACAGTCTCCTTGTTTGGGATTTCATATTTCATATTACATCGTTTCATGTTTATTTTTTTTTTGTCAGAATCACCATGCATTCGAAGGTGTTCTAGTAGGAAAAAAAAGGAGCTAAAAGAAAAATGTACTTACAATCTTTGAAGGCTCCGAATCCGGCCAATGCTCAGGGAGATGATGCCATTGAGCTGCATATAAGGAAAGTCACTGCAATGGAAATAGGAATTGGTAAGACAAGCTTCCAAAACCTAAAATACTAATACAGATAAAAGAAAATACATCCATTAATAATACATCCATGTTAAAAAAATACATCCATGAACAGGAATAAAAAAAAAATGGAACAAGAATAATATAATTCAAGCATGGTTGTTAATCACAATTTGTCTCACGAATTTCTGATGCTCCAGCCCAAAATGGTCCAAACAAATCTGGATATAAAGTATGAACTAAATTGAGTAGAGATCTCATGATCACTATGATCCAACCCTATGCTCATTCACCAATCCTACTTAAGATCTAAGTCTTGAAAGCCTCCACTTAATCAAATATATAATTACAGTATTGCTAACTTCAGAGTAGATCATTTCATACCATGTCACCTAAGAAATTTTTTTATATATGATAACCAATTTTAACTTCAGAGTATAAGAAGCGTTACTAACTTTTGTAATCATCATCCATCTTAGAGGAGTACCATATAAAAATGCAACCCCTACTAGTTATAATGCATTGTTTATATATCTCCTACATGAATAATATTAGTCATCCTTAGCCATAAATTTTGCCTAACAAAACTAGATATTGAAAGATAATCCATATGATAAAATCACAAATACCAAATATAATTTTCCAATAAATATTTTGTTAAGCATTGGGATCTTAAGATCCTATTGTTGGTTAATCCTAAGAAAACGTACCGGTTCCACTGTATAAAATTTTTTGTACAAGTGTCGAACCTTTCCTTAAATAACCTATTGTGTTCTTTAGAAGTTAAATTAGGAATCGCAGACGGAACTTAACATCATTGATTCCAAATTTAACTTATCTGTTCTTAATGGTTTAGATTTGAATCGCAAGCGGAACTTAACACTATTGATTCAAATCTACCTAGGTTATTAATTCCATAAATATTAATTTCCAAAATTGGCTTCCAGGACTGTATGGCGAGGCACATGACCTTCTTGGATATGGGAGCAACCACCACCGCCTAGGCAAAGCCTTTTAAGGAAAGCTAATATTTATTTCCTTAAATAACTCTAGGTTAACAAAAAAGAACAATCGAATCACAAATTTGAAAAAGAAGAAGACACAAAATCGAAAAATAAATTCGATTAAACTAGATCTAATTGCCTCTTGTATTTAGAATTTATACAAAGAAAAATAACTAGTATGATGCGGAAGAAAAATACTAGTTATACCTTCTCTTTGTAAGCTAATGACCTCGAGATCTTCTGTCGTATTCCTCGCCTCGCCTTTGACGTCGTGTGGGCAACGATCCTCTAAGATGAACACCACCCAAAAGAGTCCTTCCTCTTCCTCTAGAATTCGGCCACCACCACCACCAAGGAGAAGAGAGCAAAGGGAAAAGGAGAAGGGAGAGGGTCGGCCACCAAGAGATCACCCAAGCAAAAGAATAAGAGTTGTGTCTCAAGAAGCCCCCTCACCCCTTCATTTATATTACTTGCCCATGGCAAATAAGGAAAAACTTTTTACAAAAAATAAAATCATCCAAGAGTTTTTCTTTTTCCCTTTTAATTTTTCCTTTTCTTTCCTCTTGATTGAATTAATCACCAATCAATGGTTGTGATCAATCCTATTTGGTTTAAGATTGGGAATGGTCGACCCCTTGCTTGGACACCAAGCAAGGTGGCCGGCCACCATATTTAGGAAAGAAAAATAATAATTTTTTTATAAAATTTTACAAGAAGAAAACTCTTATAAAATTTTACAAGCTCTCTTTCCTAAAGTAAGAGTTAAAAAAGGAAAGTTCTAAAAATAAAAACCATGTTTTAAAATTTAAAACTTCTCTTATAAAATTTCCTTTTTTAACATGGTGATAGAAAATTTAAATTTTAAAACTTCTTTTCCTTTTTTTCTTAAACCATGAGGATGGTTAAAAAAGGAAAGTTTTAAAATCTTTTAAAATCTTTTAAACTCTCTATTTAAACATGTTGTAACACCCCACCCTCCTCACTACTGGACTGTGAGGACGGAGCGCTACTGGACTACTAACTTTACTTAACTAACATTGCACACATGTTGATAGTAATTCCTAAAACTCTCGGAGAACTCAAAACATACAATTAACTAGCAGCGGAAGACTAAATGACTCATCTAATACATTCTACTCAACTCTTTGTTAATAAATTCTTATACTAAATCCCAAGGTTTCTATAGTCCAGGCATCACACATCCATCCGCACCTCCTTGTCGCCTTCCTTTACTATAGCTTTTCCTTTCCTTTATCTGCAGTAAGAGGAAATGCATCTATAAGCAAAATTGCTTAGTAAGCGCTATCTAACTCACAAAATCTTGATATGCATGTACATATACTGAAAAATAAAACTGAATGCTCAAAAGGGAAACTACTCATGCTCATCTACTAGTAAAAGAAACAAACATACTGAAATGCTAAACATGTAAAGCTACTCATGCTCTTCTAATAGCAAAGAACAGTAAGCTAATCTAAATAACATGCTAGCATAAAAGAAAACTCAACTTGCTGTTTTTAAAACAAAATGAAACTTATTTCATTTGTTCTAAACTTATTCTTTTATTTCACTTGTTTAAAAACTTCTTCTTTAATACTTTTATACTGATGTAAAACTTACTTTACTTGTTCAAAAACTTATACATATAATACTTCAAAATAATAATCAACTTTCTTCTTGGGCCCGGCAACTGTACTTGCTATGCGCGCATCCCTAACTAGACCCGAGATAGCTGGTCCCGAATCTAGTAGGTTTTACTATTGTAATGACCCGACCCATTTGGCGACCCTCGGGTCGTCGACCGTCGACCGTCGGCCGTGCCGTTACTACTAAGTTATCTAAACCTAGGGACGACTATGGGAGCCCAACCCAAGGACAACTGAGAGTCCAGTACAGTGCCACTGATAAAAGTAAAATACTTGTTATCTTTTAATACTTCTAATATATATTGTCTCGACATTTTCTTTAGCACCTTGTGTGCCAAAATCCCTAAAGTCTTGACTTTAGGATTTACTTAAGGCCTTGACCTTTTCTTTCTTTTCTTTATCTTTCTTATACTTGTTAATACTTCTAATAAAAGAATGCTTCTTTAAAAACTGAAATGTTTAAACAAAAATTTGCATATAAGCTTAATCAAAATCTGCATTCATGCTTATTAAAAATCTGCATTATAATCTTAATAAAATCTGCACTTGTAAGCTTAATAAAATTCTGCATACTAATGCTTAACAAAAATCTGTACTATAAGCTTAAATAAAAATCTGCACTATAAGCTTAATTAAAAATCTGCACTATAAGCTTAATTAAAATATGCACTATATGCTTAATTAAAATCTGCACTATAAGCTTAATTAAAATCTGCACTATAAGCTTTCATAAAAATCTGCATTATAAGCTTAATTAAAATCTGCACTATAAGCTTACATAAAAATCTGCACTATACGCTTAATTAAAATCTGCACTATAGGCTTAATTAAAAATCTGCCCTATAAGCGCTTAATTAAAATCTGCAATATAAGCTCTACATAAAAATATGCATTATAAGCTTAATTAAAATCTGCACTATAGACTTAATTAAAAATCTGCACTATAAGCGCTTAATTAAAATCTGCAATATAAGCTCTACATAAAAATCTGCATTATAAGCTTAATTGAAATCTGCACTATAAGCGCTTCTTATGCTTCGAATTCAAGAAGAACAAAGGTCCGAAACTACTCCTACTGCAGGTGAGAAGCACTTACCTTGATTCTTGGACTCACAACCGAATAAAAAGGGCTTCTAGGACATTGGCCGGCCGCCGGAGACGATGCCCTAACTCCCTTTCATTTTCTGCCCGGGCTCCGCCATCGTACGCAGAAGAGAAGGAGAGAATGGTTTAAGTCACGGGAAAACAGAGCATCAACTTATCCCTTTTTATAACTTAATATTTTAACTCGTTAAATAAATTCGCTATCTTTTCTAAACAGACAAATCCAACATCAACTTATCCCTTTTATAATATTCTGTTAACTATCTTAAATAAATTCGCTACCTTTTCTAAACAGACAAATCCAACATCAACTTATCTCTTTTATAATTCAATATTCTGTTAACTATCTTAAATAAATTCGCTGCCTTTTATAAACAGAAAAATCTATTTGCCCACCTGGTCAGCTGGGTTTTGACCGAGCCAAAGGTCGTGGGTTCAATTCTCGGCTTGGACATTTTTTTATCGAAACTTCATTCGTTTAGTAAAAATACCAAACGACCTCCAAAAATTACAAAAAAATACTCTAAAAATTTCTAAAAATCCCTAGAATATTTCTATAGCATTTTAAAATATTTTTAAATTACTTTTAGGAATCTAATTGAGGAAATTTGGATCGTTACAATTCCCTATATCTTATAAAAAGTTCGTCCTCGAACTTAGAATAATTCTATAGCATGTTCTCTACCTTGTACATGCATTAGTTAGTGCCCATAATCTAATGTACTAAGGAAAACCACATCAAAGGTATCTTAGGACCTCCTAACCTACATACAATGAACATAAGAATAAGCAGTGACATAAGCATGATAACATAAATGTAAGCATGGTAGATGAACTAAACATAATGATAGACTCGATCACAAGCATGTCCATATGCATAGGCAAAAACATAACATGAACATAACGTAGACCTAAACATAAACGTAAATATAAATATAACATGACTTGAACATACTTGCATGCATACTCATAAACATACTATTGTGGTGGCCTAGTTGCACTTAGTAGTACCATAACATAAGTTGTTGATCAGACAACTACCCTAGCGCTAGGTTGGTAGGGGTCCGAACTTAGGACCGGAGTTCCCTTTATTCTGGCACGCTCACCGGGCTTAGGTCCTCGGATCATACCACCATCCCAGAACATATCTTTTTTGATTCTGGCGCGCTCATTGGGCTTAGGTCCCCGGATCATACCACTATCCTAGAACATATCTTGTTTGATTCTGGCGCGCTCACCGGGCTCAGGTCCCCGGATCATACCACCATCCCAGAACACATCTTGTTTGATTCTGGCGCGCTCACCGGGCTTAGGTCCCTGGATCATACCACCATCCCAAAACACATCTTGTTGTGTAAAAGAAACTAAGCAGAATTCTTAACTTTATAAGCACTTCTAAACATCTCCCTATTCTGTACATATAATTTAATACTTCTAAGGATTTCTCTTTACTGTAAAGAATAAAGAAAAGCATACTAAAAATTAAATACTTTCTTACTTGAAGACGACAAGGTTGGTGCTGATGTGTGATGTTGGAGAATAGGAACTGCTCTGATACCAACTGTAACACCCCACCCTCCTCACTACCGGACTGTGAGGACGGAGCGCTACTGGACTACTAACTTTCCTTAACTAACATTGCACACATGTTGATAGTAATTCCTAAAACTCTCGGAGAACTCAAAACATACAATTAACTAGCAGTGGAAGACTAAATGACTCATCTAATACATTCTACTCAACTCTTTGTTAATAAATTCTTATGCTAAATCCCAAGGCTTCTATAGTCCAGGCATCACACATCCATCCGCACCTCCTTGTCACCTTCCTTTACTATAACTTTTCCTTTCCTTTATCTGCAGTAAGAGGAAATGCATCTATAAGAAAAATTACTTAGTAAGCGCTATCTAACTCACAAAATCTTGATATGCATGTACATATACTGAAAAATAAAACTGAATGCTCAAAAGGGAAACTACTCATGCTCATCTACTAGTAAAAGAAACAAACATACTGAAATGCTAAACATGTAAAGCTACTCATGCTCTTCTAATAGCAAAGAACAGTAAGCTAATCTAAATAACATGCTAGCATAAAAGAAAACTCAACTTGCTGTTTTTAAAACAAAATGAAACTTATTTCATTTGTTCTAAACTTATTCTTTTATTTCACTTGTTTAAAAACTTCTTCTTTAATACTTTTATACTGATGTAAAACTTACTTTACTTGTTCAAAAACTTATACATATAATACTTCAAAATAGTAATCAACTTTCTTCTTGGGCCCGACAACTGTACTTGCTATGCGCGCATCCCTAACTAGACCCGAGATAGCTGGTCCCGAATCTAGTAGGTTTTACTATTGTAACGACCCGACCCATTTGGCGGCCCATTTGGTGACCCTCGGGTCGTCGACCGTCGACCGTCGGCCGTGCTGTTACTACTAGGTTATCTAAACCTAGGGACGACTATGGGAGCCCAACCCAAGGACAACTGAGAGTCCAGTACAGTGCCACTGATAAAAGTAAAATACTTGTTATCTTTTAATACTTCTAATATATATTGTCTCAGCATTTTCTTTAGCACCTTGTGTGCCAAAATCCCTAAAGTCTTGACTTTAGGATTTTCTTAAGGTCTTGGCCTTTTCTTTCTTTTCTTTATCTTTCTTATACTTGTTAATACTTCTAATAAAAGAATGCTTCTTTAAAAACTGAAATGTTTAAACAAAAATCTGCATATAAGCTTAATCAAAATCTGCATTCATGCTTATTAAAAATATGCATTATAATCTTAATAAAATCTGCACTTGTAAGCTTAATAAAATTCTGCAAACTAATGCTTAACAAAAATCTGCACTATAAGCTTAAATAAAAATCTGCACTATAAGCTTAATTAAAAATCTGCACTATAAGCTTAATTAAAATCTGCACTATATGCTTAATTAAAATCTGCACTATAAGCTTAATTAAAATCTGCACTATAAGCTTAATTAAAATCTGCACTATAAGCTTTCATAAAAATCTACATTATAAGCTTAATTAAAATCTGCACTATAAGCTTACATAAAAATCTGCACTATAAGCTTAATTAAAATCTGCACTATAGGCTTAATTAAAAATCTACACTATAAGCGCTTAATTAAAATCTGCAATATAAGCTCTACATAAAAATCTGTATTATAAGCTTAATTAAAATCTGCACTATAGACTTAATTAAAAATCTGCACTATAAGCGCTTAATTAAAATCTGCAATATAAGCTCTACATAAAAATCTACATTATAAGCTTAATTGAAATCTGCACTATAAGTGCTTCTTATGCTTTGAATTCAAGAAGAACAAAGGTCCGAAACTACTCCTACTACAGGTGATAAGCACTTACCTTGATTCTTGGACTCACAACCGAATAAAAAGGGCTTCTAGGACCTTGGCCGGCCGCCGGAGATGATGCCCTAACTCCCTTTCATTTTCTGCCCGGGCTCCGCCATCGTACGCAGAAGAGAAGGAGAGAATGGTTTAAGTCACGGGAAAACAGAGCATCAACTTATCCCTTTTTATAACTTAATATTTCTGTTAACTCGTTAAATAAATTCGCTATCTTTTCTAAATAGACAAATCCAACATCAACTTATCCCTTTTATAATATTCTGTTAACTATCTTAAATAAATTCGCTACCTTTTCTAAACAGACAAATCCAACATCAACTTATCCCTTTTATAATCCAATATTCTGTTAACTATCTTAAATAAATTTGCTGCCTTTTATAAACATAAAAATCTATTTGCCCACCTGGTCAGCTGGGTTTTGACCGAGCCAAAGGTCGTGGGTTCAATTCTCGGCTTGGACATTTTTTTTATCGAAACTTCATTCGTTTAGTAAAAATACCAAACGACCTCCAAAAATTACAAAAAAATACTCTAAAAATTTCTAAAAATCCCTAGAATATTTCTATAGCATTTTAAAATATTTTTAAATTACTTTTAGGACTCTAATTGAGGAAATTTGAGTCGTTACACATGTGACCTAATTCAAATAAGGAAAGTTTTAAAAATTAAAATATCTCTTTTAAAACTTATAGTTTTCTACAAAGAGAAGGTTTTAAAAATTCAAAACAACCCTCCCTTTTTGAATTAATGTGGCCCCTTCATGCTTGGTCACCAAGCAAAGGGCCGGCCCCTATAGGAGAGGATGTGGCCGACCCTTGCTTGATCACCAAGCATTGGACCGGCCCACTTCTTAGACACCAAGAAGAGCCTTACATTTGGATGGACTTGAGGCTATAATGAGGCTACGACAGGGACCTAGAGAAAATTGGTTTTGGCCTTCTGATGAGCTTGAGTATCCCGTGTTCGCCCCGAACACACAACTCAAGTTCATCGATAATAACTCATTCCACTAGAGAGTTATTACCGCACTACCGCACCAATCCCAAATTACATTATGGGCTCCTTCTTATCATGAGTGTGTTAGTCTCCCTGTGTTTAAGATTACGAATGTCTACTAATTAAGTAAGTTACTGACAACTCACTTAATTAATATCTAGCTCCAAGAGTAGTACCACTCAACTTTATTGTCATGTCGGACTAGGTCCACCTGCAAGGTTTAACATGACAATCCTTATGAGCTCCTCTTGGTGACATTCTCAACCTAGATAACTAGGACACAGATTTCTTCTATAATTAACAACACACACTATAAGTAATATCATTTCCCAACTTATCGGGCATATTGATTTATCGAGCTAAACCTCACCCTTTGATAAATCAAAGAAATAAATATTAAATATATGTGCTTGTTATTATATTAGGATTAAGAGCACACACTTCCATAATAACTAAGGTTTAGTTCTTTTACTAAGTCAGTACAAAAAGAACTTACCTAAATGATCCAACTCAATACACTTAAAGTGTATCAGTGTAATTTATTAGTCAAGATAAACTAATACTTAATTACACTACGACTATTCTGATAGTTTGTTCATTTCCATCTTAGTTGTGAGCAACTGTTTATAATTTATAGAGAACCGACAACATGATCTTCTGAGTGTGACACCACACTCCATGTTCTCTACTATATAAATTAATTGAACAATTACATTTAATAAATAAATGTAGATATTGACCAATGTGATTCTTTTATTTCAATAAATAAATATTTACAAAAGCTAGGCTTTTAGTATACACTCTAACAATCTCCCACTTATATTAAAAGACTAAGCTGCCATATCTGTTGCCTTACATCTGATTCTCATCCCCTCCACATGCCGATCAAAAGCTTTCGCCGGAAGGGCCTTTGTGAAAGGATCTGCTAGGTTATCTTCTAATGCAATCTTGGCGACAACAACTTCTCCTCGCTTGACGATGTCTCGTATCCGGTGGTACTTGCGTTCTATATGTTTACTTTCCTTATGAGCTCGTGGTTCCTTCGAGTTTGCAACTGCACCGCTATTATCACAATAAATTGTGATGATCTTGGGCAAACCAGGAATCACATCTAAGTCCATTAGAAAGTTCCTGAGCCATACAGCTTCTTTTGCTGCCTCAGAGGCTGCAACATACTCAGCTTCCATGGTTGAGTCCGAGACACATTTCTGCTTAACACTCCTCCATGCAATGACTCCACCTCCTAGAGTAAACACATAGCCTGACGTAGACTTACTATTGTCCCTATCTGATTGAAAATTCGAATTCGTGTAACCCACAGGGAGCAAATCGTCTGCTTGGTAAACTAGCATATAATCTCTAGTCCTTCTCAGATACTTTAATATATGCTTTACTGCAGTCCAATGTCCTTGTCCAGGGTTACTCTGATATCTGCTAACCATGCCAACGATAAAACAGATATCAGGTCTCGTACACAACATTGCATACATAAGGCTTCCTACAGCTGAAGCATAAGGAACTGCCTTCATGTCCTCAATCTCCTTTGATGTCTTCGGGGGCATCTCTTTAGATAAGGCTACTCCATGTCTAAAAGGTAAGAAACCTTTATTGGAGTTTTGCATGCTAAAACGAGCAAGGATCGTATCTATATATAAAGCTTGGGATAGGTACAACATTCTTTTCTTGCGATTCCTTATAACTTTGATCCCAAGAATGTGTGCACATTCTCCTAAGTCCTTCATATCAAATTGTTTGGACAACCATACCCTCACGTCCGATAATACCTTGACATTGTTGCCAATTAACAAAATATCATCTACGTATAGTACAAGAAATACCACCACGTTTCCGTTACACTTCTTGTATACACAAGACTCATCCGGACACTGAATAAATCCAAATGACTGGATTACTTCATTAAACCGGATGTTCCAAGATCTTGAAGCTTACTTCAATCCGTAAATGGACCGATTAAGCTTGCACACTAGATGCTCTTTGCCTTTTTCAATGAACCATTCTGGTTGCTTCATATGGATGTTTTCTTCAAGACTTCCGTTAAGGAAAGCTGTCTTGACATCCATTTTCCAAATCTCATAATCCATATGAGCAACAATGGACAAGAGTATCCGGATAGACTTAAGCATGGCTACCAGCGAAAAAGTCTCCTCATAGTCGATTCCCTCTTTCTGAGTATACCCTTTCGCAACAAGCCTTGCTTTGAAGGTTTCTACTTTCCCATCTGTCCCTCTTTTCCTTTTGTAGATCCACTTGCATCCAACGACTTTTACACCATCAGGTGGTTCTACAAGCTCCCAGACCTTATTAGAGTACATAGACTCTATTTCAGAATTCATTGCCTTTTGCCAAGATACTGCATCTATATCCTGGAGTGCTTCATCATATGTCCGGGGATCAGGTTCATGTTTACCCGGGATTAAGTCTGAAGACTCTCCCAAAAATATGAATCTCTCAGGTTGCCTTACAACCCTCCCACTACGACGAGGCATCGTCTGTGGTTGTGTATCATGTGTGACACGTGTTACAGTCTCTTGTGGTACTTCATCTTGTACTGTTGGTACTGAAGTTGACGTGTCCTCTCTAATTTCTTCTAGAACTATTTCACTCATGGGCTTATGGTTTATTACATAATCTTCTTCTAAAAAATGAGCATTGGTGCTAACAATGATCTTCTGATTTTTAGGTTATAAAACAAACCACCTTTCGTTCCCTTAAGATATCCCACAAACAGACAAACTTCTGTACGTGATTCCAACTTGTCAGTATCTCCCTTCAGCACATGTGCTGGACTACCCCATATCTGGATATAATTTAAACTAGGCTTGCACCCATTCTATAATTCCATGGGAGTAGAAGGAACTATTTTAGAAGGTACCATATTCAGAATGTACACTGCTGTTTCTAAAGCATATCCCCAAAACGAATTCGGTAATTCTGAATAACTCATCATTGATCTAACCATTTCCATAAGAGTTCTATTCCTTCGTTCTGCCACATCATTCTGCTGGGGTGTACCAGGTGCAGACAATTGGGATTGAATCCTGACTTCTGATAAGTAATTCCTAAACTCTCCAACGAGGTATTCGCCACCACGGTCAGACCGTAGTGTCTTGATACTTTTACCAAGACGTTTCTCCATATCAGCCCTATATTCTTTGAACTTGTCAAAGGATTCAGACTTGCGGCGCGTTAGGTAAATGTATCCGTATCTTGAATAATCGTCTATAAAGGAGACGAAGTATTCATAGCCTCCTCTTGCCTGGATAGACATAGGACCACACAAATCAGAATGAACCAGTTCTAACGCATCTTTGGCTCTATACCCCTTGGCCTTAAAAGGTCTCTTGGTCATTTTACCTTCCAAGCAGGATTCACATGTTGGAAAATTTTCCAACTCTAATGAATCCAATAGTCCATCAGCTACAAGCCTTTGAATCCTACTTAAATTAATATGTCCAAGCCTTAGATGCCAAAGATATGTTTGGTTCATTTCCGAAGGTTCTTTTATCTTATTAGAGTTAGAAGATGTGTTATTAATTTCCATATTTTACTTTGTGGGAGAAATTGGATTTAAAGTGTATAAATTGCCAACCAATGCACCAGAACAGATAATCACCTTATTTCTCTTTATAATGACATTGTTACTAAAAGAGACTGAATATCCATCCAAATATAGTTTAGAAACTGAAATTAAATTCTTTCTAAAACTGGGTACATAAAGACAATTTCTTAAAATCAAATTTATATTCCTATCAAAAGATAAGTAGACGTCTCCCACTGCAACAGCCGCCACCTTAGTAGCATTGCCCATGTAGACAGTTATCTCTCTATCAAATAGTCGCCGGGTTTCCTGGAACCCCTGCAAAGAATTGTAGACATGATCAGTGGCTCCCGTATCTACACATCAGGTGCTGGTAGATAACACCGCTAAACATGTTTCAACTACTAGAGTATGAGATATACCTTTATTGTTCTGGTTCCTACGAGGGCAGTCCACTTTCCAATGTCCAGACTGCTTGCAGATGAAGCACTTGCCCTTTGACTTCTTCATTCCAGCTTTCTATCCTGTATTCTGAGGTTTATTCACCTTCTTTGCTAAAAAGACTTGTTTCTTCTTCTTCTTGCCTTTCGACTTAGAAGTAGAACCATTTTCAGCATAGTGAATCTGAGAACTGTGACGAAATATTCCTTCTACTACCTGTAGTTCTGTCAGAAGTTTCACCAACGTATACTCTCTTTTGTTCATGTTATAGTTCAGGCGGAATTGCTCAAAACTTCTGGGTAGCGTTTGGAGAATTATATCGACCTGGGATTCCCCATCGATTTCTCCTCCAAGGACTTGTATTTCATTTAGATAAGCCATCATTTTGAGGATATGATCCCTTACGGGTGTCCCCTCAGACATGGTGGCTGTCATGAGCTTCCTCATTGCCTCTTGCCTAGCAGTCCGACTCTGGTGTCCAAAGAGTTCTTTGAGATTGTTCATTATATCATAAGCTGTTGGTAAATCTTGATGCTGATGTTGCAATACATTTGACATAGATGCCAAAATGTAACACCGCGCCATCTCATCAACTTTTACCCATTTCTTATGATACTCAATCTCCTCTGGGGTAGAGTCACCGTAAGCCTCAGTCAGTACAAACTTATAGCTTTCAGCAGTAAGAACAATGTCCAGGTTTCTTTTCCAATCAATATAGTTGGGACCAGTAAGTTTGTTCTCTTTTAGTATAATGGCTAGTGGGTTGAAAGTCATCCTAAGAATCATAAAATAAACTTTGGTCAAGACTTTAAATTTAGAATAATATTGATTCCTCAAACAATACTATTTTAAATTAACCAACACCTCAAATCACCGTGAATATTGCATGCCACGTTAGTGTGGACGTATACAAATTCATCATTTGTAAGAGGAGGGTGTGCCCCATTAATTTTATTATCTTGTCATCCTAACTTTATGACAAATAAAATTAATAGTTGGTTTCACTTTGGTCACCAAAGACAATAGCAGTGACTCCGTTGGGGAGGATACTATTGAATGCGTCTAAGTGTATACCATTACTTGATACTAAGTCCATTAAATAGGATTGTGCTCCTTCAGTTGGAGAAGATCATATGCTCCTAAATAATTTCCTATAACCATCCATAAAAGGAAGTTTGATCTAGTGATCCGCAACAAACTCATCCGTTGTGGAGGGAGGCACTCAGAGCTAACACGCAAGCTTGTTGCATCACTTACAAACCAGTAATGGAGACCATGGGATTTATTAAAATCCCTCTCCCACTTAGTTATTTAAAAATGAGGATTTTTAACTTATCCTAGCATACATCACATGCATATAAACATCACAGTAAATAAAAGCAATAAATTTGGAAATTAATTTTCCAACTATTATGGCTTTTTCATCACTGTCTTCAATATGCTCCAACCCTAGCTGCTGCCATCTTTAGCCACCGCCATTGGGTCGAGTTGTCGCATCCTTCTTGCTTCTTATTCCGCTGTGCCTCTGGTGCTCCAAAAGTACCACGCCTCGTAAGAATCCGATCCGCAACAAAAATAGAATTTTACATATATCGATCCTATATTCCACGAGGGAATGTACATGTATTCTAGATCGAACAAAAATAAAATTCTAAAAATAATACAGCTCCTGCTGTATTTTATACATACAATCATGCACACAAATAATGCCCTTGACATGTCCAAGGGTCCAATCACACACAATATCAATAAGCCATAATAGTTGGAGCCTGCAACCAAAGAGTTAGCACATCCTACTATTTTCCTGCCTAAATTATGTATGACATGTGCATAACCTATTTGAATTCTAAAAATACACAGAGGCAAACCCTAGCTCTGATACCAATTGTTGGTTAATCCTAACAAAACGTACCGGTTCCACTGTACAAAAATTTTTGTACAAGTGTCGAACCTTTCCTTAAATAACCTATTGTGTTCTTTAGAAGTTAAATTAGGAATCGCAGACGGAACTTAGCATCATTGATTCCAAATTTAACTTATCTGTTCTTAATGGTTTAGATTTGAATCACAAGCGGAACTTAACACTATTGATTCAAATCTACCTAGGTTATTAATTCCATAAATATTAATTTCCAAAATTGGCTTCCAGGACTGCATGGCGAGGCACATGGCCTTCTTGGATATGAGAGCAACCACCACCGCCTAGGCAAAGTCTTTTAAGGAAAGCTAATATTTATTTCCTTAAATAACTCTAGGTTAACGAAAAAGAACAATCGAATAACAAATTCAAAAAAGAAGAAAACACAAAATTGAAAAATAAATTCGATTAAATTAGATCTAATTGCCTCTTGTATTTAGAATTCATACAAAGAAAAATAACTAGTATGATGCGGAAGAAAAATACTAGTTATACCTTCTCTTTGTAAGCTAATGACCTCGAGATCTTCTGCCGTATTCCTCACCTCGCCTTGGACGTCGTGTGGGCAACGATCCTCCAAGATGAACACCACCCAAAAGAGTCCTTCCTCTTCCTCTATAATTCGGCCACCACCACCACCAAGGAGAAGAGAGCAAAGGGAAAAGGAGAAGGGAGAGGGCCGGCCACCAAGAGATCACCCAAGCAAAAGAATAAGAGTTGTGTCTCATGAAGCTCCCTCGCCCCTTCTTTTATATTACTTGCCCAAGGCAAATAAGGAAAAACTTTTTACAAAAAATAAAATCATCTAAGAGTTTTTCCTTTTCCCTTTTAATTTTTCCTTTTCTTTCCTCTTGATTGAATTAATCACCAATCAATGGTTGTGATCAATCCTATTTGGTTTAGGATTGGGATTGGCCAGCCCCTTGCTTGGACACCAAGCAAGGTGACCGACCACCATATTTAGGAAAGAAAAATAATAATTTTTTTATAAAATTTTACAAGAAGAAAACTCTTATAAAATTTTACAAGCTCTCTTTCCTAAAGTAAGAGTTAAAAAAGGAAAGTTCTAAAAATTAAAACAATGTTTTAAAATTTAAAACTTCTCTTATAAAATTTCCTTTTTTAACATGGTGATAGAAAATTTAAATTTTAAAACTTCTTTTCCTTTTTTTCTTAAACCATGAGGATGGTTAAAAAGGAAAGTTTTAAAATCTTTTAAACTCTCTATTTAAACATGTAGCCTAATTCAAATAAGGAAAGTTTTAAAAATTAAAATCTCTCTTTTAAAATTTATAGTTTTCTACAAAGAGAAGATTTTAAAAATTCAAAACAACCCTCCCTTTTTTAATTAATGTGGCCAGCCCCTTCATGCTTGGTCACCAAGCAAAGGGTCGACCCCTATAGGAGAGGATGTGGCCGGCCCTTGCTTGATCACCAAGCATTGGACCGGCCCACTTCTTGGACACCAAGAAGAGCCTTACATTTGGATGGACTTGAGGCTATAATGAGGCTACGACAGGGACCTAGAGGAGAAATTGGTTTTGGCCTTCCGATGAGCTTGAGTATCCCGTGTTCGCCCCAAACACACAACTCAAGTTCATCGATAATAACTCATTCCACTAGAGAGTTATTACCGCACTACCGCACTAATCCCAAATTATATTATGGGCTCCTTCTTATCATGAGTACACAAATCAGATATGACAAACAACACAGTATGCAATGTAAGTAACTATTTCTATGAACAGGGATACACATGGAGGCAATCAAAGAAAATATAAGTAGAAATGCATAACAGATAGGAATATAGGCAGACAATAGGAACCAGATAGTGGCATATCAAAGCAGATGCAAACATAACCATTACCACTAGAAATAAACTATTATGCATATCTAACATGACTATATCAAGAGATAAGTTAAAAGTATCCGCCTCAATAGAAGATTGTGACCAGAAATCCTATGTCGAGACACCCATCTCGAATCAACTTCCTGCGATCACATAACGTATTTAGCTAATTACATATACAACAAATAACCAAACAAAATCCCCAAACCTATTAAACCAAGAAATCCTAATTCATCATTTAATCTCGGTTAGCTCGTACAAAAAATCAGATCTAACTCGAATCCTAGATTAATCCATGAATAAACGTTTAACTCCTTTAACAACATGGGTTGATCAATATAGAGTTAGCTTGATCACATAAATCAACCTAACTTACCCAAAATTGACCTATCATTTAACCATGTAATCAAACTCATACTTAATTCAATAGTCTTACCTCAAAAGTGTCAGCTGCTAGCTCTCGACAAATACCAAATCCTGACAGCCAAGACCAATGAAAAGCGACACCGAAGGCTCAAGCCATAGCAGGAACCTCCCATCTCAAATCTGGCCGCCGGAAACCCTAGGTCAACGTTGGCGAAGAGAGCTCAACTGAAGAAGGACTAGGGCTAGGGCACAAGATATACCTCAGGCGTTGGGCGGCGATCTAAGGTAGAGATGCAAGCGCTCAACACTAGTTGGCTGACCCTTGTAGTGGCCAGAGGTGGAAGGGGGTTTGGTTGCCAGCGCTAGGGTAGAGAGAGTGCATCGAGGAGGAGAGGAAGAGGTCAGCGGTGCACAGCTCAGGAAGGAAAGGGAGATCGGCGTCAGAGTAGTACCACTCAACTTTATTGTCATGTCGGACTAGGTCCACCTGCAGGGTTTAACATGGCAATCCTTATGAGCTCCTCTTGGGGGCATTCTCAACCTAGATAACTAGAACATAGATTCCTTCTATAATCAACAACACACACTATAAGTAATATCATTTCCCAACTTATCGGGCATATTGATTTATCGAACTAAACCTCACCCTTTGATTAATCAAAGAAATAAATATTAAATATATGTGCTTGTTATTATATTAGGATTAAGAGCACATACTTCCATAATAACTAAGGTTTAGTTCTTTTACTAAGTCAGTACAAAAAGAACTTACCTAAATGATCCTACTCAATACACTTAAAGTGTATCAGTGTAATTTATTAGTCAAGATAAACTAATACTTAATTACACTACGACTATTCTGATGGTTTGTTCCTTTCCATCTTAGTCGCGAGCAACTGTTTATAATTTATAAAGAACCGACAACATGATCTTCTGAGTGTGACACCACACTCCATGTTCTCTACTATATAAATTAATTGAACAATTACATTTAATAAATAAATGTAGATATTGACCAATGTGATTCTTTTATTTCAACAAATAAATGTTTACAAAAGCTAGGCTTTTAGTATACACTCTAACACCTATGACTCCACAATATTTCTAAATAGGATCTTAATCCAAAACAAACAAATATGCAAGAGATACAACTTATAGTGTCATATTAGATATAAATTTTTTGCAATGATACTAGATTACCTGTCAAGTGTGCCACTTATGACGAATGCCTGACCAGCTAAATAGTAAGGAGCACCTTCTAAAACTTCCTACTCAACCAGAGAAACAAGACTGATGACTTATATTTATAGCTACGACTTGAGAAAATTTGGCTCAATCAGATACAAGGATAAAAAAAATCCGAATTGAATACAAGGTTTCCATCACATACACTCGTGCACGACACTAATGCGAACTAGGTACATCTAGAAATACAGAATCAATGAGAAAAGTCATGCAGAAATGCATCTAAGCTTGGGGGGAAAATCAGTACACACATCAACGTAAGGCAAACAGTTATTAAGTAGAAAGTGAGATTAATACTTGAATTATGTGGGCAGCAGACTTCTGCTGGAAGGAATGAAGCAAGCCAATCTATGACCTCTCTTCTCGATCTCCATTTGAGGGAAGATAACTGCAACTTATCAGCCTCATACATCTGACAAAATTCGTCTGCGATAACATAAAGCATGTGCCTCAGACTGCGTTCAGTGCCAACGACTGCAAGGTAGGAATCCCCCGAAGAATCCTCAAGGTAGTAATGAACAACGCGATGCCCTCACTCCTGAGAGATGAACTTCTCGCTCCATTTTACAAAATCAGGGCCACTTGCTGACATGGTCATGGCTCCGAATTAAAGTAGCACTCCAAACTAAAAAGAAAACCTAAGCACAGGAAGTACACTAATCTTTGCCATTACACAACTCGATGACAAAAGAGTTTTAGGAAATCTCAACTTCCCAGAAACATAATCCCAGTCGAAGTAGGATCGGGCTCCAAAACCACAAAGCTCACATAAGCACTAAGAGCTTGAGGCAACGATATCTTCGCGGGGGTGGGATGGGAGTGAGCGCGGGTAGTAAGGTTCAGAATCCCTTTCCCAAATAAGAGAGCACCTAAATCCAACAAAAGGGAGCCAAGTAAACAATAAAACCTCACAGGCATCACCTTTATCAGGGGAATCGATCCCGACACAGCAGCCTGAACCGAAAAGGGTTTAGATTCAGCCAGAATTACTCCATAGACAGTTCGGTCGAGGAGTTCGCCACCCAAACTTGGACAGAGCTGGGGGAAGAGACACAGTGGCGCCGATCCGAGCCTCGGAAGCGAAAGTCCACCTGAGAAGAGGGGGTGAGGGTTTGTGTAAGCAATGGACAAGGAGCTTCTACGACATGGAGAAAGAAGGCGAAGTGGCTACCGGGGCCACGGAGAAGTGGGAAAGTCTCCGTTGAAGTGACTGGTGAAGAATCGCAGAGGAAGAACGATCGCTTCTTGCCTTCGTCGCGAGCAGGAGAGCAACGAAATGGATCGCTCCATTTGGTGTCATGGCGTGAAGAGATAGTCGAGGAGAGGAAAGAAAAATGGCTTAGGGTTCCGGAACATTAAGGGGAAAACACGGCGCAAAAAGATTTTTGCAAAGTAGGAAAGCAAAACTACGAGGGGAAGTGACGAAACGAAATAAAGCCAAAGACAACGGTTTTATCAAAACAGTTGTCATAGCCCCTAAAAAAAGTGCTTAAAGACAACGGTTTTAGAAAACCGTTGTAAAAAGTGTTGTTGATTCAAAAATAAATCACTCAATGACAACAGTTTTCCCAAAACCGTTGTCTTTTATATTTAATGGGGAGTTCAAAGATAATGATTTTGGCAAAAACCGTTGTCTTTGAGCAAATACGCAACACTTTCTCTTAAAACCATTGTCGTAGGGGTGTTGTCTTTTAACATTTTTGTTGTAATGATAATAATGGTAATAGTAACTCATTTTGATTTAGAGTTACATCAAATGAACATTAATACATTTCTTAATGGTGATATTGAAGAAACTATATACATGGTGCTACTAGAGAATTTTGAGTCTGAGGATTTAAAACACCTACTATGTAAATTTAAAAAGTTCATTTCTGGTTTGAAACAGGCATCCTGTCAATGATACTGAAAATTTGATCAAGTGGTTACCTCATTTTGATATAAAGAGAACCCGCTAATCAATGCATATATGTAAAGTTCAGTAAGACTCAAGTTTGTTATACTTGTCTTGTACGTAGATGGCATATTGCTTGTAATAATAATAAATGTCTACTGTATGAAACAAGTCATTTCTATCTGGTAATTTTGGAATAAAAATCTTGATGAAGTATCATTTGTTTTAGGCATACCGATATACCATCATCATTCAAGAGACATTCTTGGACTTTCATAAAAAAACCTACATTAAAAAGGTGGTTGTACGATATGACATATAAAATTGTGCACTTGATGACACACATGTGTCTATAGGTGACAAATTTAGTTTGTAGCAATGTTTATAGCTTGAACTTGAAATAAAGGAGATTGAACAATTTTCTTATGTGTCAGCTGTGACAAGTCTCATGAATGCACAAGTTTGTACGCGTTCGGATATAACGTACATTGTGGGGATGTTAGGAAGGTATTTAAGTAACTCAAGATCGTCACACTGGAAAGCACTGAAGAGAGTAATAAGGTACTTGTAAAAGACTAAAGACCACATGCTCATGTATCATATATCTGGTCAGCTGGAGATGATTGAATATTCAAACTCATATTTTGCTGGATGCATGGATAGTAGGAGATTCACTTCGGGCTATATTTTCATGCTTATTGGAAGGACTATATCATAGAAAAGTATCAAACACACGCTGTATCCACTTTTACTATAGAGGCAGAGCTGATAGCATCTTACGAAGTATCAAATCATAGGATTTGATTGTGGAAGCTCATCACAATGTTAAAGATCATTGATGACATAGATAGGATATTATGTATCAACTGTGATAATAAAAGTCGTAGAATTTTATGCTAAGAATAATCGTAGTTCATCGAAGTCCAAGTACATCAGCATCAAGTTTCTAGTGGTCAAAGAAAGAGTTCAGAGCTGTCAAGTGGTAATAGAACACGTCAGCATAAATTCCATATTGGCATATACACTTACTAAGGGTTTGGTGCATAAGGTGTTTCATGCAGATGTTGTGGATATGATAGTCTTTCTTATTGAAGTACCTATCTAGTAAGAATTTGTATTTATTATGTTACTCTATATTTGTTAATAAAGATAAATATTTTATTTTGATTATTGTATATACTTAAAACTGAAAATTTCATGAGTATTTGTTTGTTTGGCATTCTAAAATAATATTATCATGATTTACTACTGTTGTTCAGCATGTAGTATTTGTAAATGTGATATAGATTTCATTTGAAATCAAAAGATTTAGATCATGATTTGCTATTATCGTTTAGCAAAAGTATATGCAAATATGATAAGATCATTTTTGGTCACGATTAGGACTAGTTGGAAATTAATATGTATCGATCACATTTCATGTAATTTACATACTACACATTACATCTTGATCAATGTCATTAGTGATATTGGTATTGTGATACTTAGGGTTTGTTACAGTCACATTCTAATAATTATAACTTTTTTAGTCATATACCAATGGAGTTAATAAATCAGATTATTTTACAGAGGTTTTCTATACCTATAAAATTTAGCATTGTTGTTGACGTCAACTAAGATTTGCTTGTGTGCTATATACAAATCATATGTAATCCAAGTGAAAGATTGTTGGATTTAAGCTCTATTTGGTGGACTTACACGTTATTTGTAAACATGCGAATTTATGTCACAAGAACCAAACCCATTAAGTGATTTAACCTATGTTTATTCAAGGTTTGGGTTATTAGATGTGGGGCTTCATGTGTAGAATTTGTTAACCCACTCTATTTTCATTAATATGCTGATAACGGAAGAGTTCATATAGATGAGGCATGGTCACCATTGAATTAGAGTAATCTAACCATTTTCTTTACTTCCCATTAGTGAAGAGATTTTGGAACTGTCACCCTAATTCCTCCAGAAGATCAGCCTCTTGCTCTCCTTCTTCTTCTACAGGGATCGATCTATAGCCCCGACCCTAGTTTGAAATCGATAGTTCGACAGTTTGGAATTATCGATTTAACGGTTCTTGACAGGTCAACATTTAACCTTAACCATCTAAAATGGTTACAATTTGCAGTCTAGAATTGTCGGTTCACAGTTCAGTTCACTATTCCTCACGGTTCACCATGTTTTAAAATTATATAAAAAAATTAAAATTATAAATTCATAAAATCATTTTCCACCATAATTATTAAAAACAATCATATAGCAAAAGAAAACCATTAAATAGTTAATAATAATTAACTAACACATGGAATCATTTGCCAAGAAATAATTATAAATTTATTAACAAATGAATAATCAGCTCTCTTTTTCTTCTTCCAATTATTAAAAATAATAATATAATAAAAAACTATTGATTAGTTATTAAATAATTATTAACATATAAAAATATTAATAGTTGTAGTCTAAGTTGGTTAGAATACTTAGTGCTCATTTAGGAGGTTTAAATTTTAAGTACCAGCACCAACAATTTCTTTTGAAGAAAAACCCATAGAAACCAACCCCGGTAAGGGGTCGAGCCGGTTACAATTAAGGCCTATAACTTAGGTCAATGGATAACCAATTTATTGATCCGATTATAAACCCGGGCCAAGTCTGATTAGGATCTAACCTAACCTAGGGATAAATCTAGATTGCTGATAAGAGTACTGAACAATGACAATTCTACAGATTGTGTGTATTTAGTTTGTACCATATTTTATGATGAAATTAGATTATTGACATGATGTACATGAGAATAAAATATAAATTGAGCAAAGTGTAGTTACTTAATTCACAATTCACACATTGTTAAAAAGCTGACACTTTTCCAAATTGGGCATCAGCTGTCACGTGGTCGCCACGTCGTATCCAGTAACTGAGTTAGGCAAATTAGCCGACACTGACGAGAATCTGGTCCGAGAACACATTGATATTTCCGAAAATTTGAGGTGCATTTTGAAAACAAAACGTAAAGCAGAGCTCAACACTGTCTTTGCGCGTGCTTCTCCATGCAGAAGCGCTGCCTACGTTTCGGATGCGGATTTTTATTTTATTTTTTATTTTTTTTATAATCCTACTATCCAGAGTTCCAGACTTCAGAATGTGTCATTGGATAAATTTAAAAGCCAAAGCGCAAATTGCTGTTCACTTTATAAGCAATGTGTCAGATCAGATTTTTTTCATTTTACGAGAGTAAAATATGTATTATAATTGAAAAACCATTAATGATTGATTAGTCAGCTGAATGCTCTCTCTTGAATGCTCTCTCTTTAATTATTAGGATGAAAAAAAACGTAGAAAAAAATTCATATGAATAAAAATCTCTAAACAGATAAAGAAAATAAAAATGTAGAGGAAGAACTCAAGGACATAAAAAGATAATAAAAATAATTAAAAAAAACATAGGAAGAGAACCATGGCGGTACATATTTAGGGTTGTAAATGAGCCGAGTCGAGCTGAGTTTTAGGGTGTTCAAATTTGTTTGATAAGATAACCGAGCCGAACCGAGCTTAAAATGAACCAAGCTTTTGAAATGAGTGTTCAAGCTTGGCTTCGTTTATTTTGTATGAGCTTGATTTTGTTTGAAGTTTGGCTTGAGCTTGGTTCGTTTAGATGTTATCAAGCTCTCAATTCAAACTTGGCTTGAGCTTGGTTTGAGCTTGGTTCGTTTAGATGTTATCAAACTCTCAATTCAAGCTTGTTTGATTGTTTGAAATTTTTAATTTTTTGATTGGTTATTAAGATTGATAATTTAAATTTATTTATTTTATTTTATTTTATTTTATTATTTAATTAGCATATTGAAAAGAGTTTTATTAATAAATATGGTTCATGAACATTGTTCACGAACGTTGTTCACGAACGTTAACGAGCTGAACACATATGTGTTCAAGCTTGTTTGTTTAGCTTAACGAGTTGTTCAAGCTTGATTTTTTAATTAATCTTATGTATATTGAACGAACATAAACAAGTTCTTACCAAGTCGAATACCAAGCTTGTTCACGAACACTTAGTTCATTTACAGCCCTATATGCATCCTCATGAGTGACCTGACAGGGTTGCCACGTTTGGCCGCGTGAGAGACCTCACGAGTTTGTCACATGTGACTGCCGACCACAGTTGTGGTCATGTGGGGCCTCCACTCGCGGTTAGCGGTCGCATGAGACCAATTGCACGATTAGGAGAAATTACAAAGGAAGAAATTACTTCTCACTGTACCTGACTCCGGGTTGGATTTGAATTGGATCTAGCCTAGGTCCATAATTGGATCAATAGGTCGTAAACATGTTGATCCAGTTCTGGGTCTATCCAGCTCGGTTCCTTATCAAGTCAATTACGGTTCCAACCTAAAATAATCACCGAAGTGGCGATTAATCGCTGGTTCAACCCGCTAGTTTAGGTTTGTTTTGATTTTTTTCGTTTGAACATTGGGACATTCCGACTGTTATATATATGTATATATATAATGGTTGAGATTATTTTAATTTTTTTTATTAATGATTACGATTTAGTAAATATTATTCTCCAAACTCTATAAATAGAGAGTTCATTTTATTATTTCCACACCCAACTTCTCTACTCTTATTCTCAATTCTATAATATTTACATCTTTCAACTCCAATTCTACAACTTTTGACATCCACTTTCGAGTTCCAACAAGATCACTTGGGCACAACCTCGTATAAGCACACTAGATCACTTAGGTACTTGGAGACTCTAATTAGGATTAACCACCATTAATTTCGTCAACCTTGACCATGCACCCCGAGCTCTATTAAATAGAGCTCGGGAGGAAAGCACCTACTATTTCCTCGCCACCAGTAGACTAGGACAACCACCAGTCAACTGGTCCTAAGTGAAATTCGACCGTTACAAGCCAACGGTCGGCTACCAATCAATTGATAAAAACACCAGTCGACTGCTACAGTAATGCTATAGTACCCCCTAATCTTAAGATTTAACCCCCGAGTACATTCACTCAGCACTCGTCCTCACTCGACCAACCTAGACATAGCCTTCTAGCCTCCTCCATCAGCCTTACACCCCTCGGATGTCTCCCCATCCTTCACGTCTTGCCTTCTGGAGCTTCCATTGACCTTGTCATTGTTGTCGGGTCTTCCTTTGCCAAGAGGTCGCGCCTCTAGGACTTCATCCATTGTTAAGTTACACTTGGACTTACGTTGTCAAGACTACATGCTTGGACTTACACTGCCAAGACTCATTCTTGGACTTTCCTTCTTTTCTAAAATTACACTTAGACTTTCCTTGTTGTACCTGTATCCTGCACACTCACAATGTATATCAAATACAACAATAAACCTAATTTAAACCTTTGCCCAAACATCAAAACCTAGGATCAACAGGAGAAAACAATAATGGAGAGGAAATGGATGAGGGAGAAGGGGTTGAGTAAGAAAGCAAGATGGCCCTGGGTGGTCATTGACAGGGAGACACTATGGGTGTTTGTAGTTGGGGGTCGCTCTCATGAGAAAATGGAGGACGCCATCTTCTACATGCTTGAGCTGGTAGACTCTGAAGCGAGGATGGACAGAGATATTACCTCAGTTTCCTACTTTATTGACAACAATAAGGACATAAGGGCATCATCTTCCACTGAATCAATGATAGTGTCACGCCCCCAGGTAGTCCCTGCCAGAGAAAATTTCGACAGCATCTCCCCTGTACGGGTGACAATATGAAATTTCCTACAATGCCCTCACGACCACATATTCATCGGCCAGCACAGCCGAAACAATAACAGTATAAATATAACAAACATCCACACAGTTTATAATGAAAACTACACATAAGCACAGATAAGAAAAACATCGCAAAAACTCCTACTCAACTACACCCATAAAGCACAAAACCGATATCCTACTCAACTACACTCATAAAACACAAAACCGATATCATCCAAATTTAAATCCATCGATAACAAAACATACAAGATCCAAATGTCAAGATATAAATCTGAAAAAGAAAAGTCTAACACAATAAGTAAAACTCAAACTGTGAGAACTCGTCGCGCCGCGCAATGGTGGGGGACTAGCAACAGGAACTTCTCCGGACAACCTCAACTTGAAAAGAATAATAACGGGGTGTGAGTCCAACACTCAGCGAATACCTAGTTGACATGCATAGTAAACTATAACAAATAGCCATAACTATGCGTACAGTCTCCTGATATAACATATAGAAAATGCAGAACAGAAAGATAAGGAGTAACTGTACTAACCAGAACTTGGGTATAAGGGTATCAAGGCCGTCAAACCCAATGTATCATAAAACCTGTATGCATGTCAAACAATACATCCATCCAATATGCAGCATATAAAGTGTAACAACCACAAGCAATAAATGCAAATAATGCATATGATGCCAATAACATGTCCTGGTCACCCCTACTGCTAGTCAGCCATCTCACACACGATGGTGAGACCGAGTGGGTAGGGCTGTGACAACCGTGTACTCTGTCGTCACTGCTCCTGATGAGTGACCGAATGGACGGGATGCTGTCAGAGTACACCTATCCTCCTACCTCAAACATAGTAAGGGAGCGCAATGCTCTCATCTCCTGGTATGCGATGACGGGGAGGGATCCCTGCCGGCTACCACGCTGCGTCACACTACCCATGAGCGGACCAACGGAGCCTAACAGAGCAACCTGCTGCACACACCCTGCCTGAAATAAAACCATTAACCCATGAGTGGTTGTGTGTGCAGATCCATGTAACTGGCGATGCACTCAACAATAATGGAGCTGTCAACCGCTCAGCATGCAATCATGCAAGATGGTGCATATCACTAAGCCAGGAAATATCTTAATCCTATCCCTCTCCATACAATGTGTGCCAAGATATGAGGATCAAATAGTATGATCTAGGTACACATGTCAAGTAGGGTATCTAACCAGTCCAGTATATCATAGAGCATGACATGTCACTACTTCTATAACATAAAGGTAATAAACATATAACAAACAATACATACTCGGAAGTAAATAGTGACATGTCAATGCAGATATAATCATAATTATTACTGTAACGCCCGCCCTCCCACTGCTCAAGGAGGGGCGGGGTTACTTATTTACATACGTGCATACATATAAAATCATGGCAGCGGAAACAGTTATAAACTTTTTTTTTCTACACTAACTACACTAAACATCATGCTTATCATATTGAACATGTAGACATACTAGTATTCATACATACTACTTAATTAATGCCAACTACTTGAAACATAATTCATGATATCATAAGCATACTAGTATGAAACATGAAGGATATAAGTGCAGAACTATCTATACTAGTTAAAGTACTATCAAGGCATAAAAAAAACAACACATGGTTCATATGTAAAACTTAGAACATAAAACATATAGCAGTTTTGTTTTCTTCCACCATGCCACTGCCACACACACACTTTCCCTTCCTGCTGCTCCTCTTAATTCAGCCATTCCTTTCCTTTTTCTGCAGTACAAGGAAACATAAAGAAAACTATAAGCCCATAGGCTTAGTAAGTTTCTTTCCTACTCACAAAAACCATAATTCATGCATGAACATAAAGTGATAACATGTTCATTGGTAAATCCTAACATAACATGTGAGAGCATAACAATAAATTATATCATATCATGTGAGGCATACACATAAATCATATCATATAATGTGAACATAAACATAGAGTCATATCATATCATGTGAACATAAACATTGAATCATATCATATCACGTGAACATAAATATAGATTCATATCATATCATGTGAACATAAACATAAAGTCATATCATATCATGTGAACATAAACATTGAATCATATCGTATCACGTGAACATAAACATAGATTCATATCATATCATGTGAACATAAACATAGAATCATATCATATCATATGAACATGAACATAGAATCATATCATATCATGTGAACATGAACATAGAATCATATCTGATCCTGTCCGAATCGCCGAACCAAAGGACGCTGGGCACGTGGCGCTCTCCTAGTCGATGACGCAGGCCTCCGAAGCTCCGAAAATCCTGCACAGAAGTTGGGCCGGGAAGGGGTTCCCGGCGGCGACCCTCCGACGCTCAAGTCAGGTAAGTAGTGGAAAAAGGAGCTCCCAAGCTTGTCCAAAGATTGCGTACCTCCGGCAAAGGAAGAGGCTCTTTATATAGAGCGATGAAAGAACTAATGCACGTCCCCCGGGGCGCATACGTGTCCGCAGCCCATACCTCGGTATGTACCTGTCAGAGAGCTTACCTGACACCATACTGTTACAGTTCAATCATGTCTCCGATGGGACAACAGAATACCTTGTTGTCAGACTTAGAGTATGGCCTGGCCATAGGACTTGTCGGCTGTCAGAAGATGTTCCTATCCTTCACTCACCGCCTGGCCAGGACGTCCGTCCGGCCGACCGGCGCGAAGAGCGTCATTCGGATGGCCCTAACTCCCCACGCCAGCCGGTCGGCGCACCCATTATGTCCTGCCTTCTCCTAGGCCTTCCGCTCGGTCATTATTTACTGTTTCATTGAGCGTCGGAACCCTGACTCCTGTCAGGGCGTCTTTCCCTATCAAACGTTTACAGGCAGGCCGATCGGCCTGCCCTTTTTCCATGCGTCCGGTCGGCTCACCCTTCTTCGACGGACCACCTGGCCCTTTGACCTCCACGTGGCCTTGACCCCTCGTTAGGGGGTCCCGGGTTCTTACCACCGGATCAATATCATATCATGTGAACACAACATAAGATCATATCATATCATATGAACATCATGGACATATCTCAAGAGCATCTTAAAGAAACGTAAGGGAAAACATATATCATGAGCTCATAGATGCAAGATGTTCTTTTGAAAACATGAATCGTGAATGAATATATGTAAGATGCCCTTTTGAAAACATATATCGTATACATACTTAAACATAATCTCAACATGAGGGTCCGACTTGTACCACATACATAATGAATGCGCGTAATCCCTAGGACAGGGTAGCTAGCTCCGAACCTACTAGGGAACTAGGTCCGTACTACGACCATCGACCTAGGGGCGTACTAAGGAGCTCATCCCTTTTTACTAGACCCGTTCATAGTCAGTCGGCCTAGGGGCACTTATGGAGCCCACCCTTGGTACAAGCCATACAAAGTAAAGTAGCATGTCATATCATGTCATATCATAGCATTTCATGTTCTTGTTATTTCATGAAGAGAGCTCTTGATCCCAACTTAAGGGAAGCATCTCTTTCTTATATCATGAAGAGTGCTCTTGATCCCATCTCAAGGGAAGCATCTCTTAGGCTTTTTATTTTACATAAGCCTTTCATAAACATATCATAATAGCATGAGGTGCACATAGCATAAATCATATCGTAAGGAATCGTAACATGAGTGCACATAACATTAAGCATATCATAAGGAATCATATCATGATGTCATAAGTACACATAACATAAAGCATATCCTAAAGAATCATAACATGATGCCATAAGTGCACATACATAAAGCATATCATAAGGAATCATAACATGAGTGCACATAACACTAAGCATACCATAAGGAATCATATCATGATGTCATAAGTGCACATAACATAAAGCATATCCTAAAGAATCATAACATGATATCATAAGTGCACATAACATAAAGCATACAATATGGTGACCTAATTTCATAGCACATCATAAGGAGTCATTATCATGCATGGTTGGGGGTTTTAATCTTCCTACAAACCCTAATTCATTGTTGGCTGAAACCTAAAGGTGAGGTTCCAACTTTTAATACCACATGTAGCATGAAACTAATAACATATAAGACATCATATTTCATAAGGAAGCATAAATAGGCATGGTTAGGTTTCAAAACTTTGCCCTGAGTCACAACTTCAACCTTGGTCGAAACCTAAATGTGAGGCATTTAACTTTTAAATACAACATGAAGCATGAAACTTAAACCAACCATATAATAATGATCATACATCATAAGGAAGCATATACAAGCATGAATAGATTTCAAAACTTTGCCCTAGACCTTATTCCCAACTTGGCCGAAACATCAAGGTAAGGGTTCTAAATTTTTATACCACACGGAGCATAAAACTCTTAACTAATAGCATATAAAAGATCATGTATCATGAAAGAGCATAAACAAACATGTTTTCATTTCAAAACTTTGCTCTAGACCATGTCTCTTAACTTGGCCGAAACTTCAAGGTGGTGTTCTAGGTTTTTCATGCGACATAAGCCATGGATATTTAACCTAACATAGCATAAGAAAGCATACATCATGAAGAAACATCACACAAGTATAGTTAGGTCAACAACTTTTCTCTAAGCCTTTTTAATTCAACCTTGGCCGAAACCTAAGGGTAGGATTTCTAGGGTTTTCATGCAACATAAGACAGGAAAATTTCAATCTAACCTTGCATAGAAAATCATACATCATGAGGAACATAAACAAGTATAGTTAGGTCTCAAAATCTTTCCCTAGACCTTGTATTCATCTTTGGCCGAAACCTAAAGAAAGGTGCTAGGTTTTGTTTCTACATCATGTAGCATGAAAAACTTATCTAACAACATATAATAGATCATGTATCATGAAGGAGCATAAATAAGCATGTTTAGATTTCAAAAATCTTACTCTACACCTTATATTTTCTTTTGACCGAAACCTAAGGTAGGGTCCTAGATTTTATTCATACATCATGTAGCATAAAAACTTATCCAACAACATATGATAATTCATGTATCATGAAGGAGCATAACTAAGCATGTTTAGGCTTCAAAATTCTACTCTAATCCTTGTATTCTCTCTTGGCCGAAACTTCAAGAGTGAGGTTCCAACTTTTTGTTACCACATGAAGCATAAATTTCAACTTGGCAACCATAAGTGACCACAACTCCTTATCTTGGCCGAGACTTACAAGGAAAATCCCTAAGTTTTTTTCAAAAATATTTTTAAACGTCAAGCGTACGAAAACTATTGTACTGCAGGTGAGAGATTACTTACATCCCTTGCTTAACTCTCTAAGAGAAGGAATCCTTGGTTGTGAATCTTTTCCTAGAGAGCAACCCTTCTTGCTTGGTTCGGCAATGGTGAGGGAGAGGAGGGTGGTTTCGGTGAAGAGGAGGAGGAAGGAGAAAGAGAGCAACAAAAATGAAAATTTTCATTCTTTCCTCCTTTTATTCCAATTGAATGGAAGAAGGAAACATGAATTTTTTTCCTTCCCTTTTCCTTTACTCATCCTTAATGAAGGGAGAAAGTAAAAACTTTCTTTTCATTGTGAGAAGAGGAAGGAAACTTGGACTTCTCCTCCTTAGTGAAGAGAGCCTCCACTTCCTTACCTTTAACAATAATTCCCCTCTTTTCATATCAGCACACCCTTGTTGGGGCTACTGGTTATGACATGAAACCATTTACCAAGAGGTCCAAGGCTCAATCCTTGGTCATGCCCATTTTTGATTCTTTTTATTTTATTTTCTAAAGAAGAATCCACATAAGGTCCATATTATATCATGTATAAATCTATTTGAATTATTAAGGCTTATTTTAATCATGCATAAATCTATACTAATCATGCATAAATCTACATGAATTATTAGAGATCCTATGGGTGTTACAGTCCCCCATAACTCATAAAAGTTCGTCCTCGAACTTAAAATAACTCCGGGTACTTTTGTTTCATATCATCTTCGCGTTCCCAAGTGGCTTCTTCAAACCGTTGATTTTGCCATAGGACCTTTACTAAAGACACTTCTTTGTTCCTTAGTCTTTTGACATCTCGGTCTAGTATCTGAACCAGTCGGCTTTCGTAACTCAGGTCCTCTTGCACTTGCACTGTCTGTGGCTCGATCACTTGGTCTGTGCTAGGTATACATTTCTTGAGCATTGAAACGTGGAATACATTATGGATTGCCGACATTTCTTGAGGCAGCTCTATCTCGTAAGCTACCTTGCCGACTCTTTTCAGAATCGGATATGGTCCCACGTAACGCGGACTTAGATTTTCCTTCTTTCCGAATCTCATCACTCCTTTCATAGGAGCTACCTTGAGAAATACTGAATCTCCGACGTTGAATTCTAACGGCCTACGCCATTTATCTGCATAATTCTTCTGTCGGCTCTGAGCAGTTTCTATTCTTTGGCGGATGTTCTGTATAGCACGGGTGGTGTTGTCAATGAAATCTGTTCGAAATCCCATTTCCTTCTTTTCACCACCTTCGTACCAGCATATAGGGGATCTACATTTCCTCCCATACAAAGCTCGTAAGGTGTCATTCCAATAGTAGCTTGGTAGCTATTGTTGTAGGCGAATTCCGCTAAGCATAGATATCGGCACCAGCTTCCCTTGAAGTCTAAAGCGCAAGCCCGTAACATGTCTTCTAGTATTTGGTTCACCCTTTCTGTCTGTCCGTCGGTCTGAGAATGGAAGGCAGTACTGAACAATAGCTTCGTGCCAAGAGCCTTCTGAACACATTCCCAGAAATGTGAAACGAAGCGACCATCTCTGTCAGAAATGATGATCTTAGGAATTCCATGTAATCTAATAATTTCCTTGACATATATTTGAGCCAGTTGCTCAATTGAGTAAGTCATCTTGATTGCTAGGAAGTGAGCGGATTTCGTCAGTCTGTCTACGATTAGCCAAATAGCATCGTAGCCGTTCGTCGTTTTGGGCAGTCCTGAGATGAAATCCATAGAAATGTCCTCCCATTTCCATTCTGGAATCTGAATTGGCTACAGTACTCCTCCAGGTCTCTGGTGTTCTGCTTTAACCCTCTGGCAGGTCAAGCAAGTACTGACATACTAAGCCACATCTCTTTTCATACCGAACCACCAGAATTTTTTTTTCAGGTCTTGGTACATCTTGGTGGATCCAGGATGCATCGCATAGGGCGTTGCATGGGTTTCTTCCAGTATCTTCTTTCGCAGCTCTGGATCCTCGGGAATACATAAGCGATCCCTGAGGTATAATATTCCACTGTCAGCGATACGGAATCCATCATTCTTTCTTTCGAAGACCTCTTGCTTGATCCTTTGGATGCTTGGGTCGCGGGTTTGCTTCCCCAATATATCGTCGAACAGTGTCGGTACTATAGTCAGGGTAGAAAGCTGTCCGAACATATTTTCGACCTCGTAGCACATATTTGTGCCTATACAACATTTTCCTGGATGTTTTTTCCCGCATGTGGTACACTGAGGAAACGTAGGTTGCTTGCTCGCTGGACCACCTTTAAAGTCATTCCATTGCTTCCTCTTGCCACTGTGGTTTCCTTTCCAGTTGGCTTTGGTGCTTTGAGATTTCTGTCCTCCCGACGGGGTTTGACTTTTGCCCTCGTTCAGCGCCTTCAGGTAGTGTTCAGTGATCAGGGCACTGCTGATTAACTCTTCGGCAGTCTGCGGTCTATTAACTCCGTCGGCCACATTCAGAGCTATTTCGGGTCTGAGCATCTTCAGCATAAGTCTGACCCCTTTCTCTTTCTGTGCTGACCAATTCTGGGCATAAGCGCGCTAGACGGTTGAATTCCTTCACAGCTTCATTGACTGAGAGGTCACCTTGTCGGAACTCGGTGAACTCGTCATAGTGCTTGTTGGTCACACGCATGTGAAAGAATTCCTTGAAGAATTCAGCCTTGAAGTCTGTCCATCTCATTTAATTCACTTGTCTCTTTGCTGTGACTCGATCCCACCACATTCTGGCATCGCCCGTAAGGCAGAACGATGTACATTTGACTTTCTCGTGTTCGGGCCAATCCAATAGCTCCACTATGCTCTCCACAGTCTTGAACCAGGCCTAGGCGTCCCATGGCTCACAGTTACTGGAGAAAACTTCCTGCTTCAGTCTCTGCCACTGAATCAGATACGCCTCCTGACAAACCACTGGAGCTGGGCCTACCGGTGGTGCAGGTGCCGGTGGCACTGGTGCAGCTGCAGGTATGGCTGGCATCGTATTCTGATTTCCCGGTGGGGTAGCAGGGTCCCCTTGCTGATTCATCAGAGTATTTATTATTTGTTGTTGTTCTGTGACCTAACGCTGAAGTTCAGTGACTACATGCATCAGATCGGGTGGAGGTGCTGTCTCGTCGGCCCTAGTATTGCGTCTTCTAGCCATGCTTATCTTCATGAATGACAACAAGGCTAGCATGAGTTATTTTTATTCCTAATCTACCATCATACATGCTTAAACTAAAATTGTAACGTATCAAATAATAAAAAGGAGTAGACATGCATACTTAAATTAAAAGCATTCCTTATCATACATAAAAGAAATAATAGTGTAGGCATAGAAATTCTTACTTGGAGCGACAGGATGTAGACTTGATGTGTGTGTAGTGGAAAGGTAAACTTGGCTCTAATACCAAACTGTAACGCCCGCCCTCCCACTGCTCAAAGAGGGGTGGGGTTACTTATTTACATACGTGCATACATAAAAAATCATGGCAGCGGAAACAGTTATAAACTTTTTTTTTCTACACTAACTGCACTAAACATCATGCTTATCATATTGAACATGTAGACATACTAGTATTCATGCATACTACTTAATTAATGCCAACTACTTGAAACATAATTCATGATATCATAAGCATACTAGTATGAAACATGAAGGATATAAGTGCAGAACTATCTATACTAGTTAAAGTACTATCAAGGCATAAAAAAAACAACACATGGTTCATATGTAAAACTTAGAACATAAAACATAAAGCAGTTTTGTTTTCTTCCACCATGCCACTGTTAGCTAGAGCCCTAGAGCCAATCATTTGATGATTGTATTTTGGACTTGTTGTATTATATTCTATATAAATAAAGGCATTTGGTTTTTGGTTATTATACTTACTTGTATTGGTGCCAAATAAACTAAGTATAATAACGTCCTTGAGTAGACGGTTCTCACCTATATCAATCGGTTAGTTAAACCGATAGTGAGATGATATAGGGAACACTACTCTTAATCATTCCTAGTCGAGCATTAACATTCAGGGATAATGTTAATGCAATAAGACTAGCATGTAGGTCAACTCGATGACTTGATCTCACAAGTCATGGATATAGAGATATCAAGTTGACACATGGGTATGCATTGAAGAATGTATACTGAATGACCCGTCATGAGAAAGTATCATGGATCATTATATAAGTGTCATATACTTTCTCATGTGGCTATTAGTATTACTACTAGTCCTTAGACCTGAAATCACCATGGATCCCTACATAAGGAGTTATGTACTTTGGTTTCGTCAAACGTCACCCGTAACTGGGTGGACTATAAAGGCGATTACTGGGTATGTAACGAATTATGTAGAGGGATGTGAGTGATGTAGATGGGATCTATCCCTCCTATATGATGGGAGCGACATTGATATTCTTGATAGAGTGAGACCACGAAGTGCATGACCATGCCCAAATGAGTCAATATAGGATATTGAGCTCATTTGATTGAGTGAGTCTACTTGGAGTTCAAGATTTAGATTGATTAGAGGATGACACGGTCTATGCCTCACATTGATCAATCTAGATGTCTAGGATAGAAGGACACTTGTCATATTTTGTGAGGAGTCACAATTAGTAGTCACAAGGTGATGTTGGATCTCAACATTCTTGTAACTTGGGTAGTAATGATGTGTTGCTAGATACCGCTCATTACTTATGCTCCTAAATGGGTTTAGGGGCATTACCAACGTTACAAGAACCTATAGGGTCACACACTAAGGGCAATTAGATGGAGATTAGGTTCATTAGATGAACCTAAATGATTACGTTCATATGATGAACCAAATTGGATTAAGAGTAATCCAAAGTAGGCTAATTGAGTTGGACTCAATTTGGTTCATGTGTTAAGTGAGTCTAATTTGGACTTAGACTCATTTAATTAATTTAATTCAATGAATAGAGATTCATTAAATTAAAATTGACTTGAACCAATGGTTAGATTAAATCAACCAAGGGAGAGAAGTGGTCAAGTTTGACTTGACTTAAGTAGGAAGATGAAGAGTCAAGTTTTGACTTGACTTTGACTTGACCAATGCCACATCATCAAGGCTTCTTCATTTGGTCAAGTTTGACTTGACCAAATGCCACCTCATGGAGGAGACCAAGAGACTTGACTCTTGATATTCCATGGGGGTTATATGCCTTGAAGTGGCCGGCCACTTTTAGGTGGAATGAAAATTGATTTTTCATTCAAGTGGTTGTAACTCCATCTTCTTCTTCCTCTTGAGTTTTCTTCTTGCTCTCCCTCTCCTCCCTACTGATCTCTAAGGTTGCTAGCTCATCCTTAGAGATTTTTCTCCATCTCTTGCTTGTGTGGATACACATAGAGAAGTGTCTACTTTGACACTTTCGAGATCCGGCGAACCGAGGACAAGCGGGATTGCGAAGGGCTTCGCATCAAGGGTATATTCTTTCTTCATGTAGATCTAGGAGTAGATCTAAGTTGTAAACTCGTACTCATAAATTTTGTTCTATACTCTTCGCACGGATCCGTTGGCTAGGGTGATTCGGGGTTTCCGCGAGTACGAGTTTAGATTCGTATTTTTATGAAAAATATAGATCTATAAACTTTCTGTAAATTCATGTTTTTATAGTTTTAATGGGTATTTTTCTCGTAGAAGCGAAGCACAAGTGTTTAGACACTTGTAGGCTTCGACTACCGAGAAGAATTTTACGAAACGGCAATGTTTCACCCCAAAATATTTTGGGACAGCGGGCTTAGGCGCTGTTAGATCGCAAAGGAACCCTCGCGATGGTTAGATCGTGGGTAGGGGCGCTGCCCCTGGCCCCGCAAGGGGATTCGTTCCGCGATTGCGCCCAAAAACGCTAAACGGGACTGCCGGGAAAAATTTACTCATAAAATTGTAAAAATTATGAAAATTATAGAAAATTATGAAAAATATATAATTTAGAATTATATATTAATTTTGTGATAGTCATGGTCCAAAAAGACCCAATAAGATTGGAATTGTGTTGTAATTCATATTACGACCTACGCGTCGTTATTTGTGATGTGTGTGCTGTATTTATTTTTATTTTTATTTTCACAACCTGCGCGTCGTGCCTTTCTCTTATATTCTGGTTGTAAATTAGATTTAGACTCGAATGTAACTCGAGTTTCAAAATTGTAATGTAAATTTTGAAGCGGTGGAAGGTCCACACGAGACGGAGTTACGAGGAGGGCACGAGCAACACGAGGTGGTCAACGGAAGGAGCTTGAGAAGCTGTTGACCTTAGGTTGACCATCCGATCTTCTCATTGGCTTGAGAAGATCGTAGTAGGGCCATGACTAAATCACAAATTAATTTAATTAATTACTTTTGTGTGTATGTGATGCATGCTAGTTAATTAAGTAATTAATTAGTGCATAACGATTAGATTAGATCTAAGTCGTGCACATGATGCACCCTTCGATTAGATTAGATCTATCGAGTATATGATACGCATCATCGTTTAGATTAGATCTAAATCACGTCAACTCGTAATGCCTACCATGCCGTGATACCTACCACTACCTCGATCGCATGTAGTTGTTGAATCTGCCAAAGCAGAGCAACACATACTATCTTGGTAGGATACGGAGGGACAATCTTGGTCCCGCCTATCAACGCATGGGTGAGTACAACTCAATTAGATTGAGTATTCCTAGTTAACTCGGTTGGATCGAGTATAACTATAGGCATTCTTCCAACGGTTGGAAAGTTAGGTCAAAATCGCATATATATTAACTCTCGGGCGTATTAGCCAAAGCTAACTCGAGTTTTAATATAAATGCAGATTTTGATTCTATAAACAAGAGTTGCATAGAGATGTAATTGGTAATCGTTACCTACCGATCATACTAAGTTTTGGGCGTATTAGCCAAAGCTAACTCAAGGGTTAGTATGATGTGGATCTTGTCCCACATGAATTATAGAATTCAGTGGGAGCATCATTTAGTTAAAGGCCTAATTAAATGATTAAGAATATGATATTTATTTCTGCTTTTATTTCTGTTGTAGATTACCATGACGTCGAATACGAACACTTTCTCCCTGCAATCTGTCCTTGAGAAGGACAAGCTCAACGGAGCAAACTTCCTGGACTGGTACAAGAACCTGAGAATAGTTCTCACCCAAGAACGTAAACTGTACGTTCGGCTCCTGCCACTGCCCCGCGAGTTGACCGAGATGCTTTCAAGAAGCATCAAGATGACACATTAGATGTGTCTTGTCTAATGTTCGCGACCATGAACGCTGAGCTTCAGAAGCAACACGAGTTAATGGGCCTTACGATATGGTTGAACATTTTCGTCAACTGTATCAAGATCAAGCGAGGCATGAGAGATTTGAGATCTCAAGGGCACTGTTTCAGTGCAAGATGTCAGACGGGGCTCCAATAGGCCCATATGTACTCAAAATGATTGGGTACATATAGAACCTACAAAGGTTGGGGTTTCCTCTTGGCCAGGAGCTGGCTACTGACCTAATCTTACAATCCTTGCCGGATAGCTACAGTCAATTCGTTCTAAACTACAATATGAACGAGATTGACAAGCCATTGCCCGAGCTGCTTAGTATGTTAAGAACTGCTGAGCTAAACCTTAAGAAGGCTAAGCCCAATACTGTTCTGATGGTTCAGAAACATAAGGCCAAGGGCAAGCCCAAAGGCAAGGGAAAGTCCCAAGCCAAGGGCAAAGGCAAGGCACTGAAGCCTAAAGGAGGGGTTGCCAAGGATGCTACCTGCTTCCACTGCGGTCAGACCGAGCACTGGAAGAGGAACTGCAAGGTATACTTGGAGGATCTTAAGAAGAAGCGAAGTGAGACTTCCACTTCAGGTATATATGTTATAGAAGTCAATCTATCTATTTCTACATCATGGGTATTAGATACTGGATGTGCTTCTCACATTTGTACTGATGTGCAGGCGCTGAGAAATAGTAGGGCATTGACAAAGGGCGAGGTGGACCTACGAGTAGGCAATGGAGCATGGGTTGCTGCTGTTGCTGTAGGGACTTACTTTCTATCTCTGCCCTCTGGGCTTGTACTAGAGTTAGTCGATTGTTGTTATGTGCCTGCATTAACTAAGAACATTATATCAGTTTCTTGTTTGGACAAGAAAGGTTTCTCGTTTACTATAAAGAACAAATGTTGTTCCGTCTATTTAAACGATATGTTCTATTATAGTGCACCTCTGATAAACGGACTCTATATTCTAGACCTTGAGAGCCCTATCTATAACATAAATACCAAGAGGTTCAAGTCAAATGACATGAACCAAACCTACCTCTGGCACTGTCGCTTAGGTCATATAAATGACAAGCGCTTATCCCAGCTCCATAAGGATGGTTTGCTGGACTCATTTGATTTTGAATCATATGAGATATGCGAGTCATGCCTACGAGGCAAGATGACCAAGACTCCCTTTAGTGGGCACAGCGAAAGAGCGACTGATTTGTTAGGACTCATACATAGTGATGTATGTGACCCTTTCAATGTCGCTGCTAGAGGTGGTTATAGGTACTTCATCACATTTACTGATGACTTCAGTAGATATGGTTATGTGTACTTGATGACACATAAGTCTGAATCTTTTGAAAAGTTCAAAGAATTCAAGAATGAAGTACAGAACCAGCTTGGCAAGAGTATTAAGATACTTCGATCCGATCGAGGTGGAGAATACCTTAGCCATGAGTTCCGTGACTATCTAGCTGAGTGTGAGATTCTATCCCAACTCACTCCTCCTGGAACACCACAGTGGAATGGTGTATCCGAAAGGAGGAATCGTACCTTATTAGATATGGTATGATCTATGATGAGTCACACAGATCTTTCGACATACCTTTGGGGCTATGCTTTAGACACGACAGCTTTTATACTCAATCGAGTTCCATCCAAGGTCGTGATAAAGACACCATATAGGATATGGACTGGGAGAGATGCCCAGGTGTCTTTCATGAGGATTTGGGGTTGTGAGGCTTACATTCGACGTCAAGTCTCAGACAAATTAGGACCCAAATTCGACAAGTGCTTTTTCATTGGATATCCCAAGGAAACTAAGGGATATTACTTCTACATTCCCAATCAGCACAAGGTAGTTGTGGCAAAGACTTGGGTCTTTCAAGAAAGGGACTTTGTTTCTAGAAAGACTAGTGGGAGCGCGTTCGATCTTGAAGAAGTTCAAGATGCGAACAATAGCACTGATGCCTCGATGGAAATTGAACTGGAACCACAAAGTGTTGTGGATGATGTTGTTCCACAAGGAGTTGAGGAACAACAACCAGTTCAAGTAGACATACCTCTTCGCAGGTCTGATAGGGCACGTCGTCAGCCTGAGAGATACTCATTTCTCTTGTCTGACCATGATGACATTATGCTCATAGAGGATGAGCCTACCATCTATCAAGTAGCTGTGATGAGACCAGATTCCGAGAAATAGCTAGAAGCCATGAGATCCGAAATGGAATCCATGTACACCAACCAAGTATGGACTTTGGTTGATCCACCTGAAGGGGTAAAACCCATTGGGTGTAAGTGGGTCTTTAAGAGAAAGACTGGCATGGATGGACTTATCTATAAGGGTCTCTTGGTAGCTAAAGGTTTCAAGCAGATTCATGGTATTGACTATGATGAAACATTTTCTCCAGTAGCGATGTTTAAGTCCATTCGGCTCATGCTTGCTATTGCAGCCTACCATGACTATGAGATATGGCAGATGGATGTCAAAACTGCGTTTCTAAATGGAAACCTGCTCGAGGATGTGTACATGACACAATCTGAGGGCTTTGTAGATCCACAGCATACTAGCAGAGTATGCAAGCTGCATAGGTCCATTTATGGACTAAAGCAAGCTTCTCGGAGCTGGAATCTTCGATTCGATGATGCAATCAAACAGTTTGGTTTCATCAAGAACGAAGATGAGCCTTGTGTCTACAGGAAGGTTGTAGGGGATATAGTTGTCTTCCTCATATTGTATGTGGATGACAAACTACTCATTGGGAAGGACATCCCTATGCTTCAGTCTGTCAAGACCTGGTTAGGGAGTTGCTTCTCAATGAAGGACTTAGGTGAGGCATCCCGCATTCTAGGGATACAGATCTATAGAGATAGATCTAAGAGATTGCTTGGCCTAAGTCAGAGTACATACATTGACAAGGTACTCCTACGGTTTGTCATGTAGAACTCCAAAAAGGGATTTCTACCGATGTCACATGGCGTGAGTCTTTCGAAGACTCAAGGTCCCTCTTCTAGAGAGGAGAGAGACCACATGGATCAGATCCCTTATGCCTCAGCCATAGGATCGATCATGTACGCCATGCTATGTACTCGACCTGATGTCTCATATGCTTTGAGCATGATGAGCAGATACCAGTCAGATCCAGGTGAAAGTCACTGGATAGACGTCAAGAATATTCTTAAGTACTTAAGAAGGAGTAAAGAATATTTCTTGATATATGGAGGCGATGATGAGCTAGCTGTAAAGGGTTACAGTGATGCTAACTTCCAGACCGACCAGGATGACTATAGATCGCAGTCGGGGTTCGTATTTTGCATTAATGGTGGTGCTGTTAGCTGGAAGAGTTCGAAGCAGGATACAATAGCTGATTCTACAACAGAAGCCGAGTACATTGCTGCAGTTTGGATCCGCAAGTTCATCACTGAACTTGGGGTGGTTCCTAGCATTGCTGACCCCATTGAGCTCTATTGTGATAACAATGGAGCTATAGCACATGCGAAGGAACCTCGCTCACACCAGCGGACCAAACACATACTACGACGCTTCCATCTCATTCGAGAGATCATTGAGAGAGGAGATGTGAAGATTTGCAGAGTACCTACAGAGGCTAACATCGCAGATCCCTTGACCAAGGCTTTGGCACAGAGGAAGCATGATGGTCACACTAGGTCATTGGGGCTTAGAGCCTACACTGATTGGCACTAGTGCTAGTGGGAGATTGTTAGCTAGAGCCCTAGAGCCAATCATTTGATGATTGTATTTTGGACTTGTTGTATAATATTCTATATAAATAAAGGCATTTGGTTTTTGGTTATTATACTTACTTGTATTGGTGCCAAATAAACTAAGTATAATAACGTCCTTGAGTAGACGGTTCTCACCTATATCAATCGGTTAGTTGAACCGATAGTGAGATGATATAGGGAACACTACTCTTAATCATTCCTAGTCGAGCATTAACATTCAGGGACAATGTTAATGCAATAAGACTAGCATGTAGGTCAACTCGATGACTTGATCTCACAAGTCATGGATATAGAGATATCAAGTTGACACATGGGTATGCATTGGAGAATGTATACTGAATGACCCGCCATGAGAAAGTATCATGGATCATTATATGAGTATCATATACTTTCTCATGTGGCTATTGGTATTACTACTAGTCCTTAGACCTGAAGTCACCATGGATCCCTACATAAGGAGTTATGTACTTTGGTTTCGTCAAACGTCACCCGTAACTGGGTGGACTATAAAGGCGATTACTGGATATGTAACGAATTATGCAGAGGGATGTGAGTGATGTAGATGAGATCTATCCCTCCTATATGACGGGAGCGACATCGATATTCTTGATAGAGTGAGACCACGAAGTGCATGACCATGCCCAAATGAGTCAAAATAGGATATTGAGCTCATTTGATTGAGTGAGTTTACTTGGAGTTCAAGATTTAGATTGATTAGAGGATGACATTGTCTATGCCTCACATTGATCAATCTAGATGTCTAGGATAGAAGGACACTTGTCATATTTTGTGAGCAGTCACAATTAGTAGTCACAAGGTGATGTTGGATCTCAACATTCTTGTAACTTGGGTAGTAATGATGTGTTGCTAGATACCACTCATTACTTATGCTCCTAAATGAGTTTAGGGGCATTACCAACGTTACAAGAACCTATAGGGTCACACACTAAGGGCAAATAGATAGAGATTAGGTTCATTAGATGAACCTAAATGATTACGTTCATATAATGAACCAAATTGGATTAAGAGTAATCCAAAGTAGGCTAATTGAGTTGGACTCAATTTGGTTCATGTGTTAAGTGAGTCTAATTTGGACTTAGACTCATTTAATTAATTTAATTCAATGAATAGAGATTCATTAAATTAAAATTGACTTGAACCAATGGTTAGATTAGATCAACCAAGGGAGAGAAGTGGTCAAGTTTGACTTGACTTAAGTAAGAAGATGAAGAGTCAAGTTTTGACTTGACTTTGACTTGACCAATGCCACATCATCAAGGCTTCTTCATTTGGTCAAGTTTGACTCGACCAAATGCCACCTCATGGAGGAGATCAAGAGACTTGGCTCTTGATATTTCATGGGGGTTACATGCCTTGAAGTGGCCGGCCACTTTTAGGTGGAATGAAAATTGATTTTTCATTCAAGTGGTTGTAACTCCATCTTCTTCTTCCTCTTGAGTTTTCTTCTTGCTCTCCCTCTCCTCCCTACTGATCTCTAAGGTTGCTAGCACATCCTTAGAGATTTTTCTCCATCTCTTGCTTGTGTGGATACACATAGAGAAGTGTCTACTTTGACACTTTCGAGATCCGGCGAACCGAGGACAAGCGGGATTGCGAAGGGCTTCGCATCAAGGGTATATTCTTTCTTCATGTAGATCTAGGAGTAGATTTAAGTTGTAAACTCGTACTCATAAATTTTGTTCTATACTCTTCGCATGGATCCGTTGGCTAGGGTGATTCGGGGTTTCCGCGACGCGAAAAAGCGATTTTCGCGACCCGAAAACCCCAACAGCCACTGCCACACACACACTTGCCCTTCCTGCTGCTCCTCTTAATTCAGCCATTCCTTTCCTTTTTCTGCAGTACAAGGAAACATAAAGAAAACTATAAGCCCATAGGTTTAGTAAGTTCCTTTCCTACTCACAAAAACCATAATTCATGCATGAACATAAAGTGATAACATGTTCATTGGTAAATCCTAACATAACATGTGAGAGCATAACAATAAATCATATCATATCATGTGAGGCATACACATAAATCATATCATATCATGTGAACATAAACATAGAGTCATATCATATCATGTGAAAATAAACATTGAATCATATCATATCACGTGAACATAAACATAGATTCATATCATATCATGTGAACATAAACATAGAGTCATATCATATCATGTGAACATAAACATAGAGTCATATCATATCATGTGAACATAAACATCGAATCATATCGTATCACGTGAACATAAACATAGATTCATATCATATCATGTGAACATAAACATAGAATCATATCATATCATATGAACATGAACATAGAATCATATCATATCATGTGAACATAAACATAGAATCATATCATATCATGTGAACACAACATAAGATTATATCATATCATATGAACATCATGGACATATCTCAAGAGCATCTTAAAGAAGCATAAGGGAAAACATATATCATGAGCTCGTAGATGCAAGATGTTCTTTTGAAAACATGAATCGTGAATGAATATATGCAAGATGCTCTTTTGAAAACATATATCGTATACATACTTAAACATAATCTCAACATGAGGGCCCGATTTGTACCACATACATAATGAATGCGCGCAATCCCTAGGACAGGGTAGCTAGCCCCGAACCTACTAGGGAACTAGGTCCGTACTACGACCGTCGACCTAGGGACATACTAAGGAGCCCATCACTTTTTACTAGACCTGTTCATAGTCCGTCGGCCTAGGGGCGCTTATGGAGCTCACCCTTGGTACAAGTCATACAAAGTAAAGTAGCATGTCATATCATGTCATATCATAGCATATCATAGCATTTCATATTCTTGTTATTTCATGAAGAGAGCTCTTGATCCCAACTTAAGGGAAGCATCTCTTTGTCATATCATGAAGAGTGCTCTTGATCCCATCTCAAGGGAAGCATCTCTTAGGCTTTTCATTTTACATAAGCCTTTCATAAACATATCATAATAGCATGAGGTGCACATAGCATAAATCATATCATAAGGAATCATAACATGAGTGCACATAACATTAAGCATATCATAATGAATCATATCATGATGTCATAAGTACACATAACATAAAGCATATCCTAAAGAATCATAACATGATGTCATAAGTGCACATACATAAAGCATATCATAAGGAATCATAACATGAGTGCACATAACACTAAGCATACCATAAGGAATCATATCATGATGTCATAAGTGCACATAACATAAAGCATATCCTAAAGAATCATAACATGATATCATAAGTGCACAAAACATAAAGCATACAACATGGTGACCTAATTTCATACCACATCATAAGGAGTCATTATCATGCATGGTTGGGGGTTTTGATCTTCCTACAAACCCTAATTCATTGTTGGCCGAAACCTAAAGGTGAGGTTCCAACTTTTAATACCACATGTAGCATGAAACTAACAACATATAAGACATCATATTTCATAAGGAAGCATAAATAGGCATGGTTATGTTTCAAAACTTTGCCCTAAGTCACAACTTCAACCTTGGCCGAAACCTAAATGTGAGGCATTTAACTTTTAAATACAACATGAAGCATGAAACTTAAACCAACCATATAATAATGATCATACATCATAAGGAAGCATATACAAGCATGAATAGATTTCAAAACTTTGCCCTAGACCTTATTCCCAACTTGGCCGAAACATCAAGGTAAGGGTTCTAAATTTTTATACCACACGGAGCATAAAACTCTTAACTAATAGCATATAAAAGATCATGTATCATGAAAGAGCATAAACAAACATGTTTTCATTTCAAAACTTTGCTCTAGACCATGTCTCTTAACTTGGCCGAAACTTCAAGGTGGTGTTCTAGGTTTTTCATGCGACATAAGCCATGGATATTTAACCTAACATAGCATAAGAAAGCATACATCATGAAGAAACATCACACAAGTATAGTTAGGTCAACAACTTTTCTCTAAGCCTTTTTAATTCAACCTTGGCCGAAACCTAAGGGTAGGGTTTCTAGGGTTTTCATGCAACATAAGACAGGAAAATTTCAATCTAACCTTGCATAGAAAATCATACATCATGAGGAGCATAAAAAGTATAGTTAGGTCTCAAAATCTTTCCCTAGACCTTGTATTCATCTTTGGCCGAAACCTAAAGAAAGGTGCTAGGTTTTGTTTCTATATCATGTAGCATGAAAAACTTATCTAACAACATATAATAGATCATGTATCATGAAGGAGCATAAATAAGCATGTTTAGATTTCAAAAATCTTACTCTACACTTTATATTTTCTTTTGACCGAAACCTAAGGTAGGGTCCTAGATTTTATTCATACATCATGTAGCATTAAAACTTATCCAACAACATATGATAATTCATGTATCATGAAGGAGCATAACTAAGCATGTTTAGGCTTCAAAATTCTACTCTAATCCTTGTATTCTCTCTTGGCCGAAACTTCAAGAGTGAGGTTCCAACTTTTTGTTACCACATGAAGCATAAATTTCAACTTGACAACCATAAGTGACCACAACTCCTTATCTTGGCCGAGACTTACAAGGAAAATCCCTAAGTTTTTTTCAAAAATATTTTTAAATGTCAAGCGTACGAAAACTATTGTACTGCAGGTGAGAGGATACTTACATCCCTTGCTTAGCTCTCTAAGAGAAGGAATCCTTGGTTGTGAAGCTTTTCCTAAAGAGCAACCCTTCTTGCTTGGTTCGGCAATGGTGAGGGAAAGGAGGGTGGTTTCGGTGAAGAGGAGGAGGAAGGAGACAGAGAGCAACAAAAATGAAAATTTTTATTCTTTCCTCCTTTTATTCCAATTGAATGGAAGAAGGAAACTTGAATTTTTTTCCTTCCCTTTTCCTTTACTCATCCTTAATGAAGGGAGAAAGTAAAAAACTTTCTTTTCATTGTGAGAAGAGGAAGGAAACTTGGACTTCTCCTCCTTAGTAAAGAGAGCCTCCACTTCCTTACCTTTAACAACAATTCCCATCTTTTCATATCAGCACACCTCTACTGGGGCTACTGGTTATGACATGAAACCATTTACCAAGAGGTCCAAGGCTCAATCCTTGGTCATGCCCATTTTTGATTCTTTTTATTTTATTTTCTAAAGAAGAATCCACATAAGACCCATATTATATCATGTATAAATCTATTTGAATTATTAAGGCTTATTTTAATCATGCATAAATCTATACTAATCATGCATAAATCTACATGAATTATTAGAGATCCTATGGGTGTTATAGTTACTACTTGTTAAGATTCACTAAACATATCAACAAGACGTATCAAAATAGATAGGTCAAGGTACCCGCCTCAAATAGAAGGGTCTAATCCAGTCCAAATCCGACGTCAAGATGATCGTCTCGAATCAGAGTCCTGCGTCAAACAACATATAAATATTTTATTTAGCTAGATTCATAAAAATAGCTAAATAAAATCCCTAAGACTAATTTAGGGTAAAACCCTAATCACCTCACGATTGACCTACCTAAATTAGATCAAATGCTTAAGTAGGATTAATTACCCTAATCCCAATCAATCCATTAGCTTAGAAATCCAAACCTAAATCCACTACACATAAACAACTAATTAAAACCTTTAATTTAAAACATGATCTACCACCTGTTCTAATACAATTAACCAACCATACTAACTATCTAATAATCCAAATTTATCCCTAATTCGATACATAAACCATACCTCAAGCTCAACCCAAACGTGTACTGCCTGAAGGAGGTCCAGTCGAATCCAAGGTGCTGCTGGATCAAAGAGCAACCTACAACATAGAATCTTGCTGAAATCTTTCCTCACTGATATCAACCGAATCAAACAGGAGGTCACTAATCAAGCAACCACCTTCTAGTCTCTGCCCGACAACCCAAGCACACCTCACTGATCAAAACAAAACCTCATTGGAATCAATCGGTGGAAATCACTGATCAAACAAACAACCTAACTCACCTTGCTGTCACCTTCCCCGTGATCAAACCATCCAAACTTAACCAATATAGGTGTGTCGATCTGCCGTGAAAAGAGATCTTCTTGCCACAGTGTCAGATCAAGGCAGAATCAACAATTCCAGACACCAATCAACCCTATAAAGATCAGCTACCCAATCATAGACAGTGTTAGGGTACAGGCTAGAGAGGATCAAGTGAAAACAACTCAAGAACCTACCCTTGTCATTAGCGCACGCTCCCGATCCCCGGCGATCTAGGGCATAACGACTGCGGCTAGGGTACAGCAAGGTGAGGGCTGGCGTTGGCCCTTCTTTCTGGTGATCGGGCAGTATCTTGAGCTCTAGGGCTCCGCGTCGACACAAGGAGGATCGGGGCAGAGGCGAAGAGGAGCTTCGACGTCGCGGGAGCCAAAGGGGAAAAGGAAGAGAAAGGGTTGCAAAAACCCTCGGCCACAGCTTTAATTTTGAGAAAAATGAAATCGTCAGGGTTGCGGCGCCAGTTTTGGGAAGAAGAAGAAACCGCGATTAGGAGGCACGGATTCGGCGGGTCGGGAAAGAAAACAGGGAAGAGAGGAAAAAGGAAAAGAAAAGAGAAAATAAATAAATAAAAATCAACTTTTCCTCTTTAAAATGGGGTAGCCTAAATAGGCTTCCCGGGCCCAATTTTATCCCCGCAACCTAAGCCATATGAGCTCCGAAAAATTCTCAAAAAATTCTAGAAAATTTCCTTATTATTATTCGTCATTTTTCGATATTTTACATTCTCCCCCACTAATAAAAATTTGATCCCCAAATTTCGTTATCTACATTAAGCAAGTACTAACAACAGATAAAAGTACAAATGTTGAACGGTAATTAACTCACATACCTCATGTGAAAAGATGGGGGTATCGAGCTCGGATCGTATCCTCGAGCTCCCAAGTAGCCTCCTCGTCCGAATGATGCTGTCATCCGACTTTAACTAGTCGAATAGTCTTGTTCTGCAGCTGACGCTCCTTCTGGTCCAGAATCCGTATCGGAACCTCCTCGTAGGTGGCGTCAGACTGAAGGGAAACTGGTATATCAGACAACACATGAGATGGGTCTGCTATGTATCTCCTCAGCATAGATACATAAAATACGTCGTGCACGCTTGCCAGAGCCGGTGGTAGCGCCAGATGATAAGCTACTGCTCCAATCCTCTCCAGGATCTGGAAAGGTCCAATGTATCACGGAGCTAACTTACCTCTGATGCCAAATCTCTTCACCCCTTTCATGGGTGAAACTCGCAGAAATACATGGTCGCCTGTAGAGAACTCTAGGGGTCTCCGTCTCCGATCAGCATAACTCTTCTGGCGGTCCCGCGCCTCTGACATCCTCCGTCTGATAGTACGGACCAACTCTGTCTCCTGCTGAGCTCTATGAGGTCCCAACAGCTGGGCCTCCCCAACTTCATCCCAGAGGGTGGGTGTCCGACACGACCTACCATACAACGCTTCAAACGGTGCCATCTGGATAGCCGAATGAAAGCTATTGTTGTAGACGAACTCTACCAATGGCAAATGGTCCTCCCAACTGCCTCCAAAATCCAATACACAAGATCTCAGCAAGTCCTCTAGAGTCTGAATGGTCCACTCTGACTGTCCATCTATCTGCAGATGGAAAGCTGTACTGAAACGGAGATGAGTGCCCAAGGCCTACTGCAAACTCTGCCATAAACGAGACGTGAACCAGGGGTCTCTATCGGAAATAATAGTCAAAGGGACACCATGTAATCTGATGATCTCCCGACAATATAGATCTACCAGTCGATCCAGGGAATCAGTCTTTCGGATCGCTAAGAAGTGCGTGGATTTGGTTAATCGATTAACGATTACCCAAATCGCGTCATAGCCTCGTCGTGTCCTCGGCAAACCCACCACAAAGTCCATGGTAATGTGTTTCCATTTCCACTCAGGAATAGGAATCCGCTGAAGTAATCCGGCAGATCTCTGGTGCTCAGCCTTCACCTGCTGACAGACAAGACATCTAGCTACAAATTCCGGGATGTCTTTCTTCATACCATTCCACCAGTAGGAACGCCTCAAATCTCGATACATGCGGGTCCCACCTGGATAGATCGTAAATCGAGAGCGATGAGCCTCCTGAAGTAGCTCCTGTAAGATCGAGTGAGACTGAGGTACGCATAATTTGCCTCAGAAATAAATAATACCCTCCTCATCTCGAGTGAACTCGGTCTGCTGCCCGGAAGCTATCTGGTTGCCAATAAACTGCAAATGTTGATCACCGGCCTGGGCCTCTCGGATCCTCGTCCTGATCGACGACTGAGCAACCATGGTAACCAGAATACCCTGCTCTGTCTGTCCCTGCTCCTGAAGGCCCAACTCGGAGAAACCCTGAACCAAGTTTGTGACTGAAACTCGGTGGAAATCCAAAGTCCCTCTGGACTTCCTGCTTAGTGCATCGGTATCCACATTAGCTTTCCCCGGGTGATAGCTAATGGTACAATCATAATCCTTCAAGAACTCCATCCATCTCCTCTATCGGAGATTAAGTTCTTTCTGGGTGAAAATATATTTGAGACTCTTATGATCTGTAAAAATCTCAAAGGTAATGTCGTACAGATGATGTCGCCAAATCTTCAAAGCAAAGATGATGGCGGGTAACTCCAAATCATGTACTGGATAGTTCTTCTCATGCTCCTTCAACTGTCGAGAAGCATAGGAGACTACCCTGTCGTGCTGCATCAGAACAGTGCCCAAACCCTGAAGAGACGCGTCAGTGTAGAGCACGAATCCACCCTCTCCAGAAGGTAAAACCAAAATCGGAGCCGACACTAATCTCTGCTTCAGCTCTTGGAAGCTGGTCTTGCAATCCTCTGTCCACGTGAACTTCACGCCTTTCCTGGTCAGGCGTGTCAATGGCATAGAAATCCGGGAGAAACCCTCGACTAATCGTCTGTAATATCCTGCTAGTCCCAGAAAACTGCGGATCTCCTATACTGATTTCGGCTGCTCCCAACTGGTGACAGCCTCGATCTTCTGAGGGTCTACTGAAATACTTCTGCTAGAGACCAACATGTCCCAGAAAATCGACTGAGGATAGCCAGAATGCACACTTGTTGAACTTCGCATACAGCTGATGTCGTCGAAGAGTCTCCAAGACTATGCGAAGATGTTGTGCATGTTCCTCCTCGGAACGCGAGTAGACCAATATGTCATCGATAAAAACGATAACAAACTGGTCAAGATACTCCAGAAAGACGCGATTCATCATATCCATAAATACCACTGGAGCATTGGTATGCCTAAATGGCATTACCAAAAACTCATAATGACCGTACCTGGTAAGGAAAGTTGTCTTCTGAATATCAGATTCTCTGACTCTCAGCTGATGATACCCGGATCACAGATCAATCTTAGAATACACTGATGTACCCCTAAGTTGATCAAATAAATCCTCGATCCGCGGTAAAGGGTACTTATTTATGATGGTCACTGCGTTCAGCTGTCTGTAATCGATGCACAATCTCAGAGTACCATCTTTTTTCTTGACAAATAATACCGGAGAACCCCACGGAGAAACACTAGGGTGAATGAATCCCCTATCCAATAACTCCTGAAGTTGGACCTTTAGCTCGTCCAACTCTTTCGGTGTCATACGATATGGAGCCTTCGATGCTGGCGCGGTCCTCAGAATCAGCTCAATAGCAAACTCCACTTGCCTCCGGGGAGGCAAGCCCGGTAGCTCATCTAGAAATACATCGGAATACTCTCGGACCATCGGAACATCTGAGAGCTGGGAACTACTGCTGTCGTCAGTATTAATCATAGACACAAGAAATCCCTGACAACCATGTGACAGCAGCTTCTGAGCCTGAATCGCCGAAATGATCAATATGCCATCGTCCCTGATACCAGTGAAATCCCACGAGGGTTAGTTCGGAGGTCGGAAAGTGACCACTCTCGTCTGTCAATCAACAGTGGCATTATATGCAGACAACCAATCCATACCAAGGATAATGTCAAACTCGACCATTTCCAACACTAATAAATCAACCATAAGTATCATGTTGCCAAAATTTAACGGACAACCTCTGACCTCCTGAGTGACGTCCAATGTATCACCGAATGGTAGGGAGACGGTCAGTCGCTGCGGTCTACGAGTAGGTAGTCTACCTATGTCCTTCATAAAAGTGCGGGAAATAAAAGAATGCGAGCTACCAGTATCTATCAGCATATCAGCGGATAATGCATAAAGTAAAACCATATCGTGGAAAACAGATCCGTCGGCCTGCTGTGCATCCTCTCTGGCAACCGCATGAATATGTCCAGTCTCTGGCAGTAGAGGAGGTGGTAGTGCTACCAAAGGCTGCGATGCCTAAGTCTGAGCCTGCCACTGTGATGGTGTCGGATACTGAGCCAGAGACGGATAGGTAGACTGAGACTGATACTGGACCGGCGGCTGGGCCGTGACTGGTACTGCACCAGTGGCTGTGGCTGCAATTGATACTGCCCTTGAGTCAGATACTGTGGTCCCGAAACAAAACTCTGTGGTGCTATGTGGGTACTGGGGTACTCCTGTCCGAGCATGCTAAATGCAGCTGCTGCTGGGGGAGCTGTCCTCTGCTGACGATGCAAAGTTTAGGCGCTGTGCCCGCCTCGCTGAGTCCCTGTCTGACTAAGCTGAACTCCATGACCAGACACTCCAGAAGCCATATGCTGAGCCTTCAGCGAACAATCTCAGCTCAGGTGCCCGGGCAGTTTGCAATAATAGCAAACTGACTATCCCAGGGAGCAAGCTGTGGTGACGTGGTCTCTGGATCCACATCTGGTGCAGTGAGTGTCGTTGGCGGGTTGTTTCCGGTTCTGTTGAGAAGACCGAGAACGTCCTGATGAAGATCGCCCTGACTTCTTAGGCTAACCAGAAGCCCCAGAAGTACCCTGACCTGGCCGACTGCGACCACTCTGCTGCTGTCTGGTCGCCTGTGTCTGCTGGATCTGTCCTGATGCCTAACCCGTCTGCTTCCTTTTCTTGTCTGGAAACGCTCTCTGCTGAGCTGACTCTATCATCAGGGCTCTGTTCAGTGTCTCGATGTAGGATGAACTCCCAAAACCGACAAGCTTTACTTGCAGATGTCCATCTAGTCCCTGAATAAACTGATGCATACGGGAACTATCCTCAGCCACTAATTCTGGACAGAATTTGGCCAACCGGTTAAACTCAGCATTATACTCTGTCACCAAACGGTTGTTCTGTCGTAGACTCAGAAAATACTACCGACGAGCTATCTGATATGCACGTGAAAAGTAACGGCTCTCAAAAGCCTCTCTGAATCTGGCCTAGGTGATGTTCTGCTAGCCAATGATGGATCACTGCGTAACCCACCAGGTGTCGACCTCATCCCGTAAATGGAAAGCAGCCAGCTCTGTTTCCTCCCACTCAGAGCAAGCCAAGGAGAAGAAGGTCCGCTCCATGGTCTCTATCCAGGACTAAGCCACACTCGGATCAAGCTCTCCTCGGAAGAGTGTGAATCGACTCTTCATTGACTGTGCCAACGCTGGGATCCAAGCTCGTGTCGTTACTATATCAGTGAGGGGAGTAGGGACGGCTGCAGGAACTGGCGGAACCACTGGAGCTGGTATAACAGATGGTACCGCTGCATAGGCCGAGGGAGGCATCCCCGGTGCCGCTGCATAGACTGAGGCAGGTGCCATTGGTGGCACTGCAGGGTCAGCATAGGTGGGCGCGGCAGGAGGTACGATGGGCGGTGGTATCGGAGGTGGAGCAACTGCTGCTGCTGGTGCGGGTGCCGCATATGCTGTAGGCACTGGGGGCACGGGTGTCGCTGGTGCCGAGTATACGGTAGGTCCAGGTGGCGGTGGTGTCTGGTACATTGTAGGCTCGACCGGAACAGGTGCCGAATATGCTGGTGGTACCGTAAATATCGTAGGAGTGGGCACGGCGGGTACGGTCAGGGTAGGTACCTCTGAAACCATCGGAGTCTGAGAACTCGACGCACCCGCAGTACCATGCGGAGTCAGTCCCTGCCCGACAGGCTCGACTCCAGCAAACGTCTCTGGCGATTCTGCTGCCAAGGACTCCAACGTCCTCTTACGTGGTCGTCCTGCACCACATCTCGGCACGGAAGCACGTGCACCTCGCCTCATATCTGTTCAATTATAACCCAAATATTACTACAAGTAACAAAATTATAAAATTACTTTTTACCTAATTGTTGTCTGGAGATGTTCCGCCGCTGTCCAGTCCCCCTTTTTGACCTCGGAAATGTTGAAACAAGAAATCATCGGAAATCCGTACAAATCTGAAATGGAAGTTCTAAACATGAACATAACGAAAATCCGTAAAAATCCGAAAATACCCAGTTTGACTCGCAAACTTGGCTCTGATACCAAAAATTGTCACGCCCCCAAGTAGTCAATCTGAAAATTTCGACAGCATCTCCCCTGTACGGGTGACAATATGAAATTTCCTATAATGCCCTCAGGGCCACATATTCATCGGCCAACACGGCCGGAACAATAACAGTATAAATATAACAAATATCCATGCAGTTTATAATGAAAACTACACATAAGCACAGATAAGAAAAATATCGCAAAAACTCCTACTCAACTACACCCATAAAGCACAAAACTGATATCCTACTCAACTACACTCATAAAGCACAAAACCGATATCATCCAAATTTAAATCCATCGATAACAAAACATACAAGATCCAAATGTCAAGCTATAAGTATGAAAAAGCAAAGTCTAACACAATAAGTAAAACTCAAACTGTGCGAACTCATCGCGACGCGCAATGGTGGGGGACTAGCAACTAGAACTTCTCCGGACAGCTGATGTGCGTAGATTATATACTCTTTTATGCATGTTTTTACGCACATTTACATATTTTGAGCATGCTTGATCTATGCATTTTTATACTTCCAGCTTTCCTTTTAGCATATTTACTCTTTTGGTTCGGAGATCTGCTTTTTGTGCATTTTCTGTACACAGGAGTCGATTTGGTGAAGAATCTACATCTTTGGGCATGCATTGGAGGAAACAAAGGGAGAAAGCACCGGGCCGTGTGCCTCACACGACCATACACTGGTATGCAGCTCGGGCCGTGTGGAGTTTGGCATCAACAGAAGAGGAAGATGACATGGCCGTGTGAACCTCGCACGGCCGTGTCAAGATTTGAAGCCAACCAGAGCAGAAGCCTTACATGGCCGTGTGGATCTACACTACTGCGGTGAAATTTCCAGAGACCAGAGCTTGCTGCGTGCACCACACTACTGTAACATTTCCAGAGACTAAGGGTCAGGGCTGTGCACCACACTGCAGTGTAGCATTTCCAGAGAGCAGAGGGTTCGCCGTGGAGTCACACTACTGCAGTTTTAGCAGAGAGGAATGGACATGGCCTGTGAATCTCACACTGTGTCACGGGCCGTGGCCCCGATTCTCCTCTATTTAAACCCTTCTTCATGAATTGAAAGGGATCTCCCTTTGGGAGAAAGCAAGATTTGGTGGTTTCTCCCAATATTGGGAGGATTTCTGGGCTTTAAGGGAGATCTCGACGATTTCGACTCCGGAGCGAGGATTGGATCCGAAGACGAGGCTTCTTCGTAGATAAGTTTTCTCTTTCCCCCTCTTCTTGATTTCTTGGATTGGGGACTTAAGAAATGCTTGTAATTTCTATTTCTTTGGGTTTTCTTCCTCGATTCATGGAGTAGATCTTGTATTCTAGGATTAAGGGAGTATTTGTATGATGGATTGATGTAATCTCTAATGGATTTGCCATTTTCTTGTTTCAATGACATTGACTTGCTTGTATCAATTAGATCTTGAATGATTAATGGTGATTTGTGCTTAATTCTCATTCTTGATTGATTGTTTGGATTTCTTGTGGACTTTGTAAAGATAAACTCTCACTCGATCATCCGAGGGATCCACGTGACAGGTGCAAGCCCGTGTAAGGACGTTTGAGAGATAATCTTGAAGAGGAAATGGGAATATTCAAGAGAGTAGGATGGATCTTGTGATTAGTTTCTTGTATCTTGATAGATTAATGAGTTGTGGGCTTCTATGTTGATATCCGAGGAAGGCATAGTAATAGGTGCGCTTCTGTGTAAGGACAATGTAGGTTCATGTCTAATTAATCCTACTTAGATACATTTCTCAGTCCTTAGCCGGTTGTCTATTGCAAGAGAGAACCGGCAACTTTCTACATGTTTGGCAATTGAGGGATAAGAATTGGTGAACCATTTACATTCAAGAAATCTTACAAAGAAACCGAAACTCCTAGAATCTCCCTTTATCATAACCTAAAACACTAAACTCTTGTTTGTTGATTTTTAAGACTAGATTTGTTTACCTTTACTTTGCTTTTGAAACGATTGGATAGTTGTTTAGCTAATTCGCATTGAGACATTTCTAGTGCTTATTCCAGTCTCTGTGGATACGATAATCTTTTATATTACTTGCGACATTTCCGTACACTTGTGGAGCGTAACAAGTTTTTGGCGCCGTTGCCGGGGACTGCGCTATAACATTAGGAATTATCAATTGAGTTAGACTAAACATAATATTTGTTTTCCTTTCATATTGCATAGTTGTAACTGATCAGTAGATTTCTGTTTTTACTTTCTTGTATAACTTTCACTTCTTGTTAATTCTTTTTGTACAAATTCAATTCTGCATTTTTGATCCTTCTATTTTTCTTTTTGTGTCGAATTGCCATCTGCTATCTTGTTCTTGTGTATGCGAAGATCTAACTTTGTAGGGGAATTCTTTCCTTTTGACCCTGAGATTGATAGAACTTTCCATAAAAGAAGAATTCTGCAAAGGCAAATTGAAGAACAGGAACATTTGAACATGGCGAATAGACCACTCAAGGATTATGCAGCACCCTATGCGAGAGGTTTTCGATCTAGTATTTCAAGACCTTCAGTGGAAGCTAATAACTTTGAGATCAAACCCGCAATCATATCTATGGTGCAGCAGAACCAATTCGGTGGAGGACCTCATGAGGACCCTAATCAACACTTAGAGGTCTTTTATGAAATATGTGGTACCATGAAAATGAATGGAGTTCCTTCAGATGCAGTTAGATTATTGTTATTTGGGTTTTCTCTAAGAGATAGGGCAAAGCAATGGCTGAATTCTTTGGCCCCTAATAGCATCACCACTTGGGAGCAGTGTGAGCAACAGTTTCTTGATAAGTTCTATCCACCAAGCAAAACAGCTCATATGAGGAATTTAATTGCAAGCTTCAAGCAAACTGACTCAGAATCTCTTTTTGAAGCATGGGATAGATATAATAGTATGCTCAGACAATGCCCACATCATGGGTTGGAAAGATGGTTAGTGTTGCACACTTTTTATAATGGCATCAATTATCATACCAAAGTGTCCCTTGATTCAGCTGCTGGAGGGGCACTTATGAACAAAAGCTTAGATGAAGCCGAAGAAATCATTGAAAGTGTAGCACAAAATCATCATCAATGGGCAAATGAAAGAAGTGGTGGCTATTCCTCTGTAAACCCAACAATTAAAGCATCAGGGAAGTTTGATGTAGATGCAGTCACTCTTTTGTCTGCAAAATTGGACGCTCTTACAAAGAAATTTGAGAATATGGGGACTAGTGCTAATATGGTCAATGCTATTAGTACATCTTGTGAAGTATGTGGGAGTTCAGAGCATTCAAATGACTCATGTCCATTGGGAGCTATCACTGCACAAATCAATCAACTTGAACAATGTGATGCAATCATGAGTTACAATCAAAGGCAGAACAACCCATACTCAAATACTTATAACCCTGGATGGAAGAGTCATCCAAATTTTTCTTACAGAAACAATCAAGATCAAGGACCATCTATGGGGGCAAGACCAAATTTTCAACATCTATCTTCTCAAGGCTTACCAAAGTCAAATGTTGAAAAGATGCTTGAAGAAATTATCTCAAGTCAGAATGAAATGAAGCAAGATATAGCAAAGCTCATCCAGAGAATGGATAATTCTGAAAAGCATCAAAAGATCCAGGATAGTCAAATTGCCCAACTAGCTTCCTCATCATCCAGAGCACCAGGACAACTTCCAGGAAAACCTGATGTGAATCCTATGGAGCATTGCAATAGGATTGAGCTTAGGAGCGGACGGACCTTGGGAGACTCCCAAGTGACTGCTTCAAAAGGGATACAAAAAGAAGAAGAGCTCTCTCCTCCTATATCAAATCAGATTCAAGCTAATGAGGAGAGTACCATTGAGGTTGAAGAAACTCTTCCACTGAACCATCAGAGCAAAGCTGTCCCTTTTCCTCAAAGACTTACAATGCTCAAGAAAGATGAAGAATTTGGCAAGTTTCTAGAAAAAGTTAAGGAAATTTGTGTAGAGGTACCTCTTATCGATGTTATTCTGCAAATGCCTAGATTTGCCAAATTCCTGAAGGATCTCATGTCAAACAAGAGAAGAAGAGGAGAGGTCGAGACCATTGCGCTTAGTGAGGAATGTAGTGCTATTTTTGAGAAGAACACTTCTCCAAAACTGAAGGACCCAGGGAGTTTTTATATCCCTTGCAACATAGGAAAAGAATTTTTTGAAAAAGCTTTCTGTGACTTGGGGGCGAGTGTTAGCCTCATTCCTTACTCAATTTGTAATAAATTAGGTCTCAAAAACATTAAACTTACTACTATGGCACTTCAACTTGCCGATCATTCCTGCAGGTACCCTTTGGGTATTATAGAAGATGTGCCAGTAGAGGTGGATGGGAATGTTATTCCCACAGATTTTGTCGTGTTGGACATGGAAGAGGACCCTAGGATTCCTATCATATTAGGAAGACCTTTCCTTGCTACAGCTGGAGCTATAATTGATGTCAAAAATCATAAGCTTTCTTTGGTAATTGGTAAGGAAAAGTTGGAATATGATTTATCTAATATCTCTAACCATGTCTCGTCTCTTTTAAATGCTTGTAGCAGGTCAAGCATTTATAAACTTGAGGAATGGAATTTCCATCCTCATGGAAGGCCACCAAATGAAGAAGACAATGAGGTGGAGGATGTTGGGAGAAGATCTCCCAACAAAAACGAAAAGTATATCTGTCCTCCAAGGGCGAGAAAAAGAAGCGAATGATAAAGTTTGGTCGAGCTAAAGACCTTAAACAAGCGCTTCTTGGGAGGCAACCCAAGGGTTCTTTTAGTTAGTTTTGATCTGCATCTAAATCTCTTTTAGTTTGATGCATTCTTTTGATTTTTGTTTTCAGGTTAGGTGCAAAACGGAGCTTGGCCGTGTGCTATACACGGCCAGGCAAAAGTTGCAAAGAAGGGAAGTGCTTAGGCCGTGTCATCCAGACACGGCCGTGTAGCATCTTCCGAGGAGAAAAGGATCTAGGCCGTGTCTAAAACACGGCCCGTGCAAAGAATCCCGAGAGGAAGGATGGAGAGGCCGTGTCCGTGCGAGGAATCCAGAGGAGGAAGAGTGGGAGGCCGTGTGGATCTACACGGCCCGTGCAAAGAATCCCGAGAGGAAAGATGGGGAGGCCGTGTAGATCTACACGGCCCGTGTAGGAGAACTATGAAAGTGTTCTTCCTACCTCACACGGCCAGATCTTGGCCGTGTTCCACACACCCCCGACTCTCCAAAACATATCTTTCTCTCCTAATTTCTTAAAAACCCCTCTCTAATCTCTCAAGATCTCTTAGATCCGATTCTCCTCCTCTCTAAGACTTAGACTTTTTGTTCTCTTAACCTAAGATCTTTTGTTCTTTGAAGTTTTGTTCTTTGAGTTCCACAACTCTAGATAATTCTTCCCCTTTCTAAACTCATCAAGATGTCAAATATTTTGAAGACACTTCGCAAAGGAGGGGGTGGATCTAGTGGAGACAAAGAGAAGGAGCCATCAAGGGACAAAGGAAAACAACCAGTGAAGGGAAAAAGCAAAAGGACTTCACGCAACGAAGGTAATGACAATGAATTCAATATTGTGTTTAGAAATGATGATCAAGTAACTAGATTTGCAATTCTTGTCAATAGAAAGATAGTGTGTACTAGATATATGGACCCAACTGTTTTTGATATGCTTGGAATTAGGGAAGATGTAGATTTGATGATTGGGTTTTTGGATTGGAGTGATATTATGTACACACATTTGCCTACATATCCTCATCTTGTTTTGGAATTTTTAAGTTCATTGGATGTCCATTTTACTAATGAAGATGATTATTCTGGAAAAATCTCTTTTAGATTAATGAATCAAGAATTTCTATGGGCATTTAGTGACTTTAATTCTTGTTTCGGAATAACCACCGGTAGCCCTCGTAGGTTTGATCCAAGGTTTAATTGGAATCATTTTTGGAATGCAATAACTGGATTAGATCAACCTTATGAGCCTTCAAGAGCTAAGGCCTCCCATATGCAAAACCCCATCTTTAGGTATCTACATAGAGTCATGAGTAAAACTATTTTTGGTAGGGGAGAGAGTGATGGGGTGGTTAAAAAGATAGAGCTTTATGCTTTATGGGCTATGCTTTATAAGGTTGAATTTGACTATGGTTTTCATTTTGTTCAAACCATATTGAGATCGGCTAGGGCATCATCGGGATCGATTGTTTTTGGTGGTTTGATTACCCGAATAGCTTATAATTTAAATCTTGATGTTGATGGGTTGGAAATAATTCATGGTAATGACATGATTGACATTGATACATGTCTTGCTATGAAAATGATCGTTCGGGATGAGAATGGTTTCGCGTTTCCTAGGAGGAGTGGTTCTCCTTTACCCCTTCCTTTTCCTGAACGAACTACTATTCGTAACCCGGCTAATTGGGTGATTTCTGAGTTAGATTCTGAGGATAACCCTTCTATACCTGGAGACACTGAGCCACATCATGAGCCCTCGTCATTTGGACACACGCAGCCTTCTAGCTTTATGGAGCCTGCTAGGCTTCTTTTGCATATGGCACGGGATCTTCTAGGTTTGATTTTTCGGATTTTCGTACGTCACTAGAATCACTTCATGAGAAGCAAGATTCCCAACGAAAAATGTTGGAGGGGCGCTTCTCTTTATCTGATGATCAGTTTAGGGAGGTACAAAATCATTTTCAGTTTACGAGGAATTTTCAAGGTCAAGTGGCTGAGTTTGTGCAGGATTATGATACTGATCAGGCTAGGATGAGAGATTTTATGCAGAGTATGACGCTTACTAGCCAACAAGTAGATGCTTTATATGAGTATCATAGATCCTTGGGTGAGATTCCAGGTTTTCCTAGTTTTCCTATTGGCCAACCACGTCGTAGACCTCCTTTCCCTCGTCCACCTCCACCTCCTCCACCATACTGATTTCATTGGGACGATGAAAAGTTTAAGTCTGGGGGGGTGTCATGTATTGTTTAGTTTGGTTTTCAGTTTTTAGTTGTTGTTAGTTTTTCATGTTGGTTCTTATTTTCATTGCTTGTTGCTTTATTTTGCTTGTTTTTGAAATAATCATGGCAAAAAATTTTTTGAGAACATCAAATCTTCACTTATATGCTTTCTTGGATTCAAGTGAAATGTTAGCACGATTATTGTCTTGATTCATGATGTTCGAATGATGCTAGTAGTAAACTTTGTGTAGTTCTTTTTTCTATCTTGGGAAGCATTAATAAGCTAAGAATCTTATGGTGATGATTTTTAGTTTTGGTTCAACCTTAAGGATTTTATCTTCACTACACTTGTGCTTGACGCTTGAATAGTTGATGTCATTGAAATAGTCATGATTCATCTTGTTTGCTTAGTACTTGGTTTCCATGGTGATTTCTCAACTTTCATTTTGGTTACTGGATAAGGCTCAAATCATTAAAGCTCATTTGGAAAAATCAAAATAATCCTGTTCGAATTAAGGGTCAACGAACGCTGGGGATGTGGCGCTCCTTGCTGGGTCCTCGAGGGCTCAGCAAGGAGCGCCACATCCCCAGCGTTCGTTGACCCTTAATTCGAACAGGATCAAATTGGCGCCGTCTGTGGGAACGCACCTGCATTCGAACAGGAACAATGGACGAGGCTGGACGACAACACACCGTGACGCTTTCAACAGAAGAACTCGATGCTCTAGTCGAGATGAGGGCCACCAAACTTATGGAGCAAAAACAAAAAGCATCAGCCGAACGGCCGAAGCAACAAGCAACATCTGCGTCTGGTGGCCGAGCGGAAGCACCTCAAGCCACCGTCGCATTCCATCGGGCCTTATTTCGCACCCCTGAAACCGCACCAGCTCGAAGAGATAGAGGCTCTTCTTCAGACGAAATGCCAAGGCGGGATGACAGAAAAGGGAAAGCTCCCCAGGCAGACTCATCTCCCGAGCGGATCAATCGCCAATTCTCGGAGGTTATTCTACGAGACCCTCTACCCAAGCACTACGTGCCTCCGACGATCGGCGAGTACAACGGAACAACGGACCCGGATGATCATCTGGGTAAGTTTGATAACATGGCTACACTCCAGCAATATACAGATGGAGTAAAGTGCCGCGTCTTCCTTACAACTCTCTGGATCGGCTCAACGGTGGTTTCGGAGGTTGCCGGACGGATCCATCACTAGCTTCAAGGACTTCCAACGGCCTTCCTCCACCACTTCGCTAGCGATCGCCGAAGACAAGTGTCGACTTGTTTGCCATCAAGCAAGAGTCAAGAGAATCGCTCGAGCACATCCAACGATTCAACCAAGTGGCGATGGATATCCCAACGCCACATCGGAGACGATGATGAATGCCTTCACTGTGGCCTTGTGGATGGGGACTTCTTCCGCTCGCCGCCCCGAGATTATGATCATATGCTACATCGGGCCAACGAATACATAAACGTGGAAGAAGCACAAGCCGCCCGGAAAAAGGAAACTCCCACCGAGCGGGCACCTATTCATGCCGAGCGGAAACAGCACGCCGCTCAGCAGCCACCTAGAGGACCGAAAGCTGAAGCAATCCGATCCCCCCACGCCAGGTCGCACGTACAAGAAGTGGCTGCCGCTCGGCCCAAGCCAAAAAAGAGGTGGACCCCTATGTTCTGCTCCTTCCACCAGACGAATACGCACAACACGAAGGATTGTCGAAGTCTTCCCTTCGTGGCCAATCCCGTTCCCAGGAATGCCGAACGACGGTCTCCTCCCATCGACAGGAGACAAAGGACCCATGAAGCTGACCGGACCCGAAAGGCGACATCAACAGACACCGATCGACACCGATCTCCGAGACAGGAGAATCGCCGGGCGTCCCGAGAACGGTCACGACCGTCCGCCGGAAGAGGAAAATGTACAATACTTCCGGGCGAGATTAACGTTATTCGGGCAGCCGACCGGGAGATTCCAACCGAGCCGTAAAGGCGGGCGTCCTAGCAGATCCATGCAATCAGAGCCAAGAGGGCAAGTGGACCGGAAATCACTTTCGGCCCGGAGACTTGGAAGGAGTAGAAGTGTCCCACGACGACGCTCCTCATTAAAGCGGAATAAAGAAATTATTTCATCACATATTTGTTGACACAGGGAGCTCGGTCAACATTATATTCAAGAAGGCGTCGATCACCAAATTGATCGTGCGAAGCATCGCCATGACGTCCCGCCTACGGGTTTACGGCAACGAGGTTCACGGCGGACAGATCCGACCGCTACCTCACCGGGAGAGGAGCCGCCAGAGGACCAGACAATAAACTTCGTGGTGGTCGACTCTCCTCGTCCTACAACGCATTCGACGAATTCCGAGCGGTTGTCTCAACCTTCCACCGAAGATAAAGTCGGAGAAGTACGTGGAGATCAATTAGCAGCTCGGCGGTGCTATATAGAGATGGTCCGAGCGGAATCCTACTAGGCGCCTCGAATCGAGGTACACGCCATAGCCGAGAAACCTCCTGCTTTAATTTACGATGAAAAGGAGGAAGTTCAGATCCATCCGACCCGATCGGAGGCCACGACTTTTATCGCTTCGATCCGGGGGAAGAGGAGCCGATCCAATGCCTCCAACGAAATCATGATGTTTTCGCCGTCGACACATGAGTTGCGAATCGCCGAGCCTAGCGCAAGATGAGTTGCATGTCCGACCGAGGCTCGACCAAGGAAGGTAGAAAAGGGACTTCAGCGGCGAATGTCATTATCCCGGAAGTAGAAAACTGAGGCCGGCCACATACGAGGTGCGGTCCCGAGTCACTAACGTGGTATTGGTCTCCAAGCCGGGCAAGTGGAGAGTCTGCATCGACTTTCGAGACTTGAACAAAGCATGCCCCAAGGATTTTTATCCCTTGCCCCGAATAGATCGGCTGGTGGACTCTACAGCCGGTTGTGAATTGATTTGCATGCTCGACGCATATCAAGGCTATCATCAGGTGCCGCTCGCCAAGATCAAGAAAAGGTTAGCTTTGTGATCGCCGATGGCACGATTGTTACAATGTGATGCCGCTCGATTAAAGAATGTCGGGCCACCTATCAACGCTTGATGAACAAAGTGTTCGGGAGCGAGAAGCAACTGGAAGTCTATGGACGACATTCTTATTAAACCGCCGAGCGATCTTTTCAAGGATATGGAAGAAACCTTCCGAACACAAGAAATACTGAATCAAGCTAAATCCAATGCCTGTTCGGAGCCAAAGGAGGGCGTTGCTTGGGGTACATAGTGACCGAAAGGGGAATCAAGGAAATCCAGAAGGTGAAAGCTCGCAAGACATGCCGCCCCCAAGAAATACAAGAGAAGTGCAAAGGTTGACCGGATAACCGCTTTGTCTAGATTCATCTCCAAAACCGCCGACCGAGCCTTCCATTCTTCAAGATTCTCAGTAAAGCTACCAATGGGATGAAGAATGTGACCGAGCATTTGAAGAGTTGAAAACATATCTAAATTCTCTCTTGCCAAGCCGATCGGGGTGAGTCACTTTATATGTATCTGTCGTCAACTGAACAGTGCGAGCGGCGAAGAGCAGCCGGTGTATTTTCTAAGCCACATTTTAAAAGATGTTGAATCTCGTTACACCGGGCTCGAGAAGCTCAGCGCCTTCGACCGTATTTCTTGACTCACACCATCATTGTCTGGACGAACAGTCCACTCGGAAAATCCAGAAGCGTCCGGACGGCTCATCAAGTGGACGACAATTAAGTGAATTTGACATCCAATATCAACCCCGCACGACCCAATCCTTGGCTGATTTTGTGACCAAGTGCACAGAGCCGGAAGCTATGTGGAGGATATATGTGGATGGATCCTCTACTCGGCTTGGAATATTGCTGCTCTCACCTCAAGAAGAGAAGATGCACCTATCCGTCCTACTGGATTACAAAGCTACCAACAACGGAGAGTACGAGGCCCTCATAACTGGATTGCAGGCAGCCCGGCATGTGGGTGCAACACTGTTCGACTCAACAACTTTCTCGCACCTTTGAAATCAACAGTGTTCGGCTTAAACTCTACGTTGAGGCCTTTGAAAACTCAAAGCTACTTTCCGAGAGGTTCTTATACAGAAGATCCCCGAACCGATGAGTTAGCCAAACTCGCAAGCTCAATAACACCGATTCAACAGCCAATTGAAAAAGTACTGTTGGTGCACGTCGATCGGATGCAAGGCCTCACGTTTCCAAGCGATGGAGGACACCTATTATAGAATTCCTCCGTTTGGGCACCACACCCTCCGATGAATATGCAGCAGGAGAAGAGCCGGTCGGTTTACACTCATTGGAGATCAACTTTACAAGAAAGCTTTCTCGCCCATTTTTGAAATGTGTAAGCTCGGAGGACTCACCATCCTCCGTGAAGTACATCAAGGATCATGCGGGGTCATCCGGGCTCATTGGTCAAGAAGATCCTCTTGGCCGGATACTTTGGCCAACTTTACAAACAGATGCCGCTCGGACAGTATCTACATTTCTTGTCAAAAATATCACAACTTCTCCCACCGACCGGCAGAGGAGATGAAGGCGTCAGTCTCATGTCCGCTCGATCAATGGGAATGGATATCATGGGTCCATTTCCGATGGCGGCGGGCAAAGGAAATTTTACTAGTGGCGGTAGACTACTTCCAAGTGGGTGGAGGCCGAGCCGCTAGCAAAGATCATTGAACAAATGGTTAAAAATTTATCCGCAACACATCATTTCGGTTCGGCATCCCTCGCCGACTAGTGTCCGACAATCACAGGGAAGATGTTAGAGGATTAGTGCAAGAGCTACGACATTGAGCAACATTTCACATCCGTGGCCTATCCTCAGAGCAACAGTCAAGCTGAAGTGGCCAACCGGGAAATTCTCCGTATCCTGCGCGCTCGGCTCGACCACTTGGGAGGAAGTTGGCCAGATGAAGTGCCGAGCGTTTTATGGGCCATCCGAACAACTTCTAAGGAAGGAACGGGCGTTACACCTTTTCATCTGGTGTACGGAGGTGAAGCGGTCATTCCGGTTGAGGTCGGCATTGAGTCCATCCGGGTCCAGTGTTATGACGAAGGCAACGCCGAGCGGAGGAATATGGAGCTGGATTTGGTCGACGAAGAGCGTGCCAAGGCATCCGTTCGGCATACCGTCAACAGATGAAGCAAAACTACAACCCGCGCGTGATCAGGTCGGCGACCTTGTCTTGAAGAAAGTTGTCGGCGACGCGCAAGCTTGAAGTCTGCAAGGTGTCCTTCAAAATCATCGAAAGCTCCGCTCGGAGCGATTATTTGGAGGACGAGGACAGTCGGCAGCTAGATAGGCCACCTCCAGCCTTACCGGGCGGGGTGAGAGGTGTGCCAATGTAAATCATCCTATGTACTTTTTTCAACTAATACTGGAAATGCAGAAATGAAGAATCAAGAGAACAAATATAAGGCATTGGTAAGAAACGAAGGCCACGAGCCGCTAAGCCGGAGGTAAATGGGTCGAGCCAAGCGCTCGAGGATCAAAGACCCAGTACCTTCCGGATGGAGATAAATTATCTGAGCAAAAATGCTCGAAGCAGACCCTGAGCCGTTCGGCCAGGAGTACGTTCTCCAAGCTGGGTAAAAGGGGCATATGGATTATCCGAGCCAAGCAACCGAATAAGTGAAGGCCTCCCAGCCGATTAGGTTCGCAAGCAAATGACCCATGCTGTTCGGCCGGGCACAAAGACTGTTCAAGCGCGAGATAAGTTATGAAGGCCAAGGTCGCTCGACCTGGTAAGGAGTTAGCAAGGCCGCCTAGCCCGTGACGTTAACCAGAGCCGCCGACCGGCTATAATAACCGCTACCGACGAGCACCGCCGTAAAGATCAAGAGTCGCTACCGATCGGCTATAATAACCGCTACCGACGAGCACCGTCAAGAAGATCGAGAGCCGCACCGATCGGCTATAAACATCCACGCCGACGAGCACCGCCGTTAAGAGAGCCGTACCGATCGGCTATAAACATCCGCGCCGACGAGCACCGCCGTTAAAGATCGAGAGCCGCACCGATCGGCTATAAACATCCACGCCGACGAGCACCGTCGTTAAAGATCGAGAGCCGCGCCGACCGGCTATAAACATCCGCGCCGACGAGCACCGTCGTTAAAGATCGAGAGCCGCGCCGATCGGCTATAAACATCCGCGCCGACGAGCACCGTCGTTAAAGATCGAGAGCCGCGCCGACCGGCTATAAATATCCGCGCCGACGAGCACCGTCGTTAAAGATCGAGAGCCGCGCCGATCGGCTATAAACATCCGCGCCGACGAGCACCGTCGTTAAAGATCGAGAGCCGCGCCGATCGGCTATAAACATCCGCGCCGACGAGCACCGTCGTTAAAGATCGAGAGCCGCGCCGATCGGCTATAAACATCCGCGCCGACGAGCACCGTCGTTAAAGATCGAGAGCCGCGCCGACCGGCTATAAACATCCGCGCCGACGAGCACCGGCGCTAAAGATCGAGAGCCGCGCCGATCGGCTATAAACATCCGCGCCGACGAGCACCGTCGTTAAAGATCGAGAGCCGCGCCGATCGGCTATAAACATCCGCGCCGACGAGCACCGTCGTCAAAGATCGAGAGCCGCGCCGATCGGCTATAAACATCCGCGCCGACGAGCACCGTCGTTAAAGATCGAGAGCCGCACCGACCGGCTATAAACATCCACGCCGACGAGCACCGTCGTTAAAGATCGAGAGTCGTGCCGATCGGCTATAAACATCCGCGTCGACGAGCACCGTCGTTAAAGATCGAGAGCCGCGCCGATCGGCTATAAACATCCGCGCCGATGAGCTCATGATCGTTCACAAGTACCAGATTGATTAATGCCAGTCGGCCGTCGGTTTGCCAATACTTCGCGTGCACTGAATGCAAGCAGTATGGTTAAGCGCTAAGTGATTTTGAGGAAGCGAGTCAATTGATTAACCCGATCGGTCGTTTAGTAGGAAACCCGGGGAGCCCAACAGATTATACGAATGAGCAGCAACGCATTAAAAAGGGGCAATGAAAGGCAAACAAAAAATACAAGGCGCATAAGGGAGCCGAACGACATGTACAATAAAGTTTTTGCATCCGCCGAGCGGATGAAATACAAAAAGCACTTGAAAGAACTCATCTCACTCCGGGTCTTCAAAATTAAAAAAGGCGTCCGGGATGTCATCAATCATGGCCGCCAGGTCGGAGGCGGGAATATGCATTCCCTCGGGAAGGTGGCCACCCTTCTTCAGGTACGCCAGGGTGACCTTGACCGCTTCGGCGAATGTAGAAGAGACATTGTCGCCGAACTTCGCACCGAACCACTCCGAGTGGAGATATTCTTGGCGCGCCGCTGCTAAGCGACTCGGCTCTCCCTCCTTATACCTTTTAAGCACCGCCCGGGAGGCAATTAGGGAATCTTGGACTGCCTTCAAGTCCATCGCAGCTTTTGTGTGTTCGGCCGAACGGATCTCCCGCTCGGCATTCAGCTCGGCCTCTAGCTTTTTAGATTGCTGATCTAAGGCCCGGACTTCAACTTTCATTTTATCCAGATCAGCAATCGCCCGCCTCTTCCGGCCACTGGCGCGTTTCACGTCCCCGTCCCGCTTCTTCACCAAGTCTTCGAGTCGGGCCATCGGCAGCCTTCTTCTGCTCGGCCTCGAGAGTTTGTTTCTCCCGCCTACCGATGGACCCCCGATACTTGAGTTTTTCCAGAGATCCTCCACTGCCACCGGTCGGTGGCGATTTGCTCACCCAATGCTGTAAGGAAATAAAATCAGAGTCAAACAATAGCATGGCACATGAAGAAAGATGAATTCACCGTGGCTCCGCAGATATTGTTATCGCCGAGCCGCTACGCCATGAGGGCAACCTGAATCAAGGCCCTCAAAAGCTTGAGCGGACCAAGGTTATTTCGTGAATGGGGCTCGATGGCCGATCGACAGACAAGAATATTCCTCCGATGGGAATCGGAGGGTGGTCTTGATGGTCTGATGGCCGAGGGCGCTTTTGCTTGTTGCGAAGACTCCCTATGGTGGAAGTTTCGCCCAACCGACGTAAGCGGCGACGGAGCCGGGAGGCTATGCGGTAGGCGAGGCCGCTGGAGTCCCGATCTGTGATGACGCGGCAGCGGTTACGCCGATCGGCACTGTGGTGCTCCTCTTGTGGTGGCGGAAGGTCGAGTCCTTCACGCTCACGAACTTCCAGCTGGATCCTCGATTGAGGGACCCCACTGGGGCCGAGAAAAGGATCCGCCTCAACCTCCGCTTAAGCGGATGGGCAAGATCTGCTTCAGGCGGATTGCGCCTCCCTCTCCCGCATCTCGCTTGGGCGGGATGAGACCCCGCCGGCGAGCTCTTTTGGTGGCCGCCAATTTCCACGACCTTGATGAGGCGAGCCTTGGAGCGCCACATGACTTCAACTGCAATAGAAGAAATTAAAATCGGTTAGATAAAAAGGTGAAGGGAGTAAAGAGTCTCTTACCCATACGGTGGGAAGATTGGCCCAACGGAGATAACCCAAAATATACAACACCTTTGAGAAGCAACGGTCTATCTTGTACACCGACCGGACAACCGCCATGAAGATATGCCGGGTTGCTTAATTTGCCGAGCTCCTACCGAGTTTTGCCATTTGTTCGAAAGGCCGCCGAAGTCGGATGTAGAAAAATTCTTTCCAATGCTTGTTGGAGGTCCATATTATCAAAAAATTTAAAGCCTATTCTACTTTGGAAAATGAAAGTGCCCAACGGATTGTTTAGGGTAGAAAAAGAAGTGGAATATTTTGGGGTCAAGAGGGATACAGTTTAAAGAGGACGACCACCCCGCCCAGCAGCCTAAAGGCAAGTTGGCCGAGCGGGATGAGAAAATAGTTGCAAACCTCTAAAATAAAGGGATGGGTAGGAAATCTAAGGCCGCCCTGGAATTGGTCTAGAAAAAAACAAATGGTGCCGATCGGGGGGTCATGGGGCCGGTCAGTCGGGTTGGCTACAACTATTTCATAGTTATCGGGAATCCCATATGTCCGAACAAGGCGCCGAGCACCCTCCTCATCAAACCGACTCTCCATGGTCAGGTACCAAGGGCCGTGAACACCAACAGCGGGTTCGGAGGAGCTTGCCATCTCGAAGGAGCAAAAAGACAGCGAGAAATCGAAGGAATGGGAACAAAGGAGGCAGAACAAGTTGGGAAGGCCTTGTAAGGGAAGGGAGAAGCTTACTGAGGGAAGGTAGACAGAAAGGATCACCAAAGAGCCGAAGACCACCAAGAGGCGAGAGCAAGGACGGCCGGGAGGACGCTGCAGCAACGGGCGCCTTCGCCGGAGTCTACGCGATGAAACAGAAAATGCGGCGTAAAAGGCGAAGACGAGGGCTTTATACGAACGAGGCTGGTCAGCCTCGTCCGTCGGATGCAGGTCACGGAAGACGAAGTCATCATCTAGCCGTCCGTTTCAAAATGACCAGCGTCCCATCGTACGGATCATCACCGCCACGCGAGAAGAGCCACGTGGCGCTCTGTCGCCAGGCACAATTAATGCGCCCATACCGCGCATGCTTCGACTTAATGGAGAAGATTTGCGTGATTTTCGAGAAGATCTAGACAAGCAAACATCCATGTTGAGCGACAAGACAACCGGAATGAAGAGCCGAACGACTGAATTTGACAGAAGGGCCGAACGGCCCCAGGGATATTATAAGCTACGGAAAGGCGGCGACCGCCCGCTCGGACACATATAGTCCAGTCAGTCGGACTCACTGCCTCCTTCGACTAGACTTGAAGGGAAGGCAAGTGATCCGGCGGTAAGAATGGGGGACCCATTTCCTGAAGGGTCTCAGCTTGAGGACCGATGAAGGGCTGACTAAGCGGTTAATGGCCACGCCGAGCAGCTGAGTAAGTCCGAGCGGAGCTAGACATAACCCATCCAAGGGTTTGGGTTTCCGACGCCAAGGCAGGAGGATCGAAGGGCCGAGCGGGTCGTCCGTTCGGCCAAGATAAGGGCGAGGGTACAAAGGGGGCCGAGCGGCCTATGCGCTCGGCTCGGGATATGGGATATCAGCTAAAGCATGTCTGATGATTAGGCCGTACACAAGATCGCACGATGGAGGACCTTGCCGTCACATCATGGAAAGGTTGATACAGTAGCAGTATGGCCTCATGGACATCTTCCTGACATATCCATATCTTCTGACAGACCCATACCTGGGCATGGTCAAAGGCAGGTGGTTACTTTGATTGGTGCGCCCAGTCTTCTTCGGGAGGTCTATATAAGGCCTCCATTTCTTCACCGGAGGTATGAGAAATCTTGATCTGGAGACCACCTTCTTGTTATTCCTCGCCTGACTTGAGCGTCGGAGGGCCGTCGCCGGGACACCCCTCCCGGCTCGGTTTTGCTGCAGGTTCACCGGAGCCCTCGAGGACCCAGCAAGGAGCGCCACATCCCCAGCGTTCGTTGACCCTTAATTCGAACAGGATAACAAAATATCCCAACATGTGTGCTAAAAGTACATTTGTGAATAAGTTTTGCACAATGCAAACACTTATAAAAAAAAAGAGAAAAAATAAATAAAAGAATAATAAGGGATATAAAAAACAGTTGTCATGAGTGGAATCTAGCAAGTCACCCCTTTGAGACCGAGTTAGGTTACTGGGGAAATGACTGTTTAGCTTCTCTTGAGATTGAGCACACCTTTGAGACCTTGGGTTAGTTGAGAAATATGAACCAAGTGAATGGTGAGTAAGTGCCTATCACTGGTTACTTGTCGTTCACTGGGAACACTAGGAATTCAAATTTGATGACGACTTGACTAGGACATGGATTGAAACTTGAAGGGTGTTGAGTTACTTTTACACTGCGCACAAGATTCTTATGCTTGAACCATACTTTACTTGTTTCCATGATCATGCTTGTTAATGAAACTTTTTGATAGAGTTAGGAAAGTGCACTGGGTTTTATGAATGTGTTGTAGAACATATGAATTTAGACTGCAGCATTTTGCTTGAGGACAAGCAAAGGTTTAAGTCTGGGGGTGTGATGTGCGTAGATTATATACTCTTTTATGCATGTTTTTACGCACATTTACATATTTTGAGCATGCTTGATCTATGCATTTTTATACTTCCAGCTTTCCTTTTAGCATATTTACTCTTTTGGTTCGGAGATCTGCTTTTTGTGCATTTTCTGTACACAGGAGTCGATTTGGTGAAGAATCTACATCTTTGGGCATGCATTGGAGGAAACAAAGGAAGAACGGGCCGTGTTCCTCACACGACCATACACTGGTATGGAGCTCGGGCCGTGTTGGCACCAACAGAAGAGGAAGATGACATGGCGGTGTCGCACGACCGTGTCAAGATTTGAAACCAACCAGAAGCCTTACATAGCCGGTGGATCTACACGGTGTGAAATTTCGAGACCAAGCGTGCTTGGTCAGTGCACCACACGACCTGTAGCATTCCAGAGACTAAGCGGGTTGTGGTGTGCACCACACTACTGCAGTAGCATTTCAGAGAGAAGGGTTCTGCTGTGTGAGTCACTGCAGCCTTTGGCAGAGGGGAATGACATGGCCGTGTGAATCTCACTGGCCGTGTCATGCCGTGTGGCGCTCGATTCCCTCCTCTATTTAAACCCTTCTTCATGAATTGAAAGGGATCTCTCCCCTTTGGGAGAAAGCAAGATTTGGTGGTTTCCTCCCAATCTTGGGAGGATTGGCGATTCAAGGGAGATCTCACGATTTCGAAGGCGAGGATTGGATCCAAGACGAGGCTTCTTCGAGATAAGTTTTCTTTCCCCCTCTTCTTGATTTCTTGGATTGGGGACTTAAGAAATGCTTGTAATTTCTATTTCTTCGGGTTTTCTTCCTCGATTCATGGAGTAGATCTTGTATTCTAGGATTAAGGGAGTATTTGTATGATGGATTGATGTAATCTCTAATGGATTTGCCATTTTCTTGTTTCAATGACATTGACTTGCTTGTATCAATTAGATCTTGAATGATTAATGGTGATTTGTGCTTAATTCTCATTCTTGATTGATTGTTTGGATTTCTTGTGGACTTTGTAAAGATAAACTCTCACTCGATCATCCGAGGGATCCACGTGACAGGTGCAAGCCCGTGTAAGGACGTTTGAGAGATAATCTTGAAGAGGAAATGGGAATATTCAAGAGAGTAGGATGGATCTTGTGATTAGTTTCTTGTATCTTGATAGATTAATGAGTTGTGGGCTTCTATGTTGATATCCGAGGAAGGCATAGTAATAGGTGCGCTTCTGTGTAAGGACAATGTAGGTTCATGTCTAATTAATCCTACTTAGATACATTTCTCAGTCCTTAGCCGGTTGTCTATTGCAAGAGAGAACCGGCAACTTTCTACATGTTTGGCAATTGAGGGATAAGAATTGGTGAACCATTTACATTCAAGAAATCTTACAAAGAAACTGAAACACCTAGAATCTCCCTTTATCATAACCTAAAACACTAAACTCTTGTTTGTTGATTTTTAAGACTAGATTTGTTTACCTTTACTTTGCTTTTGAAACGATTGGATAGTTGTTTAGCTAATTCGCATTGAGACATTTCTAGTGCTTATTCCAGTCTCTGTGGATACGATAATCTTTTATATTACTTGCGACATTTCCGTACACTTGCGGAGCGTAACAACAGCTTCAACCTGAAAAGAATAATAACGGGGTGTGAGTCCAACACTTAGCGAATACCTAGTTGACATGCATAGTAAACTATAACAAATAGTCATAACTATGCGTACAGTCTCCTGATATAACATATAGAAAATGCAGAACAGAAAAATAAGGACTAACTGTACTAACCAGAACCTGGGTATAAGGGTATCAAGGTCGTCAAACCCAAAGTATCATAAAACCTGTATGCATGTGAAACAATGCATCCATTCAATATGCAGCATATAAAGTGCAACAACCACAAGCAATAAATGCAAATAATGCATATGATGCCAATAACATGTCCTGGTCACCCCTACTGCCAGTCAGCCATCTCACACACGATGGTGAGACCGAGTGGGTAGGGCTGTGACAATCGTGCACTATGTCGTCACTACTCCTGATGAGTAACCTAATGGACGGGATGCTGTCGAAGTACACCTATCCTCCTAACTCAAACATAGTGAGGGAGCGCAATGCTCTCATCTCCCGGTACACGATGACGGGGAGGGATCCCTGCCGGCTACCACGCTGCATCACACTACCCATGAGCGGACCAACGGAGCTTAACAGAGTAACCTGCTGCACACACCCTGCCTGAAATAAAACCATTAACACATGAGTGGTTGTGTGTGCAGATCCATGTAACTGGCGATGCGCTCAACAATAATGGAGCTGTCAACCACCCAGCATGCAATCATGCAAGATGGTGCATGTCACTAAGCCAGGAAATATCCTAATCCTATCCCTCTCCATACAATGTGTGCCAAGATATGAGGATCAAATAGTATGATCTAGGTACACATGTCAAGTAGGGTATCTAACCAGTCCAGTATATTATAGAGCATGACATGTCACTACCTCTATAACATAAAGGTAATAAACAGATAACAAACAATACATACTCGGAAGTAAATAGTGACATGTCAATGCAGATATAATCATAATTATTACTACTTGTTAAGATCTACTAAACATTTCAATAAGACGTATCAAAATAGATAGGTCAAGGTACCCACCTCAAATAGGAGGGTCTAATCCAGTTCAAATCCGACGTCAAGCTGGTCGTCTCGAATCAGAGTCCTGCGTCAAACAACATATAAATATTTTATTTAGCTAGATTCATAAAAATAGCTAAATAAAATCCCTAAAACTAATTTAGGGTAAAACCCTAATCCCAATCAATCCATTAGCTTAGAAATCCAAACCTAAATCCACTACACATAAACAACTAATTAAAACCTTTAATTTAAAACATGATCTACCACCTGTTCTAATACAATTAACCAACCATACTAACTATCTAATAATCCAAATTTATCCCTAATTCGATACATAAACCATACCTCAAGCTCAACCCAAACGTGTACTGCCTGAAGGAGATCCAGTCGAATCCAAGGTGCTGCTGGATCAAAGAGCAACCCACAACATAGAATCTTGTTGAAATCTTTCCTCACTGATATCAACCGAATCAAACAGGAGGTCACTAATCAAGCAACCACCTTCTAGTCTCTGCCCGACAGCCCAAGAACAACTCACTGATCAAAACAAAACCTCACTGGAATCAATCAGTGGAAATCATAGATCAAACAAACAACCTAACTCACCTTGCTATCACCTTCCCCGTGATCAAACCATCCAAACTTAACCAATATAGGTGTGCCGATCTGTCGTGAAAAGAGATCTTCCTGCCACAGTGTCGGATCAAGGCAGAATCAACAATTCCAGACACCAATCAACCCTATAAAGATCAGCTACCCAATCATAGACAGTGTTAGGGTACAGGCTAGAGAGGATCAAGTGAAAACAACTCAAGAACCTACCCTTGTCATCGACGCACGCTCCCGATCCCCGGCGATCTAGGGCATAGCGACTGCGCCTAGGGCACAGTAAGATGAGGGTTGGCGTTGGCCCTTCTTTCCGACGATCGGGGAGTGGCTCGAGCTCTAGGGCTCTGCGTCGACGCAAGGAGGATCGGGGCAGAGGCGAAGAGGAGCTTCGACGTCGCGGGAGCCAAAGGGGAAAAGGAAGAGAAAGGGTTGCAAAAACCCTCTACCTCAGCTTTAATTGTGAGAAAAATGAAACCGTCGGGGTTGCGGCGCTGGTTTTGGGAAGAAGAAGAAACGACGATTAGGAGGCGCGGATTCGGCGGGTCGGGAAAGAAAACGGGAAAGAGAATCAAAAGGAAAAGAAAAGAGAAAATAAATAAATAAAAATCAACTTTTCCTCTTTAAAATGGGGTAGCCTAAATAGGCTTCCCGGGCCCAATTTTATCCCCGCAACCTAAGCCATACGAGCTCCGAAAAATTCTCAAATTTTTTTTAAAAATTTCAGAAAATTTCCTTATTATTATTCGCCATTTTCGGTATTTTACAGATAGGATAACTGACCTCACATGACAGCAACAAATCGAGCTCACCCTCTACGATGTCGTCCATCCATTCTTCCCCAAACCCACTATAACACATAAAAAGGATAAGAGGAGGAAGGGTAAATCAATAAAATATTAAATTAGGAGGTTACATTATTAAAATATTAAATTATATTTTATTTCCTACCATCTTATTTATTTGATTATCAAAGTTATACAAATATCGAGTAATTATATAACTATGATTGTATAATAAATTGAACCAAATGTATCTTAAGAGGATAAATAAATGATGATCCGGTAGTAAGGAAGGGGGACCCCCCCTTTAAGCAGAGTCAACGCCACGTGGAGGTTGAAAGGTAAAATGTCAACCAGGGGTTTGTCCGATCGGATAAAGATTGGGGTGACCGGCCGAACATTCCGAACGGAAGCAAAGACACCCCGACGGGGAGTCGGGGTTCCGACGCTCATGTTGAACCAGGTTGTATGGCGGAGCGGGTAGCTCGCTCGGCCGAAGGCATAAAGTAGTAATACTGCGAACAGTCTCCACAGAGCACACAACCGGGAATCTCCCGAGCGAACTAGCACATACGACCGGCCAAACGTGAGGGGGCTGCCGACCGGCCGGACGCTCGGAATGGGGTAAGAAGAGACAAAAGGACAAGGGAACATCTTCTGATAGCGGGTATGTTCAACGACCAGGCCATACGCAGGATCTTACGACAAAGGGTTCCGCTGTCCCATCAGAGATGTGCTCGGACTGTAGCAGTATGGTGTTAGGTAAGCTCTTCTAACAAGCCCATACTGAGGTATGGTTAGAGGACACGTATTCGCCTCGGTATGTGTGTGTGAGCCTCTTCACAGCTCTATATAAGGAGCCTCACACTTCGCCGGAGGTACGCGATCTCGCATATTCAGAGCCACTTTCTCGACTTCCTCTTGCCTGACTTGAGCGTCGGAGGGTCGTCGCCGGGAACCCCTTCCCGGCCCGACTTCCTTGCAGGTTCATCGGAGATCCGCACGACCGGTCGGAGATCTACGTCAGAAATTCGGAGAGCGCCACGTGCCCAGCGTCCGTTGATTCAGCGTTCGAACAGGATCAATTTGGCGCCGTCTGTGGGAATGCACCTGCATCCGAGCGGAAGCAATGGACGAAGCTGGACGACCGCACTCGGTGATGCTCTCCACAGAGGAGCTCGACGCTCTGATCGAAACAAGAGCAGCTAAGCTCGTGGAACAATAAAGGCAGAAGTTGCAAGCCGAGCGGATTGAGCAGCAAGCGACATCAGCATCAGGGGCCCAAGCGGAAGCACCGCATGCCACGGTTCCATTTCATCGGGCCCTATTCCGCACGCCTCCTGAAGCTGCAACAGTTAATCGTGATCGAGGATCTTCATCAGATGAAGTGCCAATACGAGACAACAGAAAAGACAAGGCCCCCCGAGCGGACGCTTCTCCCGAGCGGATCAATCGACAGTTTTCAGAGGCCATCCTGCGGGGCCCTCTGCCAAAGCACTATGTGCCCCCGGCGATCGGTGAATACAATGGAACTACCGACCCAGACGATCATCTGGGTAAGTTCGATAACACAGCTACCCTACATCAATACACAAATGGAGTAAAGTGCCGGGTGTTCCTTACCACCCTCTCGGGATCAGCGCAACGTTGGTTCCGGAGGCTGCCGGACGGCTCCATCACAAATTTCAAGGAGTTCCGCACGGCCTTCCTCCACCATTTCTCAAGCAGTAGGTGTTATCAGAAGACAAGTGTCAGTTTATTTGCAATCAAGCAAGAGCCCAGGGAGCCGCTCAGAGCTTATATCCAACGATTCAACCGAGTGGCCATGGATATTCCGACTGCCACCTTAGAGACAATGATGAATGCGTTCACGCAGGGCCTCGTGGACGGTTGTTGGGTTCGTCGGGCCGCGAAAACCGCTTTTTCGCGTCGCGGAAACCCCGAGTCACCCAAAGCCATGGATCTCGTGCAAAGATTCGTAAACAAAACTTTTCAAAAAAACCTTTTCTTGTATGAGTTTGTAAAAACTTTAGATCTACACTAAAGTTAAGATCATTACCCTTGATGCGCGCCCCACGCGAATCCCGCTCGTCCAAATGTTGCCGGATCTCAAGACCGTCAAGCGCACGGTCCTCTAGAAGTATCCACACGGACACACTAGATGGAGGTGACCAAAAACCAAGGTGTGCTAGCACCTATGTGGTTCGGCCAAGGAAGGAGGAGAGGGAGAGAGCAAGAAGAACTCTAGGAAGAAGAAGAAGGAATGAATGATGGAATCAATTTTCAAAAATGAAAATTGTTCTCCACATTCAAGTGGCCGGCCACCTTCAAGGAGGTGTAACCCCCACATTAATTCCAATTAATGTGGAGACCATTAAGAGTTGTAACCCCCATGAGGTGGCACTCTAGGATGATGTGGATCAACACTATTGGTCCACATCTTGCCACCTCACTAAATGACATGGCAACAAGTGTAACCTCCTCATTTAATGTGGGTCGGCCACATTAAATGCTATGGAGGCTTGTAACCTCCATGAGGTGGCACACATTGATGATGTGGAGCAATTCTATTGGTTCACATCTTGCCAACTCACTAGTGATGTGGCAAAAAGTCAAGTCAAACATGACTTTTTCTCTTCCTCTCAAATCAAGTCAAACTTGATCAAATCTCTCTCATGGTTGATCTAATCCAACCATATGATTCAAGCCAACTTAATATAATGAATCTAATTCATTAAATTAAGTTGATTTAATGAGTCATAATCTAAATTAGACTCATTGAATACATGAATCAACTTGAGTCCAACTCAATTAGCCCAATTTGGATTACTCTTAATCCAATATGATTCATCAAATGAATCTAATCCTCTTAGTTCATCATATGAACCAAATCTCCATCTAATTGTCCTTAGTGTGTGACCCTATAGGTTCTTGTAACGTTGGCAATGCCCTAAACCCATTTAGGAGCATAAGTAATGAGCGGTATCTAGCAACACATCATTACTACCCAAGTTACAAGAATGTCGAGATCCGACATCACCTTGTGACTACTAATTGTGACTCCTCACAATATATGTCATTGTCCTTCTATCCTAGACATGTAGATTGATCAATATGAGGCATAGACCGTGTCATCCTCTAATCAATCTAAATCTCGAACTCCAAGTAGACTCACTCGATCAAATAAGCTCAACATCTAATGTTGACTCATTTGGGCATGGCCATGCACTTCGTGGTCTAACTCTATCAAGAATATTGATGTCGCTCCCGTCATATGGGAGGGATAGATCCCATCTACATCACTCACATCCCTCTGCATAATTTGTTACATACCCAGTAATCGCCTTTATAGTCCACCCTGTTACGGGTGACGTTTGACGAAACCAAAGTACATAACTCCTTATGTAGGGATCCATGGTGACTTCAGGTCTAAGGACTAATAGTCATACTAATAGCCACATGAGAAAGTATATGACACTCATATAACGATCCATGATACTTTCTCATGGCGGGTCATTCAGTATACATTCTCCAATGTATACCCATGTGTCAGCTTGATATCTCTATATCCATGACTTGTGAGATCAAGTCATCGAACTGACCTACATGCTAGTCTTATTGCATTAACATTGTCCCTGAATGTTAATACTCGACTAGGAATGATTTAGAGTAGTGTTCCCTATATCATCTCACTATCGATTCAACTAATCGATTGATATAGGTATGAACCTTCTACTCAAGGACGCTATTATACTTAGTCTATTTGACACTAATACAAATAAGTATAATAACCAAACAAATGCCTTTGTTAATATACAAGAATATGATATACATGAGTCCATACAATCATCAAATGATTGGCTCTAGGGCTCTAACTAACAATCTCCCACTAGCACTAGTGCCAATCAGTATAGGCTCTAAGGCCTAATGACCTAATGTGACCATCATGCTTCCTCTGTGCCAAAGCGTTGGTCAAGGGATCTGCGATATTAGCTTCTATAGATACTCTGCAAATCTTCACATCTCCTCTATCGATAATCTCTCGAATAAGATGGAAACGTTGTAGAATTGCTGTGAACTCTGCCAGCTCATAGCACTACCATTCAAGTAGAATACGAACCCTGACTGCGATCTATAGTCATCCTGGTCGGTCTGGAGGCTAGCATCACTGTAACCCTTTACAGCTAGCTTATCATTGCCTCCATATATCAAGAAATATTCTTTAGTCCTTCTTAAGTACTTAAGAATATTCTTGACCGCTATCCAGTGACTTTCACCTGGATCTGACTGGTATCTGCTCGTCATGCTCAAAGCATACGAGACATCAGGTCGAGTACATAGCATGGCGTACATGATCGATCCTATAGCTGAGACATAAGGGATCTGATCCATGCGGTCTCTCTCCTCTCCAGAAGAGGGACCTTGAGTCTTCAAAAGACTCATGCCATGAGACATCGGCAGAAATCCCTTCTTGGAGTTCTGCATGGCAAACCGTAGGAGTACCTGGTCAATGTATGTACTCTGACTTAGGCCAAGCAATCTCTTAGATCTATCTCTATAGATCTGTATCCCAAGAATGTGGGATGCCTCACCTAAGTCCTTCATTGAGAAGCAACTCCCTAGCCAGGTCTTGACAGACTGAAGCATAGGGATGTCCTTCCCAATGAGTAGTATGTCATCCACATACAATATGAGGAAGACAACTATGTTTTCTACAACCTTCTTGTAGACACAAGGCTCATCTTCGTTCTTGATGAAACCAAACTGTTTGATCGCATCATCGAATCGAAGATTCCAGCTCCGAGAATGGCCTCTAGCCATTTCTCGAATCGGCACGACTTCAAGAGGGGTGGTGGGCTCAAACCGTTGGTAAAAGTGCAAGAGTGGTTGAAAACCACTCTTAAAAGTAAAAAAGACCGCCCCTATATGGGTATTTTACTTGAAGTGCGGTTGTTGTTCCTCAACTCTTTGTGGAACAACATCATCCACAACACTTTGTGGTTCCAGTTCAATTTCCATCGAGGCATCAGTGCTATTGTTCGCATCTTGAACTTCTTCAAGATCGAATGTGCTCCCACTAGTCTTTCTAGAAACAAAATCCCTTTCTAGAAAGACCCCAGTCAACCTTGTGCTGACTGGGAATGTAGAAGTAATATCCCTTAGTTTCCTTGGGATATCCGATAAAGTAGCACTTGTCGGATTTGGGTCCTAACTTGTCTGAGACTTGACGTCGAACGTAAGCCTCACAACTCCAAATCCTCATGAAAGACACCTGGGCATCTCTCCCAGTCCATATCCTATATGGTGTCTTTATCACGGCCTTGGATGGAACTCGGTTGAGTATAAAAGCTGTCGTGTCTAGAGCATAACCCCAAAGGTATGTCGGAAGATCAGTGTGACTCATCATAGATCGTACCATATCTAATAAGGTACGATTCCTCCTTTCGGATACACCATTCCACTGTGGTGTTCGAGGAGGAGTGAGTTGAGATAAAATCCCACACTCAGCTAAGTAGTCACGAAACTCATGGCTTAAGTATTCACCACCTCGATCTGATCGAAGTACCTTAATACTCTTGCCAAGCTGGTTCTGTACTTCATTCTTGAATTCTTTGAACTTTTCAAAAGATTCAGATTTATGTGTCATCAAATACACATAACCATATCTACTGAAGTCATCAGTAAATGTGATGAAGTATCTATAACCGCCTCTAGCAGCGACATTGAAAGGGCCACATACATCACTATGTATGAGTTCTAACAAATCAGTCGCTCTCTCGCTGTGCCCACTAAAGGGAGTCTTGGTCATCTTGCCTCGTAGGCATGACTCGCATATCTCATATGATTCAAAATCAAATGAGTCCAGCAAACCATCCTTATGGAGCTGGGATAAGCGCTTGTCATTTATATGACCTAAGCGACAGTGCCAGAGATAAGTTTGGTTCATGTCATTTGACTTGAACCTCTTGGTACTAATGTTATAGATAGGGCTCTCAAGGTCTAGAATATAGAGTCCGTTTATTAGTGGTGCACTACAATAGAACATATCTTTTAAATAAACAAAACAACATTTGTCTTTTATTATAAAAGAGTATCCTTTCTTGTCTAAACAAGAAACTGAAACTATGTTCTTAGTAAGAGCAGACACATAACAACAATCATCTAAATCTAGTACAAGCCCAGAGGGCAGAGATAGCTGATAAGTTCCTACAGCAACAGCAGCAACCCGTGCTCCATTGCCTACTCGTAGGTCCACCTCGCCCTTTACCAATGCTCTGCTATTTCTCAGCGCCTGCACATCAGTACAAATGTGAGAAGCACATCCAGTATCTAATACCCATGATGTAGAAATAGATAGATTGACTTCTATAACATATATACCTGAAGTGGAAGTCTCACTTCGCTTCTTCTTAAGATCCTCCAAGTATACCTTGCAGTGCCCGGTCTGACCGCAGTGGAAGCAGGTAGCATCCTTGGCGACCCCTCCTTTCGGCTTCAGTGCCTTGCCTTTGCCCTTGGTTTGAGACTTTCCCTTACCTTTGGGCTTGCCCTTGCTCTTGTGCTTCTGGACCATCAGAATGGGCTTAACCTTCTTAAGGTTAATCTCAGCAGTTCGTAATATACTAAGTAGCTCGGGCAGTGGCTTGTCAATCTCGTTCATGTTATAGTTGAGAACGAATTGACTATAGCTATCCGGCAAGGACTGCAAGATCAAGTCAGTGGCCAGCTCTTGGCCAAGTGGGAACCCCAGTCTTTGTAGGTTCTCTATGTACCCAATCATCTTGAGTACATAAGGACCTACAGGAGCCCCGTCTGACATCTTGCACTGAAACAGTGCCTTAGAGATCTCAAATCTCTCATGCCTCGCTTGTCCCTGATATAGTTGGCGAAGATGCTCAACCATATCGTAAGCGCCCATCAACTCATGTTGCTTCTGAAGCTCTGAGTTCATGGTCGCGAGCATTAGACAGACACATCTAATGTGTCGCCTTGATGCTTCTTGTAAGCATCTTTGTCGGCTCACGGGGCATTGGCGGGAGGAGCCTCTGAATGGGCTGCAACGTACAGTTACGTTCTTGGGTGAGAACTATTCTCAAGTTCTGTACCAATCAGGAAATTCGCTCGTTGAGCTTGTCCTTCTCAAGGACGGATCGCAGGGAGAAGGAATTCGTATTTGACGTCATGGTTATCTACAACAGAATAAAAGCAGAAATAAATATCATATTATTTTAAAACATTTAATTAGGCCTTTAACTAAATGATGCTCCCACTGAATACTATAATTCTTGTGGGACAAGATCCACATCATACTAACCCTTGAGTTAGCTTTGGCTAATACGCCCAAGGCTTAGTATGATCGGTAGATAACGATTACCAATTACATCTCTATGCAACTCTTGTTTATAAAATCAATATCCGCATTTATATTAAAACTCGAGTTAGCTTTGGCTAATACGCCCGAGAGTTAATATAGATGTGATTTTGACATATCTTTTCCAACCATTGGAAGAATGCCTATAGTTGACTCGATCCAACCGAGTAACTAGGAATACTCAATCTAATTGAGTTTGTATTCACCCATGCGTTGATAGGCGGGACCAAGATTGTCCCTTCGTACCCTACCAAGATAATATGTATTGCTCTGCTTTGGCAGATTCAACAATACATGTGATCGAGGTAGTGATAGGTATCACGGCACGGTTAGGCATTTTAGAGTTGGTTCGATCTAGATCTAATCTAATCGAGAAGGATGCATCTTGTGCATGACTTAGATCTAATCTAATCGCAAGGGTGCATCATGTGCACGACTTAGATCTAATCTAATCGTTAAGGCACTAATTAATTAATTAATTATTAAACATGCATCAAATACATAACAATTAATTAATTAATCTATTTGTGATTTAGTCATGGCCCTACTACGATCTTCTCAAGCCAATGAGAAGATCGAATGGTCAACCTAGGGTCAACAGCTTCTCCAAGCTCCTCCCTTTGACCACCTTGTGTTGCTCGTGCCCGCCTCGGAACTCCGTCTCGTGTGGACCCTCCACCGCTCCAATTTGTACATTACAATTTGAAACTCGAGTTACATTCGAGTCTAAATCTAATTTACAACCAGAATAAGAGAAAGGCACGACGCGCAGGCCGTGGGAAAAAAAATAAAAGTACATCATCGACACGCAGTCGTATTATGAATTACAACACAAATCCAATCTTATTGGGTATTTTGGGCCAAGACTATCACAAAATTAATATATAATTCAAAATTATATATTTTCATAATTTTCTATAATTTTAAAAATAATTTTTACAATTTTTACGAGTAAAATTTCCCGGCGGTCCCGTTTAGCGGTTTCGGGCGCAATCGCGGAACGGATCCCCTTGCGGGGCCCAGGGGCAGCGCCCCTACCCGCGATCTAACCATCGCGAGGGTTCCTTTGCGATCCAACAGCGCCTAAACCCGCTGTCCCAAAACGATTTGGGTCGAGACATTGCCGTTTCGGAAAAATCTTCCCGGCGGGTTCGTTTTTAGCGATTTCGGGTGCAATCGCGAAGCAAATTCCCTTGCGGGGTTAGGGGCAATGCCCCTACCCACGATCTAACCATCGTGAGTTGCTCCTTTGCGATCTAATGGCACCCGACCCCGCTGTCCCAAACGGATTTGGGGCAAAACGAAGCCGTTTAAAAGAAAACTTTCCGGTAGCCGAAGCCTACAAGTGCCGAGACACTTGTGCTTCGCTTCTACGGAAAAATTACTCATAAAAACTCTAAAAACTCAATTTTTACAGAAAATCACAGAAGGTATATTTTTCATAAAAATACAAACGAACTCGTACAAGTCTTTGCACGTGGCTCTGATACCACTGTTGGGTTTTTCGGGCCGCGAAAACCGCTTTTCGCGTTGCGGAAACCCCGAATCACCCAAAGCCGTAGATCCGTGCAAGGAAAACCGAATGGAAATTACGAGTACGAGTTTCAAAACATTGATCTACAGTAGATCTACAAAGAAAAACCCACAGGGCTCAGGATCGTAACCTGGCTCTGATACCACTGTTGGGTTCGTCGGACCGCGAAAACCGCTTTTTCGCGTCGCGGAAACCCCGAGTCACCCAAAGCCATGGATCTCGTGCAAAGATTCGTAAACAAAACTTTTCGAAAAAACCTTTTCTTGTACGAGTTTGTAAAAACTTTAGATCTACACTAAAGTTAAGATCATTACCCTTGATGCGCGCCCCACGCGAATCCCGCTCGTCCAAATGTTGCCGGTCCTCTAGAAGTATCCACACGGACACACTAGATGGAGGTGACCAAAAACCAAGGTGTGCTAGCACCTATGTGGTTCGGCCAAGGAAGGAGGAGAGGGAGAGAGCAAGAAGAACTCTAGGAAGAAGAAGAAGGAATGAATGATGGAATCAATTTTCAAAAATGAAAATTGTTCTCCACATTCAAGTGGCCGGCCACCTTCAAGGAGGTGTAACCCCCACATTAATTCCAATTAATGTGGAGACCATTAAGAGTTGTAACCCCCATGAGGTGGCACTCTAGGATGATGTGGATCAACACTATTGGTCCACATCTTGCCACCTCACTAAATGACATGGCAACAAGTGTAACCTCCTCATTTAATGTGGGCCGGCCACATTAAATGCTATGGAGGCTTGTAACCTCCATGAGGTGGCACACATTGATGATGTGAAGCAATTCTATTGGTCCACATCTTGCCAACTCACTAGTGATGTGGCAAAAAGTCAAGTCAAACATGACTTTTTCTCTTCCTCTCAAATCAAGTCAAACTTGATCAAATCTCTCTCATGGTTGATCTAATCCAACCATATGATTCAAGCCAACTTAATATAATGAATCTAATTCATTAAATTAAGTTGATTTAATGAGTCATAATCTAAATTAGACTCATTGAATACATGAATCAACTTGAGTCCAACTCAATTAGCCCAATTTGGATTACTCTTAATCCAATATGATTCATAAAATGAATCTAATCCTCTTAGTTCATCATATGAACCAAATCTCCATCTAATTGTCCTTAGTGTGTGACCCTATAGGTTCTTGTAACGTTGGCAATGCCCTAAACCCATTTAGGAGCATAAGTAATGAGCGGTATCTAGCAACACATCATTACTACCCAAGTTACAAGAATGTCGAGATCCGACATCACCTTGTGACTACTAATTGTGACTCCTCACAATATATGTCATTGTCCTTCTATCCTAGACATCTAGATTGATCAATATGAGGCATAGACCGTGTCATCCTCTAATCAATCTAAATCTCGAACTCCAAGTAGACTCACTCGATCAAATAAGCTCAACATCTAATGTTGACTCATTTGGGCATGGCAATGCACTTCGTGGTCTAACTCTATCAAGAATATTGATGTCGCTCCCGTCATATGGGAGGGATAGATCCCATCTACATCACTCACATCCCTCTGCATAATTTGTTACATACCCAGTAATCGCCTTTATAGTCCACCTTACGGGTGACGTCCGATGAAACCAAAGTACATAACTCCTTATGTAGGGATCCATGGTGACTTCAGGTCTAAGGACTAATAGTCATACTAATAGCCACATAAGAAAGTATATGACACTCATATAACGATCCATGATACTTTCTCATGGCGGGTCATTCAGTATACATTCTCCAATGTATACCCATGTGTCAGCTTGATATCTCTATATCCATGACTTGTGAGATCAAGTCATCGAACTGACCTACATGCTAGTCTTATTGCATTAACATTGTCCCTGAATGTTAATACTCGACTAGGAATGATTTAGAGTAGTGTTCCCTATATCATCTCACTATCGATTCAACTAATCGATTGATATAGGTATGAACCTTCTACTCAAGGACGCTATTATACTTAGTCTATTTGACACTAATACAAATAAGTATAATAATCAAACAAATGCCTTTGTTAATATACAAGAATATGATATACATGAGTCCATACAATCATCAAATGATTGGCTCTAGGGCTCTAACTAACAATCGATTTAGGGTTTAGGGAGATAATGATGAATGCGTTCACGCAAGGCCTCGTGGACGGTGACTTCTTCCGTTCACTTATTCGGAAGCCACCCCGAGACTACGATCATATACTACACCGGGCCAATGAGTATATCAATGTGGAAGAAGCTCAGGTGGCCCGAAGAAAAGAAGTTTCAACTGAGCGGCTTGCTCCTGCCGAGCGGAAGGCTGTCACTCGCCAGGAGTTGCCCAGAGGACCGCGAGCCGAAGCAGTTCGCCCTCACCACGCGAGGCCACAAGCCGTCCAAGAGGTGGCTGCCGAGCGACCCAAACCGAAGAAGAAGGTATGAACCCCCATGTTTTGCTTGTTCCACCGGACCGACATGCATAACACGAGAGATTGTCGAAACCTTCCCCTGATCGCTCACCCCGCTCTCCGGAGTGGTCGTTGTCGATCGCCATCATCCGACAGGCAACAGCGACACCATGAAGCCGACCGACGTATATCCGACAGGCGAAAGCGATAGACTCCCGAGCGGCATCATACTCCGAGGCATGAGGACAACCCCCGGATGTCTAGGGAGCGGCCTAGGTCGTCCGCCCGGGAAAAAGAAAATAGAAGCAACACGTCCCGCGGCGAAATCAACATCATCGCTGGCGGGCCGACCGGAGGTGACTCCAATAGAGCAAGGAAGGCGAGCGTCAGGCAACTCCAGATCCATGCGGTCGGCTGCAGCCAGGAAAGGGCGAGTGGACCCGAGATCAGCTTCGGGCCCGGGGACCTCCAAGGAGTTGAAGTCCCTCACGATGACGCCCTGATCATCCGAGCGGTAATAGCTAATTATACTATTCACCGCGTTTTCATCGATACAGGAAGCTCGGTCAATATTATATTCAAAAAGGCCTTCGACCAACTATAAATTGATCGAGCCGAACTACTGCCAATGACGACTCCCCTTTATGGATTCACGGGAAACGAAGTCTTACCGGTCGACCAAGTCCGGCTAGCTATTTCGTTGGGAGAGGTGCCGCTCAGAAGGACGAGGACCACCACCTTCATCGTGGTTGATGCTCCTTCTGCGTACAACGTTATCTTGGGGCAACCAGCGCTCAGTGAGTTCCGAGCGGCCATCTCCACCTTCTACCAGAAAATTAAGTTCCCAGTTGAAGATAAAGTTGGAGAAGTGCGAGGAGACCAGCTGGCGGCTCGGCGATGCTACATCGAAATGGTCCGAGCCGAAGCCAAATCCGCTCGGAAAGTGCTGCGAGTCGATTCTTCCCGACCGGAGTCCACCGAAGCTTACTAAAAGGGTGAGGATCGACGAACGCTGGATAGGCCATGGAACACCATCTCCAGCCGTATCGAGCTGGGCGAGAGGTGCGCTGATGTAATTCATTTTTATGAATGTTTTTGTCGCCTATGCCCTTGTAATGCAGGAAGCAAAGTGATAAAAAACGCATTTGGCATTATTCGTCAAAACGATCAACTACACGGAGACCCCGCGCCGTTCGGCCGGGGGTATATTATCCGAGCTGACTGCTCGATGAAGAAGTCCCTGCGTCGTTCGGCCGGGAGTATATTATTCGAGCCGACTGCTCGATGAAGAAGACCCTGTGCCGTTCGGCCGGGCGTATATTAGCAGAGCCAAAGACTCGACGGCGAAGACCCCGTGCCGTTCGGCCGGGAGTATATAATAAGTGTTTGAACTTAGCCTTAAAAGGCCGTCGAGCTCCGACGTTAAATATCGAGAGTCGAGCCGGCGACTATAAACCCTCCGAGCGGAAGACCGTCGAGCTCCGACGTTAAAATATCGAGAGTCGAGCCGGCGACTATAAACCCTCCGAGCGGAAGACCGTCGAGCTCCGACGTTAAATATCGAGAGTCGAGCCGACGACTATAAACCCTCCGAGTGGAAGATCGTCGAGCTCCGACGTTAAATATCGAGAGTTGAGCGGGCGACTATAAACCCTCCGAGCGGAAGACCGTCGAGCTCCGACGTTAAAAATCGAGAGTTGAGCCGACGACTATAAACCCTCCGAGCGGAAGACCGTCGAGCTCCGACGTTAAATATCGAGAGTCGAGCCGGCGACTATAAACCCTCTGAGCGGAAGACCATCGAGCTCCGACGTTAAATATCTAGAGTCGTGCCAGCGACTATAAACCCTTCGAGCGGAAGACCGTCGAGCTCCGACGTTAAATATCGAGAGTCGAGCGGAAGACTGTCGAGCTCCGACGTTAAATATCGAGAGTCGTGCCGGCGACTATAAACCCTCCGAGCGGAAGACCGTCGAGCTCCGACGTTAAATATCGAGAGTCATGCCGGCGACTATAAACCCTCCGAGCGGAAGATCGTCGAGCTCCGACGTTAAATATCGAGAGTCGTGCCGGCGACTATAAACCCTCCGAGCGGAAGATCGTCGAGCTCCGACGTTAAATATCAAGAGTCGAGCCGGTGACTATAAACCCTCCGAGCGGAAGACCGTCGAGCTCCGACGTTAAATATCGAGAGTCGAGCCGGCGACTATAAACCCTTCGAGCGGATGACCGTCGACCTCCGACGTTAAATATCGAGAGTCGAGCCGGCGACTATAAACCCTCCGAGCGGAAGACCGTCGAGCTCCGACGTTAAAAATCGAGAGTCGAGCCGGCGACTATAAACCCTCCGAGCGGAAGACCGTCGAGCTCCGACGTTAAATATCGAGAGTCGAGCCGGCGACTATAAACCCTCCGAGCGGAAGACCGTCGAGCTCCGACGTTAAAAATCGAGAGTCGAGCCGGCGACTATAAACCCTCCGAGCGGAAGACCGTCGAGCTCCGACGTTAAATATCGAGAGTCGAGCCAGCGACTATAAACCCTCCGAGCGGAAGACCGTCGAGCTCCGACGTTAAAAATCGAGGGTCGAGCCGGCGACTATAAACCCTCCGGCCGGAATACAATAAAGAGGTCGGCTTGTTTGTCGTTTGGCCATTCGGCCATGAACCAAAGGTACTTCGCGAACGTCTATCGAAAATCCTATTTGCGAAGCAGGATATACTTAGCCGAGCGGACAAGCTATGCAAAATACTTCGTAAAAAATCCGTTTCGAACACAAGAAAGGTGGGATGAGAAGCGAATAACGAGGAGAAACAGGAGCATGAACGATAGTTGGCTAGCCGAGCGGACAACACTCATATTGATTAGGAAAGGAAAAAAGCAAGTAAAAGGATAACATTAAAGAAATTAAGGCCGAGTGGCCAAATTACAAAAAAGGATAGGTTTTTGGCCGAGCGGTCGAATAACAGGCAAACTTCTAAATAATCGTAAAGATCCTTTGGGATAGTGCTAAGGAGTGTCGCCTGGTCTTGAGCTGGGATGGTGGCGGAATCGGAAAGTTTCCCTTTGGACTTCAAATATTCTGTCGTGGCATTCATGGCAAGTTCAAAGGCCGTGTACATCCGCTCGCAAACTTTCTCTGAAAATTCGGCCGAATGGATGTAATGTTGTCTCAAGGCAGCGACCCGGCCTGGTTTGGCCTCCTGATATTCTTTAAGGGCCGCTCGGGAAGCATCGGCGGCCGCCTGATGTTCTTGTAAAGCAGTCTCGAGCTTCGCCACCTCATCCGATCGGGCAATCTTCTCGTTGGCTAGTTGCTCCATCAACTCCTTTACTTTCTGCTCCAAGCCCCGAGCCTCGATATTCTTTTTCTCCAGATCGGAGATAGCCGTGTTTTTCCGAGTGGTGGCTAGGCTTATTTTTTGGTCGAGCGTCTTGACTTGCCGCTCGAGCTCGGCCAAAGTGTGGGCCTGATCGGCCGTCTTCTTCTGCTCAGCCGCCAACAAGTCTTGAGCCTTCTTAAGCTCTTTCTGCAGCTCAGAGTAAGAAGGGCCTTGGGAGCCGGGCGGACCGCCTGCAGCCTTTAGTCTTCTCAATTCTTCGTCCATTATCGCCAGGCGGTTGGATACAGCTATCTCCTCTACCCATCTCTGCAATTAATAAGATCATTAAAGGCCGATCGGAAAGAATGCGTAAAGGACTTGAAAAAATAAACTTACCCCCGTGGCCTGTTGCATGTGGCTATTGGCCAAGTTGCTGAGGGGAATCATCACGACGCTCGCCTGAGCGTCGGCCCACATTTCGGCTAGAGGCCCCTTCATTGTGATCATATGCTCGGGCGCGGTCGGCCGAGCGTCCTCTGGCATTAATTCCTCGGTGGGGAGATGCAAAGAAACTCGGATGGTGCGGTGCCGACCGGGGGTCGTCTGAGCGGAAGCTGGGGAAGGATCTGAAGCCGGCGCAGAGAATTGGGACAAAATTGTCGAACGCTCTACTCGGCGGGGAGCGGGCGGAAGGGCGCTGACTAGAATAGCCTCAAGAGGGTCCGCAGACGCATCCAGCTGAGATGGGGTCCGATCGGACGAAATCGCCTCGACCTCTGGAGCCTTGCCGCGAGCAGCTGCGGTGGCCCGTTCGGACGGCCGGACCGCGGACGTGGCCGATCGGAGGGGAGTCTCCAATCGGCACCTCTTTTGTCGGAGAGGCCGCTCTTCTTCCCGAGCGGAGCCTTTCTCCCGGACGGAAGGCTCTTGGCTAATAGTTGCTCCCACCGCCGGCTCCGGGAGAGAAGCCTGAGCAGCCGGCTTCGGGAGAGAAGCCTGAGCAGCCGACTCCTCGTGAGTCCCGCTCTCCCCTTCATGCGAGCCGACCGGCTCAATGCCGAGCACCTCCATCTCTTTTGCAGCCGCGGCCTCGAGCGCCGCCGCCTTCCTCCTCAAAATTCCAGCCATCATCGACTCCATGACAATGTTCGCTGCAAAGGAAAAAGAAGAAAATCAGTTAGCAATTAAGGCGAAGGTACAAGTAAAATTCTTACCGAAGCCGCTCGGGAGGGGGGTTCTGATCGGGCTCAGGCCGAATATGTACATAACCCCTTCCGGAAGGAACTTGTTGATGTCGAACTTTAGGCCGGCTAACATGTTGGCGGCATGTAGATAGTCTGGTCGGGTCTTGAATCTCTTTAGCTCGGGGAGGTTGGTGGTCCGATCTGCCATTGGGTTCGGAAGGAGGCCCGCTCGGGAAGGCGAATATAAAAGTAGAATTCTTTCCAATGCTTATTGGAAGAGGGTAGTTTGTTGAAGAAAACTAAGCGGGGCCGAGCCTGGAACATGTAAGTGCCTGGCTCAGACTGTTTAGGGTAGTAGAAATAGTAGAAAAGCTCCCGTCGGAGGGTAATGTTATGGATTTTGAATAGGACGACAACGCAGCACAGAAGGCGGAAAGTGTTGGGTACTAGGCTTCCGAGTGGAATGCCGAAAAAATTGCAAACGTCAATGATAAAGGGATGAATTGGAAGTCGCAGACCGACAGTGAACTGGTCGCGGAAAACACAAAAGGCTCCGCGCGGCGGTTTGTGTGGCCGAGCGGAGGGAGTGGGTAAGATAATTTCGAGGTCGGAAGGGATGTCAAAGTTATTTATCAGAGTATCGGCGTCACGCCGGTCAAAGCGTGATTCCATGGTAACATACCACGGGCCGAGAGTTTGGTCTTGGGATTGAGAGGAATGGGCCATTGTCCGAACGGACGAAATCAAAAAAGGCGAAGAAAGATAAGGATAGGAGAAAGAAGACAATAAATGAAACGATGCCTCGAGGATCGAAACTCGAGAAAGAAATGCAAAGAAAACACAAGAACCAAAGAGAGAAAGAAGGAGAACCTTACAACGAAGAGGAGGATCGAGGGAAGCGCACTGGAGATCGCTGAAAACAGAAGAATAGGGTCGCCGGAATGCTGAGAGCGAGAAGCTATGGAGCACGCGAGAGCAGAAATGCGGCGAAGGAAGAAAGCGAAGCCTTTATAGGGTGGAGCCCGAGCGGCCTCCACCGTCGGATTCAGGTCGCGAGAACCGGAGCACGCATCACACCGTTCATTTCGAACCGCCTCAATCCCGTCAGAACACCATGCCACCGCCGTACAATGACGGCAGCCTCGACACGTGGCATTCGGCCATTGGAACACATTTAATGAGCGCGTGCTCGACCTTAGTGATGGAGATTGGCGAAAACTTAAAAAAGATACCGAGGAATGTTGGCGTTGATTGGCGTTTTAGCTGCCCCCGTGTGTCCGAGCGGAAGCAAAGATGCATATGGACGCCGCTTGGCACAACTGATGGTCCAGTTAGTCGGACTAATCGCCTCCTTCGACTAGACTTGAAGGGGAGGCAATTGATCCGGTAGTAAGGAGGGGGGACCCCCCTTTAAGCAGAGTCAACGCCACGTGGAGGTTGAAAGGTAAAAGGTCAACCAGGGGTTTGTCCGATCGGATAAAGATTGGGGCGACCGGTCGAACGTTCCGAACGGAAGCAAAGACACCCCGACAGGGAGTCGGGGTTCCGACGCTCATGTTGAACCAGGTTGTATGGCTGAGCGGGTAGCCCGCTCGGCCGAAGGCATAAAGTAGTAATACTGCGAACAGTCTCCACAGAGCACACAACCGGGAATCTCTCTAGCGGACTAGCACATACGACCGGCCGGACGTGAGGGGACTGTCGACCGGCCGGACGCTCGGAATGGGGTAAGAAGAGACAAAAGGACAAGGGAACATCTTCTGACAGCGGGTATGTTCAACGACCAGGCCATACGCAGGATCTTACGACAGAGGGTTCCGCTATCCCATCAGAGATGTGCTCGGACTGTAGCAGTATGGTGTCAGGTAAGCTCTTCTGACAAGCCCATACTGAGGTATGGTTAGAGGACACGTATTCACCTCGGTATGTGTGCGTGAGCCTCTTCACAGCTCTATATAAGGAGCCTCACACTTCGCCGGAGGTACGCGATCTCGCATATTCAGAGCCACTTTCTCGACTTCCTCTTGCGTGACTTGAGCGTCGGAGGGTCGTCGCCGGGAACCCCTTCCTGGCCCGACTTCCTTGCAGGTTCGCCGGAGATCCGCACGACCGATCAGAGATCTACGTCAGTAATTCGGAGAGCGCCACGTGCCCAGCGTCCGTTGATTCAGCGTTCGGACAGGATCAAATGACTTAAAGTATAGGTCCTTTATTATTATTATTATTATTATTTTATGAATTTAAAATCTTATTTTTTTAACATAATAATAATAATAAACTTGAATAATAATAAATCGGGAATGAATTGTGGAGTGACGGTTTTAAATCGTAATCATCTTAGATATTTAAAGTACGTTTGGTTCAAGTTATCATGTATAACCTTAATTATATGTTTATCAAGTAATCACATAACAAAAGTTATACGGAATAAAACATAACCAAATATTATTTGGTTCAACCTAAATAATGCAACCAAAACTTATTTGCTTAAAAATTTTAATGAATCACCTAATTTAATATTTTACTATATTATTCTCAGTTACAAAATATCAACCACATATATTGTTATTATTATTATTATTTTTTAAACTCTACATTTTTCTTTTTATATGTTTTTTTTACTTTTTTTCTTTTTCATATTTTTCTATATTTTTTATGTGGTTTTTATAATTTTTTATTTTTTTAAAATTTTTTTACATTTTTAATTTTAATTTTTTTAATGGTTTTTTTTATTTTTTAATTTTTTAAATTTTAAATTTTAAATTTTTTTTTATTTTTTCACATTTCCTTTTTTAAAATTTTATTACTTTTTAAATTTTTTAACGTTTTTTTATCTTTTTATTTTTTTACAATTTTCTTTTCTTTTCTTTTTAATTTTATTACTTTTTTTTTTTTATGGTTTTCTATTTTTTACGTTTTTTTTATATTTTTCATTTTTCATTTTTTATGTTTTAAAACTTTTTTTCTTTTTTCTCTCTATTTTTAACGGGTTTTTATTTTTAACGTTTTTTCTATTATTGTTTTTTTAACGTTTTTTTAATTTATTTTTACGTTTTTTCTATATTTTTTATTTTCTTTTACGTAAGTATTTTTGATAAAAAAATTTATTAATCCCGAAATTTAGAAAAATCTTAGGATGCATTTGGTTTGCCCCATTTTCATTTTCATTTTCATTTTCTGAAAAATATGCATTTTTCATTTTTTAGAAAATGAGTTTTCCACGTTTTTCATTTTCTTAGAAAACACTCTCTCATTTTCTTAAAATTGAACATGAAAAACGCAAACCAAACATGTTTTCTATTTTCTCAGAAAATGAAAATAGAAATAACGTGGAAAACGCAAACCAAACACTCCTTTAATTTTTTGAGATTTTCTGAGTTCAGATTACATGCACATTTTGCTGACGTGTCATACATGAAATATTAATCAAGAATCATCAATTATTTAAATTAAATAGGATTTTCGTTGATAACCTTAGATAAATTAAAAATGACTTATTAAGCCTAGTCGAACCGACTATTCAATTCATATTAAATATTAAAATCCATTTTTTAGGAAAAAAAAAGGTAAATAAGAGAAATTTTTTATCATAAAAATCTTTTCATATTTTTTTTTTAATTTTCGTCCATCCAAATAAACGGGGCATCGAAGAAAACCAATTACAGTCTATTTGATCCGGGCCGGAACCAGCATACATAGCACTATTCCCAGTCACCACAAGCTTCCTCAAATTCCGATATTATTTTTTATTTTTTATTATTTATTATTTTTATTATTTTCGTTATCTTCTCAGACATGACTTCATTTGAGTTGAATAACAAACACACATTAAAAAATTAAGTCCCCATTGACGCTTCCTATCCCCCTTCGTCCCTAATCTTCCACTTCGAACCTCTCACTCCATCTCCCCGGCGTCATTAGGGTTCTCTGCTATCCTTCGCCTCGGCCTTCGCTGGCGATCCGATCAAAGTCCGCGGTGGTGATCCAATTCTTTTTTCCCGGTCCGATCGGTTCTCCGGTTCCGGTTCTACTCGGAGATCTCAGCTCCGGGGAGACAATAAAGGCTTCACCGAGGTTATCTCTCTCTGATAGCTTTCTGGTTTTCGGATTCGTTTTTTTGGTCTTCATCTTGCCCCTTATTCTCGTCCCCTTCCCGCCTTCTTCGTGGATCAGTATTGGAAATTTGTCGGATCGGTTAACAGTGAAGAATTCAAACGCCCTTGTGTTTCGTGAAAGGAAGGATTTTGACGCCACGCGGTGCGGAAATCCCTATGGCTTATTCTATTTGCTGAAGCTTCCGGGTTGAGTAGATCTCACATTGCATGATGGCGATCTCGGAAAGCGAGTTTAGTGTTTATTTAGAGTTAGTCTGAGTTTCATCAGAGCGTGAAACTTCCTGAACTTGATCTTCTCAGTGCCATGTGTTGCTTTTCTTTGTTATTGTTTTGTGTGACTTTTTATTTGAACTCTGAGTTCACAATCTTATTATCTACTATATTTCTGATCCGTATATTACTCTCGTACGAGGCAAATTATTGTTACTGCATGTTAGCGTGTTATGTTTTCTATTTGCATCAATTATTTAGTGATTCTATTCATATCGGCCATGCTCGGTGTTTGTTCTGACAATATGTTGGCATTTAACAGTATAATGCGAGCCATGATTTAAGATGTTACACAAGAGCAATATCAAGTTGGCTGCATTAGTGGGGATCACGTTATCTGTATTTTCTCTGCTTGTGCATCTCTTTGTTGCAAATTACTCGGTGGGGGGATTTATACAATACAAGTTGCAAGACGATTATCCATACTCATTGGGGCATGTATGTCATTATTTCTTTTGTATGCTTCTGCATGCTTTTCTTATACTGTTATTTTTTATGATGATGTAAATTGGTGACTTTTTTTGGCTTGCCAAATTTTAAACTCATTCTCCACCTTAAGGTTTGCATTTTATTTTTCAATTGCAATAGTTTCATTGTAGTCATTGTGATATTTACAGAAATCTCGGCCTCGAAGATTATGGGGTCCAGTGACTTCTTTACAGGTCTTGCATCCTTACGCCAAGCCAAGAAGTCCATACCCCTCTGGTATTCCATGTTTTTTTAGTTTTTCATTTGATAATAACATATTTCTCATTTGTATTGATATCAAATTCAATGCCATGTACTTTTCATATTGGTTACATTATATTAGATGATCACTATTTCACTTAATTGATAGATAGAAGTCACAAAACAGTGTAGGTTTGGTAGTTTTGTTATGTATTGTAATACTGGTAAAACAGCCAAAGCAAGCATTAGTCTAATTGTTTGGAAAACAATCACTTGATAATTGATATATCTGGAGGTAACTATTTGCGAAGAAAATTAATTCAAGTGCATTCTTCTAGCTGAATTTGTACATCTTTGAACAGGATTAAGCCACTTGTATGATTGAAAAAGTTCTACCTCCTAAACTTGCTAGCATGAATTGCTTTAAATTCAATGTTTTGGTTTTGTTTTTGATTTTCTCCCTTTTGGCTTGTTATTATATTACAGTTCCAATTCAGCAGAATGGTTTTATATATGCAAAGATCTTTGGTGGGTTCGAGAAGATAAGATCTTCGGTATGTCGGACTTCCCCTGAGTGTGTAATCTTCAAAAATTAGATGTATTTCTGTATCATGGAACATTGCCTAATTATTCTCCAAGACTTTTGTCTTTCAATTAAAGTGTGGGCATATAGTCAGTCTAACTTGTGTCTGTTTCAGTTACTTGTTAACAAATCAAGTTTGCAAGTCTTTCAATTGACACTAATAAAATATTATATTTTGCAGATCTGTGACCTCGTTGCTATTGCAAGGCTCTTAAATGCAACACTTATCCTTCCAGAGATCCAACAAAGTGTTCGATCGAAAGGCATCAGGTCTACATGAGATGCTTTTGTTTACAGTTATTCTTAATGTTTTAAATTCTTCTTCTGATCATTAGTTTTTGCATTGCAGTCCCAGATTTAAGAGCTTTTCTTATCTTTACGACGAAGAGCAGTTTATTTCAGCACTTTCAGAGGATGCTGTCATTGTGAAGAGTTTACCATCAGACTTGAAGGAGGCTAGGAAAAGGACAAAATTTCCTACAATATCACCCAAACCCTCAACTTCCCCAAACTTTTATATCAGAGATGTGTTGCCTAAATTTAAAAAATCTAAGGTTATTAGGATAATAATCTCTGATGGAGGATGCCTTCAGGTATGATTCAATGATTCATTTAAGCTATTAAACTCAACCCTTTTTTTGACCTGGACATGGTTTTTGTAAATTAGAAACTAGTAATCTTCACTATAAATGCAAATAAATTTGAAAATAATGTGTCCTTTGTTAGATACTTTTCCTAAATAGTGATGCCTTATTTCTCTCAGAAGATGCATATGAAAGTAGTACTAAAACTAGTGAATTGTGATAGTGCTCAAGGCATCACATGCATGGTAATTTCCTTGAAATTTTATAATGCTTGATTAATGAGATTTGGTGCCCATCACAATTCGTGATCTCTTGTAGACCATCATACACTCTATGAAGTAGTCTCTAGTTTCTAGGAGCTACCTATAACAGAGAGCAATGTACAAAGGAAGCTCCTCACTGACTGTCTCTAATTAGTGTTCTGAGTTTTTTCTTAATTTTTCAAGCAAACAGAAGAAAATATGTGAACAAAACATCAATCGTTGCAGTCATAATAACTATTTTCTGACTTCTGAGCTATGATGACATGCACTAGTTTAGTTGGAGATGCGTTTGACAAAGTTCTCAGGACTAATGAGCAACATTCTATTGAGGAATTATTTCCTTGGCCTCAAGACAAGATCAACTATTGGAAAGATCTTATTTTCAAGTGTGAGGCCAATCTGTTTAAATCCCTAGGTCAATTTGATATCCATGCCGGACATTATAGGATATGAAAATGATGGAAACATGTACTTTTGTTGCAGTATTTACTCCGATGAAAAGACTTCTTATATCTAGCAACTAGGCAATTTAAAATAGTATCATTAAATCAACTGTGAAACTGATGTCACCCTTCTAATTCAATGTTTTGGTATTTTTGTGAAACTTCTTTAGATGGTCATGAATATTTTCAACTCTTTTCTATTCTCCTTTCTATAGGCAATTCTTCCATCAAGCATGGATGAATATCAGAGACTTAGATGCAGAGTTGCTTTCCATGCTCTTCAATTCCGCTCAGAAATTCGGGCACTTGGTAGCAAGATGGTAGAGAGGTATCACTTTAGTTAAATCCTGATGTACATTAGATAGTTGGACATTTATTCTTAACAGAGTTTTTTTGTTTATGCACATAAGAATTTATTGAACTTCAATATGCTTGAGCTTATGAGATATGGTCTATTCTTCATTAAAATTTTGAAGAATCATTCTTTGCTGACCATTCGATAGTTTGAAACACCAGATATTAGTATTGGAGTGTGTTTAAATACAGAATATGCAACTGAATTCAATTGCAGGTTACGAGCAACTGGCAGTCCTTATCTGTCTTATCACGCAGGCCTTATGAGGGATGTTCTAGCATTTCATGGCTGCGCTGAACTTTTCCAGGTTGTTTGGATTAATGTGATACTAATTTGTTCTTTTCTGTCTTCATATCTCATCCACCATTTAACTAATTGCTCTGCTGTTTAACATGCTCTATTTTAATACTCTTGGGCTAGGATGTTCATACTGAACTTATCCAATACACTAGGAAGCAGCTGATAAATCAAGAAGTAATTGCTGATGATCTTGTTGTTGATTCATTTTCTCGAAAAAGAAATGGCTCATGCCCTCTCATGCCTGAAGAGGTAACTGTACTCAATCACACAACATAATATGGTTGTGCCTAAACAAAGCTGGAGCAATTTTGGAAAACAGAAATGTATCTCATTTTGAAAGTCTGTTTGAGAAGTGCTTTTTTCCCATGGTTCTACCTTCACACCAAATGAATAAAAACATTTTTATCATGCCTACTTATTCCATTGCTTTTATGTCAATTGCCAATAGTTTAACGTTTCTATGTTAATAAATCATGGTTGACCAGGCTCTTCCTGCTTATGAAATTTAAATATCTCAATCAATTGCCTAAAAACAACTTCTTCTAAGAATATCTCAAAATGCAATTGCTATAAACTGAAAGGTTGTTTAAGAAAGTACAATGACTACAAGTGGTCTCTCTCTTTCTCACATGCGCGCATGCACATAAATACTCTCAGGGCTATGCTATCATGCATTCCAATGAGATAGGTGTACTTTCTCACTTGTGGATGATATAACTCTTTATATGCCACGGATTTGGTCTAACATAGTAAACCTTCCTAGTGCATTTGATTTATTACATTTTTTTATTCTGATGTGCTAGTTTTATTAGGAATATCATTTATCATGAACTTTATTACCTCGAATATTCAAGTTGCACAATTTTGGATATTTCCTTTTAAGGGGGTAGTCCGGTGCACAAAGCTTCCGTATTGGCTCCCATCAATACGGGATCCCGAAGAAGGGTTAGATCACATTGGGTATATTGTATATAGTTTTACCTTGCATTGCAAGAGGCAAGAGGTTGTCTTCACAACTCAAACCCGTGGCCACAAGGTCACATTGCAACAAACCTTACAGTTGCGCCGAGGTCCCATTCTACTAGTGAAGTTATTAGTCGGTCCAACTCTTCTAGTATCTTGTATTTGCTTTCTAACTCAATATATATTGGTTCCAATGAGGATGCTGTAAATTTTATTTTGAGTTATAAATAACCCTACTATATTCTCTATGGTAGTAGGTTGAATCTCTGCAGATTGAATATTCTCTATGTCAATTTTTGAGTTATAATTTCTTTTATATTTGTATTTAAATTTTAGGTTGAATCTCTGCAGGTTGGACTTATTCTGCGTGCAATGGGTTATCCAGCAAATACTATAATCTACATGGCCGGTTCTGAGACATTTGGAGGACAGAGGATTCTAGTTCCCTTGCGAGCTATGTATATGAACTTAGTAGACCATACTTTTTTGTGCAGTAAGAAAGAGTTGTCAAGCTTGATTGGTCCTGAATATCCTCTCCCTTTAAATATTCCTCAGCCTCCTCCTGTGAAGAGTGAGAAACAACTTATTGATGAATGGAAAAAGGCTGGGCCCCGACCACGACCCCTCCCTCCCCCTCCTGCAAGGCCCTTTTATCAGCATGAGAAGGAGGGGTGGTATGGTTGGGTTGCAGAGACAGACAGGGAGCCGGATCCTTCACCTATGGATTTGAGGAACCAAGCACACAGGTTAATCTGGGATGCTCTCGATTATTATGTCTCTGTTGAAGCTGATGCTTTTTTCCCTGGCTTTAACAATGATGGTAGTGGTTGGCCTGATTTTTCAAGTTTAGTAATGGGTCACCGAGTATACCAAACAACATCTGGAGTAACCTATCGTCCTAATAGGTAATTTCTTGGGGTACTAATTTGTTACATGCGCAAATTGGAACACAACTTTTCTTTAGCATTTGACATATTTTGTTTCATAAAATGATGCATTTGCTTTTAGTTATCATTTAAGCCTTTTGCACCACTCTTCAATAAGTTTTGAAATTTAGTTTGATTTATTCCTGGAAGATTTACTATAGTTGATAAATATATAGTAAAGAGGGATTGACACAATTGTTATTAACCTAGAAAAAAATTACAATAGAGTTCCTAAACAATTATTGTTCTAGTAACTATATCGTTGTGAAAAAGGACTTGAGTGATAACTTAATATCTATTGTTAAAACTTTTGGTGGGGTAACAAATGATTGTTCACATTGACTGACAGTTGAAGCTTTTGTTTTTCTACATTTGTACCAATGAAATTATCAGTTGAATCAAGATTTAATGTATCATTTTGTAGAGGAGTTTCGTCTCTTTGTCGGCATAATACAATCTCAATATTCCATCATGTTGATGCTCGACATACATCAAAATTGTGTTGAGATAAATTTTGCTCTTTTAAAATATTTAATTTTAGGAATAAAAATATAGGAATTAGATTACCAAGTGATATTATAATTTTGTTGTACTATTTGATGCTAACATTTGACACGCATAAATTAATTGAGATTTACATTGTTAATCCCCTTGGACCTAGCTTTTTTACTTCTAAAAATAACACTATAGCGATCAGATAGATAATTGAATATAAATTTTATTACAACATACCATGTCAACACTTCACATATTGTGACACACATTAGGCCATAAATTATAATGAATTCAGATGATTTTATTCTTTATGACCCTTCCGATTGATGTTTATTTGTGAAAAATAAAACTATAACAAGTAGTGAATTAAGTTAAAATTTTAGAGAAACAAATTATAAAAATATAAAAAGTATCTTAATTATAAATATTAATTGAGATGTCATTAATCAAATTTAACTTAACGAGGGTAAGTAAAATAAACTTGAAGCTTCAGCTGTGGGGATAAATTTTAGAAAATATAGACTTTAAATTAATAGAACTGATATTGAATATGTGAAATGTAGATTTAGTATTAAAAATAGAAGTGAAATAATTAGTATTTGATGGATAGGAAGTTTATGAAGAGCAGTTAGATATTTTTGAATAGAACTCTTCGAGTCTTAAAAATGTGAATGAGAAGTTTGTGTAGCAGGGAAGAAATTTATAAGGTAGACGCATGAAATTACTGGGAAAAAATTATTATCCATGAGCTATTAAGAGGGACATCAAAAGCTGGTAAAACAAGCTAAGATAACATGAGGATGGTAACAACTGAAATATATTCTAAGTTGTACATCCGATAAGGAAATAAAATTTATTTAACACAATCAATAATAATCAAGCCTTATCCCACTAAGTAGGGTTGACTATATGGATCCTTTTATGCCCTTGAACTCTATCTGCTACTGTATTATCATCTATACTTAAATAAATTTTATCTTATTTTATTATTGCTAATCAAGTCTTTTTTGGTCTTCCTCGTTTGATATGCGTGTTTGTCATAGTTTCATATCGCATAACTAGAGCATTTATTGGTTGTCTAAGTATATGCCCGTACTAACTTAAACATGTCTCTCGGAGTTTTCTCTCAATAGATGCAACTTCGACTTTCTCTCTAATACTCTTATTTCTTATTCTGTCCATCCTTGTATGCCCACACATCCACCTCATTCTCATCTCTGCAACTCGTATCTTCTGCTCATATGCTTGAGTCATAGCCCAATATTCAGCTTCATTTAACATAACAAGTTTAACTACGGTTTTGTAGAAATTTCCTTTGAGTTTTAGAGGTACTTTACGGTCACATAAAATACCCGACACTCTCTTCTATTTCAGCCATCATGCTTGTATTCTATGTAAGACATCTTTCTCAATCCCTCTATCGTTTTGTAAAATGATCTTAAATATTTAAACCTTTCGGTTCTGAGCAACTCGTTATCACCTATCTCAACAATTATTTCATTACGTCTAATATTGTTAAACTTAAATTTCATATATTCTGTCTTTATTCTACTAAGCCTAAAACTTTTCCCTTTTACTATTTTCCACCAAGATTCTAGTTTAACATTTATTCCTTCACGTGTTTCATCTACCAAAACAATATCATTTGCAAACAATATGTACCACGGTATTGTGTCTTGAATGTGTAGTGAGTTTGCCCATAATTAGTGTAAAAAATAGTGACTTAGAGTTGATCTTTGATGTAATCTATTTTTATTGGAAATGCTTCAGTTACTCTACCTGAAGTCTTTACTTTGGTAGTTACATCTTCGTACATATCTTTAATTAGTTCAATATATGTTACGCTAATACCTCTATTTTCTAGAATTCTTCATATAATTTCTTTAGGGACTTTATTATAAATTTTTTCTAAGTCAATGAATACCATATGTAGATCTTGTTTTTACTCCCGATATTTTTCAATTAGTTATCTAAGAAAATGTATAGTTTCTAATGTCGACTTTCCAAGCATGAACCCAATTGATTTTCGGTCACCGTGGTCTCTTTCCTTAATTTTTTTTTTTTATTACTTTTTTTTTTCAATGTTTCATGATATGAATTATTAGTTTAATACCCCTATAGTTTGCATAATTTTATACGTCTCCCTTGTTCTTATATAAGGGAACTAGAGTACTTACCCTTGTGATCAGACATTTTTTCGTTTTCAATATCATGTTAAATAATTTTGGAAGTCATTCAATATCTTGTTTTCCTAGGCACTTCCATACCTCTATCAGAATATCATTCTAGTCCAACGACGTTTCCATTGTGCATCCTATTTAAAACTTGTTCTACTTTTGAAATTTGAATTCTACGATAAAAATTTAAATTTCTATATTCATTTGACCTACTTAAATTACCTAAGATAAGTTGGTCACCTAAACCTTCATTAAAAAGTTAATAAAAATACCTCTTCCACCGCTCTTTTATTTTTTCATCATTTACTAGTACTCTATTACATTCATCTTTAATACATTTTATTTGAATAAAATCTCTTCTCTTTCTATCTCTTACTTTAGCTATTCTATAAATGTCTCTTTTCCTTTCTTTTGTATCTAATTTTTTATATAATCATTCAAAAGTTTCATTTTTTTTGCTTCATTCACTGCTTTCTTAGCTTTTTTTCTCGACTATTGTATATTTTTTTAAGTTTTCCTCGTTCTTACAAATATATAATTTCTTATAAGCTGTTTGATTTTCATTCACTTTCTCTTGTACTTTCTTATTTCACTACCGAGATTCCTTACTTAGTGTTGCATGCCCCTTTGACTCACCGAGTACACTCTTAGGTACTATTTTTAACTTTGATACCATCTTATCCCATGTTGTATTAGAGTCACCATATATTTCACCTAATGCTTGTACGCCTACTTTCTCTTTAAATAAATTTCGTTTCCTATCTTTTAACTTCCACCACTTAATTCTAGGAGTCATATATATTTTTTTCTATTGATACTATGCTTGAGACGTATATCCAACACTACTCACCTATGTTGGTAGTTAAGCTTTCTCTAGGGATGACCTTACAATCTTTACAAAATCTTTCAATTATTTTTTCTAACCATAAGGAAGTCAATTTACGATTTATTATTCCAACTTTTGAACATGACTAAGTGCTCTTCTCTTTTCTTAAAAAACATATTAGCTAATATAGGGTCATATACTATCGCAAAATCTAATATAGTTTTCCCTTCTTCATTTCTCGTTCCAAACCTATAACCTCATGTATGATGTACCCTCTCATATTTATTATTTTTCACTCCGACATACCCATTTAGATCACCTCTTATTAAAATTAGTTTATTTTGCGGAATGTTTTTTAATACTTCATCTAAGTTATCCCAAGATCTTAATTTGGTAGCTCTATCTAATCTTACTTGCAGTGTATATACGCTAATTATGTTGATAATTTTTTTCGTCACTATTATCTTAAGGGTTATAATTCTATCATCTTTTCTAACTATTAACGAATTATTTATAACAATACCTACTCCATTTTTTGCTTTACTTTTTTCTGTGTACCATAACTTAAAATCCGAGTTCTCTATCATCTTTGCCTTTTTGCCTATCCATTTTGTCTCTTGTACACACAAAATACCAATTCTTCTTCTAATCATTGTATCTACTACCTTCATTGATTTACGAATGAGAGTTCCTATATTCTATGTTCCAAATCTTAGACTATTAATTTTCTTATCGGATTTGTTCTTATCCAACCTATGGTATGAGAACTCTTGACTATTTAACACCACCCAAGTTCTCATGAAGATGTAGCAGTCCTCGCTGATACGTTACAGCGGACCTTGCAACGCGAATTCTTGCATATTTAGCACTACACTCGAGTTTTGGAGATGTAGCGGTTGGACCCTACAACGCGTTTCTTCTTGGCAACAACCTAACATTAGCACAATAGTGAACATGTGCCATAGTTTTAACGTTGACTGACAACTTAACACAACAATGATAGCCTAGCATAGAAACAATATTATGTTGGCTTATAGTGACTCCAAATAATTTTCAACAAGGCTGAAGTTGCTGTAATCCTAGCCAATAACCCTATGCTTTTGATGTAAAGGGCTGCAAAACTTGTCCTTTCCTTTGTAGTAGCATTTTTATTTATGCACAAACTAACTGAGGAAAGAACTCCATGGTTTGGACCGTTTACATGTTCTGATATGCATTAAAGATTAGTCTGGGTTGAAACTATTTCCCACTCATTTAGTCATCTGCTCCCAATGTCGATAATTTGACAAAAGCTTGAAATGAGGGCACAATTGAATTGATATGAAGTGCATTGTCATTGCCAAGGTTTTAAATGCTAAAACACCCTCTTCTCTGTGCTGCTCTTCCGTGGCATTTTTAGATGTGGTGCTTGGTGTGCTTGCAAATCTAAACAGGTAAAATGTTGAAAGTGATTATTTTTAAAAAGGAAATTGACGAATGCTTTGATTGATATATGCATCGAACCACTTCAATGATTCCATGGTTCTAATCAGTGTCTGGTACTTATAAAAGCAGTAGTCTTGAGATGCAATAATGCAAATTCTTTATATACAATTTCTATTTAAGAGCGCTCGAACTGTATTTATTTCTGTATGATGAACAAATTGATTTCTGTATGATGAACATAATTGAATTTTGCTTTCACCAGACAAAAGCTCGCTGAACTGTTCAGCTCTGGACTTGATAATCTATATCATCCGCCGCAAAATTGGACAAAATTGGTGCGGGATCATCTTAACAGGAGCTTGGGTGTGGAAGGATTCATTGCAGAGGCTGAATCATCAAAGCCTGTATCTTTTCTTTCGCATCCTTTCCCAGAATGTTCGTGTAGAACTTCCAAATCTTCTGTTATCCCTGATCATGCCATGAGCAGCAGTCTAAAGTCACAATACAGAAGTGATGATGAATGCCCTGAATGGATGGCTCGTGGCCTAGCAATGGCTTTCTCTAATGCGCCCACAACTAAAGACGAAGATGTTGAGGAGGGTGAATTGCAAGAAGATGATGAGGCAGTCAGGCAGGCTGAATCCGATAGTGGAAACCGAAGTGATGTGAGTAGATCCCTTGAGCAGGATGAAGAGATGGATCCAGATGACTAATTCCTTGAAATGGGTACTGAAAGAACAGAAAATATTCAATTTTGAAGTTGCCTCTTAGTGGGAGGCTCAAAGCGGATGCCCAGATTGTAAAAGTCTAACCCGAGCCCAAGCCATGAGTTCGTGATGATTCTTGTTCGTCTACAGCGACGCCTACACCTCCCACAGATGGTATAGTGCAGCACTTGCTGTGTCTTCTTATACAATCACAGTATGGAAATCACCCTAGCATTTTTGTTTTTCCTGTCCCTTGAACCCCTTTCAAGTTGATCTGTACATTTTGATTTGTATTCTTTAGAATACATATTAGTTTGGGAAGGAGTAAAGTTTCTGAACGCTGTACAAGCTCCCCGGCTATTGACTTGATATTTTTGGACCTAAATTTTGGTGGTGTTTTGGTTTACCAACCTTGGAATCTGACCCATATATGATCTTCTAATTTGCTTATCGGATCAAATTGGAGATTAGTTTATATGCATTCAGAAGTAGATTTTTAAAATATTTATTTTATTTGAAATTTTAATTTTGATTCTCTTGTGATTTCCTCTTATTTCACCGCACCTATAAGAGTATGAAATTGACAAAATCATCCTAAAATGTTATATATATATATAGGTTAAGCTGCGATTATGAGTAACGTGTATATGTGATCATGTCAGTCTGATTTTATAGTAAAAAAATATTCTTTTTATTCTCACTCTTTCCGCTTTCTATTCAAAATAGCGACATTTTGTGAATTTGGTCAAATCTAAATTTTCCTTGCACGCGCGCTCTCTCTCGCATTCGCTTTTGCTCCTTTCTTCGTCGCGGTTGTCCGTTGGACCTCACGCTCTTGTCGGGAAAGCAAAGGCGCTACAAGCTAAACTCACATTACAGCTGCTTGCTTTTCCACTAGCAGGCTTGCAGCTCCCCAAACTCCTACCGAACACATAGCCGATGTCGGTTTGTTTAGCACCCCTTTTCATTCTCCATCGTAAGCCTTTCCACTCCATTGTCTGTTCTTCAATTCTGTACAATAATTTTTAGCCCCGATAGATCTTACAACGCACAAGTCCTAGCTGCTTTCTTACTAGTTTTTACTTATGTAATTTACAGGGAACTTGTCAAACATCAATTCCCACATTGAATAAACCAATGGTATTTCGTTTCATTTTAAATTATATATTAGAAGGAAGGATTTATGTTACAACGTGCAAGGCCAACGCCTGCTACAAACGCCAGCAGCAACGCCTTTGCTTTGTTGTTACACGTTGTAGCAGCTACTTCGACTGTTAACTGCTACACCTTGTAGCAGCTAACTGTTTATTTTAGTTTCATTTTAAGTTATAATTCCCTCTATTCCTATTATATACCGTTTATATGTGATTCTCTTTATTGGACGTCCCGGGTGTTAAACTATTAATTAATTCCATAGCTAGCTACTACAACGTTGTAGCAGTTACTTGGATTGTTAGTTGCTACAATGTTGTAGTAGTTACTTGAAATGTTAGATGCTACAACGTTGTAACAGTTGGAATGTTAGCTGCTGTAACGCTGTAGTAGCTAATTCGACGGTTAGCTACTATAATGTTGTAGCAGTTATTTAGAATGTTAGCTGCTACAACGTTGTAGCAGTTATTTAGAATGTTAGCTGCTACAACGTTGTAGCAGCTATTTGAAATGATAGCCTAGCAAAGCTACAGCAGCTAATTGGACGCTTAGCTACTACAATGTTGTAGCAGCTACTTGGAATGATAGTTGCTATAACATTATAGTAGCTACTTGGAATAATAGCTGCTACAATATTGTAACAGCTAATTCGACGGTTAACTTCTATAACATTGTAGTAGTTATTTTGAATGTTAGCTGCTACAACATTGTAGCAGCTAATTCATCGGTTAGCTGCTACAATGTTGTAGCAGCTACTTGGAATGATAGTTGCTACAACATTGTAGCAGCTACTTGGAATGATAACTGCTACAACGTTGCAGTAGCTACTTCCACAGTGTAGGTGCTACAACATTGTAGCAACTACTTCGACAGCTAGATGCTACAACGTTGTAGCAGCTACTTTGTCATCCCAAACAACCTTTTCCACAGCTAGCGGGTATATTGTTTATACATGATTCTAAATGATCTATTTAATTAATATAGGAGAAAACATATGTTGTCTTTATTGGACATAAACTGGGTGTTTATGACACGTGGATAGAAGCATCTACAAAAATTAATCATTTTAAGGGCGTTATACACCAATCCTTCAAGAGTAAACAAGATACAATAAGAGCTTTTGAAGCCTACAACGTACTATCTTACAATCTTAATAATCTTTTTTTATAATATTTAATTTTATTGGTTATATAATTTACAACAAACTTTCCAATTTAGGGAGCTTTAATTTCACATATTTCATTCAATGGTAAGTCATTTCAATTTTAGGATTTATGCTAAAATGTGCAACAGTTACTTCGAAAGCTAGCTACTACACGTTATAGCAGCTACTTTGACAGTTAACTGCTACACATTGTAGCAACTACTTTGACAATTAACTACTACATATTATAGTAGCTAGTTGCAGACTCCAAACAACCTTTTATTACAATTTTTTTGTTATAAAATTTGCAGGAAACTTCCAAACATCATTTTCTTCGATGGAAGATTAGTTCATCCCACTGTTGTCGAAGAGTGCAGCGATTGACAGTGAGCTACTGTTCACCGAAGTTCGGGGTTCGATCGTCGGGCCCTTGTGTGACGATGAGGGTAATCTTTGGAATTGAAGTGGACATGTGGATTGTGGTTTGGATACTTAGTTTATTTCTTGCTTATGTTGATGTTTCTTATTGAATGCTTGTATCAAACTTGATCTTCCATGTTTAGTTTGTGCGTACTTGGTTCAACTTAATTCATGCATGACAAGTGTTCGATGAAATGTCTCTTTAAGTAGTCATGTTCAATTTGATGCATTTTACTTAGCTTAATTCTTGCTTGTCTTGTTCTTCTAATTTCTTTAAGTTCTAGTTTTTCATTTAGATGTCATTAGGTTAGATTAGATTTCTTCAATGCTATAGGTTTCATTCTATGCTTAGTTTCGTTGATGCTTTACTTCATGTTGTCTTTTAATTTCTGTAATTGTAGTTAGGTTAGACTTAGCTTTTATTACTTGTATTGCCTTTCATTTATTAGATTAGATTTCATTAATGTCTTGTTATTTCATTCTTTAGTTTAATTGTGTTGATGGTGAAATCCATAGTATAGAATGACAATACGTTATGGATTAATTATTGACACTTAGATTTCATTCAAGCATTAGATTAATTTCCTACTTGTTCTGCTTTTAATTTGTTAGGTTTAGAATCAAAATCCAAACCCCCATTTTCATATTAAAAGTCCTAAAAAATATGAATAATATATGATCCTAGATTACCATCTTATTGTTGCATTCGTTGGGAGACGACCTAAGTCATTTCTAGACTACATTAGTGTAGTTAGAGGGGGTTCAGTACTTAAACTCTTTTGATATTATTTTCACGATATCAGTGTCTTCTGTGTTCTATTCTTTCATCTTGCAGACTGTGTGCCTCGATGGATTTCAAGAATCCGCTTCTGTTGATCTGATCAGCCAATCTTCGCCCACCACTATGCGAGATAAATGGAAAAGACAAGAAGGGCGATCAGCTAGTCAACTAGCATATTCTTGGAATGTCATGATGGCATATGTAAAGCTCAATTAGATGCTAATGTTCACATATCTACACTTGTAATATAATAAGACAAGAAATTTTTCGGCTCACCATTAAATTCTGGCAAAGAAATACATCAGATCTTAATGATAATCTTGATGCTACATTAAAATGTTAGTTTTCAACCCGTAGCAGCTAATTGTCCAAGTATCTACCACACGGTGTAGCCGCTAAGGCTTGTACGTTGTATCGTTGTAGCATAAACCCTATTAAAAAATATTTGACAAGTAATCTTTTCTTTCAATGTGAATTATTTTTTTTTATAAATTTAAATTTTTTTGGGTGATATAATATCTTTGTAGCAGCTACATTTTTTTTAGCAAATAACACCCCTAATTTTTTTTTTAATGTATACCAACTTGGTAAAACATTATTTAAAATCATTTTAAGATTTAATTATCTCTAATCCTAATATATTATTAGGATTTATGCTACAACATACAAGACTTAACTGCTATACGTTGTTACAGTTAATTGGATAGTTAGCTGCTACAACGTGGAGCAGCTACTTGGAAATTTAGCTGCTACACGTTGTAGCAACTACTTGGAGAGATAACTGCTACAATGCATAGCAGTTACTTGGTAAGTCATTTCAATTTAAATTTTAATTCTCTCTCATCCTAATATATTATTTTTTCGTGTTTCTAAATGATCTATTTAATTAATATAGGGGGAAACATATGTTATTTTTATTGGACTTCAACCGGGTGTTTATGACACCTGGATAGAAGTATCTACATAAGTTAACCATTTTAAGGGCGTTATTCACCAGTCCTTCGAGAGTAAACAGGATGCAATAAGAGCTTTTGTGGAAAAGAAAGTTCGTCTGCATCCTCAAATAAAGTATCAAGTTCAAAATCAAAGAGAAAACTATCGAGGGCTGAAAAATTTAGAAAACTCAAAGATGCATTGGAAGAGATAGATCAATAGTTAAATTCTCTACAAATTAGTGATGAAGATTAGATATGGTATTTGAAGTTGTAGTGTTTATAGGTCTTCTGGCTTAAAATCATCCACGATGTATTAACTTTTGAACAAATTACTTATGAAGATTAGACATTTATATTTATCTTGTTATTATTGTTTCTATCCAGTAGTATAATTCGCATTTTGATATATTTTAATGCATTATGATTCAAGTTATAATTTGCTGCTACAGTTGTAGGTAATCCAGATTAGCTGCTACTATACGAACATCACTGGACTAGCTTGTTGTAGCAGCTACTCGACAATAGCTGCTATAACGACAAACTTGTGTTGTAGCAACTACTTAACCACAAATGCTATAACATATTCTACAAGGTCGAGATAGATCAACCCATAGTTGAAAATTTAAAGTAAAAATTATTGATTCTATTAATCAGACAAAATATGGAAGATAGTTGTTATAAAACACCAATAAAATAAAAAGGAACATCAACACAACAAAATGAAGTGCTAGGACTTCTATGGTGAGGCCCTAGCATTCTATGTTTTCCAACAGAATGATGGTCGTTTTAACAATTATTTCGGTCTCCGACAATGTTTAAAGGGCTCGCTTCAACTGGTTCACCGCTTGAGACTGCTTTTGCTGCAAGGATGTTGGTGGTTTAGAAGCGAGGGAGGCAGAAGAGTCTTCCCAAGACTCCAAAGAAGAGGAAGATGTTGATTCATTGATCAGTATCATGGTCCCAGGATAAGATATTATTTTCTTGCCTCCCAAAGGAGAAGTCATTATCTAAAATTGGCAGGTTTATGATAATGCAGGAAAAAGTGTTTAGGATGTCATTTTTATAATGGTGTAATTTGCATAAATTCTAGAGCCAAAGTGTGAGGGGTGGTGAAATTTCTTTCAGGGAGGTGAAACATCATTTCAAGATAGCACATTAAATGGAATAAGGGGAGTTACTGAAATTTAATAATTATAATCAAGATGATGTTGTAGTAATGACTCATCCGTAACTGCTACATCACAAACTGTATTCTATAGTTGTTCCACATTATAGGAGTAACTATGCAGTTGCAGTTAACAGTATTCACCCCATTGTAACAACATATTGTTGCATATTTTTAATTTTTTTATTGGTGTGTAGGCAATGTAGGGCTTGTAATAATATTAATTGAATAATTTTAAGCTGCGACACATTGTAATAGAACTCCGCCCATGATGACCGGTCATGGCCGGTCCCAAGCCCGGATAAAGGAGGAGGGTTGTGTTAGGTTGCCAACCAGCGTCAAACTATGACAAATATTCAATGAATGAATCCATTAAACTATTGTGCTAATGCTAGGTTGTTCCCCGGAAGGAACACGTTGCAGGGTCCGACTGTAACGTCTTGGCAAGGACCGCTACATCTCCAGAACTCGGGTGTAGTGATAAATATGCAAGAGTTCGCGTTACAGGGTCCGACTGTAACGTCTCAGCAAGGACCGCTACATCTCCATGAGAACTTGGGTGTAGTATTAAATAGGCAAAAGTTCTCACACCATAGGTTAGATAAGAACAAATATGATAGAAAAACTAATAATCTAAGATTTGGAACATGGAATATAGGAACTCTCACTGGTAAATCAATGGAGATATTAGATATGATGATTAAGAGAAAAATTAGTATTTTGTGTGTACAAGAGACAAAATGGATAAGCGAGAAGGCAAAGATGATAGAGAACTCAGGTTTTAAGTTATGGTACACTGGAAAGAGTAAAGCAAGAAATGGAGTGGGTATCATTGTAGATAATTTGTTAAAGGATGAAGTTGTAGGAGTAGTTAGAAAAGGAGATAGAATTATAACCCTTAAGATAATAGTGGCGAAAGAAACTATGAACATAATTAGCGTATATGCACAACAAGTAGGATTAGATGAAGCTACCAAATCAAGGTTTTGGGAGGACTTAGATGAAATATTACAAAATATTCCACCAAATGAAATGATTTTAATAGGAGATGATCTAAATGGGCATGTCGGAGTGAAAAATGAGGAATATGAGAGAGTATATGGGAGTTATGGGTTTGGAACGAGGAATGAGGAAGGGAAAACTATATTAGATTTTGCGATAGCATATGACCTTATATTAGCTAATACGTTTTTTAAAAAAAGAGAAGAACACTTAGTCACATTCAAAAGTGGGAATAATAAATCGCAAATTGACTTTCTTATGGTTAGGAAGAAGGATAGTAAGATTTGTAAAGATTGCAAAGTCATCCCAGGAGAAAGCTTAACTACCCAACATAGGGTAGTAGTGTTGGATATACGCCTCAAACATAGTATCAATAGAAAGAAAATATATACAATTCCTAGAATTAAGTGGTGGAAGTTAAAGGATGAGAAACAAAATATATTTAAGGAGAAGGTAGAAGTACAAGCATTAGGTGAAATATACGATGACTCTAATACAACATGGGATAAGATGGTATCAAAGTTGAAAATAGTAGCTAAGAGTGTACTTGGTGAGTCAAAGGGACATGCACCACTAAGTAAAGAATCTTGGTGGTGGAATGAGAAAGTACAAGAGAAAGTGAAGGAAAAATGAATAGCTTATAAGGAATTATATATTTGTAAGAACGAGGAAAACTTAAAAAAATATACAATAGCCAAGAAAGAAGCTAAGAAAGTAGTGAGTGAAGCAAAAAATGAAACTTTTGAACGGTTATATCAAAAATTGGATACAAAAGAAGGGGAAAGAGATATTTATAGAATAGCTAAAGTGAGAGAAAGGAAAACAAGAGATCTTAGCCAAATAAAATGTATTAAAGATGAATGTAATAGGGTATTAGTAAATGATGGAGAAATAAAAGAGCGGTGGAAGAGGTATTTTCATCAACTTTTTAATGAAGGTTTAGGTGACCAACTTAACTTAGGTAATTTAATTAGGTCAAATGAGCATAGAAATTTTAATTTTTTATCGTAGAATTTAAACTTCAGAAGTAAAATAAACTTTAAATGAGATGCACAATGGAAAAGTCGTTGGACCAGATGATATTCCGATAGAGGTATGGAAGTGCTTAGGGAAACAAGGTATTGAATGGCTTACAAAATTATTTAACATGATATTGAAAACTAAAAGAATGCCTGATCAATGGAGGATAAGTAATCTAGTTCCCTTATATAAGAACAAGGGAGACATACAAAATTGTGCAAACTATAGGGGTATTAAACTAATGAGTCATACTATGAAACTTTGGGAAAAAGTAATAGAAAAAAGATTAAGGAAGGAGACCACAATGACAGAAAATCAATTTGGGTTCATGCCTGGAAGGTCGACAATAGAAGCTATACATCTCCTTAGACAATTAATTGAAAAATATCGGGAGCAAAAACAAGATCTACACATGGTATTCATTAACTTAGAAAAAGCTTATGATAGAATCCCAAGAGAAATTATATGGAGAATTTTAGAAAAGAGAGGTGTTAGCGTAACATATATTGAACTAATTAAGGATATGTATGAGGATGTAACGACCAGAGTAAAGACTTCAGACGGAGTAACTGAAGCATTTCCAATAAAGATAGGGTTACATCAGGGATCAACCCTAAGTCCCTATCTTTTTACACTAATTATGGACGAACTCACTGCGCACATTCAAGACACAGTACCGTGGTGCATGTTGTTTGCAGATGATATTATTTTGGTAGATGAGACACGTGAAGGAGTAAATGCTAAGCTAGAATCTTGGAGGAAAACACTAGAAGGGAAAGGTTTTAAACTTAGTAGATTAAAGACAGAATATATGGAATTTAAATTTAGCAATATTAGAAGTAATGAAACAATTGTTAAGATAGGAGAGGACGAGTTTCCTGGAACCGAGAGATTTAAATATTTAAGATCATTTTTACAAAATGATGGAAGGATTGAGAGAGACGTCTTACATAGAATACAAGCAGGATGAGTGAAATGGAGGGGAGCGTCAGGTGTTTTATGTGACCATAAAGTACCTCTTAAACTTAAAGGTAAGTTCTATAAAACCGCAGTTAGACCTGTTATGTTATATGGAGCTGAATGTTGGGCTATGACTCGAGCACATGAGCATAAGATGAGAGTTGCAGAGATGGGGATGTTAAGGTGGATGTGTGGACATACTAAGATGGACAAAATAAGGAATGAGAGCATTAGAGAGAAAGTCGGAGTTGCATCTATTGAGGACAAACTCCGAGAGACACGTTTAAAATGGTTCGGACATGTACTTAGACGACCAATAAATGCTCCAGTTAGGCGATGTGAAACTATGATAAACATGCATATCAAACGAGGAAGAGGAAGACCAAAAAAGACTTGGTTAGCAACAATAAAATAAGATAAAATTTATTTAAATATAGATGATGATATAATAGGAGATAGAGCTCAATGGCGTAAAATGATTCATACAGCCGACCCCACCTAGTGGGAAAAGGCTTGGTTGTTGTTGTTGTTGTTGACACATTGTAATAGCTTATGTACATTAGGTGCATGGAAGGATTCAAGGCCCGACGATTGGTTATCCTTTTCTTTACTATCTATCTTATCTTTTCATAGAAAAAGGTAGATCCGCTACTTTAGCGGCCCCCCTAGTGTCGGCCCTACGGATATGGAGGGAGGTTCATGCAGGTACACAGGCCATAGGCGCATGGCGGGGTAAACCCCAAGTCGTCAGTTCCTGAGAATCGACCCCTGACCATTACGCCAGAGATACCATGCGCCCACCGTCTGCGCTACGCCCTGGGGGTATCTTATCTTTTCATAAGTTTTGATGAGTTGTAGCGAGTCTTTTGATGACCTATTTTTATGGTATCGAAAAGATGCTTTCATTTGACTTATCATTATCAAGAGTTAATGTTATTAGAACCAATTTTCCTATAAATAGTCTATCAACCTAACTGACTCTTTCATGCTACCTAGCCATTCATCCTCTTATACAGTAGTTTTATTATAGCTTTTCAAGGATCATGTCTTGCTTTAGTAGGAAGACGAAACCCACACTGGATGTTGTTAAAGAACCCCCTATCAATGAGGATTCAAGCTCTACGTCATCTCCCTTTGAAAGACCATCTTTATCAATAAACTCGTCTACTTCTCGGTTTGTATTATCCATCCTTTTTCTATTATATATATAGCTTTCTTTCCTTGAATTTAAGAATCTTCTAAATTAATCCAACTAGGTATCTCAGTTTAGCCATGGATCATTATGTTATTTGTGGCTATATTAAGATTCTCACCGAACAATGGAACCAGGCGAGGAAGGAGTTGGATGTTGTCCTTTTACAAGAGAAAAAGAATCAAACTGAACTTGTACAGTTATGACGACAACTGTTCGAAGTTAATGTAGCATTAGAGGATTCTATAAATCAAATGGCTGAGTGAAACATCTTTTTTGTGAAGTTTACCTTAACATCTCCCTATTGATGTTGCCCTTCCATGAGAGAAAAAAATCAAATTGAATTTGTGCAAGTGCGACGATAACTGTCCTAAGTTAATGTAGCATTAGAGAATGCTAAAAATTAAATGACTGAGTGAAAGTGTTAATATTAACTTTTTGGCTTAAGATCTTCTTGTATGTCCTGTGTTATTATCTTTGTTTAGAATATTAATATTATTCCCTTCATGTATATCAACCCTGTTGGTGCGGGAAGCATCCGACGATCGAACCTAAGTTTTGATAATGACAAAGGATTCAAAGTTAAGGTTTGTGGTGATCTAACATGTTGAATAAGTGTTTCAGGAAAGTCCTAGCTGCGGTTAGGCAAAGGGAAAATCCTAAGGGGTAGTAACCTTAGGTCCTAGGGGGCGGTAACCCTAGGTGAGGGAAAACCCTAAGGGGCGGCAACCTTAGGTCCTAGGGGGCGGTAACCCTAGGTGAAGGAAAACCCTAAGGGGCGGCAACCTTAGGTCCTAGGGGGTGGCAACCCTAGGTGGAGAAAAACCCTAGGGGGTGGTAACCCTAGGTCCTAGGGGGTGGTAACCCTAGGCGGAAAGTTCAGTTGGTCTGGAGGACCGGACTGGCATCAGGTAATCTCTCCTGAGGGGAGTAGGTGAGGACGCGTTCCCCGTAGAGGGAACAGTAGGCGTCGGGTCGACCTAGGGTTTCCGGTTGGGAATCCGAAGTCAGACTTGGACAGTCCGAAGACTGTCAGTTCTTCTTTACTATGTTTTATCATATTCTAACACTGTCTTGCAGGGTATTTGCTCGGACTAACCTTGTTTTGCAGGAGAGGAACCTGCTGGAAAAAGGTGGTCCGGGCGCCCGGGATGGATCCGAGCGCCCGGAGGTCCAGGCGCCCGGAACAGGTCCAGGCGTCCGGGACCAAGTTTTATCCCTGCCGCGACTTCGCCACATGGAGCATCCTGGTTGGTTGGCCACGTCACACTCCAGGTGCCCGGAAGGGATCCAGGCGCCTGGAATGTCATATAAAAAGAGGGTCGAGGGTGCAGCCAAAGATGAACAACAAATTCTAAGCTTTCTTCTGTGAAGTGCTGCCAACAAGACGACCTTGAAGTGCTACTACTTGACGTCGACGACCCGAAGCTCAGACTCTTCGATCTTTTGTTGTCGGTATTAGTTTACTTATTGCATTAATTGTAATTCAAATTGTAATCTTTCCGATATTATAGTTGTTGCCCACCGAAAGCGGTCAAGGACCGCGGACCTTCGAGTAGGAGTCGCCATAGGCTCCGAACGAAGTAAAACATCTGCGTCGTTCTGTGCTTGCTTTACTTTTTCCGCTGCGTTACTTAATTTTACGATTCCGATATTTCGAAAAACGAAATAGCCACGAGCGCTATTCCCCCCCCCCCCCCCCTCTAGCGCTTTCGATCCATCAAACCCAACTAAAGTCTCCAACTCTTTTTTCATTTATGCTCAACAAGATGATACTTTGCATATTCAAGCAATAATTGATCATATCAATTTCAGTAATTTATTTAGATCAATTAAATGAGCTTCTACACGTATCATCAGATAATGTATAAATTGCTAGAAGTTGTTACATATTATAGCAGCTATTATAGTACGTTGTAGTAGCTAGTCATAAGAAGTTGTTACAACGTGTAGCAACTTCTCAAGAGTAGCATCTACATTGTGTAGTAGTTACTGCGGATTAGCTACTACATATTGTAGCAACTACTCCAGAGACGTGAGCAGTGAGCTGCTACAATGTGTAGTAGCTACTGTAGATACTGCTAGCAAGCCCTAATCTCTATTAATAATCCCATTGTCACTTGTATAGTTTGAAAATAATGAATTTATGGAGACACATCAATTAATTAATGGCGACCTACTAAATCTGGTCTATTAATTCGTGATGTCCATAGAATGACCACTCATAGCTGTCATAAACTATATGACTAGTCATACCTGCCATAAATCATGACCCGTGAAGAATAAAAAATCCTCCTTTGTTAGGAGGCCAGCTGTGGACTCATGAATACAACTATTCCCAAATTGAATAGCATAGCGCCTATGTTTTCCTATATAATAGAGGGAGGCTCCTTTCATGACATCCAAAGGTAAATGAGTAGCTTATTAATGGATTGACATTATTTTCATAACACTGCCTTCATCATTTCTTTCATGGTATCCACTGTAAATCTTGAAGTGTATCTTGCTCCTAAAGTAGAAATGACAAAGCGGTCATGTTGCCTTCCACAGTCTAATGTAAGCTTCCATATTCATAAAGGAATCTCTTTAATGCGATCCAGTGTTAAGCCTCGATCAACATACGTCATACGTTGATGAGGTTAGGTTGCTCATGGAGTAGTATAAGTTTGCCTCAAATCCTCTATGCGCGACAAAGAGCCTCAGGAATGCCGATGAGGAATGCTCATGGATTAGGGAGAGGATGATCGCCTCGACGAACTTCTCCCATCCTCGACCAAAGGACATGAAGGAGATGGAAAATAATAGATGTTGTTTGGTGTTCAGAACATTGTGTACGTTGAACAAGGATGATCGCTTATGGAGAACACCATGGATGCAGCTCGGCCAATATGAAATTGACATTGTATAATATGAGAACAATGTGAGCGCTCATGGGGGTTCAGACCATTGAGAACACTATGTTCAATAGTAAACTGATGATATAATCGAAATGTAATTTTATTGACAATATTTTGTCAAGTTGGTATAAATATATTCCATAACTACTGTAAAAACTGGTTAAATCTATTGTATACCATATGTAAATGTATTATCAAGCTGGCTAGTGCACGTTATAGCAGCTAGTAACCATTAGCTGCTACACCTTGTTTTCTTGCAAACATGAGGTCCAAGTTGAGCAGCTAGTGTGTGGTAGTTGTGACATCATTATAGCAACTGAAATATCATTTCTAGACAACACATTAAATGCAACTGGATGAGTCGATGATATTTAATTTTAATCAAGTTGATGTTGTAGTAGTTATGAGTCCATAACTACTACAACACAGACTTCTTATTGCTAGTTAAATTCATAGTGTACCATATGTGGATGTATTGTCAAGTTGGCTGGTGCATGTTGTAGCAGCAGCTAGTCAGCACTAGCTGCTAAACCTTATAGTAGCTACTCCCGAGTAGCTGCTACACCTTATAACAGCTACTCCCGAGCAGCTGCTACACCTTATAGCAGCTATTCTCAAGTAGCTGCTATATCTTGTAGTAGCTACTGTCAACTAGGTGTTTTGATTTTTCTGGGGCGGTAGATGATAAACACCGTGCTTGAAAATATTCTCCAATATTTTTAATTACCTAATAAAATCTTTTTTTTTATAAATTATTGATATTTTATTTCTTGAGTATGTTGTCCTATCATGAAGTAGTAAATTAAAGTGGACTCATGAGTCATGATCAAACTCACGAACAACTAACATGAGATCCACGTTGTAGCAGCTTGTGTGGGTTAGTTGCTACACCAACATATATAAACTAAACCATCATTTCCAAGTAACTGCTGCAACACAGACTTCATGTTATAGTAGTCACAAATCCGTAACTACTACAACACATACTTCATGTTGTAGTAGCTACCTATCCGTAGTTATTACAACACATAAGGAGGTTTTATACAATACATCTCAGATTATTAATGGAAGAACAACGTAAGAATCAGAGTAGAAGGAAAACCATCTATAATAACTAATAACCGCTTGCCGAGAGTTTGGTCAACTTAGCTTCATAACTCAAAGCACATGTTGTTAGAACCCGCAACAACAAATATAATTATAAGCCAAAATTTATCAAGATATAAATTTAGTAATAAAGTTAAATAAAACTTTGATAATACCAGCTATAGATGCCAAATCTTTTTATATGATTCGCCATCGTTGGTATGTTGATTCTCTATAGCAGTTGATCTGGCAATCGACTTGTCATAATATTTACTATTAATTAATAAAAATCATTGATTCGGGAATATAATTGTACTATAAAAGCATAATTAATGGTCGCTTACCCTTGCTGCAAAACTGGATAGTTGCGCTTGTTGTATGAGACATCTTGATGACTACATCCATGACATAGCCTAGACTTTGAGTTTGCCGTCTCTTTTGATTATTCCAATCATTCCCATAACCTTTGTCGTTACTAAAGAAGGATCAACAATAGAGGAGACTCCATCCATGGATTTCTTCCTTTGACTTTGATTGCTATTTATTCTGCTAATGTTCATCTCTTGAATTTTTCTATATATATATATATATATATAATCAAATTGTTCATCCAAAAAGTTTATCTCCTCATCAGTCAAAGATGCATCATCAATCACTACTGAAGCTTTATAGAATAACCTCGAGTGTCTTAACATCAATTTTGCATCTGGACTATCAATGAAAGTTTGCTCACCCAAAGCATAGATTACTCCAACCTTTGCATTTCTTGTCTATCGTTTGAGTATGTACTTATCAAGCAGTAGAAACACTTGGTTGATACGGGAAAAAATTAACATATGTCTACATGGAGTGCCCTCAAACTCAAATTTCCTACAGCTACAGGATATGTACTCCGTATCTTTGTTATGCGTGAGCACCCTTGGTTTTGTGGATGAACCACTTTGAAAATTCATGACATGATAAACCACTAATTCACCACCTATAGATGCTAGTTGCACATAATAACCATGACTCACACTCATTTCACTTTGAAAATCCAATCATTTCTTTTTTGTGTACAACTTAACCATTTAAGTTTTCATATGCCAGTTTGTCTTAATTTTGGGATGCTCAATTATATCAATATGGTTGGAAACTAACTCATTGTGTCTTTGATGTTGCAATGCCCTATTGAAACACGTGATAAAATCCATCAATGAGTTCTTATTTGAGACATACCTCTTGAAAAATGAATGTAAGCTTTTAGATTACTGACTACTTGACATTCTAGTAGAAAAACATGGCTAAAATATAATGGGACTCACCTTTGTCATAAATCACACATCAATGACTCATTTTTCTCCAAGCTAGAACACTTGATTACTTCTTCCCATGACTTCTCAAATTCATCAGGTGTTGGGGAGTTCACAATGACATCCTTAATGGTTTGATAGTAGTTGCGAAAAGTCAAAATGGTTAATTTATCTGGAAATTTATTGAGTATGTGCCACAAACAAAATTGATGCACTGTTTGAGGGAAAACTTGGGCAATGACCTTCGTCAACACCGGATTCTGATCAGTGATGATCACGGTTGGTGGACCTTTAGGCATCGCTTCTATGAACTTCTTAAGCAACCAAACCAAAGACTCAGTTTTCTCATCACTTAAAAGTCACAACCAAACACAATGCTCTGATGATGATGATTAACTCCTACAAAAGGTGCAAAAATCAGCCCATATTTGTTGGTGTTATATATCGTATCAAATACAACTACATCACCAAAGACGCTGTATGCCCTCCTTGATACATGATCAGCCCAAAAATACCTAGTGAATCTTTCAATTGAATCAATCTCATAATCAAAGAAAAAGACTGAATTCTTCTCTTTCTTAGTTGCAAATAACTCGATCAGTATTTCGACATCAATACCCTTTTGTTCATCCCTTAGCTTTTTTTAAGTTTCTAATATCTGTTTCTATGCAACCTAGATACTCAGGCCCTCCATAATTTATCTTTAATATTCAAATTTGTTGACAAGTTGGCACATTAGCCTCCAAAAATTGTTGAGTTAATACTTTCTTGGCAGCAGAAACATGACAATGTGAGTGTAGCAAATACACCTTTGAAGGAGTGGAGAGTGAATGATTATGACTTTCCATGAAGTTTGTGACAATCCAATTTGCCCCGATCTGTTCTTTAACAAGTGATTTTTAACTGACATCCAATCCTTACTTTTCCATGTGCTCTTTTCTTTTTACTGTCAACTTGTGCTTCTTTTTCCTGTTTATCATCTATATATCCTACTTTAAAACATACAAATTGTTTCCATCCAACTTCATTTATCCTCTTATTTTTCTTACTGTTGCCTAATCTAGCACTAAATCCGGCTTCTCGTACATATTGGTTATAGAACGAAAATGCCTCATCTACTAATGCAAATTCTATTCCAATTCGTGGTTTTCAATCTTCAGCAACTTGGGGAATGTATAGCCTATCAGCATTACAGGTTTCCTCCATTGCTAGCATATTTAGCTCAAAATAAATTTAAAAATTTCAATGGTACATGAAGAATAATTAGGAGAAAATATAATATAGAGAAAATATTTAAATGCTCGTAAAGGTAACTATGCTATTCTAGAAGGCGATTCAAAACTATAAAAGTCTAAAAGTCTAAATCCTAATCGCTAGGTGAAGAGGCAAATTAAAATAACTTATAACAGGGATGAAGATTCGAAGGCGAAAACCAGGCATCATAGTGAAGTTGATAGAAGAAGCGATAGTCGCTACTCGCAAACTTTGTATGGGTTAGTAGTGGTCGTGGAAGCGCGGACAAAAGGATAATTAGTCTCTCTCTTTCACATTGTAGCAATTAAGCGGGAGTAGCTGCTACACGGTGTAGCAGCAACTGATGACTAGCTGCTACAACGTGCAGCAAGGCTGCTACATATTGCAGCAGCAACAATCGACTAGCTGCTACATATTGTAGCAGCAATGTGCACTAGACACCTTTACAATTGACAATACATTTATAGGTGATTTACAATAGATTAATCCAGATTTTATTTATCCCTTGTAGCAGCTATTATCAATTAACTGCTTCAACGTGTAGCAGCTACTTGATATTTGCTGCTACACCGTGAGGCAACTACTCGAGAGTAGCTGCTACACCCTGTAGTAGCTTATAACACATTTACAAAACATTTATAACACATAGGCAAAAATGATGGGGTAACTTAAATTACCATCACTTTTACAATAAATTTGTACCACTAGCTTGGCAGTAATCCAGCCTTTGCTAGTAAAAATTTTATGACCAACATTATAACTAAATTCTCTCATTTCTTCCAGCTTGTCCAAAGTTTGTTGGTCTACATGTTGTAGCAGCTGTTAGGATGTATACTAAAAGCCTAGCTTTTGGTATAAACATTTATCTAGAAATAAGAATCACATTGGTCAAATGTCTACATTTACGATAAATGTAGTTGCTCAATTAATTTATATTGTAGATAACATGGTGTGTGGTGACACACACAGAAGATCATGTTATCGGTTCCTTATAAATTATAAACAGTAGCTCACGACCAAAATGGAAAGAGACAAACCATTGGAAGGTCGTAGTGTAATTAGGTATTAGTTTATCTTAACTATATAATTACACTAGTACACTTAGAGTGTATTGAGTAGGATCATTTGAGGTCGTTCCTTTTATACTGAGTTTATGAAGGAACAAAGACCTCAGTTATTATGGAAGTGTGTGCTCTTAATCCTAATATAATAACAAGCACATATATTTGATATTTATTTCTTTAATTTATCAATGGGTGAGATTTAGTTCGATGAATCAATAAGCCCGATAAGTTGGGAAATGATATCACTTATAGTGTGTGTTGTTGATTATAGAAGGAAACTGTGTCCTAGTAATCTAGGTTGATAATGTCCCCAAGATGAACTCATAAAGATTGTCATGTTAAACCCTGCGGTGGACTTAGTCCGACATGATGATAAGGTTGAGTGGTACTATTCTTGGATTAAGATATTAATTAAATGAGTTGTCAGTAACTCACTTAATTAGTGGACATTCGACATCTTAAACACAGGGAGACTAACACACTCATAATAAGAAGGAGCCCAAAAATGTAATTTGGGATTGGTGCGGTAGTTCAATAATAGTTCTCTAGTGGAATGAATTATTATTGATAAAATTAAGTTGTGTGTTCGGGGCGAACACGGGATGCTTAATTTTATCGGGAGACCAAAATCAATTCCTCCTCTCGGTCCCTATCGTAGCCTCTTATTTATAGAGTACTATACCCACCTATACCCACGTATACCCACCTTCTATACCCACCTAAAGGGGGTCGGCCAAGCTAGCTTGGAATCAAGCTAGGGCCGGCCTAAGCATGGTTTAAGGTGGCCGGCCCTGCTTGAACCCAAGCTAGAGGGGGCCGGCTATATTAAATTTAAAAGAATTTTAATTTTAATTTTTATTATGTGGAAGATATAATTTATTAAAGAGAATTAAAATTAAAATATCTCTCTTATAAAGGATCTACAAAAGATTAAAGAAAGAGATTAAATCTCTTTCCTTATTTGTAGATTGGTGAGATATTTTATTTTCTCTTTAAAAATTATTCACATGTTGAAAAATTAAAATTATAGAAATTTCTTTTTAATCAACCATGAAGAGATTTTTGAAGAGAAATTTTATTTTTAAAATTTCCGGAAACAAATTAGGAAGTTTTAATTTGTTGATTAAAACTTGTCTAATTTATTCCTCCATGATGTGGCTGGCCATTATAGTTTAATTGGGAAATTTTATTTTATTTTTCTCAATTAAATCATGTCAAGGAAATTAAGAAAATTTTATTGTAATTAAATTTCCTAATTTACCAAGGCTAAGGAATATAAAAGAAGGAGTGGGGGTGCCTTCAAGAGAGACAACCTCTATTATTTCTCTCCCTCTTTTCCTTGGTGTTGTGGCCGGCCATCATCCTCTCCCTCTCTTCCTCTTGTGGTGGCTGAATCCTTCATCTCCCTTGGAGCTCTTGTGGTGGCCGGATACTACTTGGAGAAGAAGAAGAAGAAGGAGAGAAAACTTGCATCTCTTGGAGCTTGGTTGATGTTTTGTTCTTCATCCTTGGTAAAGCTTCCTTATTGTGGCCGAACCTAGCTAGGAGGAGAAGAAGGTGGTTGGTGTTTTCTCATCTCGGAAGATCGTTGCCCACACAACGTCCGAGGTTAGAAGAGGAATACGGTAGAAGATCAAGAGGTCTTTCTAGAAGGTATAACTAGTAATTTTTCCTTTCCGCATCATACTAGTTATTTATGGAAATAATACCAAATACAAGAGGCTTACGATTCTATTATTTCGAATATGTTTTTCGATGTTATGTTCTTTTGTTTTATTTATCCTTGTGATTTGATTGTTCTTTTCGGTTAACCTAAAGTTATTTTAGGAAATTAAATATTAGCTTTCCATAAAAGGTTTTGTCTAGTCGGTGGTGGTTGCTCCCATATCCAAGAAGGCCGTGTGCCTCGCCACGTCAGTACTGGGAACTAATTATGAAAATTAATATTTAATGGAATTAATAACTTAAGGTGATTTGGGTCGAATGTGTTAAGTTCCGCAGGAGACCCAAGTCAAAACCTAAAAGAACGAATAGATTAAGTTTTGGACCAAACGTGTTAAGTTCTGCAGGCGATCCAAAATTTAATTTAAAAGAACACATGGTAGCTAGGAGAAGGTTTAGACCTTTGTATAAAATTTTTGTACAGTGGAACCTCTAGGTTTTCCGAGTAGCAACCAACAAATGGTATTAGAGCTAGGGTTTTGCCTCTGTGTATTTGGTATTAGTTTAATTATGCACATGTCATACATAATTTAGGCAGGATAATAGTAGGATGTGCTAACTTTGTGGATGCAGGATCCAACTATTATGGCTTATAGTTATTATGTGTGTGATTGGACCCTTGGACATGTCAAGGGCATTTATTGTGTGTGCATGATTGTATTATAAAATACAGCAGGAGCTGTATTTAGTTTTATTAGGATTTTATTTTGATCTAGTTACATGTACATTCCTTTTATGGAATATAGGATCGATGGATGTAAATTTTATTTTATGTTCGATCTAGTTTACATGTACATTCCTTCGAGGAATATAGGATCGAAAAATGTAAAATCCTATTTATGTCGCGGATCGAATTTTGCAAGGCGTGGAACCTTTTTGAGGACCAGAGGCGTAGCGGAACAAGGAGCAAGATGGATGCGACAACTAGACCCGGTGGCGGTGGCCAAAGATGGCAGCAGCTAGGGTTAGCGACACACGGAGGACATCAATATATAAAAGCCATAATAGTTGAAAATTAGTTTTTCTATTTATTGCTTTTTATGCTGTGTTGTGTTTGCTTGTTAGTATACATGTTAGGTAGACTAGCATAGTCAAAATTCCTCACTTTAAATAACTAAGTGGGAGAGGGATTTATTTTAAATAAATTCCACGGTCTCCATTACTGGTTTATAAGTGATGTAACAAGTTTGCGCGTTGGCTCTGAGTGTCTTCCTCCATATCGGATGAGCTTGTTTACAGATCACTAGATTAAACTTCCATTTTGGATGACTATAGGAAATTAATTAAGAGCGTGTGATCTTCCCCATCGGAAGAGGCATAATCTTATTAATGGACTTAGTGTCAAGTAATGGTATACACTTAGGCACGTCTAATAGTATCTTCCCCATCGGATTCACTGCTATTATTTGTGTGACCGAAGAAAACCAACTATTAATTTGTCAAATAAATAGGTTGACAAGATAATAAAATTAAAAACCTCTCTTACGAATGTTTGATTTTGTATACGTCCACACTATCGTGGCATACAAAATTCACGGTGTTTGAGATAATTTTATTTGTCATAAAGATTTATTGACAAGGTAATTAATGGGTAAACCCCTCCTCTTACAAATGTTTAATTTTGTATACGTCCACACTATCGTGGCATGCAAAAATTCACGGTGTTTGAGGTGTTGGTGAATTTAAATAATATTGTTTGAGGAATCAATGTTATTTTAAATTCAAAAAGTTTTGACCAAATATTTGATCAAAGACAGATCAACTATTAATTTTATCATAAAGTACGGTGGACGAGATAATAAAATTAATGAATAAAATCTCCTCTTCGATTTTGTATACGTTCACACTATCGTGGCATACAAAATTCATGGGGATTTTAAGGAGTTGATCTTGACCAAATATTTTTATGATTCTTAGGATTTAAAATGTTTGTCAATCCCCTAGTAGTCATACTATAGAAAAGACTTAGTAGTCCCAATTGTAATGATTGGAAATAGGACTTGGACATTAAGGTAGACTGTCTTCTTAGAATTAAGAACAATATAGGTGTATTTAATTCATTAGTTGAAACATGTTAAGTGGTGTTATCTACCAGAACCTGGAGTGTAGATACAGATGTCATTAATCATGTCCGCAATTCATTGTAGGGTTCCAGGAAACCCGGCAACTAAATGAAAATTAAAACACCGTCCACATGGGCACTACTGTAGGTGTTGCAGTGGGAGATGTTTATCTTTTGATAAGAATAAAACATGGATTTTTGAGTAATTGTCTTTATGCACCAAGTTTAGAAAGAACTAGTTTTCAGTTTCTAAACTATTCAAAGAACTTGATATTCTGTCTCTTTTAATAACAAAGTTGTTATTAAGAAAAAGAGGGAAGTTATCTGTTCTAGTACGTTGGTTGGCAATTTATAAATCCAATAACTCTCATGATGCAACAAATGGAAATTAGTAACACATCTTCTAACTTTAAGAGAAAGTAACCTTCGGAAATGAACCAATTCTATCTTTGGCATCTAAGGCTAGGTTATATTAACTTGAGTAGGATTCATTGGTAGCTGATGAACTTTTGGGTTCATTAGTAGTGAAAATCTTTCCAACCTACGAGTCTTACTTGGAAGGAAAAATAACCAAGAAGCTTTTAAGTCTAAGGGGTATGGAGTCAAAGATATGTTGAAATTAGTTCATTCTGATTTGTGTGATCCTATGACTATCCAGACAAGAGGTAGTATTGAATATTTCGTCTATTTTATAGACAACCATTCAAGATACAAATAAATTTACTTAATGTACCACAAGACTAAGTACTTTGATTAGTTCAAAGAGTACAAGGCTGATGCGGAGAAATGTTAAAGTAAAAGTCACTATGGTAAGATCGTAGTGGCAAGTACCTCTTGGGAGAATTTAGGAGTCACTTGTCAGAAGTAGGGATTCAATCCCAACTAACTGCACCTGGTACACCCCAACAGAATGGTGTAGATAACGGAAGGTATAGGACTCTTATGGAAATAAGTAGATTGATGAGTTATTTAGAATATTACCTGTAACGACCCACCTTCTGGGTAATGGCTGTAAGGCCGGTCGCTACAATTCCTGCTGTCTATATGCTGTGCGGAAAACTGGGTTTATTAAAATTTTGCTAATCTAATTGCTGGGAACGCTGAAACAGAATGTTCTACATGTACCTAATAATTGTACACATGCTAGGGGATGTATTTACCACTGATACCGGACTTCTGATCGGTCCACGGACCGGTCCACTGACATTGGCACGGGGAAGAACCTTTGGATCGGTTGACTGACCGATCCATGATTCACTAGAGTTTCTGTACGCAACTGGATCGGTCTGCCGACCGTTCCAGGACCTCACTGATCGGTCGGACTGACCGATCCAGTGGCTCACTGATCGGTCAGCTGACCGATCAGGGGTGTGCTGTTCTCGATCTCGCTATCGGAATTCTTTCTGTTCGCGGCTGGATCGATCTGCTGAATGATCCAGCTGCGAACAGAGAGTTAGGACTGCCGAAACCAGCTCCCTGATCGGTCTACCGACCGATCCGAGACCCCCTGATCGATCTGCTGACCGATCAGGGGTTTCTGATTTCGTATCAGAAGCTCTGATATCAGCACTGATGCTTGCCAAAATCATTATACAACACTATAAAAGCTAAATGAACATTCTACTAGGTAATGGCTAACATACTAAACATGATGTGAGATATGATTCATTACTTCATGACAAGTAACCACGCTAAGTGCAGAAAAACAACTAACAATGTTCTGATAGATAATTCTCTAAAGTTGTAAGGCAGTTAACTTACTAAATATTCTAAAACATAAGATAAACTTGCTAGATCCCTCAGATTTTTATTCCAGGTTCCTCCCACACACATCTTGATCTTCATTGCCCTCCAGCCTCCACTAGTCCACTTTTCTTTTACCTGTATCTGCAGTATAAGAAAAGTAGCATCTGTAAGCTAAAAAACTTAGTAAGAAACCATCTACCTCACAAAAACATGCATACGATGCAGATATGATTTTTAAAGCATGCTATTTGAAATATACTGACTAGGCTAAACATGGCATGGCATGTGATCATACAAGTAGCAATCAAGAACTGAACATAAGCTATCATACTTGCGAAAATAGAGCTGAGCATAAAAACTGAAACTGAAAACAAATCATGGAACTGAACTAAACTGATCATGATCTGTACTAAACTAACTGAGCTGGTACTGAAACTAAGCTGAACTCACATAACTGATTGTGAATTTGAAAAGCTATACATATAATAAGTGAAAATACTAAACATGCTGCTGATGGGCCCTGACAACTGTACTTGCTATGCGCGCATCCCTATCCAAACCCGGGATTGCAAGTTCCGAATCTAGTAGGGTTTACTAGGTTAGCTAAACCTAGGGACGACTATGGGAGTCCAGCCCAGTGGATATCTAATCTAGTACAGTGCCACTGCTGAAAGTAAAATACTGAATGCTATATACTTATTTTGCTGAATCTAGGTTATCTGAACCTAGAACTAGGTTGTCTGAACCTAGAGGCGACTGTGGGAGCCCACCCATTGGACTGTAGTCCTACATAAGTTGAAATAAACTAATTTGTTGTTTAAATGCTTCTAGTGCATTTAATAAGTTATTTAAACTGTCTATTTCTGAGCTAGACATTTAATCGAGCCCCTAGGATGCTCTAACTCTTCTCCCTATTAGGGAGACCACCTCTAGGCACCCGACAACATCTAACCTCCTATCTGAAGAGGGAAGACGTGCCTAGCCCATCTAGAGGTGCTCAACTAAATCCCTAATATGCGAAGAGAGTTAAATACACCCTAGATATCGATAAAAATCCGCATACATCCCAACTAAAGCATAAAACTCGAACGGAAGCTATTATACTGCAGGTGAGGGGTTTCTTACATTGTGTGCTAGATTTCTTACAAATCTAATCGCTAGAAATTCCGGTGGAGCGTCCATGTGTTCTACTCGCGGAGGGGAACGCCCGTGTGCTGAAATCGTCGCCGGAAAGTGACCTTGGGGCCCTAGGGAGAGAACCCTAGGTCTTCTTGGTGTGGCGCCGAGAGAAGGAGGAAGAGAATAGAGGTGTTCGGCGTGAGGGTTTGGAGAAAGAAAGTGGCGTGAGGTTTTGTGAGGAGAGGGCTGCCGAACTAAATTAAACCAAACCCAACTTAAGTTCTTAATTTATATTAAGTGGATTATTGAACCCAACTCTAATATAAATATAATTGGTTCCTCTTTCTTTCAGCACGGCCCTGCTGGGTTCACCGGTTACTAAGGCTAACTAAAGGTTTAGCGGACCCAAGAGGTCCCAAGTTCGATTCCCGCTTAAACCATTTTGCTTATCTAATTACTTTTGCTACTTCCGCTACTCGGAAAATTCCGAAAAAATATCTAAAAATTCCAGAAAAATCATAGAATAATTTTAATGCAAGTTGAAAATTTTCGGGCGTTACAATCCCCTATACCTTATAAAAAGTTCGTCCTCGAACTTAGAACAATTCTGGGTACTTCTGTCTCATGCTGGCTTCTGTCTCCCAAGTTGCCTCTGCTGCTGTGTGACTTTGCCAAATGACTTTTACTAACGGTACTTCCTTGTTCCGCAATGTCTTAACTGCTCGGTCTATTATCTGAATAGGCCGACTGTCATAGCTGAGATCTTCGCGGACTTGTACCGACTGGGGCTCAATCACCTGGGTGGCATCTGGGATATGCTTCTTCAGCATAGAGACGTGAAATACATTGTGGACAGCTGACATTTCCTGAGGTAGCTCTAGCTCATATGCTACCTTGCCCACTCTTCTAGTGATAAGGTATGGTCCCACGTATCTGGGACTTAGCTTGCCCTTCTTCCCAAAACGCATTACTCCCTTCATGGGAGCTACTCTGAGGAACACTGAATCCCCAACTGAAAACTCTAAGGGTCTGCGCCGTGTATCAGCATAGCTCTTCTGGCGGCTCTGAGCTGTCTCTATCCTCTGGCGGATCTACTGTATAGCTGCTGTGGTATCTGCTACTAGATCTGTCTGAAGCTCTAGTTCTTTCTGTTCACCACTCTCATACCAGCAGATTGGAGATCTACACCTCCGCCCATAGAGAGCCTCATAAGGTGCCATGCCGATAGTGGCCTGATAGCTGTTGTTGTATGCAAATTCTGCTAAGCTCAGATATTTGCACCAACTTCCCTTGAAGTCTAGGGCACACGCTCGGAGCATATCTTCGAGTACCTGATTTACTCGCTCTGTCTGACCATCTGTCTGCGGATGGAATGCTGTGCTGAACTTTAACTTCATGCCCAATGCTGACTGTACACACTCCCAGAAGTGTGATGTAAATCTGCTGTCTCTGTCTGAAATAATGGTACGTGGGACTCCATGAAGTCTGACGATCTCCTGGAGATACAACTAAGCTAGCTTCTCCATGGAGTAGGATATCTTGATAGCTAAAAAGTGGGCTGATTTAGTCAACCTGTCGACTATTACCCAGATGGCATCAAAACCATTCGTGGTTCTGGGTAGTCCCACTATGAAGTCCATAGAGATATCCTCCCACTTCCATTATGGAATCTGTATAGGCTGCAGAACTCCTCCTGGTCGCTGATGTTCTGCCTTGACCCTCTGACAGGTGAGGCAGATGCTAACATATCTGGCGATGTCTCGCTTCATCCCGGGCCACCAAAAACGTTTCTTCAGGTCTTGATACATTTTGGTGGAACCTGGATGCATCGCATAGGGAGTCCTGTGAGCCTCATCTAAAATCTGTCTCCGTAGCTCCTCCTGATCTGGAACACAGAGTCTGTCACCAAAATACAACACCCCGCTATCGGACACTCTGAATTCTCTACTTTCTAATTCTGTTAGCCCTTGCTTGATTTTCTGAATTTCGGGGTCCCGATCCTGAATATCACCAAGCAAGGTAGACTCTAAGGTCATAGTAGAGAGCTGTCCAACCATGAGTTCAAGACCGAAATCTACGATCTCCTTCTGTAGGGGCGGTGACATGGCTGTAAGAGATAATAGGTTAGCACTGGATTTTCTGCTAAGTGCGTCGGCTACCTTATTGGCTTTCCCTGGATGGTAGAGGATGTCTACGCCATAGTCTTTCAAGCCATCTGCTGTCGCATATTCAGATCCTTCGAGTGAAGAAGTACTTCAGACTCTGATCTGTATACACTCTGCACCGAGCTCCATAAGTAATGTCTCCAAATTTTGAGAGCGAACACTCGCTGCAAGTTCAAGGTCATGAGTAGGGTAATTCTTCTCATAATCCTTGAGTTGTCTGAGGCATAGGCGATCACCTTCGTTTTGCATCAGGATCGCTCCTAGTCCCAACTTAGAGGCATCACTTCAGATGTCAAAGCCTGGTGTCGTCTGGTAGAGCCAAATGGGAGCACCGGTCAATCTCCTTTTAGCTCATGCTGTTCTCACACCTCCGTCCACCGAAATTTCCTGTTCTTTCGTAAGATCCGCTGCTGGGAGGCTATCTGGAGAAGTCCTCTACAAACTTCCCGTAATATCCTGCTAATCCCGAAGCTCCCGATTTCCTGGCGTTCTTAGGTCTCTTCCAGTTACTTACCGCTTCTATCTTGCTGGGATCTACCATAATACCATCCTTTGAGATGATGTGACCCAGGAAGGACACTTGATCTAGCCAAAATTCACATTTCGTGAACTTGGCATATAGATGGTTCTGCTGAAGGGTCTGCAATACTAGTTTCAGGTGCTCTGAGTGTTCTTCCTGAGTTCCTGAGTAGATAAGAATGTCATCGATAAACACAATAACAAACTTATCCAAATACTCCCTGAATACTCTGTTCATGAGATCCATGAATGTAGCGGGAGCATTGGTCACGCCAAAGGGCATGACTACGAACTCATAGTGTTCGTATCTGGTTCTGAATGCTGTCTTGGGTATATCCCCTTCTTTAACCTTCACCTGATGATAACCTGATCTAAGATCTAGAGAACACCGTGCTCCCTTCAGCTAGTCGAACAGTCATCGATTCTGGGAAGGATACCTGTTCTTGATCGTGACTTGGTTCAAGGCACGTAGTCTATGCAAGCGATGCTTCCATCCTTCTTCTTCACGAACAATACAAGCGCTCCCCATGGCGAGTGACTCGGGCGTATGAAACCCTTGTCACGGCTCCTGTAGTTGCTCCTCAAGTTCCTTCATCTGCTGGAGCCATGCGATAAGGCGCTTTGGAGATAGGATTTGTACCGAATGAGCTCTATCTCAAAGTCAATCTCCCTGTCTGGTAACTCTTCGGGAAGACTGGTAGTCACATACGACTCGAACCTCGCTAGGGTGGTTCTTGTCTGGTGGGCGTTGACTACGTGTGCTAGGAATCCGTACATCCCGAATCCAGCTTCGTGCTTTCATAGCTGAGAGAAACTTCTTGGCCTTTCTCTTTGGTTCCCCGCAGATTCAAATTGCATTGCCGCTTCAGTTGGAAGATGACTTTCTGCTTACGACACTATGGTAGCACCGTATCCGATCGTAAAGTCCATTCCAAAGATAACGCCATAGTCGTCATCTCTAGCACTATCGGATCACAAAAGAGCTCTCTGCCTGCTATAATGACCAACCGCTCTGAGCCAGCGCGTGGATGCCATGATCTCTCCAAGGTAGTGCCAAAAACTGCCCACCGAGTACCTCCGAGGGTATTTCTAATTTTCGGAGAACATCCTGCTATATATGAATGGGTTGCCCAGATCAAATAGAACAGTAGCACTATACTTAAAAATGCTAATCGACCTGTGATAACTGCCGAGGCATTGGCTCCTCTCTCGTGAGTGAGTAGATCCTCGCATTCGCCATAGCCGGAGGGGCTTCTAATCTGCCTTGGCCGATAAGTGGACCTTCTAGAGCGGCCTACATCTGATATACTAGAGCGGCCTGCATACTGAATCTGCTGTGGCTGAGGAAGGCCGGTCTTGTTCGGGCACTGCTTGGCCATGTGCCCTTCTTGTCCACATTCAAAGCATCCTCATGTGCCCTTGCGACAAACCCCTGGGTGGAATTTCCCACAAGTAGCACACTTTGGATAATTGGGTGGCTTGCTAGATGGTCCTCCTTTTGGGTCACTTCCTGATCTGCGCTTGCTGTTGGAGTTCCCTTTCCAGTTAGAGCTGTGGCCTTGCTGTTTTTGAGTGTGGGAGTTTCCTTGGCCTTTGGACTCTGAGGAGACTAGCTTCTGCTGCTTTATGCTGTTCTGGTAATGCTCTGTGGTCAAGGCACTACTCACTAACTCCTCTGTGGTTTGTGGCCTATGTATGCACCAACCACGTTCACTGCTATCTCTGGCCTCAGCATCAACCGGATTCGTTCCTTCTCGGTGCTGACTAGCTATGGGCATAGACGAGCCAACCTGTTGAATTTCTTCACGGCTTCCTCAACTGAAAGGTTGCCCTGGCGAAACTCAGTGAACTCGTCGTAGTGGCGGTTTGTAACCCGTACGTGAAAGAACTCCTCGAAGAACTCCTTCTCGAAGTCAGCCCATGACATCTGGTTCACTGGGCGCTTCGTTCTGATTCTTTCCCACCACATGCGTGTGTCTCCTGTCAGGCAGAAGGAGGCACACTTCACCTTCTCGTATTCTGGCCAGTCCAGAAGCTCCATCATGCTCTCCAGTGTTTTGAACCAGGCTTGTGCATCCCATGGTTCACTAGTGCCTGAGAAGTTCTCTGGCTTCACGCCACTGGATCGTAGGCTTCCTTTCTTGACTCAGCCGCTGGGACTGCTGGTGCCGTAGGCTGGACGGGTGGAACCTCTAAGACTACTAGAGTCGCCAAATTCGGTTCCTGGGGGTATTCTGCTGATTAGCCATTAAGGTGGCTATTTCTTCTCACTAGTCAGAATCGAGCCACTAATCGTAAGGTCCGAGGAGGCACCGAACCGCCTCTTCCGGGCTCAGTAGCTAGTGCCCTTCTAGCAGGGCGTCGTCGTGCCATTTCTAAAGACATAGAGAACATAACATAACTAATGTAATCACAGTTATATAACTACTGATATCATGTTTAAAAACTATCACATACTAACAAGCAGTAGGCATATAAACATGAACTATAATAACAGGGAAAACAGAAAGCATAAATAAAGTAGAGGTATTCTTACTTGGAAGCTGCAGGTTCAATGCTGATGTGTGTGTAGGAAGTATGGAACTTGGCTCTGATACCACTCTGTAACGACCCACCTTCTGGGTACTGGCTGTAAGGCCGGTCGCTACAATTTCTGCTGTCTATATGCTGTGCGGAAAACTGGGTTTATTAAAATTTTGCTAATCTAATTGCTGGGAACGCTGAAACTGAATGTTCTACATGTACCTAATAATTGTACACATGCTAGGGGAGGTATTTACCACTGATACCGGACTTCTGATCGGTCCACGGACCGGTCCACTGACACTGGCACGGGGAAGAACCTTTGGATCGGTCGACTGACCGATCCATGATTCACTAGAGTTTCTGTACGCACCTGGATCGGTCTGCCGACCGATCCAGGACCTCACTGATCGGTCGGACTGACCGATCAGTGGTGTGCTGTTCGCGATCCAACTATCGGGATTCTTTCTGTTCGCGGCTGAATCGATCTGCCGAACGATCCAGCTGCGAACAGAGAGTTAGGACTGCCGAAACCAGCTCCCTGATCGGTCTACCGACCGATCCAAGACCCCCTGATCGATCTGCTGACCGATCAGGGGTTTCTGATTTCGTATCACAAGCTCTGATATCAGCACTGATGCTTGCCAAAATCATTATACAACACTATAAAAGCTAAATGAACATTCTACTAGGTAATGGCTAACATACTAAACATGATGTGAGATATGATTCATTACTTCATGACAAGTAACCACGCTAAGTGCAGAAAAACAACTAACAATGTTCTGATAGATAATTCTCTAAAGTTGTAAGGCAGTTAACTTGCTAAATATTCTAAAACATAAGATAAACTTGCTAGATCCCTCAGATCTTTATTCCAGGTTCCTCCCACACACATCTTGATCTGCATTGCCCTCCAGTCTCCACTAGTCCACTTTTCTTTTACCTGTATCTGCAGTATAAGAAAAGTAGCATCTGTAAGCTAAAAAGCTTAGTAAGAAACCATCTACCTTACAAAAACATGCATACGATGCAGATATGATTTTTAAAGCATGCTATTTGAAATATACTGACTAGGCTAAACATGGCATGACATGTGATCATATAAGCATAGCAATCAAGAACTGAACATAAGCTATCATACTTGCGAAAATAGAGCTGAGCATGAAAACTGAAATTGAAAACAAATCATGGAACTGAACTAAACTGATCATGATCTGTACTAAACTAACTGAGCTGGTACTGAAACTAAGCTGAACTCACATAACTGATTGTGAATTTGAAAAGCTATACATATAATAAGTGAAAATACTAAACATGCTGCTGATGGGCCCTGGCAACTGTACTTGCTATGCGCGCATCCCTATCCAAACCCGGGATTGCAAGTTCCGAATCTAGTAGGGTTTACTAGGTTAGCTAAACCTAGGGACGACTATGGGAGTCCAGCCCAGTGGATATCTAATCCAGTATAGTGCCACTGCTGAAAGTAAAATACTGAATGCTATATACTTATTTTGCTGAATCTAGGTTATCTGAACCTATAACTAGGTTGTCTGAACCTAGAGGCGACTGTGGGAGCCCACCCATTGGACTGTAGTCCTACATAAGTTGAAATAAACTAATTTGCTGTTTAAATGCTTCTAGTGCATTTAATAAGTTATTTAAACTATCTATTTCTGAGCTAGACATTTAATCGAGCCCTTAGGATGCTCTAACTCTTCTCCCTATTAGGGAGACCACCTCTAGGCACCCGACAACGTCTAACCTCCTATCTGAAGAGGGAAGACGTGCCCGGCCCATCTAGAGGTGCTCAACTAAATCCCTAATATGCGAAGAGAGTTAAATACACCCTAGATATCGATAAAAATCCGCATACATCCCAACTAAAGCATAAAACTCGAACGGAAGCTATTATACTGCAGGTGAGGGGTTTCTTACATTGTGTGTTAGATTTCTTACAAATCTAATCGCTAGAAATTCCGGTGGAGACGACTTCTCGACGATTCGCTCGCGTCCACGTGTTCTACTCGCAGAGGGGAACGTCCGTGTGCTGAAATCGTCGCCGGAAAGTGACCTTGGGGCCCTAGGGAGAAAACCCTAGGTCTTCTTGGTGTGGCGCCGAGAGAAGGAGGAAGAGAAGAGAGGTGTTCGGCGTGAGGGTTTGGAGAAAGAAAGTGGCGTGAGGTTTTGTGAGGAGAGGGCTGCCGAACCAAATTAAACCAAACCCAACTTAAGTTCTTAATTTATATTAAGTGGATTATTGAACCCAACTCTAATATAAATATAATTGGTTCCTCTTTCTTTCAGCACGGCCCTGCTGGGTTCACCGGTTACTAAGGCTAACTAAAGGTTTAGCGGACCCAAGAGGTCCCGGGTTCGATTCCCGCTTAAACCATTTTGCTTATCTAATTACTTTTGCTACTTCCGCTACTCGGAAAATTCCGGAAAAATATCTAAAAATTCCAGAAAAATCATAGAATAATTCTAATGCAAGTTGAGAATTTTCGGGCGTTACATTACCAAAATCATTTTAAGGATATACTCTGGAACGGAAGTGAATATAGTACCTTCCAAAGACAGAACTCTCTACTCATATAGAATTGCTGAATAGGCATAAGCCTATTTCGAAGCATATTCAAATTCGGGTAGTCCAGCACATATGCAGAAGAGAGACAATGATAAGTTGGACAGGAATTCACTTGTTTGTGGGTTATCCTAGAAAAATGAAAGTAGGTTTATAGTCTTAAAAATCAGAAGGTCATTGTTAGCATCAATGACCGATTTTTAGAAAAGGACTATGTAATAAACCATGTGCCCATAAGAAAATTTGTTCTTAAGGAAATAATAAAAGACATGTCTAATCTAGTACCAACTGTACAAGATGAGATACCACAAGGAAACTGCAACACGTATCACAAATGATACACAATTGCAGAAAGTGTCTTGTCGTAGTGGGAGGGTTGTTAGGCAACCTAAAAGGATTCATGTTTTGGGAGAGTTTTTTGGACTCGATCCCTGGAGGACATGAACCTGATCTCCGGACATATGATGAAGCACTATAAGATAAAGATGCAACATCTTGGCAAAAAGTAATGAATAATAGAATTAGAATATATGTATTCTAATAAAATCTGGAAGCTTGTAGAAACACCAAATGGTGTAAAAGCCTTTGGGTGTAAAAGGGTCAATAATAGGAAAAGAGGGATAGACAGGAAGGTAGAAACTTTCAAAAGCAAGGCTAGATGAAAAAGGAAACTTTTTCACTGGTAGCCATGCTTAAGTCCATCCGGATTCTTTTATCTATTTGGCAAGTGGATGTCAAGACAGCATTCCTTAATGGAAGTCTTGAAGAAAGCATCCATATAAAGCAACCAGAAGGGTTCATTATAAAGGACTAAGAGCATCTTGTGTACAAGCTCAATCAGTCTATGGACTGAGGCAAAGCTTCAAGGTCTTGGAACATCCAGTTTATCAAAGTAATCCAGACCTATGGATTTATTGAGTAAACGGATAAGTCTTGTGTATACAAAAGGTGTGATGGAAACGTTGTGGTGTTTCTTGTACTATACGTAGATAATATTTTTGGTAGTTGGAAACAATATCAAAATGTTGACAGAAGTAAGGGTATGGTTGTCCAAATAATTCGATATAAAGGACTTGGGAGAATGTATATATTTTTGAGATCAAAGTAATAAGGGATCGCAAGAAAAAAATATATATTACTTATCCCAAGCTTAATACATCAGAAAAATCCTTGCTCATTTTTAGCATGCAAAACTCCTAGAAAGGTTTCTTACCTTTTAAGCATGGAGTGTCTTTATCTAAAGAGATGTCTCCGATGACATCAAAGGAGATTGAGAACATGTAGGCAGTTCTTTATGCTTCGGCAGTTAGACAACCTAATGTATGCTATGCACGAGATCAAAGTAACCCTAGACAAGGACATTGGACTGCAGTAAAGCATATATTAAAAGTACCTTAGAGGCACTAGAGATTATATGCTAGCTTACAAGGTAGTTAATTTGGTTCCTGTAGGTTGCACGGATTTTGACTTCCAATCGGATAGGGACAATAATAAGTCGACCTCGGGGTTTTGTGTTTACTTTAGGAGGAAAAGTCATAACTATGGAAGAGTGATAAGCATAGGTGTTTTTCTGGACTCCACCATAGAAGCTGAGTATATGGCAAGCCTCTGAGGTAGCCATAAAAGATGAATGACTTAATAACCTCAAGATAGACTTAGATATGATTTCTAGTTTGTCCAAAGATTATTACAATTTATTATAATAATAATGGTGCAGTAGCAAACTCGAAGAAACCATGAGTCTATAAGACAAGTAAACACAATAGAGCGCAAGTACTACCCAATACGAGAAATTGTATAACGAGGAGAAGTTGTTGCCGCCTAGATTGCATCAGATGATAACCTAAGGTCCTTAAGGCAAGAGCTTTTTGAAAGGCTTGGGAATCAGATGTATGGCAGCAGTTACAGCAGCTTAGTCTTTTAGTATAAGTGGGAGATTGTTAGGATGTATACTAAAAGCCTAGCTTTTGGTATAAACATTTATCTAGAAATAAGAATCACATTGGTCAAATGTCTACATTTACAATAAATGTAGTTGCTCAATTAATTTATATTGTAGATAACATGGTGTGTGGTGACACACACAGAAGATCATGTTATCGGTTCCTTATAAATTATAAACAGTAGCTCATGACCAAGATGGAAAGGAACAAACCATTGGAAGGTCGTAGTGTAATTAGGTATTAGTTTATCTTAACTATATAATTACACTAGTACACTTAGAGTGTATTGAGTAGGACCATTTGAGGTCGTTCCTTTTATACTGAGTTTATGAAGGAACAAAGACCTCAGTTATTATGGAAGTGTGTGCTCTTAATCCTAATATAATAACAAGCACATATATTTGATATTTATTTCTTTAATTTATCAATGGGTGAGATTTAGTTCGATAAATCAATAAGCCCGATAAGTTGGGAAATGATATCACTTATAGTGTGTGTTGTTGATTATAGAAGGAAACTGTGTCCTAGTAATCTAGGTTGATAATATCCCCAAGATGAGCTCATAAAGATTGTCATGTTAAACCCTGCAGGTGGACTTAGTCCGACATGACGATAAGGTTGAGTGGTACTATTCTTGGATTAAGATATTAATTAAATGAGTTGTCAGTAACTCACTTAATTAGTGAACATTCGACATCTTAAACACAGGGAGACTAACACACTCATAATAAGAAGGAGCTCAAAAATGTAATTTGGGATTGATGCGGTAGTTCAATAATAGTTCTCTAGTGAATGAATTATTATTGATAAAATTAAGTTGTGTGTTCGGGGCGAACACGGGATGCTTAATTTTATCGGGAGACCAAAATCAATTCCTCCTCTCGGTCCCTATCGTAGCCTCTTATTTATAGAGTACTATACCCACCTATACCCACCTTCTATACCCACCTAAAGGGGGCCGGCCAAGCTAGCTTGGGAACCAAGCTAGGGCCGGCCTAGGTATAAATTGGGGTGGTCGGCCCTAGCTTGAACCCAAGCTAGAGGGGCCGGCCATATTAAATTAAAAAGAATTTTAATTTTAATTTTTATTATGTGGAAGATATAATTTATTAAAGAGAATTAAAATTAAAATATCTCTCTTGTAAAGGATCTACAAAAGATTAAAGAAAGAGATTAAATCTCTTTCCTTATTTGTAGATTGGTGAGATATTTTATTTTCTCTTTAAAAATTATTCACATGTTGAAAAATTAAAATTATAGAAATTTCTTTTTAATCAACCATGAAGAGATTTTTGAAGAGAAATTTTATTTTTAAAATTTTCGGAAACAAATTAGGAAGTTTTAATTTGTTGATTAAAACTTGTCTAATTTATTCCTCCATGATGTGGCCGACCATTATAGTTTAATTGGGAAATTTTATTTTATTTTTCTCAATTAAATCATGTCAAGGAAATTAAGGAAATTTTATTGTAATTAAATTTCCTAATTTACCAAGGCTAAGGAATATAAAAAAAGGGGTGGGGGTGCCTTCAAGAGAGACAACCTCTATTATTTCTCTCCCTCTTTTCCTTGGTGTTGTGGCCGGCCATCATCCTCTCCCTCTCTTCCTCTTGTGGTGGCTGAATCCTTCATCTCCCTTGGAGCTCTTGTGGTGGCCGGATACTACTTGGAGAAGAAGAAGAAGAAGGAGAGAAAGCTTGCATCTCTTGGAGCTTGGTTGATGTTTTGTTCTTCATCCTTGGTAAAGCTTCCTTATTGTGGCCGAACCTAGCTAGGAGGAGAAGAAGGTGGTTGGTGTTTTCTCATCTCGGAAGATCGTTGCCCACACAACGTCCGAGGTTAGAAGAGGAATACGGTAGAAGATCAAGAGGTCTTTCTAGAAGGTATAACTAGTAATTTTTCCTTTCCGCATCATACTAGTTATTTATGGAAATAATACCAAATACAAGAGGCTTACGATTCTAGTATTTCGAATATGTTTTTCGATGTTATGTTCTTTTGTTTTATTTATCTTTGTTATTTGATTGTTCTTTTTGGTTAACCTAAAGTTATTTTAGGAAATTAAATATTAGCTTTCCATAAAAGGTTTTGTCTAGTCGGTGGTGGTTGCTCCCATATCCAAGAAGGTCGTGTGCCTCTCCACGTCAGTACTGGGAACCAATTATGGAAATTAATATTTAATGGAATTAATAACTTAAGGTGATTTGGGTCGAACGTGTTAAGTTTCGCAGGAGACCCAAGTCAAAACCTAAAAGAACGAATAGATTAAGTTTTGGATCAAACGTGTTAAGTTCCGCAGGCGATCCAAAATTTAATTTAAAAGAACACATGGTAGATAGGAGAAGGTTCAGACCTTTGTACAAAATTTTTATACAGTGGAACCTCTAGGTTTTCCGAGTAGCAACCAACAGCAGCAACAACCGACTAGCTGCTACAACGTGCACTAGACACCTTTACAGTTAACAATACATTTACAAGTGATTTACAGTACATTAATCCAGATTTTATTTGTCCCTTATAACAGCTACTGCCGATAAGTTACTACACGATGTAGCAGCTACTGCCTCTTAGTTGCTTCAACGTGTAGCAGCTACTCGATATTAGCTGCTACACCGTGTAGCAACTACTTGAGAGTAGTTGCTATACCCTGTGGTATCTTGACAACACATTTACTGCAGAATTACAAAACATTTGCACCACCTAGGTAAAAATGATGGGGTAACTTAAATTTCTATCAGTTTTACAATAAATTTATACCAATAGTTTGTTAGTAATTCAATGTTTGTTAGTAAAAATTTATTACCAACATGAAAACTATATTCTCTCATTCTAGCTTGTCTAAAATTTGTTGGTCTTTGGTACATTAAACTCTCTGCGCATCGCATAACAAAAAATGCACAATCTAACCTAAAAGATTGAGTTGATTTTACACCGTTAACAATCTAATTGCAACCAGGAATATGGAGATGTATAAAAAATATTGTCACGCCTCGGGGGAGTCTCTGTCCGAAGAAATTTCGGTAGCACCTCCCCTGTACGGTTGACAATATGATCATTTCTACATGCACAATATACATCAGCCACAGGCAGCTGGAATATACACACAACCACGCAGTTATATGATACAGCCTACTTGGCTGATACAATAAAAACACAACCACGCAGTTATATGTAAAGCAACCCACTCGGCTGTACCAAAGCCAAAACCAAACACAAAACTTCTAGCTGGCGAGGCTTACACAAAACTTCTAGCCGGCTAGGCTTACACAACCAACAATAATACAAAATACCACATAACAACTTCAAAACTCCAGAAACAAAACCGGAGCACAAACTAAACACACTGACACATAAAACAAACAAAACATAAATGAAATCGATCGATCTTCTGAGGTGACGTGGGGACCAGCAGACAGGATACTCCAAGCGACATTATAAACAACCTGGTACCTGAAAAAGATAGTGTCCACGGGGGTGAGTTCAACAACTCAGTGAATACCAATAGACATGCCTAGTAAGATATATCTGTTGGTGCAACCTTAGGTCAAGGTTGACTTGGTTGACCCGACTCGAGTTGACCTGACTCGAGTTGTATTTTGATGTTTGACAAAACCAGAAGAGTTGTATTTTGATGGGAGAGTGTTGGTGCAACCTTATGGTCAAGGTTGACCTGGTTGACCCAAGGTGAATTGACCTGACGGGAAAAGTCCAAACAGGGAGCTTGGCGTGGGAAAAGTCCAAGCAGGGAGCTTGGCACGGGAAAAGTCCAAGCAGGGAGTTTGGCATGGGAAAAGTCCAAGCAGGGAGTTTGGCATGGTGAAAAGTCCAAGTAGGGAGCTTGGCACGGGAAAAGTCCAAGTATGGAGACTTGGCACGGAGAAGTCCAAGTATGGAAGCTTGGCACATGGGAAGTCGGAGAGGGCTCGGTAGCTCGTTCTCCGGACTGAGGTCAGAGAGGGCTCGGGAGCTCGTTCTCTGGACCGGATGTGGAAAGTCCTGGTGAGTGAAGCCAGGCAGACGGAAAAGTCCTGGTAGATTGGAAATCCTGGTGAGTGAAGCTAGGTGAAAATCCTAGTGAGTGAAGCTAGGTGAAAGGGAAAGTCCTGGTAAGTGAAGCCAGGTGAAAACCCTAGTGAGTGAAGCTAGGTGAAAGTCCTGGTGAGTGAAGCCGGGCAAGGAAAAATCCAGATGGATCAAGGATAATCGGACATCTGGTGTTGAGAAGGTCAAGTAGGTCAAGGGTGTGACCGGATACTTGACACGAAGAGAAAAGTCCAAGTGGGTCAAAGGGATTGACCGGACACTTGGTGGGGAGTCTTAGCAGGTCAAGGGAGTGACCGGATGCTAAGTATGATGTACCAACAGGTCAAGGTTGACCAGATGTTGGTTTGGGAGACTTGGGACTTGGTTTGGGCAAAAACCAAGCTCTGGATCGGTCTGGTGACCAATCAGATAACAAACAGAAGGCGATCATGGTTCAGGGCCGATCGACGGCGATCGGAGATGCGAAGCTGATCGGTCCCCGGACCGATCAGTGACGCCACGACTGAGGTGGGATCACCAGGACCGATCAGATTCCACAGAGTTACTGATCGACCTCTGATCGGTCCGGGACCGATCAGATAGGCCCGATCGGTCCCCACGACCGATCAGTAGCCAAACCGATCGTGGTGAAGCCCGATCGGTTCAGATCTAGCCGTTGTGAGTAACAACGGCTAGGTTCTGCATCTTCTGTCTTCGTTGCAGGTTCTTCGCAGGCACAGGTAATATAAAGAGGTCGAGGGCTACAGGGCTGATTCTCTCTTCTTCCTCTCCTTCGTCTAGCTTGCTGCTGCTTGCGATCTGAGCTTTGTTTGAGCTCTCCCCAGTAAGCTTCGTGTGAGCTTCCAGTCGACGGTCAGCTGCTGCTGTTGTCCGAGAAGTTGTTGCTTCACAGGTAGTCGACGAGAAGGCGAGTTAGTGTTTGTATATTGTTCTTGTCTTTCTACTTGTATTTCTTGTACTCCTTCTTGTTGTTGCAAGTTTTGTGGCGAGGTTTCTCCACCCAGAAGGAGTTCATATTAGCCGGTTTTCCGGGGGATCATCCACCGACAGATTGACTGGACTCGTCCACCTTACGGACACGCCGAGGAGTAGGAGCCCTAATCTCCGAACCTCGTTACATCCTTGTGTTAAGGTTTGATTTTCTTCTCTTTCGTTTCTTTGTTGTATTTTCCGCTGCGCTAACTTTGATTTATAGAAAGAAACGAGTAATTTGGGGCGGCTATTCACACCCCCCCTCTCTAGCCGCGATCATCGACCCTAACAAGTGGTATCAGAGCAAGGTTGCTCTTCGTCGGATTAACACCCGGGGGAGCACAAGCTAGAGAATGGATCGACTCGGAGAAGACATCACGTTTCCACCATTCTACGAATGCTGCGACTTCGCGTATTGGAAGGTAAGAATGAGGTATTTTCTTATGACTAACCTTGAAAATTGGAGTTGTGTTCAATTCGGTTTCAAGTCTCCGATGGACAAGAAAGGAGAAACCCTAGAGAAGAAGGAGTGGACCAAGGAGAAAATCCACCAATCAACCATCAATGATGAGGTAACGAAAATCATTGAATTTTATTTACCTAGTGATATCTTGTGTAAGATAGGTGAATACAACAATGCCAAGGAGTTGTGGAACAACTTGGCTAAGTTCCATGAGGAGAGCTCCAATTCAAGTCATGAAGAGGAGTCAAGTGAGCCAAGTAGCTCACATCATGGAGGTAAGGAATTAGAAGTTGAGGGCTACTCAACATCTATGGAAGAAGAGGAGGAGAGTTCTTCTTCAAGATTGGTGCAAGAAGAAGCTTCTACCTCCGGAAGGGATGAAGAAGAGAGCTTACATCCATCCTCAACCCTAGGTAACTCAAGCGATTTAATTTCAAGTAAATTACATATAATGTGCTTTGAGTGTAGGGAATATGGGCATTACAAGAGTAAATGTCCAAAGAGGATTAGGAAGACTCCACCGGCACCAAAGGTCAAGGAAGCCGGAGTCCCGAAACGCAAGGGCAAGGAGCACGTGGTGTGCTTCCAATGCAAGCGAAGGGGACATTATAGAAGTCAATGTCCGAGGGGGAGGCAACCTCACAAGGACAAGAGACCAAGCACATCTATAGGGGGAGCTAAGGCAAACCCTAAGGTATCCTTTAAGGCACATTCTTGCAATCCTTATAAGACACATGCTAGTAATTTCATTGCAATTGTCAATAATGATAAGCATGATAATCTTAGAAACTGATACATGTGCTTAGGTGCAAAACATGTTAGCCTAGACAAGAACAATACTAGAAATGCCAACCCTAGGACTAACTCATCTAAGGTTAAGGAAAACCTAGGTAGGAATCCCAAAACAACTAGACATATGCCTAGGAATACCTCAAAGAAAAATGACAAATTAAAACTTGAGGTTTTAGAGAAAGAAAATCAAGGTTTGAGGTCAAGACTTGACACTCTAGAAAAGGCCCTAAAGAATTTAGAGAAGTCAACTCTAGGGTCTAAGGGTCAAATTTCAAAGCCCAAGGACAAGAAAGGTTTGGGTCACAAACCTAAGTCCCAAATGGTCAAGCCCACCTATCATAATGTTCCATTTGATTATGGAACAAAACCTAGGGCTAGGAAGACCAACACCAAGGTCACAAGGGGAGTCACCCCTAGAGTTGATCTTGATGAGTCCCAAATGGCCAAGGCTTTAAAGCCTAAGAGGGCCATTAGGAGGGTTGCTAGGGAAGTTATCCCTAGTGAATATTTAGTGAACCCAATGAGCTCTAATAGGTATTGGGTTCCTAGGAGCATCTTCTCTACCCCATAGATGGGTTAGAGAGTGTCAATTCCGATTAGAAGGATAGTTAACCCAACTTTAAGGAAATTGACACTCAAGGAACATTTTCAAGGTTTTGTGAATCTTTGAAAATGAAATGGATTTATCATTTACTCCTTGAAGAGTAAATTGTGCCATATTTGAAAAAAATATATATATCGACTTTAATCTTTATTGGCACAAGTTAGGAAAACCTAGAGAAATACCAAGTTGGGGTCTTGGTACTCTCTTAGGAATTTAAGACAATCTAGGCCTTTATTAAAAAGGTGCTATTCTTGAGGAAATATGAAATATGCCAATATTTGAGGATATACTTAATGTTAAGTGGCATAAATTAATCAAGAAAAATAGGAATGCCAACTTAGGTTTGGGCATTTTCTTGAAGCACTTTGAGCAATCTAGGTTTAGATTTTAAGTTAGCTAAGGTGTTAAGGATACTTAGATAGGTAATCTAGGTATTTTATTTGTGCTAACTTACCATGGTTGTTTGCCATATGTCATGCCATGACATCATGTTTAACTTATTATCATTCGAAATGTCATGATCATGCTTAGGCTAATTATATGTCATGCTTATTTTAAGTTTTATACTTTATGCCATGACATCATGAAATTGGAACATGCTTCTATTTATGACATCATTTTATGCCATGTCATCATCTCTTGCATTAATAATCAATGAAATTGATTTAAGGATAAAAACACAATTTGATATTGAGATCAAATTGGTGTTTAGAAAATGCATGAGAACTTAGCCTAAGTTGACCTAAACCCATATCTCACATCAAAATTGACTTGGATGTGTTTGATACACTTTAGATGTGTGTGAGATATTAGGATGATGAGTTAGGATCAAGGTGAATAGCTCTTGTACCTAGATGAGCCTAATTCTAAATTGAGGATCATAGGGAAAGCATTTGTACAAGTCATGTACATTTAGCCCTAAGATTATGGTCCTAAATTAAAAGGTTTAAAATCATTTTGAAATTGATTTGAAAAACCTTGATGAAGCCATTTTAGTGATAGCATTCATCATTGAACATTGTAATACAAAATTGACTTAACTTTGAACTATTTCAAAGTTTTTGAACTTTGTATCAAGATTTGAAAATGGAAGTTATTTTCATCGAAAATTATTTTTCCATGATAGTGTATGTTATGAGGAATGTATCCTTAAAATTTTACAATTTTTGAAATTTTCTGTGATTTTCTAGAGGTTTCTGAATTTCGGGAGAAGAAATCAGAAATCTGATATCAGACTTGTGGACCGATCAGGAGGTTGCCTGATCGGTCCAGGGGATGCTGGATCGATCACTGTGACCGATCCAGGGAATCCCTGATCGGTCTGGTGACTGATCAGGGCGTGCCAAATGCTGATTTTTTGACTGTTTTGTCTGAAATTTCAGTGGGGAGTTGGTGTTTTGGATTTCTAAAGGCTTGAAACTCTCCAAGACATTGTTGGTGCAATGGTCAAGGGGGAGTTGACCTTTAGGGAGAGTTTTACCTATTAGTCAAGGGGAAGTTGACTTTTAGGGGGAGTTTTTACTCTAAAGACTTGAGTGATATGGGATTATCACTAGGTTGAGTGTTGACTCTAGTGTCAAGGGGGAAATTAAGAGTTTCAATGAAAGGTATGGGACTTTCATTAGGAAGAAACTCTTGACCTTGATTCACTCCTTTTGATGTGTGTCAAAAAGGGGAAGAATGTCTAGAGAATGTTCAAGGAAGAACATTGGAGTTAGTGGGAGAGTTTGTTGATCACGACGAGTGAAGTTGTGAACAACGATAACTTACTCTTCAGGGGGAGAGTTTGTTGATGTGTGCCAATAGGGGGAGAATGAAGGGTTTAAGTTAGGCTTTCATTATCTAAGAAGGAGGTTGCCTTCTTAGAAGGAGAATGTAAGGTTGTAACTTATGTTTCATTACCTAGTGGCATGAGGAAAGTTGAGGCTATTGGATTAGCCTAACTTAAAAGATATTGTCAAACATCAAAAAGGGGGAGATTTTTGGTGCAACCTTAGGTCAAGGTTGACCTGGTTGACCCGACTCGAGTTGACCTGACTCGAGTTGTATTTTGATGTTTGACAAAACCAGAAGAGTTGTATTTTGATGGGAGAGTGTTGGTGCAACCTTATGGTCAAGGTTGACCTGGTTGACCCAAGGTGAATTGACCTGACGGGAAAAGTCCAAACAGGGAGCTTGGCGTGGGAAAAGTCCAAGCAGGGAGCTTGGCACGGGAAAAGTCCAAGCAGGGAGTTTGGCATGGGAAAAGTCCAAGCAGGGAGTTTGGCATGGTGAAAAGTCCAAGCAGGGAGCTTGGGAAAAGTCCAAGGTATTGGGTAGGAGTAGTGAATTTCAGGAAGCTTCCGTTGGTATTGCTCAGCGAGGTCGAGAGGGCCTGGAGTGTCCTGACTAAAGTCTTCTGGGCCTCCAGACTGGGCTGACTTTGAAATTCTGTGAGGGCTGGTGCTACCAAGGCCAGTCGGCCTAGCTCCTGTTCCGGCGAGGCTGTGAAAATTAACACAGAGATAGTCGAGATAAGGAGTCGGCTACCTGATTAAGTCCATGAAGTGCTCAAAGTGTGAGTGAAGGGCGAGAACCGGATGGATCAAGGATGATCGGACATCTGGTGTTGAGAAGGTCAAGTAGGTCAAGGAGTGACCGGATACTTGACACGAAGAGAAAAGTCCAAGTGGATCAAAGGGATTGACCGGACACTTGGTGGGGAGTCTTAGCAGTCAAGGGAGGATGCTAAGCATGATGTACCAACAGTCAAGGTTGACCGGATGTTGGTTTGGGAGACTTGGGACTTGGTTTGGGCAAAACCAAGCTCGATCGGTCCGTGACCAATCGATAACAAATGTAAGGCGATCATGGTTCAGGTCGGCCCGGGACCGATCAAGAGGAGCCTGATCGGCCCCGGACCGATCGTGACGCTACGACTGAGGTGGGATCGGTCCAGGACCGATCAGATTCCACTGAGTGGGCAACTCTGAAGTTACGATCGGTCTGGGACCGATCAGCCAGGGCCCGATCGGTCCCCACGACCGATCAGTCAAGCATCGGGCCATGTCCTGATCGGTCCGGACTAGCCGCTGTGAGTAACAACGGCCAGGTTCTGCGCCTTCTATCTTCGCTGTTGCAGGCACATGTAATATAAAGAGGTCGAGGCTACTGGGCTGATTCTCTCTTCTTCCTCTCCTTCGCCTAGCTTGCTGCTGCTTGCCGAGCTTTGTTTGAGCTCTCCCCAGTAAGCTTCGTGTGAGCTTCCAGTCGACGGTGAAGTTGTTGCTTCACAGGCAGTCGATGAGAAGGCGAGTTAGTGTTTGTACATTGTTCTTGTCTTTCTACTTGTATTTCTTGTACTCCTTCTTGTTGTTGCAAGTTTTGTGGCGAGGTTTCTCCACCCAGAAGGAGTTCATATTAGCCGGTTTTCCGGGGGCTCATCCACCGACAGATTGACTGGACTCGTCCACCTTACGGACACGCCAAGGAGTAAGAGCCCTAATCTCCGAACCTCGTTACATCCTTGTGTTAAGGTTTGGTTTTCTTCTCTTTCGTTTCTTTGTTGTATTTTCCGCTGCGCTAACTTTGATTTGTAGAAAGAAATGAGTAATTTGGGGCGGCTATTCACACCCCCCCTCTCTAGCCGCAATCATCGACCCTAACAATATCTAACAGCAATAAACATGGAATACAACTTCCTAATCATATATAGGAAATATGCAAAACTGAAAGGTAACTAAGGAAGTTGTACTCACCAGGAACTCCTATCCAGAACAAAAGGGTCGTCAAACCAGATACACAATATGCCTCCTGTATGCATGTCAAACAAATGCATCCACCAAAATGCAGCATATTAGTGCAGCAAACACAAGCAAATAAATGCAATAAATGCATATAGTGCCAATGACATGGTCACCCCTGACGCCAGTCAGTCATCTCACACACAATGGTGAGACTGAGTGGATAGGGCTGTGACAACCGTGCACTCTGAAGTCACTGCTCTTGATGAGTGACCGAGTGAACGGGATGCTGTCGGAGTACACACATACTCCTACCCTAAATCATAAATGGGGGAGCACAATGCTCTCATCTCCCGGTACACCATGACGGGAAGGGATCCCTGACGTGCTACCACGCTGCATCACACTACCCATGAGCAAACCAACGGAGCACCGAACGGAGCAAAACTGACGTGCTACCACACTGCGTCACACTACCCATGAGTGGACCAACGGAGCACCGAACAGTGATGAAACTGGCGATATGCTCTACAATAATGGAGCAGCCTATCACGCAGCATGCAATCATGCGAATGGTGCATGAAACTAAGCATGACAATATCCTGAACCAAATCCACACACATATATATATATATATATATATATATATATATATATATATATATATATATAAATGTGTACCCTAGTACAAGTAAGTCAAATCCGCAGATCTAGGGTATACATGCCCTCTATGGTATAACAACCTAGGTCCTGAACATATCCACCTCCATAAAATATGTACTAACAATGTACATGGATCAAAGCAAAAGGTCTAGGTACACAGATCAGGTATGATATAAAAATATAGATACACATGTCAGATAATAAAAATTCAGAGTCTAGTCCTAAACTCAGTAAAGCATGGTATGTCACTTACTCTAGGAACTAAGGTACTCATGGCAATAATCACGAGGTATAAACATGGATACATAACAAGCAACAACACAGAACATGCTATGGGTATCAAACCGTGACATACCAAAGACAAACATGATCATTGCTTGCAGCTATAAAATACTATGCATATCCAATTGACAATATCATAAAAGATAAGTCAAGAGGTACCCGCCTCCAATAGCAGGCCCAATCCAGTCAAATCTAATGTCGAGATGCTCGTCTTGAATCAGAGTCCTGTAATACATGGTATCCAGATTTAGCTAATTTCATATAAATAAATTAGCTAAATCTAATCCTCGAAAAGCTAACATAAATCCAGATCCAATTATAAACCCTAATTGGATCATTTAACTCCTCAATCGACTTTAACTAATTCATACGAATTATAACTTGCAATAAGCATAATCCATCACAACAACTTAATCTAAACCAATTCATAAGAACTCACCCAAATCCAAGATGGTCGCTGATGGCTCACAGTCAAAGGGTTTCCCTACCCAAAACAGAATGACCAGTGCTGTGGATCGCCAGTGAACAATGCTGGCCAAGTTACAAAGGCTTAGAATATAGCCGGAATAGAAAGCTTACAGCCTTATAAACCTCCACCAACAGCTACCAAGAATCACCTATACATCCATAAAGTATACTCGGATCAGTCCAAGTCTTACCATTAAGCATCAAATTAAATTAAGATAACCTGTACCAATTCTAATAATCCATTCAACTACTACTAAAGGTGCATCAACAAACTAAGCATCCACCATCTATAAATTTCTCAATGCTAAATACCCTCACATCTTCCTCTTCAGCAGCTAGCAAGTGCCATGGATCAGGTAGAGTCAGCAACAAGCCACTGGCGCCGTGGTAGTCGGAACCAACTAGTTCACTGTCTTCCAATCAACAATCCAGAATCAACTCTACGAATGAATTAACTGCCCAAATTTAATACCAGATTTAGATCACTTACCTTCATCTTGTCCCCACAACCTCCTCTCTACCATCAACAACAAGCACTAGAGATGAAGCAATAACTAACAATGGGGAAGATCGGGTGATTGGCAACGACTAATCAGAATTAGGGCACAACTTCAAGAAGGTACCCAATGCTCCGGTGGAGAGAACAAAGACGATGCTGGACCTCCTAGTCCAGAATTCTGGTGAAGAGGAGGTGCTCGGCCGGAGGGATCTAGGCTAGCCACATCCGAGATAGGCGGCGGTCGGTGCTAGGGTTCGGCACAGAGGAGATCGGAGAGGGTCGGCGAATCCAATCTAGGGCTCGACGGTGTCGGCAGAAGGGAGGAAGAGGGAAAACAAAATCCTAGAGCACCGGTAGGGGAGGAGAAGAAAGGGGAATAGGAGAAGGCGCTGCGCGCCGCATGAGGGAGAAGGAAGAGGAAAGGGAATTGGGCTCGGGAGTAAGGAAAAAAAAGGAAGAGTTCGGCACCGAGAAGAAGAAGAAGAGGCGTCGGGTTAGGGGAAGAATCGAGCGGGTGAGGAGAGAAAACGACGTTTAAGGGTTTAAGAAATAAAGAAAAGAAAATAAAAAAAATAAGATAAATAAACTTTTCCTCACTTAAATCGGGTAGCCTAAACAGGCTTTCCCGTGTCCCGTTTTTATCCCTGTAACTTGAGTCATACGAGCTCCTAAAAATTCCCAGAAAATTTCTAAAAATTCCAAAAATTTTCCTTATAATGATTCACCCATTTTCGGTATTTTACAAATATGGATAAATATATACTTACGATTTTACTTGTGTTAGACCCAGAATTATAGATACGTCAAAGTCTCTTGACATTAATGAATGTAGCCCTGGATACCACATTTCGTAGTAAGATGGGTCCATATTTTTAAATAAGTCTACATTAGGATGAAGTTTGTTACCAATACACACTAAAATCCAATACATATTTATTTCTTCAACATGACAGGTACTTACAGAACTTTAAAACTTAGATGTGTACAGTTGTGAAGATCCAAGGGAGTTATAATGCATATAGTGAGCTTCTTGGACGTCTATGATCAATATGTGTTAGTGATCGTCTGTGCTATTTAATGGGAAGAATATATATCTGATTGGCTTATCATTGTCAGTGTTTGCTGATAGATTAATGTTAGTATTAGCCCTAGTAACAATTATAAGATGATTGTAAAGGGCTCCTTTTGTATCATATTTCATTATTAATAGAGGCAAAGTTTGTTATTATATTTACTTCAATTCAGTGTCGAATGAATAAGTATAATAATGTCCTAGAGTAGGAAGTTCTAATCTACAACATATCAATTGATTGAATTGATAGTGAGATATTATATATACACATAAAACACTACTCTTAACTATTCCTAGTCAAACATTAATATGCAAGGACAATATTAAGACGTTGAGACTAGCATGCAGGTCAACGAATGAGTTAATATCACAAGTCATGGATATGAGATATTAGGTTGACACATGAGTATATATTAGAGAATATATCTGAATGACTCGCCATGAAAATGTTTCATGGATGGTTATATAAGTATCATAAATATTCTCATATGACTATTAGTATGAATAGTCCTTAGACCTGAAGTCATTATGGTTCCCTACATAAGGAGTTACATACTTTGGTATCGATAAACATCACTCATAACAGGGTGGACCATAAAATCGATCATTGGATATGCAATAAGTTATCCGGAGGGTGAGTTATGTAGATGAGATCTATCCCTTCCATATAACGGAAGTGATATCTGTAGGCCCCTTGATTAGTAGGATACAAGAATGTATGATCATGGTTAAATGAGTCAATATACAATATTGAGCTTATTTGATTGAGTGTCTACTTAGAGATCAAGAAACACAAAGATTGATAAGAGGATGACACGCTCTATGTCTCATTGATCAATTTAGATATCAAGGATAGAAGGATTGAGTCATACAAGATAATAGTCAAAAAAAAGTTTAAGTCAGATCTCGATATTCTCATTACTTGGGTAGCAATAATGTCTTGCTAGATGTCACTCATTGCTTATGTATCTAAATGTTGATTTGGATACATTGCCAACGTTACGAGAATATATTGGGTCACACACAAAGAACAAGTCAATGGAGATGAATTTATATGATGGATAATTAGATTAAATCTAATTCAAATTAGACTCATTGAGTTAGACTCAATTGGATCCAACTATTGGATTGAGTCCAATTTGAATTAGACTCATTAAGTCAATTGGATTGATAATTAATGAGTTGGATTCATTAAGTGATTTCATGAATTTGAATTCATGAAGAAAGAGGAGTGTCCAACTTGAATTACTTATGCATTGGATGAAGAGTGAACAATTTGAATTGCTCATACATTGGATGTATTGAATTCATTTGATGAAGACAAATATTAATGTCAATTAAGACAATTGACATTAAGGCATAAGGCAATTTCATGAATCTATAAAAGGAGGACTTTTGTATACATTTTCATGATGAGTTTTTGGTGTTCTTGCTCTTCTTCCTCCTCCTCTCTTCCACTTGGTCGAAACTTTCAAGAAGGGTTGCTAGCACAATCTTTGGTTGTTTCATTATCCACTTTGTGAGTTTGTGAGACAAACGAGATTTGTTCGTGTGGATACCATAGAGGCACGACAACTTGATCGTGCTAAGATCCCCATATAAAGAAACGTTGTTGTCGGGATTGCGAAGGGCACACAACAAAGGTATAACTCCCTCTCATATAAATCTTAGTATATAGTTTCCTTTCGCATGGATCTTCTGAAGGAACTAGATGTTTTCCACTGCGCTTTCGTGTGTTTAGTGCTCTAGTTCCTTACAATTAAATGTCTCATAAGACAACATTTCAAATAAATCTTGTATATGCAAACACACATTGTTAGAGGAATATATGGAGAGAAAAACTCGGTAGTAGCAGTTGGTGTTATACTTACAACAAAACCAACAACACAAAATATAGATGGCCAATATGATATATCAGAGGTTTTGTCTTCCTCTGCAATAATTGCAAAATATGCATTTATGCAATCTCCATCTGTGGCTACGGTCCAATCAAAAACACTTAGGAAAGATGTTATATTCAATGAAATCATTTCATTGGACCATATTGACTTTGTCGTAGCCTACATAAAACAAAAATAAAACATGTCTATAAATTATGTTTTACAACACTAGTGCCTATTGCTATTACAATTGGAGCAATTACAGAAATTATATGTGTTATAACAATTTCTAAATTAGCCGTGGTTGATTTTATTCAACAATATGAAATGTTTGTTTGACTATACAATAAGAAGACAATTCCAATGTAATTTGTCCTTGTGTTCACAATAGAATTATTAACATAAATCATCAAATATTTACATTACAGTAAGTGTATGGATCAAGGAACACTTAACTCACTTTAGCTGACTCAATTTCAATAATGTCTCTGCCACCAAATCATCTTTATTTTTCTTAAAATATGACTTCGTTTGCTGAACAAATACACAGAAAATATTTTCTCCGTGAATAATTATATATGATATAGGAATAAAAGATAAAACATTTAGCCAACCTAAACTGTACCTTCATGATTTTGGATTTTTGTTTGACAAGCGTATACAAGAGTTTAGATGATGAAAATGTGGCAGCTACATCCACAGATGAGACAGGGGCTTCTTGAACTTTAATAGGATGCTTAATATTTTCATCTCCTTTTTCCTTGCACATCTCTGTCTCATGCTCATCTTGGAAATTGACTTTTTTAAATTCTTTTGGCCATGTGCACTCCCTCAATCCCTTTTGTAGGTGGGGGTGCGATTCTCTTTGTAGCACTCCTCTTTGACCTTGTTATTGGTCGATTAGAAGGTAATGCCCCTATATCCTTGCCAAGTAACTGACTTTAAAGATCTTTAATTTTTCTCTCATGTTCTACTATAATTATCTTTTACATCTATAATTCTATCCTTTTCATTAATTGTTTTATCCTAGGCAGTTATTGTAGTTTTTTAATCACTGGCACTGATTTGATTCTCATCAATTAACTCACTAATTCTAGCCTCCATCTTTGCAATGAGCTGGTCCTTAGCCTCAACTATAGACTCCATATGAACAATTTCGACCTCCCTTGCTTGACATTTGTACAAGCCTCTTTCTCCTAAATACATTCTGTAGTATATTCCTGAGTTTCGACTGCCTGTTCAGGATATTACTCAGGAACTTGTTCAGGATTTCCCTCAGAAACTAATTGCATAAACCCCCATCAATAATTTGTTGATCTATATACTCTACAATATATTCTAGGGAATCGTTTGAAAGTAGATGTGTCTCTAGATCCAATGGACTTAAATCAATAATTCTTTTGACAGCAGGTATTTCTACAATCCTAGACTTTATTGTCTCCACACGGGAGCCTAACCACTTCCATCTACATATTCTTGGAAAGGCATGTTGTCTGTAAGGATCAATTATTCTGATATGTTCACACATCCACACTTGCAATACAATAAAAAAGGTTAAATATAAATTTTATGCATAAATAATATGAGTTTATCATTATATTTAAGAACTTATAGCAAGGAGATGCGTGAACCCTTTGAGCATGAAAGCTTGATTTCCCTTAAGGTCATCTGGCTTCGGCCTATGTGAAAGCATCACACTAATAACCCCTAGTTGTGAGCTCATATAGTCATATATAGCCTTACACCAACTATACCTACCTAAATTATCAAAATCATCACACAATCTATTAGTGATTGTACTGATAATCTAGATATACTGCTAGAAGTAGTAAATAAAATATAAACAAAGAAATATAATATTAAAAATTAATAAAAGAGAGTATTAGATTCAGCAAATGAATGTTGTTTGCTGAGGTTGATCATCTTGTTCTCTAGTTCCTTCTATGTACACTCCACATTACTAAAGTGTTGAAGAAATAGTAGAGTGATGGCTACATGCTACTACAAATTTACTTCCTCGCCTTGGTTAGGGAGTCCTAGAATCAGTAACACATCTTGCCTTGTGAATCTAATTTCCTTATTATGAAAAATGAAACATTTGGCTTCAACGTCCCAATTGTCAAATATATTTTGTATAAGGCTTCAAATATTTACAATTTCAAACATTGCTATGACCCAAGCAAATGGGCTTCCATTTATCAACTTCATTTGTCGGTCGTTTATGTATAGTGATGATAAAAAAACCCTTGAAGTGAGGGTAATTACTTTTCCAATGCACTTTCTTACAATATGCACCAGAAGCAGAAGTTCTCTGACTCGCCATTTAATTTTGTCAAACAAATACATAAGATCTCAGTGATAATCATTTGGCTTCATTATAATATAGTTAGTTTTCACTCATAATATGATACTGATGCGGTGATGGAGGGAAACCTATCTGGCACGAGGTCAACTGTCAGGGTGGAGGTCGAAGTCAGGGAGGTCAACATCCGGATGTCAAAGGGTCGAACAAAGGACAATTACAATGGCCAGTCGGGTGGTCAGACCCCGACTGACAGGAGACGGGTCCGAGCTGATCTCCACTCAGGCTTAGGAGGATACACAAGATTGACAATGCTTGATATAGAGTGGCAGGACGTCGTACGAGACCTGGCCAAGGATGGAGTGGAGTCCTAGCCGAGCGGGTGCTCTGCTCGGCCAAGCAGTGGGATCTGGCCATGGACGGAGCGAAGTCCCGGCCGAGCGGTTACCCTGCTCGGCAAAGCAACGGGATCACTATAGTATCTCTCGACATCCTTTTGGGAGATAGTGCTGCTGACATGAGGCATGGTTGACAGGCAGATCGTACGACCGAAGATTCTACTATCACGTCAGGGATATACATGCCCTATTAAGGTATGTGTCAGGGGTACTTTCCTGACAAGGCCCTTTCATGAGACACCTCGGAGAGCTTGCCCATGCCTCGAAGCCCGCACGTTGCCCACCAAGGCTCTATATAAAGGGGGGTCCTTCATTAGCGAAGGTACGCATTATTCTTGAATTCCACTGTTGCTACTGTTGCTCTGCTTCTCCAAATTCCAATGACTGACTTAAGCATCGGAGGGCCAATGCTGGAGACCCCTTCCCTGGCCCGACATTGACGTTGTTTGTTTTGCAGAGTGGAGCAAAGTCCACGTCCGGTCAGCGAAGCTGCCACCTCCCATTTTTCTTGCTTCATGGTTTCAGACAGGATCATTTTTGCATCGTCTGTGGGAATGCAACCTACATCCGAATGAGAAGATGTAAGATGTTGGATGATTCACTATGGTGACATTGACGCAAGAGGAGCTCGACATCCTAATACAAGCTCGAGCGGCGAAGATAGTGGAGCAACAACACCAATAGGCGCTAGTCGAGCGCCAACAAGCAACGGTCGAATGCCAAGTGTAGGAGCCCACGACCTCAACTGTAGGTCGCCCGGCTGAGCAGTGTGACCAAGCGGACTGAGTATCCACTTGGGGTAATAGCAAGAAACTGGCAGACACGTATAGGGATGCACCCAATGCACCTATCCCCTTCCACCGAGCACTGTTTAGGACCCCTTCAGAGGAAAGGGGCCGAGCGGACAAGAACCGGGGGGTCTTCCTCAGATGACACGCCCATTCAGGATACAAAGAAAGGGAAGACACCTAGAGAGGATGATTCGCCCGAGCGAGTCAATTGACAGTTCTCAAAAGGGATTCTAAATAACCCTTTGCTAAAACATTACACTCTACTGGTGATCGGAGAGTACAACGGAACCACCAACCCGGACGACCACTTAGCCAAATTTGACAATGCGGCCGCACTTTATTAGTACACCAATAGAGTTAAATGTTGAGTCTTCTTCACCACTCTCTTCAGATCGGCACAACGCTGGTTCAAAAGATTGTCGGAAGGGTCAATCCACAACTTCAAGGACTTCCGGACGACATTCCTTCACCACTTCGCTAATAGCACCCGCCACCAGAAGATGAGCGTGAACTTGTTCTCGCTCAAGCAAAGGCCTAGAGAGGCATTGAGGGCCTACATCCAGTGCTTCAATCAGGTGGCGATGGACATCCCGACGGTCTCCTCGGACGTGCTGGTGAATGCCTTCACCCAAGCACTCATCCAAGGGGAGCTCTTCCGATCGCTCATTTGAAAGCGGCCGAGGGACTTCGACCACCTACAAAAGAAGGTGAACGATTACATCAACGTGGAAGAAGCCCAGGCGGTAAGGAAGAAGGAGACACCCGCCGAGCCCGCTGGAGTGTTTGAACGACGGCATCTGAGTAGTCATCAACCCCCTAAGGGGCCTCGGTTGGGAGGATCCCCGCCACACTAGCCTAGAACACATGTCGTTCAGCATGTGGCAGCCGCTCGCCTAAAGGCTGCAAAAGGTAGAATGTGGACGTTGATGTTCTGCTCCTTCCACCAATCGGTAACGCACAACACCAGGGACTGCTATAACCTAGCAGCTAGCAGGCTAGTTCCACGGGGATACCACCGCCGATCCCCATCTCCCGATCGACGATATAAGCGTCGATCAACTGGTCGAAAGGAAGAAAGAAGGACAGCCGAGCCATGCCACCATCAGCCCCAGCAAAGAAACAATCAAAGTCCCGCCTAAGTCTCCGACGAGCAGAATAGGCATTCGGCTCGAGAAGAGGAGAAAAGGAGTCACGCTGCTCGGGGAAAATAGGAATGATCGTCGGAGGTCGACCAGCGGTGATTCCAATTGAGCGAGGAAGTCACATGCTCGACGACTTGAAATCCATGATATTGGTTGTAGCAGGGAGTGGGTTGAAGGACCTAAGATCAACTTCTACCTGGGAGACTTAGAGGGAGTCGAGATCCCTCACAACGACGCGTTGATCATCTGAGCGGTAATCGTTAATTATAGTATTCATCAAACCTTTGTTAATACATAGAGCTCGGTGAATATCATATTCAAGAAGGTGTTTGATCAGCTGCAAATGGACCGAAGTGAGCTGTTACCCATGACGACCCCGCTCTATGGGTTCACAGGCAACGAAGTGTTGCTGCTCGACCAAGCAAGGTTAGTCGTCTCACTCAGGGAGGAGCCGCTGAAGAGGACAAGGACCACCAACTTCATTATGGTCGACGCACCGTCGGCCTACAATGTTATATTGGGCCGACCGGCACTGGACAAGTTCTGAGCAGTGGTGTCCATCTATTGCCAGAAGATCAAATTCCCGGTGGACGACAAAGTGGGTGAAGTCAAAGGCGACTAGTTGGTCGCTCGGTGATGCTATGTCGAGATGGTCAAATCGAAAGCAAGAGCCGCTCAAAAAAATCCGCGCTTGGAGGTGAACGCTATCACGAAGAAGCCTCCTACATTGGTCTACGAAGAAAAGGAGGAGGTTCAGATTCATCCCACCTGATCAGAGGCAACTACCTTTATGCCACCGATCTGGAGTGCGCGAAGAAGGCAGAGCTGGTCGCCTGCCTTAAACAAAATTATGATGTGTTCACTTAGTTGACACACGAGTTTCCCAGTATCTCGACGAGCGTGACTTAGCATGAACTCCACGTCCGACCGGACACTCGACCGGTGAAGCAAAAGAAGAGAGACTTCAGCGCGGAGCAAAACCTGATCATCCGCGCGGAGGTAGAGAAACTGCTGGAGGCCAACCATATACAGGAAGTCCAATTCCCGAGCTGGCTCACTAATATTGTGTTGGTCTCCAAACCGGGTAACAAATGGCAGGTCTGCATCGACTTTCATGACTTAAATAAGGCGTGCCCAAAGGATTTCTATCTGCTGCCCCGGATAAACCAAATGATGGATTCTACGGTGGGTTACGAGCTGATCTGCATGCTCGACGCGTATCAGGGCTACCACCAAATGTCGCTCGCCCGAGAGGATTAAGAGAAGGTCAGCTTTATCATGTCCGATGGAACATGCTGTTACAACGTCATTCCATTCGGACTCAAGAACGTTGGTGCCACCTACCAAAGGCTCATGAACAAGGTGTTCCGACAGTAGATCGATCGTAATATGGAGGTATATGTTGATGGTATATTAATAAAATTCCTCTGAGCTATTGATCTTTGTATAGACATTGAGGAGACATGTCAAACTCTGAAGGCTTATGGGATAAAGTTGAACCTCAGCAAGTGCCTATTCAGCGCGAAGAGGGGTCGATTCTTGGGGTACATCATCACTGAGCGGGGGATCAATGCGAATTCGAGCAAGGCCAAGGCCTTGCAAGACATGCCAACGCCGCACAGCTTGAAGGAGGCCCAACGGCTGACCGGATGGATCATCACGTTGTCCAGATTCATATCCAAGTCATCCGACCGCAGCCTACCATTCTTCAAAGTGTTGTGTCGAGCGACAAAATTACAGTGGGACGCAGAGTGTGACCAGGCGTTAGAAGAGCTCAAGGAATACCTTAACTCCTTGCCTGTATTAGCTAAGCCGAGCATTGGAGAACTGCTTTGGATCTATTTGTCGACCACCGAATATGTGGTTGGCTCAGCATTAGTAAAGAAGAACGACCACGAACAGCAACCCATGTATTTTCTAAACCATATATTGAAAGATGCAGAGTCCTACTACACTAGTCTTGAAAAGTTACCTTACGCTTTAGTGCTTGCCGCTTAGAGACTTCGCCCGTACTACCTCACACATTCGATCGTTGTGATGACCAATAGTCCCTAGGAAGAGTCCATCTCAACTCAAATTCGTCCAGGCAGCTAATCAAATGGACAACTGAATTAAGTGAGTTCGATATTCAATATCAACCCTAAATAGCGATCAAAGCTCAGACCTTGGCAGATTTTGTCACAGAGGTATAGAATGTCGAGCCGGAAGTAGCTTAGAGAATATATGTTGATGGTTCGTCCACCCGACAAGGCAGCGGGATCAGCATCCTTCTAATTTCTCCACGAGAAAATCGAATGTAGCTCTCCATGCGGCTTGATTATCGTGCCACCAACAACGAAGCCAAATATGAAGCCCTGATAGCCGACCTACAGGTCATGCGGCACGTTGGAGCCATAAAAGTCCTCATTCACTCAGATTATCAATTGGCCGCTCAATAGCTATCGGGGGCGTTCAAGATAACCAACTTCCAACTTAAATTGTATATAGAAGCTTTTGAGAAGCTAAGAGAAAACTTCCAGGAGGTCATTATACAGAAGATCCCCCTGATTTGAAAATCAAGAGGTAGATGAGTTGGCGAAGTTAGCGAATTCACTATCGTCGATCGTAATAGAACAGTCGATCGAGCAAGTTTCATTAGTAGCGCATATCAACAAGATGGAAGGGAAAACCTTCCCGACCGATTGGAGGATGGCATTGGTAGAATCCCTTCGATCGGGTGATGCACCTACTTATCAAGAAGAGGTCCGCTTATTGAGAAAGAGGGTCTGACGGTTCACCTTGGTCGGGGATCAACTATATAAGAGAGTCTTCTCCAGGCCCTTGCTCAAATGCGTTGGACCAGAGGACTCAGAGTACATCCTCCAGAAAGTGCACCAAGGCTCCTACGGAGGCCATCCGAGCGGTCGTTCACTAGCTCGAAAGATTCTCCTGGCCCGATATTTTTGGCCCATTCTCCAAGAAGATGTCGCTTGGACAGTAGCCACCTATCTATCCTGCCAAAAGTATCATAACTGTTGGTTGCTACTCGGAAAACCTAGAGGTTCCACTGTACAAAAATTTTGTACAAAGGTCTGAACCTTTTCCTAGCTACCATGTGTTCTTTTAAATTAAATTTTGGATCGCCTGCGGAACTTAACACGTTTGATCCAAAACTTAATCTATTCGTTCTTTTAGGTTTTGACTTGGGTCTCCTGCGAAACTTAACACGTTCGACCCAAATCACCTTAAGTTATTAATTCCATTAAATATTAATTTCCATAATCGGTTCCCATTACTGACGTGGCGAAGCACATGGCCTTCTTGGATATGGGAGCAACCACCACCGACTAGACAAAACCTTTTAAAGAAAGCTAATATTTAATTTCCTAAAATAACTTTAGGTTAACCAAAAGGAACAATCAAATCACAAGGAAAAGAAAAAATAAAAGAACACAACATCGAAAAACATATTCGAAATTCTAGAATCATAAGCCTCTTGTATTTGGTATTTTTCCAAAAATAACTAGTATGATGCGGAAAGAAAAATTACTAGTTATACCTTTTAGAAAGACCTCTTGATCTTCTACGGTATTCCTCTTCTAACCTCGGACGTTGTGTGGGCAACGATCTTCCGAGATGAGAAACCACCAACCACCTTCTTCTCCTCCTAGCTAGGTTCGGCCACAAAGAAGCTTTACCAAGGATGAAAAACAAAACACCAACCAAGCTCCAAGAGATGCAAGCTTTCTCTCCTTCTTCTTCTTCTTCTCCAAGTAGTATCCGGCCACCACGAGAACTCCAAGAGGGATGAAGTATTCGGCCACCACAAGAGGAAGAGAGGGAGAAGATGATGGTCGGCCACAACACCAAGGAAAAGAGGGAGAGAAAATAATAGAGGTTATCTCTCATGAAGGCACCCTCACCCCTTCTTTTATATTCCTTGGCCTAGGCAAATTAGGAAATTTAATTACAATAAAATTTCCTTAATTCCCTTGACATGATTTAATTGAGAAAAATAAAATAAAATTTCCCCAATTAATCTCTAATGGTCGGCCACATCAATGAAGGAAAAAATTAGACAAGTTTTAATCAACAATTAAAACTTCCTAATTTGTTTCCGGAAATTTTAAAAATAAAATTTCTCTTTAAAAATTTCTTCATGGTTGATAAAAGGAAATTTCTATAATTTTAATTTTATCAACATGTGGATAATTTTAAAGAAAAAATAAAATATCTCACCAATCTACAAATAAGGAAAGAGATCTAATCTCTTTCTTTAATTTTTTGTAGATCTTTTACAAGAGAGATATTTTAATTTTAATTCTCTTTAATAAATTATTTCTTCCACATAATAAAAATTAAAATTAAAATCCCTTTTTAATTTAATTTGGCCGGCCCCCACTAGCTTGGGTTCAAGCTAGGGCCGGCCACCCAATTTTATACCTAGGTCGGCCCTAGCTTGATTCCCAAGCTAGCTTGGCCGGCCCCTTATTGGTGGGTATAGAAGGTGAGTATAGAACTCTATAAATAAGAGGCTACGATAGGGACCGAGAGGAGGAATTGGTTTTGGTCTCCCGATAAAATTAAGCATCTCGTGTTCGCCCCGAACACACAACTTAATTTTATCAATAATAATTCATTCCACTAGAGAACTATTATTGAACTACCGCACCAATCCCAAATTACATTTTTGGGCTCCTTCTTATTATGAGTGTGTTAGTCTCCCTGTGTTTAAGATATCGAATGTCCACTAATTAAGTGAGTTACTGACAACTCATTTTATTAATATTTTAGTCCAAGAGTAGTACCACTCAACCTTATCGTCATGTCGGACTAAGTCCACCTGCAGGGTTTAACATGACAATCCTTATGAGCTCCTCTTGAGGACATTATCAACCTAGTATCTCTAGGACACAGTTGCCTTCTATAATCAACAACACACACTATAAGTGATACCATTTCCCAACTTATCAGGCTTATTGATTCATCGAACTAAATCTCACCCATTGATAAATTAAAGAAATGAATATCAAATATATGTGCTTGTTATTATATTAGGATTAAGAGCATACACTTCCATAATAACCGAGGTCTTTGTTTCTTTATAAAGTCAGTATAAAAGAAACGACCTCAAATGGTCCTACTCAATACACTCTGAGTGTACTAGTGTAATTATACAGTCAAGATAAACTGATACCTAATTACACTACGACCTTCTAATGGCTTGTTCCTTTCCATTTTGATCGCGAGCTACTGTTTATAATTTATAAGGTACTGATAACATTATCTTCTGCATGTGACACCACATACTATGTTATCTACAATATAAATTAATTGAACTACTACAACTAAATGTAGACAATTTAACCAAATGTGATTCTTTATTGATAATGAATGTTTACAAAGCTTAGGCTTTCAGTATACACTCCAACAATCTCCCACTTATACTAATGACTAAGCTGTCATATCTTCTACCATACATCTGATTCTCATTCCCTCCACATGCCGATCAAAAGCTTTCGCCGGAAGGGCCTTAGTGAAAGGATCTGCCAGGTTATCTGCTGATGCAATCTTGGCGATGACAACTTCTCCTCGCTTCACGATATCTCGTATCAGGTGGTACTTGCACTCTATATATTTACTTGCCTTATGAGCTCGTGGTTCCTTCGAGTTTGCAACTGCACCGCTATTATCACAATAAATTGTGATAATTTTAGGCAAACCAGGAATCACATCTAAGTCCATTAGAAAGTTCCTGAGCCATATTGCTTCTTTAGCTGCCTCAGAGGCTGCTACATACTCAGCTTCCATGCTTGAGTCCGATACGCATTTCTGCTTAACACTCCTCCATGAAATGGCTCCACCTCCTAAAGTAAACACATAGCCTGATGTAGACTTACTATTGTCCCTATCTGATTGGAAATATGAATTCGTGTAACCCACAGGAAGCAAATCGTCTGCTTGGTAAATTAGCATATAATCTCTAGTCCTTCTCAGGTACTTTAATATATGCTTTACCGCAGTCCAATGTCCTTGTCCAGGGTTACTCTGATATCTGCTGACCATGCCCACGGTAAAACAAATATCAGGTCTCGTACATAGCATTGCATACATAAGGCTTCCTACAGCCGAAGCATAAGGAACTGCTTTCATGTCTTCTATCTCCTTTGATGTCTTCGGAGACATCTCTTTAGATAGAGCTATTCCATGCCTAAAAGGTAAGAAACCTTTCTTGGAATTCTGCATACTAAAACGAGCAAGGATTGTATCTATATATGAAGCTTGGGACAGACACAACATTCTTTTCTTGCGATCCCTTATCACTTTGATCCCAAGAATGTGTGCACATTCTCCTAAGTCCTTCATATCAAATTGTTTGGACAACCATACCCTTACGTCTGATAATACCTTGATATTGTTGCCAATTAACAAAATATCATCTACGTATAGTACAAGAAATACCACCACGTTTCCGTTACACTTCTTGTATACACAAGACTCATCCGGACACTGAATAAATCCATACGACTGGATTACTTCATTAAACCGGATGTTCCAAGATCTTGAAGCTTGCTTCAGTCCATAAATGGATCGATTGAGCTTACACACTAGATGCTCTTTGCCCTTTTCAATGAACCCTTCTGGTTGCTTCATATGGATGTTCTCTTCAAGACTTCCATTTAGGAAAGCTGTCTTGACATCCATTTGCCAAATCTCATAATCCATATAAGCAGCAATGGATAAGAGTATCCAGATAGACTTAAGCATAGCTACCGGTGAAAAGGTTTCCTCATAATCGATTCTCTCTTTCTGAGTGTACCCTTTCGCAACAAGTCTAGCTTTGAAGGTTTCTACCTTCCCGTCTGTCCCTCTTTTCCTTTTGTAGATCCACTTACATCCAACGGCTTTTACACCATCAGGTGGTTCTACAAGCTCCCAGACCTTATTAGAGTACATAGACTCTATTTCAGAATTCATCGCCTTTGCCAAGATGCTTGCATCTATATCTTGGAGTGCTTCATTATATGTCCAGGCAGGTTCATGTTTACCCGGATCAAACCAAGACTCTCCCAAAACATGAATCTTTCAGTTGCCTTACAACCCTCCCACTACGACGAGGCACGTCTGTGGTTGTGTATCATGTGTGACACGTGTTGCGCTCTTGTGGTACTTCATCTTGTCTTTGTACTGAAGTAGACGTGTCCTCTCTAAGTTCTTCTAAAACAACTTTGCTACTGGGCTTGTGATCCATTATATAGTCTTCTTCTAAAAACTGGGCATTGGTGCTAACAATGACCTTCTGGTCTTTAGGACTATAAAATAAACCACCTTTCATTCCTTTGGGATATCCTACAAACACGCGAACTTCTGTACGAGATTCTAACTTATCAGCATCTGGTTTCAGCACATGTGCTGGACTATCCCAAATCCGAATATGTCTTAGACTGGGTTTTCGCCCATTCCACAATTCTATGGGAGTAGAAGAAACTGATTTAGAAGGTACTGAGTTCAAAACATACACTGCTGTTTCCAGAGCATATCCCCAAAACGAATTTGGTAATTCTGAATAACTCATCATCGATCTAACCATCTCCATAAGAGTCATATTCCTTCGTTCTGCCACGCCATTCTGTTGGGGTGTACCAGGTGCGGACAGTTGGGATTGAATCCCAGCCTCTGATAAGTAATTCCTAAACTCTCCTAAGAGGTATTCGCCACCACGATCTGACCGTAGTGTCTTGATACTTTTACCTAGTCGTTTCTCCACATCAGCCTTGTATTCTTGGAACTTATCAAAGCACTCGGACTTGCGGCGCATTAGGTAAATGTATCCATATCTTGAATAATCGTCTATGAAAGAGACAAAATATTCAAAACCTCCTCTTGCCTGGACAGACATAGGACCACACAAATCAGAGTGAACCAACTCTAACACTTCTTTGGCTCTATACCCCTTGGCCTTGAACGGTCTCTTGGTCATTTTTCCTTCTAAGCAAGATTCACAAGTTGGAAAATTTTCCAACTCTAATGAACTCAAGAGTCCATCGGCTATAAGCCTCTGAATCCTACTTAAGTTAATATGACCAAGCCTTAGATGCCAAAGATATGCTTGGTTCATTTCCGAAGGTTCTTTTCTCTTATTAGAGTTAGAAGATGAGTTATAAATTTCCATGTTTTGCTTTGTGGAATAAATCAGATTTAAAGTATACAAATTGCCAACTAATGCACCGGAACAAATAATCACTTTATTTCTTTTAATAACTACATCGTTACTGAAAGAAACTGAATATCCATCCAAAAACAGTTTAGAAACTGAAATTAAATTCTTTCTAAAACTGGGTACATAAAGACAATTTCTTAAAACCAAATTCCTATTTCTACTAAAAGATAAGTAGACGTCTCCCACTGCAACAGCTGCCACCTTAGTAGCATTGCCCATGTAGACGGTAATTTCTCCTTCAGATAGTCGTCGGGTTTCCTGGAACCCCTGCAAGGAATTGCAGACATGATCAGTGGCTCCCGTATCTACACACCAGGTGCTGGTAGATAACACCGCTAAACATGTTTCAACAACTAGAGCATGAGATATACCTTTGTTTTGGTTCCTACGAGGACAGTCCGCCTGCCTCCTTGCAGATGAAGCACTTGCCCTTGGCTTCTTCACTCCAGCTTTAAATCACTCTGAGACTTATTCACTTTCTTTGCTGCAATTTGTTTCTTCTTCTTCTTCCTCTCGGTTTAGAAGTAGAACCATTTTCATAGTGAATTTGAGAATTGTGACGAAATAATCCTTCGCGCTTGAAGTTCTGTCAGTAGTTCCCCTAATGAATAAATCCTTTTATTCATATTATAGTTCAAGCGGATGCTCAAAACTTCTAGGTAGTGTTTGGAGGATCATATCGATCCGGTTTCCCCATCAATTTCTCCTCCAAGGATCTGTATCTCGTTCAGATAAGACATCACCTTTAGGATATGATCCCTCAGAGTACCCTCTTGCATGGTGGTCGCCATTATCTTTCTCATAGCTTCTTGCCTAGAAGCCCTATCCCGATGACCAAAGAGTTCCTTGAGATTGTTCATGATATCATAGGTTGTTGGTAAATCTTGATGCTGATGTTGCAATACATTTGACATTGAAGCAAAATGTAACACCGCGTCATCTCATCTGCTTTTACCCATTTCCTATGATATTCAATCTCCTCTTGGGTAGATTCACGATGGGTGCATCAGGGCAATTCGGTCAGTACAAATTTATAGCTTTCAGCAGTAAGAACAATGTCCAGTTCCTTTTCCAATCTATGAAATTAGGGTCTGTTGAAGTATGATGGACAGTGGGTTGAAAGTCATCCTAAGAATCACAAATAACTTTTGGTCAGAACTCTAAATTTAGAATAATATTGATTCCTCAAACAATACTATTTTAAATTAACCAACACCTCATAACACCGTGAATTTTGTATGCCACGTTAGTGTGGACGTATACAAATTCATCATTTGTAAAAGGAGGGTTTTAACCCATTAATTTTATTATCTTGTCAACCTGACTTTTTGACAAATAAAATTAATAGTTGGTATTATTTGGTCACACAAATAATAGCAGTGACTCCGATGGGGAGGATACTATTAGATGTGTCTAAGTGTATACCATTACTTGACACTAAGTCCATTAATAAGATTATGCCCCTTCCGTTGGGGAAGATCACACGCTCTTAATTAACTTCCTATAGTCATCCAAAAATGGAAGTTTGTTCTAGTGATCCACAAACAAGCTCATCCGTTATGGAGGAAGGCACTCAGAGCCAACGCGCAAGCTTGTTTGCATCACTTACAAACCAGTAATGGAGACCATGGGATTTACTTAAAAATCTCTCTCCCACTTAGTTATTTATAAATGAGGAATTTTAACTATGCTAGCCTACTAAGCATGTAAACTAACACATAATATAAAAGCAATAAATAGAAAATCTAATTTTCAACTATTATGGATTTTATCTCTAGTTGTCCTCCGTGTGTTGTCATCCCAAGCTCTGCCATATTTGGCCACCGCCACCAGGTCTAATCCTTGCTCCTAGCTGCGCCTCTGGTCCTTAGAAGGTTCCACGCTTTGCAAGATTCGATCCGCGACATAAATAGAATTTTACATTTTTGATCCTATATTCCATAAAAAGAATGTACATGTATCTAGATCAAAAATAAAATCCTAATAAAACTAAATACAGCTCTTGCTGTATTTTAATACAATCATGCACACACATATAAATGCCCTTGACATGTCCAAGGGTCCAATCACACACATAATAACTAAAAGTCATAATAGTTGGATCCTGCATCCACAAAGTTAGCACATCCTACTATTAACCTGCCTAAATTATGTATGACATGTGCATAATTAAACTAATACCAAATACACAGAGGCAAAACCCTAGCTCTGATACCAATTGTTGGTTGCTACTCGGAAAACCTAGAGGTACAAAAATTTTGTACAAAGGTCTGAACCTTTTCCTAGCTACCATGTGTTCTTTTAAATTAAATTTTGGATCGCCTGCGGAACTTAACACGTTTGATCCAAAACTTAATCTATTCGTTCTTTTAGATTTTGACTTGGGTCTCCTGTGGAACTTAACACGTTCGACCCAAATCACCTTAAGTTATTAATTCCATTAAATATTAATTTCCATAATCGGTTCCCAGTACTGACATGGCGAGGCACATGGCCTTCTTGGATATGGGAGCAACCACCACCGACTAGACAAAACCTTTTATAGAAAGCTAATATTTAATTTCCTAAAATAACTTTAGGTTAACCAAAAGGAACAATCAAATCACAAGGAAAAGAAAAAATAAAAGAACACAACATCGAAAAACATATTCGAAATTCTAGAATCATAAGCCTCTTGTATTTGGTATTTTTCCAAAAATAACTAGTATGATGCGGAAAGAAAAATTACTAGTTATACCTTTTAGAAAGACCTCTTGATCTTCTACCGTATTCCTCTTCTAACCTCGGACGTTGTGTGGGCAACGATCTTCCGAGATGAGAAACCACCAACCACCTTCTTCTCCTCCTAGCTAGGTTCGGCCACAAAGAAGCTTTACCAAGGATGAAAAACAAAACACCAACCAAGCTCCAAGAGATGCAAGCTTTCTCTCCTTCTTCTTCTTCTTCTCCAAGTAGTATCCAGCCACCACGAGAACTCCAAGAGGGATGAAGTATTCGGCCACCACAAGAGGAAGAGAGGGAGAAGATGATAGCCGGCCACAACACCAAGGAAAAGAGGGAGAGAAAATAATAGAGGTTATCTCTCATGAAGGCACCCTCACCCCTTCTTTTATATTCCTTGACCTAGGCAAATTAGGAAATTTAATTACAATAAAATTTCCTTAATTCCCTTGACATGATTTAATTGAGAAAAATAAAATAAAATTTCCCCAATTAATCTCTAATGGCCGGCCACATCAATGAAGGAAAAAATTAGACAAGTTTTAATCAACAATTAAAACATCCTAATTTGTTTCCGGAAATTTTAAAAATAAAATTTCTCTTTAAAAATCTCTTCATGGTTGATAAAAGGAAATTTCTATAATTTTAATTTTATCAACATGTGGATAATTTTAAAGAAAAAATAAAATATCTCACCAATCTACAAATAAGGAAAGAGATCTAATCTCTTTCTTTAATTTTTTGTAGATCTTTTACAAGAGAGATATTTTAATTTTAATTCTCTTTAATAAATTATTTCTTCCACATAATAAAAATTAAAATTAAAATCCCTTTTTAATTTAATTTGGCCGGCCCCCACTAGCTTGGGTTCAAGCTAGGGTCGGCCACCCAATTTTATACCTAGGCCGGCCCTAGCTTGATTCCCAAGCTAGCTTGGTCGGCCCCTTATTGGTGGGTATAGAACTCTATAAATAAGAGGCTACGATAGGGACCGAGAGGAGAAATTGGTTTTGGTCTCCCGATAAAATTAAGCATCCCGTGTTCGCCCCGAACACACAACTTAATTTTATCAATAATAATTCATTCCACTAGAGAACTATTATTGAACTACCGCACCAATCCCAAATTACATTTTTGGGCTCCTTCTTATTATGAGTGTGTTAGTCTCCCTGTGTTTAAGATATCGAATGTCCACTAATTAAGTGAGTTACTGACAACTCACTTAATTAATATCTTAGTCCAAGAGTAGTACCACTCAACCTTATCGTCATGTCGGACTAAGTCCACCTGCAGGGTTTAACATGATAATCCTTATGAGCTCCTCTTGAGGACATTATCAACCTAGTATCTCTAGGACACAGTTTCCTTCTATAATCAACAACACACTATAAGTGATATCATTTCCCAACTTATCAGGCTTATTGATTCATCGAACTAAATCTCACCCATTGATAAATTAAAGAAATGAATATCAAATATATGTGCTTGTTATTATATTAGGATTAAGAGCACACACTTCCATAATAACCGAGGTCTTTGTTTCTTTATAAAGTCAATATAAAAGAAACGACCTCAAATGGTCCTACTCAATACACTCTGAGTGTACTAGTGTAATTATACAGTCAAGATAAACTGATACCTAATTACACTACGACCTTCTAATGGCTTGTTCCTTTCCATTTTGATCGCGAGCTACTGTTTATAATTTATAAGATACTGATAACATTATCTTCTGCATGTGACACCACATACTATGTTATTTACAATATAAATTAATTGAACAACTACAACTAAATGTAGACAATTTAACCAAATGTGATTCTTTATTGATAATGAATGTTTACAAAGCTTAGGCTTTCGGTATACACTCCAACAATAACATCCCGCATCGGTAGACCGAGGAGATGAAGGCGTCCATGATGTCTTGTCCATTCGACCAATAGGGCATGGACATCGTTGGACCGTTCCCCATGGTGACCGCTTAGTGAAGATTCCTGCTTATCGCGGTGGATTACTTCTCAAAATGGGTGGAGGCCGAGCCACTGGCTAAAATAAGTGAACAGATGGTTATCAAATTCACCTGGCAGAATATCCTGTGTCGTTTCGGCATCCCCCGCTGGCTCATCTCGAAGTAGTTCGCTAGTCCGAGGCTTAGGGAGTGGTCTGAAGGCTATGGAATCCAACAGGCCTTCACCTCTATGGCCTACCCCCAAAACAACGGCCAGGCGGAAGTCACCAACAGGGAGATCCTCAGAGGCTTATGAGCTCAGGTCGATCACGCGGGAGGCAGCTGAGTCTATGAGGGAGGTGTTCCGTGGGCCCTCCGTACAACTTCGAAGGAGGCGAGCAGCATAAACAATTCCATTTGGTATATGGTGGTGAAACGATGGTCCCCGTGGAGGTGAAGTAGAATCCGACCAGGTTCATCTCTACGATGAGGGGAACACCGAGCAGAGGCACATGGAGCTCAATTTGGTGGATGAGGCATGGGACAAGCTGCCATTTAGCTGATGGCATACCGGCATCACATGAAGCAGAGCTACAATCGGAGGGTGATTCCAAGATCCTTCCAAGTCGACGATCTGGTCTAGAAGAGCATCAAGTCATTCGATGACGTCAACAAGCTCGAGGCACCATAGGTGGAACCTTACAAGGTCATACAGAAACTCTGCTCGGGGGCCTACTACCTGGAGGATGAAGACAGAAGACAGCTCGAGCAACTATGGAGTGTGAACCATCTCCAACCCTACAGGCCCGAATGAGAGGTTCGCATGCAAACATTGATGTAATCTGTATGTGCGCCTTTGTGATTCAAGATCGATATTAATAAAAGCACAAGTATCCCAGACTCTTGAGCCGAGCGACCAAGTAAAAGTCGAGCGACAACTATAAACTCTTGTCTACGCATTACAATCATTGAGCGACAACATCAAACCCCAATCTTCATCAACGGTCAAGCGATGACGTTAAACCTCGATCTTCATCAACCGTCGAGCGGCGACGTTAAACCCATGTCTACACCATTCAACTGTCGAGCGGCGACCTTAAACCCTCAATTTTCAGCAATGGTCGAACGACGACCTTAAACTCAAGACTTTGATAAAAAAAACAGTATCAGCGTAAAAGGCCAACCTAGAAACACTTCTCAAAAGCAACAGTTTTCACTATAAGCCGGTCGTTTAACAACCCTGAATTGATCAATCGGCTATGAAAATGGATATCCCATTGCCGATCAAAAGGTCGTGAAGCCGCACTTGTAAGATCATTGTGGTAAGCGGTTCGCAAATTGAAAAATATGAAAAGGAAGAGTCGAACGACACAGAATGAAGGATTGACATTAAATAAAAAGGTCCACTGACCGGGAGACCATTCATTAACAATTGCATAATTTTTACAAGTCTAAAAAGGTAGTACAAAAAGGAGATAGGGTACGCGGGAGCAGGCTCACTTAAGATAATCCAAACATCGTCGGGCAGTGGCTCGATCATCTTGTCCCGGCTGATGATCTTATTTGTTAGAGCGGTGGGAATATAGCCTCCGTCCTTCAGTTGGTCGAGCGTCCCATCGATCGTGAAGTTAAAAAGGTGAAGCGCTTGATCGGTGACCTTGTCATTGAAAGTGTCCGAGCGGGGGTAGGCCCGTTTCATGAGCTTAAATCGCTTGGACTCCCCGCCCTAATAAGTCTCGAGGGCTACTCGAGATGCCTAAAGCTCCACCTTCAACTAGGCTAGCTCCTCATCCTTGGCATTGAGCTTGGCCTTCGCTACAAACCGATCGACTGACCTTCCCTCTCGCTCGGCATTCAGCTCGACCTTTCCCTCCTTCAAGTTTTGAGCCAACACTCAAAACTCCTTATTTTTAATCTCCAAGTTTTCGATAGCCCGGAGCTTCTTGGTGTTGGCCGAGTAAATCTTGGACTCAAAAAAGCTATCCTGTTTATTAAGCTGAGCTAGTTGGGTAGCCTGCTCATCACTTTTGCCCCTCTCCGCCTTCAGTTGCTTGGAGCTCTTATCTAGATCAGCTCTTAATTGAGTCATCTCAGTGCATCTACTCTAGTTGCGCCTAAGAAGTAGACGATTGGCCGCTCAGAGCAGCAACTACTAGACTCCATGCTCTCGATAGGCAAGCCTGTGGCATATGGTCAGACTCTCTACCCAGTACTGTAACGACAATAGAATTATAAAAGCCGAACGGACAAAAAAGAAGAAAAGATAGGTATACATACCCTAGTGGATATCTGGGTGTGACTATTGGCGAGTTCCCCTAGAGCGATAATCACCGCACGGGATTTGGCATCAACCCATATTTGTGCGAGCATCCCTTGGATTAATATTTGATGCTCAAGGGTGAGGGACGTTAGGTCGTCCAGACTGTAGTACTTGTCAGTCGGCAAGTGGATGATTGCAGTTATTGACCTCTGGTCGCTCGGACCAGAAGGTTCAAAAGTTTCCCTACCCGTGGGTTGTGAGACTGCCGAATGTGGGACACTCGGGTCACCGACAGAGAGGGTGGCATGAAGGCATCCGATGGCGCGGCTAGTATCCCCTCAGGTAGCTCGAACAATGATGGTGTCCAGTCGGAGGATACGGAAGTAGGAAGCGTAGCGACTCCCTAATCAGGAGCGGGTGCAGAGGTCTTGCCCCGCTTAGAGGAGGGTCAAGAGACAACCATTGTTGGGGTCTATAAGGCAGATGTGGCAGATCGGGTGGACCCCTCCGCTCAGCATCTCTTGCAGTGTCGAAGGGACTCGCCGGAGGTAGCCAACTCTGAGACAATCGTGATAGAGACCATCGATAGCCGAGCAGGCGGAAGGTCCGTTGTGGCAGCCGCTGCGTCACTCACGACTATCTGACTTCCCCCAACTCTGCTCCCCATCACCTGTGTTCCCTCCTCTTCACCGAGCGAATCCTCGTTGGAGCCAACTAGCTGCAAAACATGGCTCTCTAGCTCGGCTACGACCACAACGTTGATGTCTGCGTCTGCAAGCTTGCACTTGCCGGCCAGCCGCACTTGTAACATGATTCGAGTTGCACAAAAAGAAGAAAAATCAGTTAGATTCAAAGGTTGGAATAAAGAAAGAGCATACCTAGGCTGGACAGAAGCTTTGTGCAGATCAGGCTCAGGCCGAACACATAGAGGATGCCCTCCAATAGCAACTTATGAATATGGTACTTCTGACCGGCCAAATTTGAAGTTGCATGGAGGTAGTCCGATCGCCTCTTGTATTTCTTAAGCTCTAGAGGGTTCGACACTTCTAACTGCCAGTTGATCGGAAAGTCCGACCGCTCAAGAAAGCGAACGAAGAAGAAGTAGTCCTTCCAATACTTGTTGGATGACGACATCTTATCAAAAAGTACTAGTCTCACTCAGGCTTGGAAGAGAAAAGTCTCCGGCTCAAACAATTTGGGATAATAGAAATAGTGGAAGAATCAAGGAGTAAGAGAAATGTCGTGCAGGTGGAACAGGACGACGACCCCGCACAGCAGCCAAAAGGAGTTCGACACTAATTGATGGAGAGAAATATGAAAATATTTACAAATGGAAGAAAAGAAATGGTGGATCGAGAACCACAAACCGGTGATAAATGGGTCCCTAAAGAAGCATAAAAAATCCAGCGACGGTTAGTTTGGACGGTCGAAAGCCGAAGGAAGACCGATTTGAGAAATGGAATTTCGTAAGCGACTCTCAAACTCTCAGCATCGCCGTCGTCGAACCTGGACTCAGTGGAAGTGTACTAGAGCCTAGGGACGGCGACGGGGGTAGTGAGGAGCTTGCCATTGAAAAACAAAGAGATTGAAGAAGTGCAACGAAAAGATCCGATTGAAAGGGGGAGGAAGCATACTGGGAGATCACCGGAGAGACAAAAAAGATGAAACGGAGAACTCAAAGATGAAGGTGTGCGAAGTGACGAAGTGACGAAGAAGGCGACGCGCGCGAGGTTTATAAACCTCGCGACCGATTAACCTAAGCCGTTTGATCCAAGGTTACGGAAAACTAGGAAAAGATCCAATCGTTGAATTCGAAAATGCACCTGTCACGTCGTCAGTGGATATATGCCTGCCACATCAAACGTACGTCGGCAGAAAGAAGAACATGTGGCGCTCAACCATTAGATGGCATTAATTAGTCTAATTAAAAAGCATGGTCGCATGCTCGGCGAAAATAATTAGGAATTTTCATAGTCTTTGAGAAATTTGGATGACGTCATGGCACTAGGTCGAAAAGCACAAGAAAAAGATTTTTCCCCAAGTGTTGCCACACATTGCCCGAGCAGCAGGGATAAGCGAGCATCACAGTCGAATGGCGGAAGCACAGTCTGCTTCGCAGAGCTTAATCTGAGCCGTGTTTATATACCCAATCGGCCCATGCGAGTTCGAACGGCAAAATCGTTGAAGTCATCAAAGAATACTGGTCTAGTCAGTCGGACTTACAGCTTCCTTCAACTAGACTTGAGGGGGATACTTGTGATGCGACAATGGAGGGAAGCCCATCTGGCACGATGTCAACTGCCAGGGTGGAGGTTAAAGTCAAGGCAGTCAACACCCAGATGTCAAAGGGTCTAACGGAGGACAATTACAATGGTCGGGCGGGCGGTCAGGCCTCAACCGGTAGGAGACAAGTCCGAGCTGATCCCCACTCAGTCTTGGGAGGATACGCAAGACAGTTGACGCTCGATACAGAGTGGCAGGACGTCATACGGGACCTGGGCCAGGGATAAAGCGGAGTCCCGGTCGAGCGGCTGCTCCGCTCTGCCAAGCAGCGGGACCTGGCCATGGATGGAGCGGAGTCCCGACCGAGCAGCTACCCCGCTCAACCAAGCAACGAGAACACTGTAGTATCTTTCAACATCCTTTTGGGAGATAGTGTTGTTGACCTGAGGCATGGTCGACAGGCAGATCGTATGACCAAAGTTTCTACTGTCACGTCAGGGATATGTATGCCCTGTTAAGGTATAATGTCAGAGGTACTTTCCTGATAAGACCCTTTAATGGGACACCTGGGAGAGCGTACCCATGCCTCGAGAAGCTCGCACACTGCCCACCAGGGCTCTATATAAAGGTGGATCCTTCATCGATGAAGGTACACGTTATTCTTGAATTTCGCTGTTGCTTTGCTTCTCCAAATTTTGATGACTGACTTGAGCATCGGAGGGCTAACGTCGGGGGCCCCTTCCTTGGCCCGGTACTGATGTCATTTGTTTTACAGAGCGGAGCGAAGTCCATGTCCGATCAGTAAAGCCGCCACCTCTCAGCTTTCCAGCTTCACGATTTTAGACAGGATCAGATACATTATACTGTTATTTTTTAACTATAATATGATACATTACAATGTCTATAATTTCTGCTAGGTACTACAATGTGATTAGTAGTTGCTACAACATAGCTGTTGATCACGTTGTAGCAGTTAGAGTCAAGTAGCTATTATAATAATAAGAAACCAATAGGGATTGTAAGGTTTAACCATGTTGTATCAATCATTAGGGTTTAACTACATTGTAGCACCTGCTGTCGCTTAGCTGCTATAACAAAGATAAACTTTTTTTAAACCTTCTATTCACTCAAAGTAAATCTTTAATCCAAAAACATATAATCATTAAACAATATTGTAGCAACTACGAGACGAATTAAAACCCTAAAAATTCAAACCCCTAAACAAAAAGAGAAGAATCAAACTTTAAAGCATAACACAATATTTACGATGGAAGCGAAGCTTTGGATGAAAAACAAGTCGTCGCGGTAAGATTGATTGACGAAGATACCGTGGGGCACCGATCTACTATTAATGAAATTCTTTTGAAATATGTGTCACACGATGAGTTTAGGGGTTAAAACTTTGGCTGATGAGGGCAAAAAGGTAATTGTACAATATATTTTTACTTTCTCTGCCCGTGCATGATAATAACTATTAAGATTAGAGGGATTTACAACTTATATTAAAAAAACTTACCATCAAATGGTTTGTGGGAAATGATGTTTCCCAAGTTTCCTACAAACTATATAAAAAAAATTGAAAGATAAGTTTGTTTGGAATGTCAAAGTAGCTACTATAATATGTAACAGCTATTGTAGGGTAGCTGCTATAATGTAGAGCGGCTATTGTAGGGTAGCTACTATAATATGGAGTAGCTATTATAGGGTAGCTACTACATTGTGTAGCAGCTACTGTCAGATAGTTAATTGGTACAAGGTGTTGTAGCTACCTGATTGAAAGCTGATACATGTTGTAGCAATTACAACTTAAATCATAAAAAATTAAAACCCATACAAATATAAATGTCTACTACCTACATAGTCTAGTATCATCTAAGTAGCTACCTTGAAACTACCTTCAAATGGTTTGTGGAAAATGATGTTTGACAAGTTTCCTATAAATTTTGTAACAAAAAAATTATAAGAAAAGGTGGTTTGGAGTGTCAAGATAGTTGATACAATGTTGTAGCAGCTAATTCGACAGTTAACTGATACAACGTTGTAGCAGCTATCATTCCAAGTAGCTGCTACAATGTTGTAGCAGTTAACCGTCGAATTAGCTGTTATAATATTGTAGCAACTATCATTCCAAGTAGCTGCTGCAATGTTATAGCAGCTAACCGATGAATTAGCTACTACAGCATTGTAATAGCTAACATTCCAAATAACTACTACAACGTTGTAGTAGCTAACCATTGAATTAGTTACTATAGCATTCTAGTAGCTAAGATTCCAAGTAATTGCCACAACAATGTAGCAGCTATCATTCCAAGTAGCTGCTACAATGTTGTAGCAGCTAACAGTCGAATTAACTGCTATAATGTTGTATCTATCATTCCAAGTAACTGCTACAACGTTGTAGCATCTATCATTTCAAGTAGCTACTGCAACATTATAGCAGCTATCATTCCAAGTAGCTACTACAATATTGTAATAGCTAACCGTCGAATTAGCTGCTACAACATTGTAACATCTAACATTCCAAGTAACTACTGCAATGTTGTTGCAGCTAACCGACGAATTAGCTACTGCAACATTGTAGCAGCTATCATTTTAAGTAACTGCTACAACATTGTAGCAGCTAACCATCGAATTAGCTGCTACAACATTATAGCAGCTAACATTCCAACTACTACAGCATTATAACAGCTAACATTCCAAGTAACTACTGCAACATTGTAGCAGCTAACATTCCAGGTAACTACTACAATATTGTAGCAGCTAGCTGTAGAATTAATTACCAGTTTCACACCAGGGGCGTACAATAAATAGAATCACATATAAACGGTATATAATAGAAATAGAGGGAATTATAACTTAAAATGAAACTAAAATAGATAGTTAGTTGCTACAAGGTGTAGCAGTTAACTGTCGAAGTAGCTGCTACAACGTATAGCAGCCAAGCAAAGGCTCCGCTGCAGGCGTTTGTAGCAGGCATCGGTCTTGCACGTTGTAGCATAAATCATTCCTTCCTTTTAATATACAACTTAAAATGAAACGAATTACCATTGATTTATTCAATGTGGGAATTGATGTTTGACAAGTTTCCTACAAATTACATAAGTAAAAATTGGTAAGAAAGCAGCTAGGGCTTGTGCGTTGTAGGATCTATCAAGGCTAAAAATTATTGTACAAAGATGAAGAATAGATAGTGTTGGTTGCTACTCGGAAAACCTAGAGGTTCCACTGTACAAAAATTTTGTACAAAGGTCTGAACCTTTTCCTAGCTACCATGTGTTCTTTTAAATTAAATTTTGGATCGCCTGCGGAACTTAACACGTTTGATCCAAAACTTAATCTATTTGTTCTTTAAGGTTTATACTTGGATCTCCTGCGGAACTTAACACGTTTGATCAAAATCACCTAAGTTATTAATTCCATTAAATATTAATTTCCATAATTAGTTCCCAGTACTGACGTGGCGAGGCACATGGCCTTCTTGGATATGGGAACAACCACCACCGACTAGACAAAACCTTTTATGGAAAGCTAATATTTAATTTCCTAAAATAACTTTAGGTCAACCAAAAGGAACAATCAAATCACAAGGAAAAGAAAAATAAAAGAACACAACTTCGAAAAACATATTCGAAATACTAGAATCGTAAGCCTCTTGTATTTGGTATTATTTCCATAAATAACTAGTATGATGCGGAAAGAAAAATTACTAGTTATACCTTATAGAAAAACCTCTTGATCTTCTACCGTATTCCTCTTCTAACCTCGGACGTTGTGTGGGCAACGATCTTCCGAGATGAGAAACCACCAAAGCACCTTCTTCTCCTTTCTTCAAGTTTCGGCCAAGCACTATGCTTCCAAGAGATGAAGACCTTTTTCCATCAATCAAGCTCCAAGGGATGTAAGCTTTCTCTCCTTCTTCTCCAAGCTAAAATCCGGCCACCACTTGATCTTCAAGGAGGAAGAGAGGTCCGGCCACAAGATGGAGAGAAGAGAAAGGAAGGAGGCCGGCCACACCAAGGAAGAAAAGAGGGAGAAAATAATAGAGGTTGTTCCCCCTTGAAGGCTCCTCTACCTCCTCTTTTATAATCCTTGGTCTTGGCAAATAAGGAAATTTTAATAAAAACTTCCTTAATTCTTTTGCCATGAAAAGGAAAATTTTATTTTAATTAAAATAATTTTTATTCTCACTAAAACATGGCCGGCCACTTACTTCCTCAAATCAAGGAGAGTTTTAATTAAACAAGAATTAAAACTTCCTAATTTGTTTCCGGAAATTTATAAAAATTTCTCCAATAATTTTATCCCTTCATGATTGGTTTATAAAAAGGAAATTTAATAAATTAAAATCTTTCTTTTAAACATGTGGATAAAAAGAAAGTTATCTCTAAAAATTAAAATCTCTTTCAATCTACAAATAAGGAAAGATATCAAATATTTTCTTAATCTTTTGTAGAAACTTATAAAAGAGAATATTTAATTTTTAAACTCTCTTTTAAATCATGAACATGTTTAAAAAGGAAAGTTTTCTTAAAATTTAAAATCCTCCTTTAATCAACAAATAAGGAAAGATTTCAAATTTTAAACTCTCTTTTAAACATGTAGATGATTTACAAATAAGGAAAGTTTTTACCAAAAATTAAAACCATCCTTTTAAACTACAAATAAGGAAAGAGATTAATCTCTTCTCTTAATCTTTTGTAGAAAGCTATAAAAGGAAATTTTTAATTTTTAAACTCTCTTTTAAAATTATGATATCCACATAAGAAATAATTTTAATAAAAATCCTTTTTAATATTCTAGTGGCCGACCACCTAAGCTTGGGACCCAAGCTTTGGCTGGCCACCTACATGGCTCATCCACTTGGTCTTGGCCGGCCCTAGCTTGGGTTCCAAGCTAGCTTGGCCGACCCCATTGGATGGGTAAGAAGGTGGGTATGCGGTGGGTATAAATCTCTATATACTAGAGGCTACGATAGGGACCGAGAGGAGGAATTGGTTTTGGTCTCCCGATAAAATTAAGCATCCTGTGTTCGCCCCGAACACACAACTTAATTTTATCAATAATAATTCATTCCACTAGAGAACTATTATTGAACTACCGCACCAATCCCAAATTACATTTTGGGCTCCTTCTTATTATGAGTGTGTTAGTCTCCCTGTGTTTAAGATAACAAATGTCCACTAATTAAGTAAGTTACTGACAACTCACTTAATTAATATCTTAGTCCAAGAGTAGTACCACTCAACCTTATCATCATGTCGGACTAGGTCCACCTGCAGGGTTTAACATGACAATCCTTATGAGCTCCTCTTGAGGACATTATCAACCTAGTATCTCTAGGACACAGTTTCCTTCTATAATCAACAACACACACTATAAGTGATACCATTTCCCAACTTATCGGGCTTATTGATTCATCGAACTAAATCTCACCCATTGATAAATTAAAGAAATAAATATCAAATATATGTGCTTGTTATTATATTAGGATTAAGAGCACACACTTCCATAATAATCGAGGTCTTTGTTTCTTTATAAAATCAGTATAAAAGAAATGACCTCAAATGGTCCTACTCAATACACTCTAAGTGTACTAGTGTAATTATACAGTCAAGATAAACTGATACCTAATTACACTACGACCTTCTAATGGTTTGTTCCTTTCCATTTTGGTCGTGAGCTACTGTTTATAATTTATAAGGTACTGATAACATGATCCTCTGTGTGTGACACTACACACCATGTTATCTACAATATAAATTAATTGAACAACTACATTTATCACAAATGTAGACATTTGACCAATGTGATTCTTATTTCTAGATAAATGTTTATACCAAAAGCTAGGCTTTTAGTATACACTCTAACAGATAGTAGAGTGGAAAGGCTTACGATGGAGAATGGAAAGGGGTGCTAAGCAAACCAGTGTCGGCTATGTGTTCTGTGGCAGTTTGGGGAGCTACAAGCCAGCTAGTGGACAAGCAAGTAACTATAACATGGGTTTAGCTTGCAACGCCTTTGCTTTGTTTTCTCGACAGGAGCGCGAGGTTCGACGAACGACGGAGGCAAAGAAAGGAGCGAGTGAGAGAGAGAGAGAGAGAGAGTAAGGAAAATTTAGATTTGGCCAAATTCACAAAGCGTCACTGTTTTGAATAGAAGGCGGAAGGGGTGAGAGAATAAAAGGAATATTTTTTTGCAATGAAATCTAGCTAGCAAAGCAACGTATGTGTGTCGCTCACGGTCGCGCACAAAGCGTAGTTTAGCATATCAAATATATATATATATATAATATAATATAATATAATATGGTGTGGACCTTAGTCTGCGGATTCATTCAGACTGGACTCGGGGCGCCTGGAATTAACTGAGGCTCCCATGTATGAATTGGTCCAAGCGCCTGGACTCTTTAGTAAATTTTTTTATATTTTTTTTTGTTTTATTTTGGAATATATTATATATATTTTGTTGGACCCCGTGGTAGTTTTGATGTGATCAACCAAGTTGGTTAGGTCCTGCTGTGTTTGATCCCTGTGTCTGAGTGTGCAGGAGCTTAGGAACACAGGAAGTCGAGCGGAAGACGCAGCTAGCGAGAAGGACGGCACGGGAAGGGAGCCGACGGGCTCAGTGCGTCCGAAGGACAAGAGAGCTGCGGAAGAGTACTCCGGTGGGCATGAAGAGCGTGCGCGGCGTTCGAGGGACGTGAAGCAGGGATGGAAGGCTGCTCGAGGAGAAGGTCGGGAATTGGATTCGGGTGAGCCCTATTCCGGTTGGACGAAATCACCCAAAAGAGTGGAGCGTCGGAAGCTGGAAAAAACGAGCTGGAATCTATGCTGCCAGCTTGGAGGCGCCTCCATCATGAAGGCACCTTCAACCCTGTTGAAGGCGCCTTCAACAGGTCAGATTTGACCGTTTGCGTTGCGGATAAAGTTTCACCCGCTGACCGAGCTGGAGGCGCCTTAAACCTTGTTGGAGGCGCCTTGGACCCTCGGGATAGACTTTCCAGGAGCTATATAAAGGCCCCTGGAGCTAGGAATTGAACAACAACTCAAGCAATCAATCTAGAAGCAATTCCTAGCAGTAGTTCTGAGCAATTAAGAGTGTAAAAGGCTTCTCCGCCTTCAGAGAAGGAGAATTTTCTTAGTGCGCTTTTCACTGCCCTGGATTTACAACCTCCTTGGTTGTAACCAGGTTAAATTCCTGTTTCTGTTTTTAATTTTCTATCTCTACTTTTTACTACTGCATTTATTCTGAGTTGAAATCCGAGGAGGGTATTTTCGGTTTTGTTTTCAGCAATTCACCCCCCTCTTACCGATCTCCGCTGCACCAACAAGTGGTATCAGAGTCTGATCGCCTCAGAAGGACTAACTGCCAACTGAAGCACTACGATCAAGACGATGGCCAGAGCGAACATCCATCCCCTGAAGTTCGACGGAGACTTCGCCACTTGGAAGCGCAAAATGGAGGTATTTTTTAAAACGGATTTTGATATTCTTATTACAATGAAATATGGTTTTGCAGCGCCGAAAGACAAAGAAGAAAACACATGGAGCAAAAAAGAGCAAGTCGATTTCGTCGCCAACAGAAAGGCAGAGTTCCACCTGCTCAGTGTACTGCCGCCGCAGGAGGTAAATCGGATCGGAAGCTACAACTCAGCGAAAGATCTCTGGGAGAAATTCCTGGAGCTTCACGAAGGTACTTCCGAAGCGAAGCTAGCGAAGCGTGACATCCTCCGGAACCAGTTAACGAACCTCCGGATAAACCAAGGCGAGAAGGTAGCGTAACTCCAAGCGAGAATTAAGGAGCTAATAACGCAACTAACGAACCTTGGAGAAGAGGTAACCAACCGGGATTCTATCCGATACGCGCTCAATGCCTTCCCGAGAACTCCAGAGTGGGCCTCCTTAGTAGATGCGTACTACATCTCTAAGGACCTCGAGGTAAGTACTTTAGAACAATTATTTTTGACTTTTGAACTTCACGAATCTCGAGTTTCAGAACCCAACAGAGCAGAGAAGACAAGTCAGAACATTGCCTTAAAGGCAAAGATGAACAATTATGACTCCGAAGCCTCAGTCGACGAATCTGAAGCGACACTACTGGTAAGACGCTTCAATAAGTTTTTCAGTTTTAATAAATTTAAATCGCAGAGGCATCATCGAAAGAAGAGGACGGTTCGTTACTACAACTGCAATGAAGAAGGGCACATCAAGGAGGACTGTCCAAAATTGAAGAGAAAAGAGAAGGAAAAGGAAAAGTCAAAATACAAGAAACCAGATCCCTCCAAGTACAAGAATATGAAGGCTACTTGGTCAGATTCGTCAACCTCTAAGTCGGACATCGAAGAATTCTCAGGGTTAGTGCTATTGGCGAACCATCAACCGGAAGAAGACTCAAGCTCAGAGATGAGCATCGATGAAGAGGGAGGAACATCAGAAGAAGAAAGCAGCAGTGAAGGGGGAGCGTCACCAGATCAGGTAAGTAAAGTACGCAATTTAACCCCTTCCCAGTCTTTTCGGTTTATTAAATCGGTTTCTAAAGATTTATTCGAATTAGAAAAAGAAAATAAAGAATTAAAAATGAAATTAGCAAAAGTATGTCCACTTGAAATGTACGATCATATAAAATCAGAAAAATGATAAATTAACATTAGAAATTGAAAAATTAAAATCTGATGCATGCTTAAATAAATTTCCTAAATCAAAATTAAGAACTTATGGAAAATTAAACTGGTACATTAGAAACCATCAGGGTCAACTTAGAAAAGTGCCCAAAATTTATGTACCCCCTAAATATCTGATTAATCCAGTAGAAAGGAACCTCTATTGGGTTCCAAAATCTGTGCTATTTTAATCTCTTTTAAGTTAAAAGCTTTAAAGTAAGAAAATTAAACATTGAAATTCTTTATGGAAGCTTTGTCTAAGGAAGTGGTTGTTGCTCCAATAACCAAGAAGGCCTAGTGCCTCGCCACGACCTCGAAGCTAAAATATTGAAAGAAAATGTTTAATTAACTTTCTGAAAAAGCATTAAACAAGAATTAAAGAAAGCTTTGAAAGTTTATCAAATATTTGACTTAGAAAATCCCTTAAAAATTTTTTGAATATTCTAACTTAGAAATTTTTTAGTTTTGACTTAGAAATTTGTTTTATAAAAAGTTCATTCTTGTTTAGAATTTTACTTGAAAATATTTTACTTAAGACCCCATTTTTGCTGTGATCAAAGGGGGAGAGAAAAGTATAAGTTTAGAGGGAGTTAGAAAAATTTAAAATTTCTGTTATTTTTTTTAGTATTGCAATTTTACTAATTGCAAAAATTATTGTTAGTTTAGTAATTTCTTCTTTAAAATTACTGTTAATGTCTATTTTTACCCTAACTTGAACTTGGGTTGATGCACATCAAAATGGGGGAGATTGTTGGACCCCGTGGTAGTTTTGATGTGATCAACCAAGTTGGTTAGGTCCTGCTGTGTTTGATCCCTGTGTCTGAGTGTGCAGGAGCTTAGGAACACAGGAAGTCGAGTGGAAGACGCAGCTAGCGAGAAGGATGGCACGGGAAGGGAGCCGACGGGCTCGGTGCGTCCGAAGGACGAGAGAGCTGCGGAAGAATACTCCGGTGGACGTGAAGAGCGTGTGCGGCGTTTGAGGGACGTGAAGCCGGGATGGAAGGCTGCTCGAGGAGAAGGCCAGGAATAGGTGGGCGTGAAGAGCATGCGTGGCGTTCGAGGGACGTGAAGCCGGGATGGAAGGCTGCTCGAGGAGAAGGCCGGGAATTGGGTTCGGGTGAGCCCTATTCCGGTTGGACGAAATCACCCAAAAGAACGGAGCGTCGGAAGCTGGAAAAACCGAGCTGGAATCTGTGCTGCCAGCTTGGAGGCGCCTCCAGCAGGCTTGGAGGCGCCTCCATCATGAAGGCGCCTTCAACAGGTCAGATTTGACCGTTTGCGTTGCAGATAAAGTTTTATCCGCTGACCGAGCTGGAGGCGCCTTGAACTTTGTTGGAGGCACCTTGGACCCTCGGGATAGACTTTCCAGGAGCTATATAAAGGCCCCTGGAGCTAGGAATTGAACAACAACTCAAGCAATCAATCTGTAAGCAATTCCTAGCAGTAGTTCTGAGCAATTAAGAGTGTAAAAGGCTTCTCCGCCTTCAGAGAAGGAGAAGTTTCTTAGTGCGCTTTTCACTGCCCTGGATTAACAACCTCCTTGGTTGTAACCAGGTTAAATTCCTATTTCTGTTTTTAATTTTCTGTCTCTACTTTTTACTACTGCATTTATTCCGAGTTGAAATCCGAGGAGGGTATTTTCGGTTTTGTTTTCAGCAATTCACCCCCCTCTTGCCAGTCTCCGCTGCACCAACATATTTAGGGTTCAAAATTTTAGGATTTAGAAGTTGGGCTATAATGGATTTGAGTTAATAAGATTTTTCCTCTAGGATTTAGGCTTCTCTCTTGGGTTATAGTGTTTCAGATTAAAAATTTTAGATGTTCACGAGGTAGATTATATGTATTTTGAGTTTAAGATTTTAGAATTTATGGGTTGGGTTATAGGGGTGAGCAGTGAACCCGCCAAACCGACCAACCCGCTTATACCGACCCGGACCGAATCGAAAAAAAATCCGTCGGATATAGGGTTGGATGTAGGGTCCTGATATTGCATTATCCGATCTAGTAGGGTCGGATAGTTTTTTATCCCAATAACCGAACCAACTGTTAGGATGTATACTAAAAGCCTAGTTTTTGTTATAAACATTTATCTAGAAATAAGAATCACATTGGTCAAATGTCTACATTTATGATAAATGTAGTTGTTCAATTAATTTATATTGTAGATAACATGGTATGTGGTGTCACATACAGAGGATCATATTATCAGTACCTTATAAATTATATGTTAGTTAGAGCCCTAGAGCCAATCATTTGATGATTGTATGGACTCATGTATATCATATTTTTGTATATTAATAAAGGCATTGATTTTTGGTTATTATGCTTATTTGTATTAGTGTCAGATAAAATAAGTATAGTAACGTCCTTGAGTAGAACGTTCATACCTATATCAATCGATTAGTTGAATCGATAGTGAGATGATATAGGGAACACTACTCTAAATCATTCCTAGTCGAGTATTAACATTCAGGGACAATGTTAATACAATAAGACTAGCATGTAGGTCAGCTCGATGACTTGATCTCACAAGTCATGGATATAGAGATATCAAGCTGACACATGGGTATGCATTAGAGAATGTATACTGAATGACCCACCATGAGAAAGTATCATGGATCGTTATATGAGTGTCATATACTTTCTCATGTGGCTATTAGTATGACTATTAGTCCTTAGACCTGAAGTCACCATGGATCCCTACATAAGGAGTTATGTACTTTAGTTTCGTCAAACGTCACCCGTAACTGGGTGGACTATAAAGGCGATTACTGGGTATATAACAAATTATGCAGAGGGATGTGAGTGATGTAGATGGGATCTATCCCTCCTATATGACGGGAGAGACATCGATATTCTTGATAGAGTGAGACCACGAAGTGTATGGCCATACCCAAATGAGTCAATATGAGATATTGAGCTCATTTGATTGAGTGAGTCTACTCGGAGTTCAAGATTTAGATTGGTCAGAGGATGACACGGTCTATGCCTCACATTGATGTCTAGGATAGAAGGACACTTGTCACATATTGTGAGGAGTCACAATTAGTAGTCACAAGGTGATGTTGGATCTCAACATTTCTTGTAACTTGGGTAGCAATGATGTATTGCTAGATGTCGCTCATTGCTTATGTTTCTAAAAGAGTTTATAACATTGCCAACGTTACAAGAACCTATTGGGTCACACACAAAGAACATGTGCATGGAGATTAGGTTCATATGATGAACCAATAGGATTAGATTCATATGATGAATCAAAGATTGGATTCAAATTAGACTTATTGAGTTAGATTCAATTAGATTCAATTGTTGAATTAGTCTAATTTAAATTTGATTCATGAGTCAATTTATATTAATGAATTGAGATTCATTAAATTAAATTGACTTGAATCAAAGATTGGATTTAACTCAACAAGGAAGAAAATTGGTCATGTTTGACTTGACCAAATGGAAGTTGAAACATCAAGTTTGACTTGATGTCTTGCCACATCATCATGAAGGTTGACTCATCCTACTTGGTATGACCAATCTAGCCACATCATTAGCCACATCATCTCCTCATTTAATGGCGTGCCACCTCATGGAGGTTACACACCAAATGCATTAATGTGGCCGGCCACATTAATGTGGGAGTTACACTAGTGTGGCCGGCCACACTAAAGGAAAAATGGGTTTTGTCTTGTGGCAAATTAATTGTGGTAAATGCTTCTTCTTCCTTGGGTGCTTCTTCCTCTCTCAACCTTGCTGATGGTCGTGGTTTTCATGGAGGAAAAGAGGAGTGTGAGTTAAATCCAAAGTCTAAGGGAAGGTGAAGGTCACAAAGGAGGGAACCAAGAGGTGTACATGTGTTTCCTCTTCTATATTCTCTCCTTTCTCACCTTTTAGATCCAATCCGAGAGCCCTAGAAAGTGCTAGCACACTTGTGGGTTCTCCTCTCCATATTTGAGTGGTAGAAGACCACTCCTTGTTCGTGTGGATACCGCTAGAGGACCGTTCGCTTGACGGTCTCGAGATCCGGCTACCTTTGGATGTTGCGGGATTGCGAAGGGCACGCATCAAGGGTAAATGTTTTTCCCTCGTAGATCTAAGAGTCGATCGTGTTTTAAACTCGTACTCGCATTTTTCGAAAGTTTTACCTTGCACGAGATCCGTGGCTTGGGCGATTCGGGGTTTCCGCGACGCGAAAAGCGGTTTTCGCGGCCCGAAAAACCCAACATTATAAACAGTAGCTCACGACCATAATGGAAAGGAACAAACTATTGGAAGGTCGTAGTATAATTAGGTATTAGTTTATCTTAACTATATAATTACACTAGTACACTTAGAGTGTATTGAGTAGGACCATTAGAGGTCGTTTCTTTTATACTGACTTTATAAAGGAATAAAGACCTCAGTTATTATGGAAGTGTGTGCTCTTAATCCTAATATACAAGCAAATATATTTGATATTTATTTCTTTAATTTATCAATAGGTGAGATTTAGTTTGATAAATCAATAAACCCGATAAGTTGGGAAATAATATCACTTATAGTGTGTGTTGTTGATTATAGAAGGAAACTGTGTCCTAGTAATCTAGGTTGATAATGTCCCCAAGAGGAGCTCATAAGGATTGTTATGTTAAACCCTGCAGGTGGACTTAGTCCGACATGACGATGAGGTTGAGTGGTACTACTCTTGGACTAAGATATTAATTAAGTGAGTTATCAGTAACTCATTTAATTAGTGGGCATTCGACATCTTAAACACAGGGAGACTGACACACTTATAATAAGAAGGAACCCAAAATGTAATTTGGGATTGGTGCGGTAGTTCAATAATAGTTCTTTAGTGGAATGAATTATTATTGATGAAATTAAGTTGTGTGTTCGGGGCGAACACGGGAAGCTTAATTTCATCGGGAGACCAAAACCAATTCCTCCTCTCGGTCCCTATCGTAGCCTCTTGTATATAAAGATTTATACCCACCACATACCCAGCTTCTTACCCATCCAATGGGGTCGGCCAAGCTAGCTTGGAACCCAAGCTAGGGCCGGCCAAGACCAAGTGGATGAGCCAAGTTGGTGGCCGGCCAAAGCTTGGGTCCCAAGCTTAGGTGGTCGGCCACTAGAATATTAAAAAGGATTTTTATTAAAATTATTTCTTATGTGGATATCATTGTTTTAAAAAAAGAGTTTAAAAATTAAAAAATTTCCTTTTATAGCTTTCTACAAAAGATTAAGAGAAGAGATTAATCTTTTTCCTTATTTGTAGATTAAAATGATGGTTTTAATTTTTGGTAAAAACTTTCCTTATTTGTAAATCATCCACATGTTTAAAAGAGAGTTTAAAATTTGAAATCTTTCCTTATTTGTTGATTAAAAGGTGGATTTTAAATTTTAAGAAAACTTTCTTTTTAACCATGTTCATGATTTAAAAGAGAGTTTAAAAAATTAAGGGTGCGTTTGGTTTGCACCGTTTTCATTTTCTGGAAAATGCGCATTTTCTAGAAAACAGAAAATGACTTTTTGTCATTCTCTGTTTTTCTAGAAAACGATAGCTAATTTTTTAGAAAACACGCGCAGAAAACGCAAACCAAACACCGTTTTTCAGAAAATGCGCGTTTTCCAGAAAATGAAAATGGAAAACGTGCGTACCAAATACCCCCTAAATATTCTCTTTTATAAGTTTCTACAAAAAATTAAGAAAAGATTTGATATCTTTCCTTATTTGTAGATTAAAAGAGATTTTAATTTTTAGAGATAACTTTCTTTTTATCCACATGTTTAAAAGAAAGATTTTAATTTCCTTTTTATAATCCACCATGAAGGGAAAAATTATTGGAGAAATTTTTATAAATTTCCGGAAGCAAATAAGGAAATTTTAATTTGTGTTTAAAATTTTATTTGCTTGGAAATTTGGATGTGGCCGGCCATGATATGTGAGAAAAGGAATTTGATTTTAATTAATTAAATTTTCTTTTTCATGGCAATGGAATTAAGGAAATTTTTATTAAAATTCCCTTATTTGCCAAGACCAAGGATTATAAAAGAGGGGGTAGAGGTGCCTTCATAGCTAAGATCTCTATTCTATTTTTCCTCTCTTTTCTCCTTGGGTGTGGCCGACCCCTCCTTTTCCTCTCCTCTCCTTTGTGTGGCCGAAACCTTCTCTTGGTGGAGATAGCTTTGGTGGTCGGATCTAAGAAGGAGAAGAAGGAGAGAAAAGAAGTCTCTTTTCTAGCATCCCTTGGAGCATTGGTGATGGTTGAATCTCTTCATCCTTGGAGGTGCTCTTGTTGTGGCCGAACCTTGCAAGGAGGAGAAGAAGGTGTTTTGGTGGTTTCTCATCTCGGAAGATCGTTTCCCACACAACGTTCGAGGTTAGAAGAGGAATACTGTAGAAGACCTAGAGGTTTTTGCTTGCAAAAGAAAAGGTATACTAGTATTTAATTTCCACATCATACTAGTTTTATTTCTTTGTAAAAGTATTAAATACAAGAGGCATGCGATTCTAGTTTTTCGAATTAGTTTTCGATGTTGTGTTCTTTTATTTTTCTTTTCCTTGTGATTCGATTGTTCCTTTTGGTTAACCTAGAGTTATTTAAGGAAATTAAATATTAGCTTTCCTTAAAAAGCTTTGTCTAGGCGGTGGTGGTTGCTCCCATATCCAAGAAGGTCATGTGCCTCGCCATGCAGTCCTGGAAGCCAATTTTAGAAATTAATATTTAATGGAATTAATAACATAAGTAGATTTGGATCAAACGTATTAAGTTTCGCAGGAGATCCAAGTCTAAACCTAAAAGAACAAATAAGTTAAACTTAGGATCAAACGTGTAAAGTTTCGCAGGCGATCCAAGTTTAATTTAAAAGAACACATGGTAGCTAGGAAAAGGTTCAGACCTTTATACAAAAATTTTTGTACAGTGGAACCGTTAGGCTTTCCGAGTAGCAACCAACAATTGGTATCAAAGCTAGGGTTTTGCCTCTGTGTATTTGGTATTAGTTTAATTATGCACATGTCATACATAATTTAGGCACGATAATAGTAGGATGTGCTAACTTTGTAGACGCAGGATCCAACTATTATGGCTTATAGATATTGTGTGTGTGATTGGACCCTTGGACATGTCAAGGACATTTTATTGTGTGTGCATGATTGTATTATAAAATACAACAGGAGCTGTATTTAGTTTTATTAGGATTTTGTTTTTTGATCTAGATACATGTACATTCCTACCGTTGATAAGTTGCTACACGTTGTAGTAGTTACTGCCGATAAACTACTATACGTTGTAGCAGCTACTGCGATTAGCTGCTACAACATGTAATGAATAATGTCTATTATCATTTTAAAATATTTTATTTTTTTGTTATTTTATATTTCATTGGATATAGGGTCGGATATCCAAATAACTGACAATCCGTCGGATATCTGATACATAATAACCGCCCGGATATATGACCAGATGTAGGTCCTGATATTGTATTATCTGATCTAGTAGGGCTGGATAGTTTTTTACCCTAATAACTGAATCAACCCGATCTGCGATCAACCCTATTGGGTTATAATGGGTTTAAGCTAATAAGATTTTCTTCTAATATTCATGCTTCCCTTTTGAGTTATAGTGTTCAAGATAAATAATTTTAAGTGTTCACATGGTATAATATATATATTTAAGATATTTTAAGGATTTTTTATTTTAAAAAATTAAAAATAAATAAATAAAAATAGACTTGGGGCTGCATTAAATTTATCACGATATATATATAGGTTTAAATTGTAGCATTTCATTTTAATTTTTTTCACCATATCTACGTAGAATGATATAATTATCCTTTGAGTAGGGGTGTAAATGAACCAAACCGTTCGTGAGCTATTCGAAACTCGATTCGATGAAAGCTCATTTGAGCTCGTTTAATGAGGCTCGTTAAGATAAGCAAACCAAGTTCAAGTTCACAATACTCGACTCGTTAGCTCGTGCATTCATCAGCTCTATCACCGCGAGCAGCAACCACACGATTCCGGTTGCGGAGGGGTCGAGGTGCTCCGATTCGGTAGATGGTAAGTCAAAATTTATAGATTTTGCAGGATCTAACATGGGAGTGGGTGAAAGTTGTGCTTTTGAGGGGATTTATTGTGTTCTCTGTGATCCTTTTCTCCTTCGTAGTCAGTGCGTTGGTTCTATGCCAATGATGGTTCTTGATCCTTCTCTTTCTTGTCGCTCCGCTAGGATTTTTTCACCCTAACTACAAGACAAATTTGCATTTTGAGGTTTGGAATCTTGGTTTTGGTCTGCTTTATAGTCCTAAAAACTTTAATTTTGCTGAAAGCATTTTGAACTAGTTCATGCTTACTTTGTTAAAAGAGGCACTGTGAACAATGATAGGTAGTAGGTAATTCTGGAAGAATATCTTATTCCAAAGTCGGATTGCAGATTTATATTCTTTCAAAATCTCTAGCATTCTTCATTTCTTCTTTCCTCTCTCGTTTTGTTTGTTTGTTATTTTGGGGGAAGAATTTGTTTAGTATTTGCATGCTTCGTACATTCAGCGAGTTGAAGCAGTTCGATCCAAGTTGCTGCCGAGTGTCGTCAAAGCCTTGCTGATATCTTATTGCAGGTTTTCTAAATTGCCAATTTTAGTATGTGGATGTGAATTTGTCTCCTTCCCTTTTTGTAGCAACTACTCCCTCCTCACTTCGCACTCCGCAGCAAGCAAGGAACCTGTATCAAATTCAGGTAACCCTAAACTTTTTTTTTCTATTCCACAAAAAGGATGGGGATGTGACCGCTTGCATTGCCCAACGAGGTAGCCTCCCGAGCGAGTGGCCACCGCATCGCTACCTTGTGAGGCAACGATGTGGAAACCTCACGAGGCAGTGCTAGGCAGCGACGTGGTCGCTCGCGAAGTAGTTGTTGCCCTACAAGGCAGCGAGATAGCCACCTCGCGAGGCTTCCATTTGAGGCATTGCCCACGTTCATTATTTTCAAAGATAGGAAGCCATTTGACCTCTTTGTAAGATATATCTATAATATTTTTAGTCTTTTGTGTTTTTGCCTTTTTCCTAGACGGAGGTGCAAGAGCATGTTTATCCTATTGTAAATGATATTTGTTATTTGCCATAAATTGTACTAGTAGCACACATAGCATTGTTCTATTTGACTAAGATACATCCTTTTGTAGTGCTAAGGAAGGAGCTATGGCTGCTAATCCGCTTATGGAATGCATTGAAGCTGCATTGATAGTGAACCAACAGCTTATCAAGTAAGATTTCTCAGACCAATTGCCTTTTAAGTTTAGTATATTTTTTTTATGGTTATACTTACCTTTTGATAATTTTTTTGCTTGATTTTAAACAGTTCTAGATAGATTTTCTTGGTAAGTTATCAGATTCAGGAATTTGATAGAGTGAGTTATTGCAGCAGAGAACAGTAAAATTTATATGTAACAAAGGTATGACCTTCTGTTGTGCACCGAGAGTCCAATTTGCCTAACAGTATTGAGCATTGTTATATTAAAATTTTCAAAATTTTGAAGGTTGTGTCATTTTTCTCTGTTGTCTTTCACCTTGTTTATACATTTTGATTTGTTATATCAACAATACTGGTAAATGACCCATATCAAAAATTGTTGTGGATATTAAATATATTAATTTCTCTACCTTGAGAAACTTGTTATTAGTTTGTTTTCAACAATGCTTCAATGTATTCCTCCCGTGAAGTTTTTAGTTGTGAGTTGAACGTCTCATACTTGAAGATCACATATTCTGAGGAAAAGCATGTACACTTATAGTTCTAAGTAACTTTTGGAATTGGAGTAGTCCTTTTATGCATTAGATGGTTCAAAATTTTTTTTTTAAATATCTGTCTAGATTTAAGTTGGTTTATTAGTTCTAGCTATATTTTGAACAAAGTTTTGGTAGATTTTCTAAGGGAAGGATAATCCAATCACCATAGATGCAACGTATAATAATTATTTTCGTTACTTAATATATGGTCCTTCCAAACTCAAAATCCTGGATCCACCCCTGTTCACGTTGTAGCAGCTTAGTTGTAGCACCTATAAAATTATAACTTTTACAACTATATGACAACTCAGTTGTGTAATTATAAATCATAACTGCTACATTATATCTCATTAATCTAGGTAACACCATTTCTTAGATGCTTAGCCCGGTCCCTTGAAGTACGAGAAATAAATCCTATAAATATACTATCATTGAGAATTGAACCGTGATATAACGATAAGTTAACACTCTGTTACTGTATCGTAGCTCAGTTATAGTAGTAATAATATCGTAATTGTTGTAATACGTCTCGATTCAGATCTAGACGAGAAATATACATCAGAGATAGTAATGTAAATAATACAATAAAAAATAGTTAGATAATTATGACGTAATTTACTTTAAAAACAGAAATAAAGTGGGGGCGTCATCGTTCCAAAATATAGGGCGTGTTACGCTGCCGCGCGCCAGAGAGGGCGAGGGAGAGGGAGAAAGGGGTCTACTTGGGCATCGAAATGAACCGGAGTGTCCGGTTCACCGTTCCGGTCTGGTTTTCAATACATGGTGGATTGGGGCCTCTGGCGGCGGACTACATACTCGAGTTCAGTTGTGCCTGGGTCTTGTGATGAAGCCTTGCAGCATCCTCCTTCCCGTATCATCCAAACCCCTACGCTCCTCTATTCCCTTCTCCCATAAAACCCTCCTCCACACCGTCGCCGCCGCCGCCGACTTATCACCCTCTCACTCTCCTCCTGCCGAAACTTCCACCCCCACCGTCACCGGCTCCATATCCGATCTCATCGCCCTTATCTCCTCCACCCATTCAATCGGCGGCGCCTCTAAGATCCACGCCCTCCTCGCCAAGTCACGCCTTTCGTCTTCCCCTCCCCTCTGCCACCACCTCCTCTCGCTCTACTCCAGATGCCGCTCCCCGGAGTCCTCCCGGAAGCTCTTCGAGGAATTCCCCGACCAGGACCATGTCTCCTGGTCCGCCCTCATCTCCGCCTTCGCCAACAATGGCCTCGGCCGCGACGCCCTCAAAACCTTCCGGAAGATGCGGTCTTTGGGCGTCCCGAGCAACGAGTTCACCCTCCCCTCCGTTCTCAAGGCCTGCTCCGTCTCCTCTGACTTCGTCGCCGGCACACAAGTCCATGCCTTAATCGTAGTCACCGGATTCGAGTCCGATGTGTTCGTCGCTAACACACTCGTCGTCATGTACTCCAACTTTGGGCGCCTATCAGATTCGAAGAGGCTCTTCGAGGGCATTGCCGAGCCGAACAGCGTCTCATGGAATGGTTTGCTTGCTGGCTTTGTGAGAAATGACAGGTTTGAGGAGGCGATCAGTCTGTTTCAGAAGATGGCATTGGGTGCGTCGAGGCCTAATGAATTCGGGTTTTCGTGCCTTGTAAATGCTTGCACTGGCTCGCAAGATTTGTCCTGTGGGAAAGCTATTCATGGCTATCTCACTCGACTCGGTTACCATTCAGATCCTTTCATAGCCAATGCCCTCGTCGACATGTATGCTAAGTCAGGTAATTTCGAAGCTGCCTCATTTGTTTTCGAGAAGATTGCTGGACCCGATATAGTTTCATGGAACTCTTTCATTGCTGGCTGTGTTCTGCATGGACATGATCACCAGGCATTGGCTTTGTTGGTGAAGATGAAGGCCTCAGGAATGGTTCCTAATGTTTTCACTTTGTCCAGCATTATCAAAGCTTGTGCGGGGGCAAAAATGTTGGATTTAGGCATGCAGATACACGGTAGCTTGATCACGTCTGGTTTAGATTCTGATTCATTTGTCAGTGTCGGCCTTGTTGATATGTATGCAAAATGCGATCGATTAGATGATGCTACGAGAGCCTTTTACTCGATCCCTGAACGAGATTTGTTGGCATGGAATGCTTTGATCTCTGGGTGCTCACATTGCGGAAGGGATGATGAAGCTCTTTCCTTTTTCTCTGACATGAGAAATGGAGGTTTGAGCTTAAACCGAACCACACTGTCAGCTGTTCTTAAATCCACAGCAAGCGCACAGGCAATCGGTATCGCCAAGCAGGTGCATGGGCTTGCGATGAGAACTGGCTTTCTGTCAGATCCTCATGTAGTAAATGGCCTAATTGATGCATACGGGAAGTGTAATTCTGTCCAGGAAGCAGGGAGAATTTTCGAGGAATGCCAATCTGCCGATGTGGTGGCTTTCACATCTTTGATCACAGTTCACTCGCAGAGTGGGCAAGGGGAAGAGGCTTTCAAGGTGTTCACTAGAATGCTAAGTCAAGAGCTTAAACCAGATTCATATGTCTATAGTAGCCTTCTCAATGCGTGTGCCAGTCTATCTGCTTACGAACAAGGGAAGCAGATTCATGTGCATGTGCTGAAGATGGGTAATATGTCTGATGTGTTTACGGGGAACGCACTTGTTAACATGTATGCCAAGTGCGGGAGTATCGAGGATGCGACCTTAGCTTTCTCTGAGATTCCAGAAAAGGGGGTTGTCTCATGGTCTGCTATGATCGGAGGGCTTGCCCAACACGGACATGGAAAACAGGCGTTGGCTTTATTCTCCAAAATGATCGACGATGGTGTGTCTCCAAATCACATTACTTTGACGAGTGTTCTTTCTGCTTGTAACCATGCAGGCCTTGTTGAGGAGTCAAAACATTATTTTGATTCGATGGAAGAGATGTTCGGAGTTCAACGAACACAAGAGCATTATGCCTGCGTGATCGACCTTCTTGGACGTGCTGGTAAATTAGATGAGGCAATGGAACTCGTGCACGCCATGCCTTTTGAAGCCAATGCGTCGGTTTGGGGAGCACTTTTAGGGGCTGCCAGAGTTCATGGAAATATAGAACTGGGTCGACAAGCAGCTGCGGTGCTCTTTAATCTTGAACCAGAGAAATCTGGAACCCATGTGCTTCTTGCAAACATGTATGCTTCGGCTGGAATGTGGGACGATGTTGCTACGGCCAGGAGGTTAATGAAGGATAGCAGGGTGAAGAAAGAACCTGCAGTGAGCTGGGTCGAATTGAAGGGTATGATTTATACTTTCATAGTGGGAGATAGAAGTCATGACCGAACAGCTGAGATCTATGCTAAGCTAGAGGAGCTTGGTGATCTAATGAAAAAAGCAGGATACATCCCTAAGCTTGAGATCGACCTCCATGACGTCGAGCCAGGAGAGAAGGAAATCCTCCTCTCTCACCACAGCGAGAGACTTGCGGTAGCATTTGCATTGATAAGTACTCCAGCTGGAGCCCCCATTAGAGTGAAGAAGAATCTCCGAGTTTGCATAGATTGTCATATGGCATTCAAGTACATATGCAAGATTGTTTCCAGGGAGATTATCATTAGAGATATCAATAGGTTTCATCATTTCAGGGATGGAGCTTGTTCTTGTGGGGATTATTGGTGATCTGCAAAAGGATCAACAGCTTCTTAATTTAAAGTTAAGCTCGTACCAACACCGGCAGTAACGGCTGTGAGATTTTCATTATTAGCGATATGTTTATTTAAACGACACTAAGATTTTGGCAGGAGCTCAAACTTTAGCTAGTAGGATTCTTTTCGATTCTCCGAATATGGAGTCATAAATGATTGCTTGTTTTGACAAAGGGATTAAGAGAAATGTATGTTGCACATTCAACTTTCAAAATGTTGTATAATCAACTAATGCACTCTTTGTATACATTAATTCTTAATTGTTAAAGAAGATTTTTTTTTGGCTCATGATTAACTTCTTGCTCATCTGTCTTGATATCGGTTAAATGTTATTAGATGATCACTATTTCACTTGGATGGAATATTGTTATTCGGTAAACTAGCCAACAACCATCAGTCTTATAGTTGGGAAAACAATCACTTGATAACTGATATATTAGGGGCAACGAGTTTATGGCAAAGAAATTCAATGAAGTGCATTCCTCTAGTTGGACTTGTGCATCTCTGAACAGGATTAAGGTACTTCCAAACTTGATAGTTTGAATTGCTTTAAATCGAATGTTTTTGGTTTCCTTATGGTCATTAGTGCTTGTTTGGTTTTTGATTTTCTCCCTTTTTGAATGCTTGCTCGTTTGGATAGAATGACTGCATGCAACGAGAAAGCATTATTCTCCAGCATTCAAGTGCAACGATAAAATTGCTGTCGTGTAGCTTACAGGTCATAGATTTGAATCTTAAAAATAACCTCTTACAAAGTATGGTGAAATTGCATACAATAATCTCTTCCTTGAGATCCCACATTGGTTGGAGGATGAACACTTAGCATAGCAATCACGAGGAGAATAAGTGTAATAAGCTAAAAACTAACTAAAATTGATCAATTCATAATCAAATTAACTCAAACTCAAAGGAGTTAGAGATTTATTCAGTCTACCTCTAAAAGGTAGCTAATGGTTAACAATATTACAAAACTATCAAGACAAACATCCAAGGGTACCTACCCCCTCTGGAGTCAAAAGATGATATTTTGCTAACTCTATTTATTCTTTTGCGTATGATCTTTTGGACCAAGCTATAATTTTGAAGCAAGAAGACTGAACTTGTTGAAGAAGTTGTAGATGTGTTCAGTAACCTCACGTGGCTTTTCTTGATTGACGAAGTGAGCTACTCCCTCCATCACAACCACCTCCTCAAGCAATGGCACATCTTGCTTGAAACCACCTTTGTGCAAGTAGTCCTGGATACCTGGATAATGGTACGTTAGGTCTTTGTCACCGACAATAAACTTTACTGGAACTGTTATCTGTGCACTGTACCATGGTGCTCCCAGTTCCCAATTTCTGCATGAGTATTCCAGAGATTGAGATATGAAATTTGAACTTATCCATATGGAATATAATGCTAAACATATAATAACTTAGTCATCTTAATACTTAGCTAAAGTTCTTAACTGTCCTTGTGCTAAAACTTGATTAGATCAAAATGGAGGATGAGTGATACTTACAAATCCAAACATCTGTAATAATTGACCGGACCAGTGAATCCAGATTTCTCAAATTTGCTTATATAATAGCTTATATCTTCTTCTGAAAGCCAAGACGGAGGCAATGAAGCATTCTCCTGCTCAGTTAAATGATTGGTACCCTTGTAGCAGAAAAATCTTCGCAATGCATTTCTAGTCCCAATATGAGCAAAAGCTGCTTCAATGACTCCAGGTTCCTGCACGTTGTTCAAATAAATGATGCATGCCCAGAAGGGAATCGATATAAGAGTGCAACATTAGTGTATCTGAAAGTGATTTAAAAGAAAGTCAAAAATGAAAAGGGCTTCCCATTTTTATACAAATCATCAAAAGATGTCCCTATCTTTAAAAAAAAAAAAAATCCTATCATATTTTTATCTAGAAAATACTCTTTATTCCTATCTGAAAATACCCTTTGTTACTGCTACTTGATCAACAACACCATACAATTTCCAGCCAAATTCAAACATAACTATTCTATGCTACAACTGTAGAAATTACTCGATAGCTACTGCATAGTGTTTAGTTTGATGATTTTTCAGGCTATAGCAGCTACCAATAGTTGTTACACAATTATAACTAGATCCTAAAACATTGAACCCTAGATTCCAAATAAACTATTATATTAAAATACTCTTTTGATCAAAATTATTTAAACTTTATCAAAAACAAGGTAATCTAATGATATACTTGATTTGATTTTGAAAAGGAAACTAAACAACAGTAGAATCTTGCAGATAGGATGTGGATGAGGATAAGGAGCGCACCTGGAACTTGCAGATGTAGTAGTCGTCTCCATAATGAGATCTGAAGTAGTCAACAAGCTTGCCGTTAGGGTTTCGATGCAAAAATGGTGAAAACGCCACACTGAGATTCACAAGCGCCCTCACTCTATCCGGCCGAAACAGGCACATATACCAAGCTATGAGTGCCCCCCAATCATGCCCCACCAAGAATACCTAATTTTTTTTTTTTAATAAGCAATCAATTTCAAACTTTGGAACAGCTGAGCCTATTCAAGGAAGGTAGATTTCTCGTGAGAAGTAGGGAGATCGGAGAACCTGAGGCAGGGCGAGGGCGTCGAGGAGGGCGACGATGTCGCCCACGATATGTAAGACCGAGTAGGAGGCGGCATCGGGCGGCGCGGAGGAGTCACCGTATCCACGGAGGTCTGGGGCGAGCGCGCGGAAGCCTCGGGCGGCGAGGCCGAGAATCTGGTGGCGCCACGAGTACCAGAGCTCCGGGAAGCCGTGGAGCAGCAGCACCGGCGGGCCCTCCCCCTTCTCCGCCAGGTGAATCTGGATTCCGTTGGCCTCCACCTGCCTGTGGATGATGCCTTCGCCTTCCATATTGGCTCACCTTCAGACGATAATGGAAACTCGATCAATATATGTAGAGAAAATAATAAATAATAAATAATGTCTAAAACGGTCTTCGACGGTAATAAAAACGAAAAGAAAAATGGCCAGTGCAATGGTGATATCCTCCCGTTAATAATTAAGGGTCTAATATTCGATTTTTTTTTTTTTTTTTTGCCACCTGTTATTTATCTCCTCTGTTTTGACCTATGGACAGATTGATGGAGATACTGGGATGAGCGAATCACCTTTTGCCACATTATATGAGATTTTCATTAAAAAAAAGACATAAGAATGTTAATCGTATGTAGAGATGGCAATGGGTAGAATTTGAATAGGATTTTATATTCTATATATTTATTTTCATTTATTATATCTATACTTATATCCATCTCTATATCCATCGGATATTCAACTTTTATATCTATCCCCATACTTATCGGATTTTCGGGTATCTATATTTTACCCATCATCCTATTACTCTCTACCATTTTTATTTTTTTTAAAAAAATTTATTTAAATGTACTTGTCAGTTCTTTCTCGTCTCGCGCTCCTTCGATCGGGTAAACATTTTTCGTAGAAAAGAAGATGAAATATGTATTGATGATGAAATAAAAGACAAACTAAATCTTTTTTCTAAAAAAACAGGTTAAAATTTTTTTCTTTCTCAATTATATATATATATATAGAAATGTTATGTTGCGGTGCCTTATGTGCGGTTTTGCTGCGGTACTTGCCACGTCAGCGAGTCTTTATATCTGCACCTGCGAAGAAGAAAACAAAGAACAACGACCTGGACCGATCAGGCTCCAACCTGATCGGTCTGGGAGTCTCCTGATCGGTCTGTGTACCGATCAGGCCCTAGTCTGATCGGTCCCCAGACCGATCAACCAAGCAAAATCTGCCGAAAACCGGATTCCGGCCGGATCGCGACTGGATTCCGGCCGGATCGTGGCCAGAATCAGCAGCGCTGTGTCTGCTAGCGTTTTCGGCAGATTTTGGCTACGAAACGGCCGGATTCCGACCGCCATCTGGCCAGAATCCGGCCGCGATCCGGCCGGAATCCGGCCGACGGTGGCCGGGCGTCCAGTGGAAGGTCGGCAGTCGGTGGTTTGGCGAGGTCGGCGAAGAAGACGAGAAGAGAGATGATGCCGCGTTTTTTTTTTTTTTTTTGGCTTTGACATGGAATGCCAACTCATCTCTACCGCACCAAACCGCAAGAATTACACCGCAGCATAACATTTATATATATATATATATATATATATATATATATATATATATATATATATATATATATATAGTGTTGATATTCTGCGCGTCGCACAGTACGTGACTGTGTGCGCGCAGGATTCAACACTGTATATGAGTTTTTTTAGTTGTTTTTGTTTTTTTTAATTATTTGTTTATGAATTAAAAAATAATTGAAAAAAATAAATAATAAAATATTTTTTTAAGAGTTTATTTCTAGGGTTCTGGCTTTGGTTATAGTGTTAAAGTTATTTTTTTTTTTAGATTTTACCTCTGGGGTTTAGGCTTTCCATTTAAGTTATAGTGTTTGGTTTTAAAAAAAAATTAAAATAAAATTAATTTAAGCATTTATTGAGTATTGTAATATGTTAAGGGGATATATTAAGGTATTAAAAATTTATATAAGGAAATGTTAAATTTTTTAATTGATTTTTTAAATTTAAATATTAAAAAAATCAAAAAAAAAAAAACTGAGCGATCTCCTGCGCACGTGCAGTCGCGCACTGTGCGAGCGCGCAGGAGATCAAAACTCTATATATATATATATATATATCGGGTAGAGTATGGGTAGAATTTTATCACATCTATCTTCATACCCATATTCAAATACCTATTTATTATAAGCGGGTATAAAAATTTCTTTTTTATTCTCATCCATTTAAGTTGAATATCGAATTACTCGAAATTATTATTCCTAATCATCTGAATAAGCTAGACGATTAAGTCTTCATAAGTGTTTGCTATTTTACTCAAGAGGCTAATATAAAACTTTTCGTCATCCCAAAATGAATTGGAATTCAATTGTGATTTATTTTACAAAGTCAAACATTGAAAATAAAATTATAAAAAATTTGAAATAATATTTTTCTAGTAAATAAATAGGGAAAAATTAAAAAGATTTTCCAAATTATAGAGTGCATTGGTAAAAACTAAAAAATAAAAATAAAAGACATTCATCAAATATTTTAACGGTAAAATACCCTTTATCCTTTATTAGTATAACATTGTTTTTTATTTTTAGAACTATGACTAATTATTATAATGTGTAGAAATTATTTTATAACGGTTAGAATATTTATATCAATTTTCTTAACCATAGAATTGACCTTAAGTTTTATATTTTACGTAATAAAAAAAAATTTACATCAGCTATCCTATCTATTACCTAAATTTAGATTTCATAAATATTATTTCTTTAAATTTAAAAAATGAATTCCTAAATATTAAAATATCATTTAATTTGATAAAAAGAAAAAAAAATAAAAGAAATGAATTGAATAATGGAAAGTAAATATTACATAAGAAGAAAAATAATAATAAAATATAAAAGAGAAAAGAATATAATAAAAAAATAAAGATAATAAAAATTTTAAAATAGTAATTTAATACGTAGTGAAAAGTAATTATTTAAATTTAATAAAATATATGATTTATTTAAAATTTTATAGATATTATAAAAAATTGATGTGAGTCACAATGTTTAAAAGTGAGTAGTTACTACAATATCTAGAAATTAATAATTGCTTTGTAGATACTATTTAATAATTGATCTTAAACACTACTTGTTAGCTGCTAGAAAAATTAATGATCCTGTCCGAATGCTGAATCAACGGACGCTGGGCACGGGGCGTTCTCCGGGTCGCTGACGTGGATCTCAGGCCGGTCGGACGACGCTCCGGCGAACCTGCAAAAAAGTCGGGCCGGGAAGGGGTTCCCGGCGACGACCCTCCGACGCTCAAGTCAGGCAAGCAAGCAACAAAGCAGCGGCTCCAAAAATCGTAGAACGCGTACCTCCGGCGAAGGGTGAGGACCCTTTATATAGAGCGGTGAAAGAGCTCCTGCACGTCCACCAAGGCGCATACGTGCCCGTAGCCCATACCTCGGTATGTGTCTGTCAGAAAGCTTACCTGACGTCATACTGCTACAGTCCCATCGCGCCTTCGATGGGACAACAGGACGCCCCGTTGTCAGACTAAAAGTATGGCTTAGCCATACGACATGACGGCTGTCAGCGGATGTTCTTGTCCCTATTTACCCACCGCCGGCCAGGACGTCCATCCGGCCGGCTAGACGAAGAGCGCCGTCCGGAAGGCTTTAATTCCCTGCGCCGGCCGGGCGGCGCGCCCATTACGTCCTACCTTCTCTTGGGCCTTCCGCTCGGTCATTATTTACTGTTTCATTGAGCGTCGGAACCCCGATCCCTGTCAGGGCGCCTTTTACTATCAGATGTTTACTGGCAGACCGATCGGCTTGCCCTTTTCTCCTGAGTCCGGTCGGCTCACCCTTTTTCGACGGACCACCTGGCCTTTTGACCTACACGTGGCGTTGACCCCTCGTTAGGGGGTCCCGGGCTCTTACCTCCGGATCACTTGCCTTCCCCTCAAGTCTAGTCGAAGGAGGCGAAGTCCGACTGACTGGACTGCCGATCTGATTGAGTAACGACCGCTATATTAGTCCGCTCGGCAAGGTTTAGAAGTGCTTATCCGTTCGGCGGTACTTTGCCCCTGCCCTGGTCTTAAGTTTTTTGTTCCCCAAGTACATTTTATAAAGGAGCCGCTCGGCCATACAATGTTACGGCGGGCCCGACCGAGGTTTACGCAGGAAACCATTCGCCTGGCGGCCTTGTAGGCCGGGTCGCCCGTCAAATTTTACCGTCGGAACTAGACTACCTTCCGATCGGTGGGTTTATAGACGCTGATTCGTCTCATGATTTTTAACGTCGGAGCTCGACGGTCTTCCGCTCGGGAGTTTATAGACGCCGGCTCGTCTCTCGATTTTTAACGTCGGAGCTCGACGGTCTTCCGCTCGGACGTTTATAGACGCCGGCTCGTCTCTCGATATTTAACGTCGGAGCTCGACGGTCTTCCGCTCGGACGTTTATAGACGCCGGCTCGTCTCGATATTTAACGTCGAGCTCGACGGTCTTCCGCTCGGGCGTTTATAGACGCCGGCTCGTCTCGATATTTAACGTCCGGAGCTCGGCGGTCTTCCACTCGGACGTTTATAGACGCCGGCTCGCTCTCGATATTTAACGCCGGAGCTCGGCGGTTTTCGCTCGGGCGTTTATAGACGCCGGCTCGTCTCTCGATATTTAACGCCGGAGCTCGGCGGTCTTCCGCCCGGGCGTTTATAGACGCCGCTCGTCTCGATATTTAACGCCGAGCTCGGCGGTCTTCGCCGGGCTTATAGCGTCGGCTCGTCTCGATATTTAACGCCGGAGCTCGGCGGTCTTCCGCTTCGGACGTTTATAGGCGCCGGCTCGTCTCGATATTTAACGTCGGATCTCGGCGGTCTTCCGCTCGGACGTTTATAGACGCCGGCTCGTCTCGATATTTAACGTCGAGCTCGGCGGTCTTCCGCTCGGGCGTTTATAGACGCCGGCTCGTCTCGATATTTAACGTCGGAGCTCGGCGGTCTTCCGCTTCGGACGTTTATAGACGCCGGCTCGTCTCGATATTTAACGTCCGGAGCTCGCGGTTTCCGCTCGGACGCTTTATAGACGCCGGCTCGTCTCTCGATATTTAACGTCGGAGCTCGACGGTCTTCCGCTCGGACGTTTAGAGACGCCGGCTCGTCTCTTGATATTTAACGTCGGAGCTCGACGGTCTTCTGCTCGGACGTTTATAGACGCCGGCTCGTCTCTCGATATTTAACGTCGGAGCTCGACGGTCTTCCGCTCGGACGTTTATAGACGTCGGCTCGTCTCTCGATATTTAACGTCGGAGCTCGACGGTCTTCCGCTCGGACGTTTATAGACGCCGGCTCGTCTCTCGATATTTAACGTCGGAGCTCGACGGCCATTAAGGCTAATTTTGACACTGCCGTTCGTCGAAGCTATTTGTCATCCTTTAATTATTTCTGCTTCCTGCATTACAAGGACATAGGTGACCAAAATGTATATATAAATTTACATTTAACGCACCTTTCACCCAGATCGGATAACATACTCCCGGCCGAACGGTTCGAGGTCTTCTTCGTCGAGCGCTTGGCTCAGATACTGTACTCCTGGCCGAACGGCGCAGGGTCTTCCTCGTCAAGCGTTTGGCTCGAATATTATACTTCCGGCCGGACGACTCGGGGCCTTCGGCATCGAGCGCTTGGCTCGGATACTATACCTCCGGCCGAACGGCTCGGGGCCTTCGTTGTCGAGCCTTTGGCTCGGATACTATACCTCCGGCCGAACGGCGCGGGGCCTTCTTCGTCGAGCGTTTGGCTCGGATATTATACCTCCACCCGAACTACTCGGGGCCTTCGGCATCGAGCGCTTGGCTCGGATACTATACCTCCGGCCGAACGGCTCGGGGCCTTCGGCATCGAGCGCTTGGCTCGGATACTATACCTCCGGTCGAACGGCTCGGGGTCTTCGTTGTCAAGTTTTTGGCTCGAATATTATACCTCCGGCCGAACGGCTTGAGGCCTTCGACATCGAGCGATTGGCTCAGATACTATTACCTCCGGCCGAGCGGCTCGGGGCCTTCGTCGTCGAGAGCTTGGCTCGGTTATTATACCTCCGGCCGAACGGCTCGGGGCCTTCTTCATCGAGCGCTTGGCTCGGATATTATACCTCCGGCCGAACGGCTCGGGGCCTTCTTCGTCGAGCATTTAGCTCCGATGATATACGCCAGGTCGATCGGCACGGGCCTTCTTTCGGAAAATTACGATGAATTCTATGCCCGAAAGAAACTATATCTGAAAGACTAACCTGCCGATCAGCATAAGATCTGACTCAATTTCTCAACTCCCGAATACCCGTGGAGTGAGGTGGATACAATGTACTCGTCGAAATTTATCAAGGCCAGGAGGATGGCGAAACTCCCCGGTCGGTCCTCCATGGCCGCTCGGCCCACCAGATGTGGAGGCGGCCTGCTGCGTTATCCTTTTACTTGAGCCTTCTGCTCCCGTTGCTCCACGAGCCTTCGTCATCGAGTGCTTGGCTCGGATACTATACCTCCAGCCGAACGGCTCGAGGCCTTCTTGATCGAGCGCTTGGCTCAGATATTATACCTCCGGCCGAATGGCTCGGGGCCTTCGGCCTCGAGTGCTTGGCTCGGATCTTATACACCATGAAGATAGGTCGCTCGCCAATTGCGCACATTATAACATTTTGCCTTCTACATTTCAAATATACAACCAAACGGAAAATATACAGCACATATCCTATTGGTGCACCTTTCACCCTGCCCCGGATAGGCTGGAGATAATTTGCGCTTCATGGTGGATCCAAGTGTCAATCCATCTTCATCCGCTCGGCAGCTCGTCCACCCAACCCCCTCGTATGCGGTTGATCCATCGCCTGACATCAAACTCCCGCTCTTGAGATTCCAGAAGGAGGGGCTTGCTATAAGTTGAATTCGGGAGATGAAGTATCTGCTTTTGAGGGAAATGGGACTGTGGCAGTCGGTGCTTCCGCTCGGGAGAAGCGTCTGCTCGGAGGGCCTTGCCTTTTCTGTTGTCCCGTATTCGTATTTCATCTGACGAAGATCCCCGATTGCGATTCACTGCTACAGCATCAGGAGGCGTCCGGAATAGGGCCCGACGGAATAGAACGGTAGGCGGTGGTGTTTCCGCTCGACCACCAGACGCTGACGTTGCTTGCTTCTCCGGCCGCTCGGCTGTTGCTTTCTGTTTTTGCTCCACAAGCGTGGCGACCCTTATCTCGATTAGAGCGTCGAGTTCCTCCTTCGAAAGCGTCACCATGTGTTGTCGTCCAGCCTCGTTCATTGCTTCCGTTCGGATGCAGGAGCGTTCCCACAGACGGCGCCAAATTGATCCTGTCCAAATGCTGAATCAACGGACGCTGGGCACGGGGCGCTCTCCGGGTCGCTGACGTGGATCTCAGGCCGGTCGGACGACGCTCCGGCGAACCTGCAAAGAAGTCGGGCCGGGAAGGGGTTCCCGTCGACGACCCTCCGACGCTCAAGTCAGGCAAGCAAGCAACAAATCAGCGGCTCCAAAAATCGTAGAACGCGTACCTCCGACGAAGGGTGAGGACCCTTTATATAGAGCGGTGAAAGAGCTCCTGCACGCCCACCGAGGCGCATACGTGCCCGTAGCCCATACCTCGGTATGTGTCTGTCAGAAAGCTTACCTGACGCCATACTGCTACAGTCCCATCGCGCCTTCAATGGGACAACAGGACACCCCGTTGTTAGACTAGGAGTATGGCTTAGCCATACGACTTGACGGCTGTCAGCAGATGTTCCTGTCCCTATTTACCCACCGCCAGGACGTCCATCCGGCCGGCTAGACGAAGAGCGCCGTCCTGAAGGCTTTAATTCCCTGCGCCGGCCGGGCGGCGCGCCCATTACGTCTTGCCTTCTCTTAGGCCTTCCGCTCGGTCATTATTTACTGTTTCATTGAGCGTCTGAACCCCGATCCCTGTCAGGGCGCCTTTTACTATCAGATGTTTACTGACAGACCGATCGGCTTGCCCTTTTCTCCTGAGTCCGGTCGGCTCACCCTTCTTCGACGGACCACCTGGCCTTTTGACCTTCACGTGGCGTTGACCCCTCGTTAGGGGGTCCCGGGCTCTTACCTCCGGATCAATTAATTATTTTAGAGTTTAAAATTTACGATTTAAATCAACTATTTTAGTGTTTAGAATTTATGGTTTAAAATTTTAAAATCTAGGATTTGATCATAGCTTAAAAGTTATTTGGTAGCTATTATAATATAAAAAATTAAATATTTCACTAAATCAAATAAATTCTAAATATTATTATATTAAAAACTATTTAACATTTAAACATATTAAAAAATATTTTAAATTAATTGAAATTATTTTAAAATAATTATAACAGTAAGATTTTATATTACAGTAACTTTTATACGTTATATTATCTGGTCATAACGGTTAAAAAAATAAAAGTATTATCGGTGTAAAATATTAGAGAGGTGTTCTCTGATTTTTTTTTATTTTTTAAAATCAGGAGTCCTTTTTTTAAAATTGATTTAATTTGGATCGTCCTTTTGTTTTTTACCCAAATAAATAAGGGCGGGAAACTCCGTTACAATCGAAGCTTGATGTGGAATCAAGTCCGGCCGAGGCCTGCAGCTGGTGCCAACCACGTGTGACACGGATCGCCGTTTCTTGATTTCCTTCCTCAGTCCTCACGAGCCTTGCCGCGCCGTTCTATAAACCGATTCTTCGACGCCTGACGCTTCCGGTCATTAATGCTGGTTTGGTTTTGATTTGCCCCTAGGCCGCCGCATGATATTATGTCTGAATCGGACAATTCTATTTGAATCGGAGAGGGATCGATCCTTCGTAACTTAGATCGGAATTGGACCGGTCCTCGTGAATAAATTCAGTATTCGATTTAATAAAAATTTATTTATTCTTATTCAATATATTTATATATATAATTAATTAAATAAATAAGTTTAAATAACTGATTAAATTAAATAAATAAATTTAAATATATATGTGTTCAGCTCGTTAATGTTCGTGAATAACATTTGTGAATGATATTTACGAATAATGTTCATGAACGATATTCGTAAATCATGTTCATTAATAAAATTCTTATTAATATATTAAATAAATAATAAAATAAATAAATAAATTTAAATTATCAACCTCAATAATCAATCAAACAAGTAAAACTTTCAAATAATCAAAGAACCTTAATTGAGAGTTCGATCATATCTAAACAAACTAAATTCGAACCAAGCTCAAGTCAAACTTGAATTGAGAACTCGATAACATCTAAACAAATCAAGCTCAAGTTAAGCTCATAAAATATAAACCAAACCAAGTTTAAACAATCATTTCAAAAGTTTAGCTCATTTTAAACTCGACTTGGCTCGATTACCTTATCAAACAAGCTTTAACATCCCAAAATTCGACTCGTTTACTACCCTAATCCTAAGATTTCAATGCCTACAAAGGCCTCCATATGCGTTATTTGTGCTCTGGTTGAACCTCCTTTTAATGTTAGGATTCCACATTTTTTTTGTGTTTGGTTTTGAATTTCTCCCTTTTCTCGTGCTTGCTTGTTTGGATGGAACGACAGCATGCGAAGAGAGGAGCATTATTCTCCGGCATTCAAGGATCACGAGGAGGAGAATAAGTGTAATTAGCTAAAAACTAACTAAAATTGATCAACGCATAATCAAATTAATTCAAACTCAAAGGAGTTACAGTTTTTTTCAGTCTACCTCTAAACGGTAGCTAATGCATAGCAATATTGCAAAACCATTAAGACGAACATCTAAAGGGTACCTACCCCCTCCGGAGCTGAAAGATGATATTCTGCAAACTCTATTTATTCTTTTGCGTACGCGCTTTTGGACCAAGCTATAATTTTGAAGCATCAAGACTGAACTTGTTGAAGAAGTTGTAGATGTGTTCAGTCACCTCATGTGGCTTTTCTTGATTGATGAAGTGCGCTACTCCCTCCATCACAACCACCTCCTCAAGCAATGGCACATCTTGTTTGAAACCACCTTTGTGCAAGTAGTCCTGGATACCTGGATAATGGTACGTTAGGTCTTTGTCGCCGATGATAAACTTCGCGGGAACTTTTATCTGTGCACTGTACCATGGTGCTCCCAGCTCCCAATTTCTGCATGAGCATTCCAGAGATTGAGCAATGAAATATGAACTTATCCATATCTACATGGATTTTTTTTTATAAGGGATAGAATGCTAAACATATAATAACTTAAGTCATCTTAACGCTTAAGTTAAAGTTTGATTACATCAAAATGGAGGATGAGTGATACTTACAAATCCAAACATCTGTAATAATTGACCGGACCAGTAAATCCAGATTTCTCAAATTTGCTTATATAATAGCTTATATCTTCTTCTGAAAGCCAAGACGGAGGCAATGAAGCATCCTCCTGCTCATTTAAAGGATTGGAACCCGTAAAGCTGAAAAGTCCTCGCATTACGTTTCCAGTTCCAATATGAGCAAAAGTTGCTTCTATGACTCCAGGTTCCTGCACGTTGTTCAAATGATGCACGTTGTTCAAAAGTGATTTAAAAGGCAAAAATGAAAAGGGCTTCCAATATTATACAAATCGTCAAAAGGATATCCCTTTTTCAAAAAAAAAAATCAAAAGAAAACCCTATCAGATTTTTATCTCGACAATACCCTTTATTCAAGCATTGTTGTAGCAACTGCTGAGTAATTGCTACAAAATGTAGAATCTATTATATAGTTGTAACATGTAGAAGCTACTCAATAGTTACTACAATGTGTTTAGAGTTTAGTTTCTTTAAAGTGAAATAGATGAATTTTCACATTGTAGTAACTACACAGTCGTAACTAAGGTGGCGTTTGGTTTAGAGGTTTGGGAATGAGGGAATGGATTCATTCCCAAACCTTATCTTTGGTTGATGGGAATGGAATCAAGATTTTGGAATGAAACCCAAAAACTTAGATATGGATGAAACCCACCCCTTCCCTTGGGTTTTGATGGAATGGGAATAAGAATTAAGTTTTGGACGAAAATATCCTTAGTATATTTGTTCAATTTTTCTTTCATTTCACTCTCTTTCCTTATTCTCTCTTATCATACTTTCTCTCTCCTCATTCTATCATCACATTTTCTCTCTCAACATACTTTTTCTCTCATCACACATTCTCTACCATTTTATCTCTATATTCTCTCTCATCACACTCTCTCTCATTATTTTCTCTCTCTTCATTCTCTCCTCATTTTTTTCATCATGCTTTCTCTCTCCTCAATCTCTCTTACCATACTCTCTTTCTATATTTTATCTCATCCCACTTTCTCTCACTTCATTCTCTTCCATCACACTCTCTCAACACATATTTTCTACCATTTTCTCTCTGTATTATCTTTCATCCCACACTCTTTCTCTCATTATTTTCTCTCTTTATTCTCTCATTTTTTTATTATACTTCTCTCTCATCATATTTTTTCCTCTTTTCAATCTCTCTTATCATATTCTCTCTCCATATTTTCTCTCATCACACTTTCTCTCTCTTCATTTTCTCTCATCATACTTTCCCTCTATTCATTTTTTTCCCATCACACTTTCTGTCTCATCACATTTTCTCATCATCCTTTTTCTCCTCAATCTCTTATTTTCTCTCATCACACTTTCTCTCTCTTCATTTTTTCCCATCACCCTTTCTCTCTCAACACACTTTCTCTCTCATCATACTTTTTTTCTTCTCAATCTCTCCTATCACGCTCACTCTTCTCATTTTCTCTAATTACACTTTCCCTCTCTTCATTTTTTCCCATCACACTTTCTTTCTCATCATACTTTCTCTCTCATCATACTTTCTCTCTCATTATATGTTTCTCTCACATTCAACTTTCTCTTCCATTTAATTTTTCTTTTATTTTCCTCTAAGGGTAAAAAAGGAAATTTAGATTCATTCCAATTGAAAATATTCAACTAACCAAACATTATTTTTAAGAATGATACCCAAACTCATATCCATTTGCATTCCATAATACTATGATACTCATTCTCATTCCGATTCCTAGGAGAGAACCAAACGTCACCTAAATCTTAAAACCTTAAACCCTATATTCTAAACAACACTATTATATTAAAATACTCTTTACCAACTTGGTCAAAATTATTTAAAATTCATCAAAATCACTTTAAATTAATTAAAATCACTTTAAAACAATTGTAGAAGTTATTAAGTAGTTACAACACTACAAGAGTATTGTATTAAGTATTACATGTTGTACCAGTTACAAAATAGCTTCAACATATTATAGCTACTAGTCGTAGCTGCTACAATAACACTGGAAGAAACAATGTTGTAGTAGATACTCGATAGCGGTTACATGTTGTAGAAGCTACCGGTAACTGCTACAACAATGCCGGAATAAGGGGTATTATGCGGGGAAAACATCAGTTGGGGTGACCTTTTAAATTTGTTAAAAAATTGGGCGTCCATTTGATTTTTTTTTTTTAATTTGGGGTGTCCTTTTGATTTTTGCCCTTAAACGAATGGTGCAAGATGGTCTGAATTGCTCAGCTAGCCCTAATAGTTATTTTTGAATTTGGCTGGAAATTGTACGGTGTTGTTGATCAAGTCGCAATAACTCGCATACTGTATTCTGTAATCACAAACTATGTTCTAATATTCTATGATCTTTGCCTTGAAATAGATAATCTAATGATATACTTGATTTCATTTTGAAAAGGAAACTAAACAAAAGCTAGAATCTTGCAGTCAGGATGAGGATGAGGAGCCACACCTGGAACTTGCAGATGTAGTAGTCGTCTCCATACAGAGATCTGAAGTGGTCAACAAGCTTGCCTTTAGGGTTTCGGGGCAAAAATGGTGAAAACGCCACACTGAGATTCACAAGCGCCTTCACTCTATCCGGCCGAAACAGGCACATATACCAAGCTATGATTGCCCCCCAATCATGCCCCACCAAGAATACCTATTTTTTTTTTTAATCAATTCAAGCAATCAATTTCCAACTTCGAAACAACTGAGCCTATTCAAGGAAGGTAGATTTCTCAGATCGGAGAACCTGAGGCAGGGCGAGGGCGTCAAGGAGGGCGACGAGGTCACCCACGATATGTAAGACGGAGTAGGAGGCGGCATTGGGCGGCGCGGAGGAGTCGCCGTAGCCGCGGAGGTCTGGTGCGAGCGCGCGGAAGCCGCGGGCGGCGAGGCCAAGAATCTGGTGGCGCCACGAGTACCAGAGCTCCGGGAAGCCGTGGAGCAGCAGCACCGGCGGACCCTCCCCCTTCTCCGCCAGATGAATCTGGATTCCGTTGGCCTCCACCTGCCTGTGGATGATGCCTTCCCCTTCCATATTTGCTCGCCTTCTGACGAAAATGAAAACTCTTGTCAGTATAAGGAGAGACGATAAATAAATGAGAGCTGCTTTTCCCTCCCTACACCCTCACCTCCTGGGTCCATCATTATTATTATTATTTTTTTTTTTTTTTTTGACCCTTATATCCTTTTCTTAGTCAATTATATATTTTTTTTCCTTTTATATATTAATTTTTTTAATCATTTTATTTTTTTTCTGTTCAATCTTATTTTTTTTACGTTTTTTCTACGTTTGTAATATTTTATTGTAAATAATTTACTCGTGAAAAAAAATTAGGAATTATTATTTGTAAAAAAATTTAAAAGTAAAAAAAATATGGATCAAAATAAAAATTATATATTTGAAATTAATAAAAATACTAGTGAAAAATTTTGACACATGTTAAAATTTAGAAGGGGATAATTTAAAGAGATGAGAGATTTTGATATGTGTGTCAAGGGTTAGAATTGGGATAATTTAAAGGGATAAGAGATTTTAACATGTATCAAGAGTGGAAAGGGGGGTAATTTAAATGGAGGAGAGATTTTGACATCTGTCAAGAGTTGAAAGGGGTAGTTTAAAGAGAGAGCGGTGTTTGACATGCGTCAAAGATTGGAAAGTAGATAATTTAAAGGGATTGGAGATTCTGACATATGTTAAGCGTTGAAGAGAGGTAATTTAAAGAGAGTGGTATTTTGACAAGTGTCAATGGTTGGAGGATGAGTAATTTAAAAAAAGTAAGAGGTTTTGACATGTGTCATGTGTCAAGAGTTAGAAAGGAGTGATAATTTAAAGAAAGAGAAGATTTTGACATGTGTCAAAATTTGGATAGAGATAATTTAAGTGTCGAATTAGGAAGTTAATTTTAAGGAAGGGAGAGATTCTAACCTATGTTAAAAATTATATAAAATAAAAAAATTCATAAAAAATAATAAATAAAATTATTAAAAAAATAAAACTAAATTAAAAAATAAATAAAATTGAAAAAAATAAACTTAATAATAAACTAAATTGATTTTAAAAATAAAATTAAATAATAAATAAATAAAATTTAAAAAATATGATAAAAAATAATAAATAAAACTGATTAAAAAAATAAAACTAAATAAAATTTAAAAAATATATAAGTATTGATAAAAAATAATAAATAAAATTAATTAAAAACCTAATAAAAATTAAGTAAAAATGAAAAAAAAGAAAGAAGGGTAGAAGTGTCATTTAGCAGGGGTGCTGTCAGAGATGAGGGTGGAAAAAACAATTTATTAAATAAATAAATAATGTCTAAAACTGCCATCCACGTATTTGTCACTCGGGGCACGGATAATTCTCATAAGGATTTGAATCTCAGGCATTTTCTAACGCTCCAGTTCGAACCATTAATGATTTTGGCTGTCGTGTTAGAATTCATACGTGCTTTTTAAATTTATTTGATGGTCGATTTGCAGAGCTCCAAGATTAATCGGATAATTGAGTATTTAGATTATTAAATAATAATAATAATAATAATTTAATAATATTTTATTTTATAAATTTAAATTAATATGATCATATACTATGGTAGTAAAAAGATGAATATATTCGTCTCGAATGTCTCTATCAATTCGTCACAAGATCGATAGAAAAAGATAAATCACAAACGACTTTTAATTTTTAGAATAATAATTATGATATAAAAAAATATTTATTTTGATTTTATCAAAATTTGAATTCCATACAGCACAGCTGGCAACACGAGTAAATGCGCTCATAATTACATCTGAATTATCCTCGGAGATACAGCCGTAGAGAACTCATACAATTTTTTTTTATATGTATTCGTGATTCAATTTTCATGCTCGATAAATTTAGTATTTTATTAAGTCGAATAATAAATTAGGATGCTAATTATTAAATCTTCTATTACGAGTATTTTTTTTAATTTATTCTGATGATTAATAAAAAAATTTCAGGATTCAAATCAGTTATTCCTGAGCGCTAGAATAACCGATGCTAGCTATAAACATAAAAAAAAAAATATAAATATAAATATAAATAAAAGCATGTGACATAGTTAATGATAGTAGTATGCATTGAAAGTTATTGGGTAATCTTAGTACATATTAATGGAATTCTAGAAATATATAAAATAAATTGATAATTCTAGAAGTATTTTTCGAAATAATATTTTTTTCTGCGAAATAAATAATCGCAGGAAACTCCGATAGAATCGAAGCGTGATATCTAATCCAAACGTAGGAATCGAGTCCGGCCGCGGCCAGGTTGGTGCCAACCACGTGTCTGACTCGGATCGCCGTGTCTTGATTTCCTTCCTCACGAGTCAAGCCACGCCGTTCTCTATAAGCCGCTTCTTCGACGCCCGACGCCCGACGCCCGACGCCTGACGCCTCCGCTTCGGGTTCTACCTTCTTCGCCGTCGCCGCCGAGTGGAGCCTCGCATGGAGACATCCTCCGCCATCGCCGACGTCTTCTCGGCTGCGGCGTCCGTCCACGGCCTCGCCGCGTCCGCCAGGGCGGTCGCCCGATGCCCCCTCTCCGTCCTCGACTCCGTCGGGCCACCCACCGTAGTCCGCGCCGACATCTTTCGCCACGCCTCCGCCCCGATCGCCCTCGCCCGCCGCAGCATGCGCCGGATCCGGCGGAGGACCCTCAAAGAGGGCGGTGGCGAGGACGACGGCTTCTTCGGGGACGGCGATGGCGACGACGGGCCTTTTGGAGGCGGAGGCGACGGGGGAAGAGGCTGGAATTCTGGCGATTCGGGTCCTGGCTGGGATGGTTCGGGCGAATCGTCCCCGTCGGATCCGGCGTTCGATTTTATTTATGAGATCGTGTGCTGGATCGCCCTCTCCAACTGCACCCACTTCGCTTTTAAGAAGATGGGGCGGCTTCTGGCGCCGAGGGGGCAGTCGGTGTGCTGATGGAATCACTACCAGACAAGGCGACCTCACCGATTAGGGTTTCCTCTCTTACCTCCTCTTTCAATGCATATAACTTGTATATAAACTTCATCCTTTTCATCCATTCATGTGAAAACATTGTCATGCTGTTACAGTTTTATTTGTTTTATGTTAACTACAATTAATATATTGTTCCCTACATCATTAGGCGTTGTCATAATAATTTGGTCGTATACAACCAAGCCTCATTGTTAATCATTACTTGTTCTGCATTTATATGAACATTATTTCTATGAGCACTATTCTTTCTCATAGGAGTGCTTTAGTACTAATGATGCGAGGCTGTGATATTAGCTTTGGTTTCACCTTCACTAGAGGTCAATTTAAACAGTAGTTTTTGGAAGAAGTTGGAGAACTAGCTTGTTCAGATAAAATGTTATGGATAGAAGCTAAGGGCCGTCATGTTTTAATGTGTTTGTGATTTAATACCATGTTTGAACTACAACATTTCCTCTACATTTATAAAATTGCAAAAAATGTGGAGCATATAATAGATCTGTAAATGCTAGATTGAGAGATTGGATAAGATATTTTGATCGGCTTGGGAAAGCAAATGCAGTTTCCTTGTGCTTTAAATAAGAATCATCTAGTCAAGCAATGCCGAAGATTGTTCATACAGGCTATGCCTTGACAAACTCATAAAGATTTTTCTTATTGCTACCTTGGAGACTAGCGTTTCGAGTTGTAAATATGTGAGCAAGTTTATGCCACTACACAACCTTTTGGAAGCAATATCTTTTCTTGTTAGGCACTGCCTTCTGTTGGGCTAATAGTGTTTATGACTAGTATTAACAAAGTCTATTGTATCTTCGTAAATAACCATGATAGTAAAATTTGGCTTTGTGAATGCATTTCTGGTATGCTGCCAACAATGTGTTTGATGATATTGTATTCATTTACTTTAAGAATTAAAATTATTAGAGCCTCCAAAAGTTGTAGTAGAACTGTGGTTTTGTTCTCCTTTTTTTTTTTTTTTTGCTGCTTTCTCCTTTGATTGGATGACAAGGTTCTGAGCCTACTTCAGCTATCTCTGGTAGCCATTTTTGGTCAACATCCTGTGCAAATATTTCAAAAAGTTTATTCTCGAATACAATGTGTTGTGTGGTTGTGAGGTTACTTGGGGTTTTGGGTTGTCCTTTTTCCCCCCAGGCAATGGATCAACAAGGTTCCAAGTCATGATTTCATCTGAAGCAAGGTTATGCTTGCTTGGGTTTTTCTGTAACCTAGGACTTCACCTCATGGAAACATACTGCACTGCCTGCCTTTGTTATGCATCTTTAATAGTCAATAATAACCATGAATCAGACTGCATCTAAGAGTATGAATATGTGGCAATGGCTCATGGTTTACAAATTGATATTTCTTTTTTGGAATTTGGAATAGATTAGAACAATAAGTTTGATGAACACTACTGGAACCTACCAACTAGCAAGGCACTAAACTATTGAATAAATACAGTGTCACTATATTTTACCTCTATTCTAACTTTAGGATCTCCTTCATCTACTCCATCAATTCATATTGATTTGAAGGCATAAGTAGGATAGGCTTTCTAATTATATTGCAAGCTGTGTTCATCATTTGGGATTCTCTTATTTATCACACAAGAAGGATTAGCTTACTCATCCATATTGATCTGTTTGAAAGAAACAGTCTCAATTCAATTCGACTTGTAATCGTGTTCACTTTTATCTACGGTGAGATGATTATTGTGCCCTAAGATCATTTGCATTTGTACATGTAAAACTACAGTGATGTTGCTCAACGACAATGCACAAATAAAGATGTGCGAATCTTACATTAAACGCTTGTTCATCGATCTGCTGAAATTAGCCAAAAAGTTGTAGAATTTTCTCATGTATATGTACATAAATTGATGTACGAGATGACTGGGTATTCTTTGGTCAACTACGTTAAATTAAGATTAAAAGGCAATTTATAACGAGACGACTGATTGACTTCACAGTTATCTTCCGTTTTGTCACGGATCACGGGGGAAAGATCAGCTGCACCTCTCCTCGTTCCTATTCGTTCCTATGGTCTTATCAATGTAATCAAATTCGTAATGTAATATAATCTTGATTATATTACTATATTTGGTAATGTAATGTATATAATTTTTTATTACAAGGATGATTATATTCTTTTATTTGATGTTCATTATTTTTTATAAGAAATGTAATTCGTATTATTATAAAATGATAAAAATATTCTACGACTTCTACCGGGCGTTACATCTCTGTCGGAGTTTGAGGTCGCCGTTGCCGGTCGCCACCGGTCGGTCGTCGGCCGGTCACCATCGGCGGTGGGCGGCGAGCGACGATGGGCGACAACAGATTAGGGGTATATTTGACATTTAAATTTTTGTTAAACGATGATCTTGTAATATAATCGGATTACAATATGTTTATTTTGTAATCCAGATTACAAAATTTCATTATATTTTGTAATCCATATTAGATTACATTACAAGTTAAAAATGAAACCAAATAAATTAATCAACCTTGTAATGTAATCTGAATTACATTACAAGACAGATTACCCCCTACCAAACGCAGCTTTAATGTATATTGATAATTTTGAGTTGCCAAGTTTAGAAAATCTTAATAATCATTATTAAATTAAAGAGAGTATTGAGAAACAAAAAAAACATTGGCATTTATATCTGATTGCATCTTTGTTTGAAAACAAATATGAAACCAAAGATTATGTTGAATATATCAATATTACAAATAACCAAGATTATGTTGACAATATGCGACACTAATCCCAACTAAAAGCAAGCATAGTGTCTCTTCAACATCTGTTCAACCTTTTTCCAATTAATTTTTACTCACTAATTAGTGTTTGGTATTAAATAAAAAAGATTCCAGAAATTGCTATCCCACTAACTTTAAACACTAAAGCAAAACTCCGCCTTTACCATACACGAATTAATCATTTCAAAAGAATACATTTAAGTTGACTTTCAACTAAACATCTAAAAAACTAATACTAAAGACAAATTTTTACATAATTATTTTGCAGGGCACTCTTTTCAAGAACCCCTCCAAATATTGGCGCATGCTGCTTAATGTGGCGAACACACGGTATTCTTTAGTAAAAGGCGAAAGAATAATTCGCTTTGTGTTCACCACGCAGCTGCGTGATTTGAATCAGTCCAACACGAACCAATGTATAATCATTTTCACAAGGTGCAATGCATCAGTTAACGATATGGGACTAAAAAACTAAATAAACAGATACAGACAGATATCCTCTCTTTTCGTAGGCACATCATGGACCAGTGTTATTTGATATCCTCTCTTTTCTTTGGTCAACTACGTTAAATTAAGATTAAAAAGCAATTTATAATGAGACGACTGATTGACTTCACAGTTATCTTCCGATTTGTCACGGATCACGGGAGAAAGGATCAGCTGCACCTCTCGTTCCTATGGTCTCCTCAATTACCAATTTTAATCATTTAATGTATATTTTGATAATTTGAGTTGCCAAGTTTAGAAAATCTTAATAATCATTATTAAATTAAAGAGTATTGAGAAACAAAAAACATTGGCATTTATATCTGATTGCATCTTTGTTTGAAAAAAAAAATGAAACCAAAGATTATGTTGAATATATCAATATTACAAATAACCAAAATTATGTTTGACAATATGCGACACTAATCCTAACTAAAAGACGTCTCTTCAACATATTAGCGTCTCTTCAACATCTGTTGAACCTTTTTCCAACTAACTTTTACTGATTAATTAGCGATTGGTATAAAATTGAAAAATCTCCAGAAATTGTTATCCTACCTTTTTTAAACTCTAAAACGCTGGATTCTACCTTTATCATAAATGAATTAATCATTTCAAAAGAACCTATTTAAGTTCACATCCAATTACATATCCAAAATAATAATACTTATACAAAGTTTTACATAATTATTTTGCAGGGCTCTCTTTTCAAGAACCCCTCCAAAAATTGGCGTATGCTGCTTAATGTGGCGAACACACGGTATTCTTTAGTAAAAGGCGAAAGAATAATTTGCTTTGTGTTCACCACGCAGCTGCGTGAATTCAAGCGATCAAACACGAACCAATGTATAATCATTTTCACAAGTGGCAATGCGTCAGTTAACGATATGGGACTAAAAAACTAAATAAACAAATACAGACAGATATCCTCTCTTTTCGTAGGCACATCATGGACCAGTCTTATTTGACCTTATGATGCACATAGCAAGGGAGACAAGTCACTTGGCACACATTATATTCATATAAAAACCATATAAGTATATCCCAAGGTGCAGAAGAGGCAACCACCAAATAAAGCTAGCTAAGCTTGAACAGATAAAATACGAAACCATCACAACTCTTCTAGAGTCGGTCCTTACATATAAAAAAATAAATAAATTCAGATATACAAGTGGAAGACGTACAGTAAGAATTATCATAGACAGTAATACTTAGAAATTGACCCTGTCTAATTTAGACATATTATCAGGTGTCAACCATATGTACTACACCCTAGAACAAATGATTAACTTGTAATCATGCCAGTCCCAACATTACTTCTTCTCCTTCTTCCATGGATGAAACAAGAGAAGAGTTCCTACTCTATGGATGAAGTCACTCGTCTTGAATAGCAAAGGCAACTATCTTAAATTAGAGCCGTCAATTTGAATTGGGTCCGTCGGATTGGTCCGGCTCGCCAAACAATTTAAGCAGGTTGGGTTGAAATTTTATCAACCCAAGTCCGCCGTAGGCCGACCCGCCTAGGCCCGCGACCCGCGTGGGTCGGCCCGCTCAGGCTTGGGTTGGCCCGCGGGTTGAAAAACACATGTAAAATAAGTTTTAGGTCAATTTATTATCTTTCTTTGTTATAATTTTGAAATAAAAATAGTACTTTTCATCCAACATAAGTATTCGTTTGTATTCATTTATATTTAAAATACATGTTGATCCGGTAGTAAGAGCGGGCCCCCCCCTTCTCTGGCAAAGTCAACGCCAAGTGGAAGTCACCGGAACAGCCGCCCACCCAGAGGAGAGTGTGGTCCGACCGGACGGACGGCCATAGATGGTCCGATCGATCACGTACTACGATGGAATCGAGTACCCAAGGGTCTCGCCGGACTTATAGTTGGTAGGCACCGTCAACGGGGTTCCGACGCCGCTTAAAAGGTCATAGACCGAGACTTTGACCGATCACACCATAAAGCACCCTGTTGTTAGTCTCCACAAAGCACAAGTAAACCATCGCGGATGTCCGGATGTTTAGGTATCTTCCGCCCGGACTACAAGTTTGGAGCAAAGGAAAGGGCCAGAGGATTTCTCTCGACAACCTGTAGGTTTCACGTGTGTGTCATGCTCCAAATCTTGTGTGACAGGGATTCTCACGTCCCATCGAGGGCATGCTCGATCAGAGCGATATGGGTCGTAAACTTTCGACACCAAGCATCTAGGAAAGGACAGTAAGCTTTCGACACCGATACCTAGGATAGGACAGGGACACTTATGCACCTTGGTACGCGTGCCCAAACCTTTCACAGCTCTATATAAAGAACCTCGTGTTTCATCGACAAAGGATTCCGGTATGTACTCGAGACTTCGGAGCCACCTTGTTCATCGTGATTTACCCGACTGAGCGCGGAGGGTCGTCATTGGAATCCCTTCCGCCGACTTCGTGGTGATAGCCGAGCATCTCGACACTAGTTGGAGACCTACATCGCC